>NW_021941035.1:1802-612204 GCF_000721785.1 Aureobasidium pullulans EXF-150 | reverse complement strand
TTCCTTACTAGTAGCTACTACCGCATTATTATAGATAGTAGCTCTAACATAAAGGAAAAGTTAGAGGCTAAGGTTAATAAGGACTTCGAGGTTCTCGACCTAGATAAGAGTCTTATAAAGGTGCTACTTACCTACCTTAACAAGGTTATTAGTAATGTTGCTAGCAAGGTTATTAATAAGCGCTACGTTATGCTCGTAGTTAAGTTCGTAGGATTACCTAATAGTTCGGCTAACTATAAGGAGGAGATTTAAGCGTACAAAATTATTATAAAGGATAGGGACAGCGACTCGGTATACTCTACTAAGGTCTACTTAAAGGACTTACTAATATTAAATGATTATTCTACTCGTGCAACGAATTCTTCCTTCCTTTATAATAGCTTGCTATATAGTCGGCTAGACTATATCTAGATAGTAAGCGTAGAGTCTACTTATAAGAGCTTAGGGTTATAAATAGAGGCTAGCAGACGGTCTAGCATAGTCTACTAGGGTTAGCTAGACGGCTACGAGAATGCTAAGTCTACGTAATCTTAGAGTACGGACTACCGCGAATTACTATAGATAACTATAAAACGCGTCTAAGTGTCTATCTTCCTCTTCCTTCCTCTCTTCCTTCTTCTCTTCCTTCTTCTCTTCCTTCTTCTAATTCTTTACCTACCTACTATTATTCGTAAAGACGCGTTAGTTTCTACTTTTTGCTTCCTTACCTCCTTTTTAACGCGTCTTTCCATTTATACTAACTATTTAGATGCCTCGAGTATAGGGTTCTACCTATAGTATATATCGAAGGCGCGTCCTACTTAGATAGATGTTACTAATATTACGTAGGCGTACGTGCTACTAACTATAAACCTGCTCTAGTCGAAGTGACATTTAGGGACGATCCTAATAGCTCTCCTTTGCCGCCCGAGCGCGGTAGCTAGCGCCGGAGTTAGTAATAAGTGTCTAAGGCTATCGACGAGCCTAGTATCGTCTACTACGCTAGGCGAAAAGACCTTAGGTAGATTGTTATATAGGGTCGCCTACTACTGCCCCCTAATATGTAGCGTGTTTTTAATCGAGCTAAGATGATCGTTAATTATATAACTAGCGTAGGCGTTAAGATGTAGCTAGGCTCGGTACCCCCTTCTACTAAACCCGTGTTTATCTATCCTAGTTTCTGTCCTGCTGTCTAGGACCTAGATTAGACGAATGAATTAATAAAGAGGACATAGAATAGTGTCTAGGAAGTAGAGCGAGAGTCTAACCTAGGTACGCGTACGTTATATATACCCGGTAGTGCTATCGTCTATAAGGTAAGTAGGGGATTACTATTCATTAATTTAACTTACTAATGAGGTTATAGCTACGCGAGGTAGTTAGGTCATAACGGGATAACCTAATAAGCGCTACACGGAAGGAGATAAATAGGTATGTTAATAAGCATTACTTCCTAAAATGCTCGTTAAACGATACTAAGTTTCTTACGAATTAGGCCTAAAATAAAGGACTCGGTAGCGCTTATCTCTTTAAAGACGGGGCTAAGGTAAGTTTAAGATCCTTTACATTACCGTCTAACTAACATAAGACGTTAGTCGAAGCGGTTCCTAGGCTATATGTTTATATAAGTTATATCTAGGGTATACTATAAGCGACGGAGTCTTACTAGCTTTACGCTAAGTTAGCATTACTAGATAGTAGTAACACCATATATAGTATTTGTCCTAGCTACGACAATGGAGCATGTCGTTAATATATAGAAACATAGTCCTATTAGTAGGGGCATCGACGGGGAACCCTAGTAGTATCTATTTAAGGCGAGAGCGGGCTAGGTAAAGTATAAGCGATATAAGGAAGTATAGGATGTAGAGAACGGCGCTGTTCGCTAGCAGAGACTGCTTGCTATACTAACTTAAACCGTACGTAAAGGGTTAAGTTACGGATTAGACGACTTTAACGAGCTTATAGTCCCTATACCGACAGGTGATTACGGCAACGACTTAACTAGGCTAGACCTAGACGAGGAGGATAGTAGGTCTGCTAATGTAGTATGTAATCGTTACTAACAAAGTTAGAAGTATACGACGAGGCCTACGAGGAAATTAATAACGACCTTCTAGACTAATCGCCGCCCTAGTCGCCTGTCTTTACTACTACCTAATGCTTAAGGATAGAGTTGACCCTAACTATGCCTTTAAGTATCGACGCTACTATGCCTATAGTTATCGCTCTACCGCTTAGACGCGTGCGCTCGTTACTACTAATAGATAACCGACTCGATAGCGGAATCGACATCTCTAAGCCGAGTTTAAAACGCCGACGCGTCAAATCGCCTAGCATATCGTATACCCTAAGTCGCGCTTCTATACTAGAAGCACTAAAAGAGAAGGAACCTATTAATATAAGTAGGGTCTTTTAGGCTAAGGTAAGGGCGTCGAGGAAGCGCTAGGTAGATGTTAAGACGAGGGTAAATAGCGTCATTAGAGAGGTAAAGGGCCTACATATATAGTACTATAACCTATTTATAGGTAATGATATAGAGACTACGAAGTAAATGACGAAATAGAATAGAAGATAGAAGGAAGATAAGCCGCTTAACGGAGACTCGTAGAGGACGCTTAAGGAGTCTTTTAATTCTAATGACATATAGGTAAAGGCGTAGCTTAACGAGCCTAGGAAAGAGCCTAAGTAGCGGTATACATACAACACATGAAATCTAACTGTTATACTAAACTTAGAATCGTAGCCGCTACTATAGTAAGCAAACTATACCTAGGTCGGGTCTACTAGACGGTCTACCTAATAGTTAGCTAGGCTATAAAGACCGAGTCTGTTATAATGCCTGCACTGTCTATCTAAGTATAAAGTGTACGAAGAACGCTATAGGAGGATCTAGCAGATAGTCTAGTAGACTAACGAAGATACTCGATTAGTGTCCTAAGCTATCGTCGTCTTAGCTACTAAAGGCCGAGCTACATAGTGTTATATATTAAGCAACGACGACTATATAAGGCGTGTAGCAAAGCGAAAGCGTAGCCTACGCTATTTGCGTAGCGGCGCATTAATGCGCGCATCTGTTCGTACGGCTTATAAGATCCCGTCCTATAGGGGCGCTTAAGTGCTAGGGGGCGCTTTAGTGCTATAAAGCGCCTAAGCGCCTAGTGTAATTTCGTAACGTTGCTTATAGGTTTAGAGTAGCTAATGTTTAGATGCTCTATAATCGCTTCGAGCTCTAATACCTCTACTTTACTAACCGATATAACGTTTCCTTAGAGCTCGCGCTATGTTTAACCCTAATACGCCTCGCCTTCCCTACTTAGATCTTTTAACTATAGGATCTCTTCGGTCTCGGTCACTTAACTATCTCTACTATAATTAATGACATAATCGAGTAGATTACTAGTCGCTATCGCCGTATGCTACGCTAGCACCTAGCACTAACGATCGAGAGGATAAGGCTCTATCGAGAAGCAATTTAAGAGCTTAGAGACACCGATTATATATAGGGATTTATCGACGGTACATTTAACCCCTTCTGTCGTCCTATAGAAGGTTAAAGAGACGTCTACTCTAGCTACAAGAAGCTCTATAGACTTAAATACTAAGGCATTATAACCCCTAATAGAATGATGCTCTCTATTAACGGCCCTTAGGAGGGCCGTATAAACGACCTTACTATGTGTTAAATCGGTCGTCTAGAGGACCGCCTTCGCTTAATATTTAAGGCTACTAGGGAGGTTATTTATCTATATAGTAATCTAGCATATAAGACACTTTGTTATGTCTTTAGACCGTACGCTAGCAAGTAGCATATACTTACAAAGTAAGAGCAGTCATTTAATAAGGCTCTATCGAGCGTAAGGATCACTATTAAGTAGCTCTTCGGCCGTACGTAGAACCTATAGTAGATTAACTCATTTAAATACGGCTTAAAGAGTAGTCTATAACCCGTCGCCCTATACTAGGAACTCGCTATTCTACTAACTAATATCTATACATCGCTCTATCTAATAAGCAGTACGGTGTACGGTCGATTTAACATAGCTCTATTAAGCATAGATGAATATCTCTCGCCGGAGGCGACTAACTAGTATACCATTATAGGCGAATCCCTACTAACATCTCTCGGCATATACAATAACGACGCCGCCTCTGTTTTTAAATCTAAAGACGTAGATGTATAGCAATTAAGTAGCTCTATAACTACATATAAAAAGTATTTAATTTAGTTATGGTTATGTTGCATAATAGGGGGTAAAAATAATGTTTAGATTTGCTAGAGATGTTTAAGGAGTAAATTGCGGGCAAATCGGCCTCTAATTAGTCGCTAGAGATCTCCGGCGACCTCTAGCGCTCTAAATTTAGGCTTAGATGTGCAAAGTTTAGGCGTTACATGACAATTTGCCTACTAAGCTAGGAAGTTTAGTATTTAACTCTTGTTTACTATTAACTTCCTATAGTTACCTAACTATATAGCAACCTTTTTATTTAATTCTAAGTACACCAAATTGTAGAGCATATCCGGTTTAGTTACTATATGAATTTGTATAACTTTTAATTAAGTGGTGTTATTACTATACACTAGTATTAAAAACTATCTCTAAAGCTTCCTCTATTAATACTCCTCGCTCGACTACTAACTGCCTAACATGCGCTATAATCTAACTTCTTTTACTAATCTCGAGGTTAGCTAACTTCTACGAGCAGCTAGACTTCTAAACTACCTCCTCTACTACATTATCTACTATTACTTCCTAGCGTAGAGGCGACGGCCGTATAACGATTAAGTTAACTATCTTATCTAGCTTCTCCTCGAGGCAGTTTAGCCGTATAGCTATTTCCTTCTGCTCCCTCGCTTATTCTATTACCTATACCGACTACTCCTCTAACCTCTTTACCTTTAACTCTACTAGACGGTCCTATACGCTTATTAATGCTATATTATCCTCTACGCGCCTTCTCTTCTTCCTATTCGATAAACTCGGCGCCGGCGATAGCGACGACGACATCTACGTAGGGCTCGATACCGAGTTCTTCTTCTTCTTTACCTTTAGAGTTATAAATATATGTTCTTTATCCTCTACGCGCACTACCTACTAATCTTCCTTAGTCTATCCTTCCTCTTCCTACTAGTTATCCTTATCGCGAGGATCGTCCCTATCGCTATTATCGCCGCTCCTATTATTACTCGATTCTATATCTCTATTACCTACTATACGCTTCTAGTTTAAGGTTAATAGCTATAGCGGCTACTTGTCCTAAAGGCGCGCCCTAAGGTTATTCCTTATTATCGTTAATTCTTATAACTCGTTCTAGTTCTTATGCGCGGCGGCCTATAGTTCCGCCTTCTCGCCCTCCTATACGTCCTTTAGAGCGATCTAGGCATCTATTAACTACGCCTAACTCGATGTATTACGCTCCTTACCGCTCTCCTCTTTCTTTACCTTAGTACGTCGTTCTATCTCGATTTAACCTATCCGGCGTATATAGCTATTTAGACTATATAGCTTTTTGCGCTCTAACTTAAAGGTAGTAGTAACGTTATTCTAGAACTCGCCTTGCTTGCTAGTTATTTTGTACTCTATAAAGCGCTCTACTGCGATCTAAGTAAGCATTTATTTGTCGTTCTTACTAATGCTATGTCTACCTTTTATACTACCCGACGCGACTAATTTCCGTGCCTCTCTAATCGGCTAAGTAGTAGAGACTGTCGAGGGGTCCCTTTATAGTTCGACTACTAGCGATACTAATGCTAATGTTAGAAGGTTTATTAAGGGGGCCTCTACGGTTAGATCTATTAGAGTCCTATAGGCCGGAGCGGCCGGTTGCTTTCGACGTGCTAGCATGGTGTTAAATTGCTATATATAAATCTTCTCTCTATCTACATGCTTACGACTAACGTTTAACTAGACCCCTCGGCTACTTCCGCGCTTAACCGCCTTACCCTTTTGAGCGGTCTTAGCACACTTAAGACGCGGTTCGAGCGGTTGAAACTAGCCCTTAACCTCTATTGCCGAAGGCCGCATTAGGCCATCAGTCAAATACCGACGACCGCTAAAGGACCGAAGTAGCGGCTAAGACCGCGGCTGAGACCGGTTGCAGACCCTCTCTAATAGTGTGGAGTTCGGATGTGAAGTTCCGTGACTACAGGTGGTACTCATCTGAGCAACCTCCTGAACCAAACTAGGGAAGTGGTATTCGCCATGGTCATTGCTATACTCGGCCGAGTTGAATGAACGAGTCTCGATCCCATTGAACCGAAAATGGTATGACTCGATAATTCAGGACTCCGAGTCATGGCAGGGTCCAAGAGGCACCTCATCTCGCGAGTTGCCAAACAGCCTTGGGAGGAAACGTAAGACAGTGGGGAACAAAAGGAAGTAGTTCGTCAAATATCTAATGTGCAGCTTCAGAGCTGACTTGAATCTCAACATCCTTGCGGATAATCGGTTCCTCACTACCACCACTGCTGTTGCTCTTGGTCCTCCTGGGCATGTTCTCTGGAAGATCGTTCAATCCAGGTCCATAGATTTGGGCCTTGTAGTTCGGTCTATCCGGTCGTAAAGGGTGTTTGTCGCAAGTCGTCTCTCTCTGCAAGCCAAAAACACCTTCCTCTTCATGACGAGATTTGTTCATCGTGCTGAGTTGGTAGGTGGAGTTTGCTGTGCGTGTGTTTGTATTGCGGATGTAGTAGGATGATTCCCAGCCCATGGCCTTCTCGTAGGCGCGGACGAAGGATCGTAGGGTAGGGATCGTGGCGGCCATAAGTGCATAACCGAGTTCGACTTGTTGCCAAAGGAGGGAGTAGACAGTTGCGATACCGGGGTCGGAAGAATCCGACCATTGTGAAACGTAGTAGACATGAATGATAGCGAACATGGCGACACTGTGATTGTTGTGTGAGCTTAAAAGAGATGAGGAATGGAGGTAAGGAAAACTTACATTAGACGGAATGAAAAGGCAAAGACGACTGAGAGCTTGATCTCTCTTGTCATTTGCAGCGGCACCACGAGAACGATGGAGAGAAGGAAAATTGCTATCTCAAACAGCGAGTCAAACGTTGCAACAAGACTCCACCGCGTAATCTGTATGGAGACGTTAGTTCTAATCCCAAGAGTGACATTCCGTTTGACTGACCTGTCCGCTGCATCGATCCTGGAGCGCGAACTTTGTAGATGGACCACAAGTAATGGTAAGAGCCAAGATGGAGGCCAGTGTCCAGACAGCGACCAAGCCGAGTAATGAGTTGCAAAGAATTCGAGCAGTTCTGTTGTCCGTAGAGAACAGTCGCTTCATGAAGAAGATGACTGAACATTTCGAGAGAGCATTGGCAATGATGAAGAGACAGATACTAGCGATAGCAGACTGATTCAAGGTTAGTTGACGCACTCGACAAGAAGAAGGAGAGGCATCATAGCATACCCTAGCTGCATTAAGCTGATCACTCTCTGACATGAGAGAGACGGCCTTTCCCAAAGCATAGTTGTCCAGCCCTACAAAGACAGCTGCATATTGACCTAAGCCGACAATCTGTGTCGATCAGTACATGAAGCTTGCGATCCCACAGACACGGTAACCACATACCGTAGCAGCGACAATGACCCAAAAGTCGAGTCCAAACGTACGTCTTTGAATGTGCCAACGGACAAGTAGTGTAATGACAGAGAAAAGAAGACTCAAGATCGTCGCGACATAAAGTATACCAGCACGGTCGTTGGCAGTTACTGGAGAAAAAGCGTAGAATCCATCAGAGTTGTAGCTTCCCATATCGCAAAGAGAGGCGCCCTTGCAAGGGCCCAAGATAAGCCTTGGGGAGGTCGAAGTCGAGTAAGATCGAGGATTGTCTCGTTCAGAAAAACTGCTAAAAAGTAGGGACTCAAAAAATCAGCTGGGGTAGGCACCTATATTCATGTCTCTGGAAGGAGAGTGGTGTTTGCAGATCCGCCCAGCGAAAGTTCGCTAGAACGAACCGTTTGGATATTCAGCCTCTTCCTGCCTATCACGAATCACGGCCCTAAGCAATAAAGACACTATGGCTGATGCTGCCGACGCCGGCAAGATGTGCTGCCAGGTTGATCCAACCTAAATACGTTTAAGAGCCGTCGACCGTTTCATATAACTGGGTGCTTGGGCTCCTTGATGATTTGCGAGGTCCTTGGGTTTCGGCTGAACACGTCAAGGGAGCGCTTACGAACGATTGGGGAAGGTTTTGTTGGACAGTGAGGTGGCACACCTTTACGCAAGCCTTTTCACGAGACCTCCCGCCCAACCGCAAACTCACTTTTTGCTTTTAATTTTCGATAGCCGAAGAAGTTGAACCCGCAGCAGCTCGTGCAGCTCCTTCCTTCGCAGTGTGGCTTGAAGGCTTGCATATCACGGAACAACCAGGGTCCCACAATCCGGTTCCTTCGTGCTGGCAGTTGTCGTGGGCATGTCCAAAAGAGGTGACCACAGATCTCAATTCAAGTCATGTTCCAGATCGATCATCATATAACGCACGTAGTGGCTTGTACTAGATTTCGGAGTGATTGCTGTTTTGGACAAGAAGACGAATCCACCGCATCCTTCGCGCAAGAATCTCGACTCAACCCGCAGCCAGCTTCAAGTCCAAGCGAAATTCAACAAAGTCTTGGCAGACAACCTCGGCAGATTGTACCAAGCACGAGATGACCAAGTGTGAGAGGTCGGTTTGATCAAAAGGAAGAACGACAGGGCTGAAGAAGGTGGAAATTGTTTCAAGTACACGGTAAAATAGATAATTGGTCGAGGGATGGATGTGAGGTCAGGCATCGTCAGGGTCTTCATCTACTCGAACCTACATCTGTGACACGGCCCTGCCCGGAACTGTGTACACGAGACTTGATCTCATTCAAATGAATGAGCTCGTGCGGCTCAAAGATACACGCAACATGGCATAAACAGAGATTTCGCAGACCGCCTTGCACATGAGAGATTTGCTTGACCAGATAAGATTGCTTGCTCCATCGGAGAGGAACCCATAAGATGGCTGATATATCCCGGGGAGGCCGAGCATCGAACACATAGAAGCGAACATGTTTCGCATTTTCGAATAATTCTTCCGCTCCCCATGTTGTGTCGACGGCCTGAGACCATGGATGTCGGGTCACCAAAGCCATGGCGGACCTGGAACTCTTGGTCTCCTGTTCGCGTGTGCTTTCGAAAAAAGGTTCTCAAAGTGCGCAGTGGATTCAGTTGTCTTTACCATCTAGAGTGGTGGGGCACTCATGCATTCGCGTTGAGTAACCAAAAGGACAGAAACAAAGTTTCATGTCTCCTGATAACCATATAAAAGGCTTTGACAGGGGAAAGACGCTCGGCTGCAAGTACAATTCTTATGCACCTACGCCTAAGTTGCTTCGTCTGCACTTCGAATACGAGCATCATCACGAGAGCGGCCAACCTGCTTACCTTTCTTTTGTTATAACGACCTCAGGCTGCAACCACAGCTTCAAGCACGAACTCGGAATCCTTTGGAAAGACGGGTATTTTATCAGAGTGTATTTCGAAGCATTTATCTCGGCGTTTTTGATATAGACAAGTCGGACTTATAGTGAGTGCCAGCCTCAGGTAGGCGTCGTGTAGTGGCGTTCGAAAGAAGATTTGGAATTGTGGTATCGTACAGATGTGAAAGGAGTTTAAGTCAAGGTCTTGTGGTGAGCGTAAGTTTGTCTCTTGCGCTCGTGAACGGGAAGCTCGTTTGCCGGGGTTCCAGGAATGGTCTTCTCCAACTTCTGCACACAGATTGCGGTTAGAAAGATAGATATACAGTCTTGAGGAGTGATTGCAACGCACCAAGTTGTCAAAGACACACTTGTTGAGAGGTCTTTCGTATCTTCTGCACTGCCACAGCTGCTGGTTGTTGTTGTCCAGGCATGACCAGTGTTTTCTGAACTCCTCAAGACAGTGCTTGTCAATGTCGCTCAGACTGTATGACGTTAGAAGATGCGCAGTAATAAATGGCAGGTATTCGACATACACGCTGGAAGCGCATCTGGTGACTTTGCGGCCCTCCTTCAAGCAGTCAAGCTCTCCCTTTCCATTGGCCTCGGCCTTGCACATCATGTAGTCGTCATTGTAGGTCTTGCATCTTGCGCCGATAAAGAACGAGGCCGAGAGAAGGGGAGCGGAACTGGCACCGACTTCTTGGACCTTGGGAATGTCGTCGGGCAGAGGTGTGGTGTCGATCAGCGTGTGCTGGTTGAATCTGCGCGGGTGTCAGGATTGAACAGAGGGCGAAGAATTGAGAGCGGACCTTGGTTGACGGGCCGACATGGTGGATAATGTGCAATTGACGTGAGGCTGGCTCTTGTCGCTGGTATGGGCGTGTGAAGCTGGAAGTCGTCGGTCAGCGCTCGGGAGCATCCGATTGGACCAAAAACGCCCAGCAACCCGCAACCCGCGACGCTGTGAAGCGCTCAAGGCTCCTCAGCCAGCAAACAGAAAGCGCGTCGTTCTTTGCTGGAAGCTCCAAGCTTCTTCTCCCTTGCATCAATCACGCGCCCGCTCGCAACAACCAGCCATGTCGTTATTCGGTAATCTGGGCAACAATGCTCAGCAGCAGTCCTCTGGTACTTCTCTTTTCGGCGGAGCTTCCAACTCCAACAACACCCAATCTTCACAACCCGCCCAGTCGACCTCTTTGTTTGGCCAACCTCAGCCTGCGCAATCGAACTCCACTCCCTCGCTCTTCGGTCAGCAGAACCAACAACCCCAGCAACAGTCATCGACTCCCTCCCTCTTCGGCGGTGCCGCCCAGCAGAACCAGCAACAATCTTCGACCCCATCCCTTTTCGGCGCATCCGCTCAGCAGCCTCAACAGCAGCAACAACAACAACAACAACAGCAGCAGCAGCAGCAGTCCGGCGGCATGTTCGGCTCCACCAACAATGCGCAAACACAGCAGCAGCATACCGGCCTCTTCGGCAAGCCTGTTCAGCAGACGAACAGCCTTTTCGCTCCGAATGCTACTGATCCCAACCAGCAACAGCAGCCTGGCATGTTCGGCGTGAACAATGCAAACTCTTTGGGCGCCTCTTTACTCAGTGCTTCTCTCTCTGCCTTGCCATCGGCTCTTACAAACAAGCCCACCACCATTGGCTTCAACCAACAAGCCATGGCACCTCCCCGCGACAAGACGATCCCTCAGCAAATGGACGCCATCTCCCAAAAGTGGAACCCTGAATCTGCCGAGTGTCTCATGCAACATTACTTCTACGTCGCCGTACCACCGGAAAAGGCCCCCTTTATTACCATGCCTGATAATGCCGACGAACGCGAGTGGGAAAAGGCCCTACGCAACAAGCCGACTGAGGGATCTGTTCCCGTCATCGCAAGAGGATTTTTGGATTTGGGCACGCGCTTGCAAATGCAGGTCGATGCAGTCAAGCAATTGCAAATGCGGCTCCATGAGATGAACAACAGTCTGGATGCCATGATGCAGAAGCATGAGTTGGTCTTGAGTGTCAGAGCAGCAGAAGCGAAGAGAAAGCATATTGGTCTGAGCCAAAGATGTCTCGCCTTGGCAATCCGTGCGCAAGTGCTCGCGAACAGAGGATTCGTTCTGGACGGCGCAGAGGAGGAGCTCAAGAAGAAGTTGGCGACGTTGGAAAAGGCAGTATTCGACCCAGCATTCTCAGGAAGAGAAGAGGAGATCTGGGCGCGCATGGTGGCCATTCGGGAACGAACCAGATGGCTGCAGGAAGAGAGCGAGAAGCTGGGCCGCCAGGTGTCTGGAGAGAACGGTGGTCTGGACGAGCAGGTGATTGCAAAGACAAAGAAGGTGGGTCCATTGAGACACGAATCACATTCGGCACCGAGCTAACATTTTTGACAGATTCTCCACGATTACGATACACAGATCCAGCATCTGCGCAAAGAGCTGGAACATGTCAAGAAGGAGTATGAGGAGTGGGAGGCCGCTAGCAAGCCTAGCAAATGAAAGGACATTCGCATTTCTCGGACATAAGATGACACATTTCGATACAAAGGCCCACGACGGGATGATGGCACTAGCGATGCAGCAGTTGCGTAGAGAGACTTTCGGAAGAATGGCCATGTGACGCGGTGTAGACCGAAGACGACAGCCAAAAGTACTGAGCCACATATTTGGAGAGCGCCGTTGATTGAGGGAACGAATATACGCGATGTTCAAGAGGTATCGTTTTTGTACAGTATGTTGTTACAAGTGTATCGTGACTAGTAGGAGAACGTATTTGATGCGGCTTTAAACAAGCTTCTGGATGTACTCGACGGCGAAGGGCGCTGCAGATGGATTAGATGACGGCGACAGCGAAATGTTGAGAGAAGATGCGTACAGAGGTAGAGAAGAACGCAGGTGGCAATAGCCTGCTTGACGGTGACAGATGCGGACTGCTCCTGGGCCTAATAGCCAAAGGTCAGTATGCGCTTGGTTGGATTGCGCGTGGTGACGATTGAATACCTCCATCTCGGCCTTGCTGGGGGGTTGCGGTGCTAGCGATGAGTCAGTACAGCGCTTGGAGGTTTGTCATGTCCTCATCACTCACCGAACATTTTATATGTGAAGTAACTTGATGTGTTCGTTGTGCCTGAAGTGGTTGGTCGCGAAAGTTCCTATGAGAGAGAGTCTGCGGTAAAATCCGGAGGAGGCACGACGTCAACTTCAAGGAAGGCGCGACCGGACAGCCCTGAACAAACCAACATCCACCTTCACCACATACTTTTCCACCCTCACTCAGTCATCAACATCCTGCAATTCTTCCAATATCACCACAACCGAATCGCATAACCGTCTAAACACAAACCGCAAATATGGAAGATCTTCCAGGCGCCGACTCTCCTCCTGTAAACGAGGTTGGCCATGAGCCTGCTGGAAACGACGACCCTCAGGATCCCTTACGCCCTGATGTTGAGGACGAAGATTCTGCTCGTACTCCACCAATTGCCGATCCTCACCAAGATACTGAGCTCGCCGAAGATGACCAGAACCCACAACTGTCAATTCCTGGAGACGCGGATAACGATGACAATGACGCCGATTCAGACGCTCTGAGTGATGTCGACGAAGCACAATTCCAGGATTTCGACCCGAACGCCATTGCTATTGAGGAGCGCCCGAGAGTTGTTGATGCTAGCGGTGTTGCCTTGTTGGGAAAGCACAAGCGCAAGCGTGACGATGCTGATGGAGAGGGCAAGAAGAAGCGCAGAGAGGGTCGCCGCGAAAAGCCCAAGCGTAGCAAGCGTGGAGGTGATGATGATGGACAGGACTACGATGCTTCCGAAGAGCAAGAGGGACGCAGGAGAAAGACAAAGGGCCCAGGCGAGAAGCGCAAGAAGAGAACACCCAGTCCCGAGGACGACTCCAACTTGTCACCAGAAGAGAGTGAGTAAACGCTTGGAATTCTGGCTGAAACACCTCATCTAACAAGCACACAGGACGCAAGAAGGAGTTTTCGCGCAAGCTGGATGAAGCACTCAAGAAGCCCAAGACAGCCAGCAGACGTAAGGCTGGTATTGATCTGGAACAGATGGCCGATACCGAGCTCGAGGAGATGCGTCGTCGTATGGCCGAGGCCGCCCAAGCCGACACCCAAGCCCGCGACGATGGAAAGCCTGCTATGCACAAGCTTAAGCTCCTCCCTGAGGTTGTCGCCCTTCTGAATCGTAACACTCTGCAGAACGCTCTCGTCGATCCTGACATCAACCTTTTGGAATCCGTTCGCTTCTTCCTCGAGCCCTTGAATGATGGTTCTCTGCCCGCCTACAACATTCAGCGCGAGCTGTTTGCCTGCTTAGCCAAACTCCCAATCTCAAAGGATGCTCTTGTCGCCTCAGGTATCGGCAAGGTCACCCACTTCTACACCCGCAGCACCAAGGCCGAACCTCTGATCAGACGTCAAGCCGAGAAGCTGGTTGGTGAATGGACGCGACCCATCTTGAAGCGCACCGACGACTTCCGCAAGCGCGAATTCGTCGAGGCAACCTACGACCCCAGCATAGTTCCCATGCGCAGCACACAACCCGTGGACAAGGCCGTTCGTGCAGCAGCAGCCAGAAAGGCCGCCCTGGCTTACCCCACCACCACCAACCGCGCTCGTGTGGAAGGCGGTCTTGGTACATACACCATCGTACCCAAGAGCGATCTGTCCAGAGCCGCACCCGGTGTGCGCCGCCCGGGCGCTGCTGGTGACGATCTCGCTCGCAAGCTTCAAGCACGCTCCAAGAACAACAGGAGATGAGCATAATATACGAGAAAGGGGGTTCTAAAATTAAAGGTCATGATATCAAATTGGGCGAGGGCGTTTTTTCACTTACTGTTCTCTTTCTCTGACACACGCATTTGGGATTGCATCTCATGTTGCCCTCCGTCTTTCCCACATGAGGGCGTATCACAATCAAAGCTGTTCTATTACTCCATTCTTCTCTACTCTAGCCCGAACTCAGTCATGATGAATATTCAAATTAGAAACCCAAAGACTGGATCAAGACGAAAGAAGGAGGAAGCATCTCATTACTGAACTTGTCGTTTACACGATGGCAAGTTACAGTAACCTCTAAGCTCACGTCCACAACACCACTTTACAAACAACAACCGAGGATCAAGAAACAAAGGCAAGAAACGATCAAAGTCCAATAAACGATGGCAAGTTCTATCCATCAACAAAAGAACCGAAAGAATGGGGTATTGTGTAGTGAAGAAGAAAGAATGAAAGAACCAATCCCATCGATCATCAACCCATCATTTCCAATCATTCCCAATGCTTCTTTCTATATTCTCTCTAGCAAATGAATGCCAAAAGAAAAACCACCACTTTATAATAAGAAAACGCCCAGAAAAACTTGGTATCAATCAATCCACATCCACAGGCCCAAATTCCTGGACCAAAAAACATAGGAAAAAAGAAAGAAATAATTGTATCAACAAAGGAAAAGGAAAAGTAAAAGGGAAAAGGATGTTTCCGCTGTCGTCGTCTTGGTGTCCCGGAAGCTCTGCGGTATCTTTGCACTGCTCCGACGATGAAGGTGTAGTAGTAATAGGCATCTAGCCCAAAGAAACAAATGCAGGATTATCACCCTGACGGACCAGAATTTCTCCTTGACCCAATTCCTCTCTAGCTCTGTCGTTCATGGCTCCAGAGTTTAAAAAGTCGTTGCCGCCAGAAGATCCATTGGAGCCGGGGTGATTGTTGTTGTTGGTGGGTTGATTGTTGTTCATGGCCGCTATCGCCGCAGCTCTCTTCTTTTCATCTTCCGCCCACATGGCAGCCGTACTTGCAAACTTGATCGATGCCAAAATCATCAACACACAAGCCAGTAATGCGAATCCGGCGCGCTTGGTTATTATCCAACGCACGCCCTCGACATCCGATCTCGAGTCCGAATTCAAGAGGACGGTGATTCTGTAATTGAGCTCTTGAATTTTCCTCTCGATATCGCGTTGTTCGTTTTGAACGCCCATTTTGCGATCGTCGAACATGCCTTTTAGTTCGTCCTTCATGTTTCCGCTGTCTTGGGTCATGCGTTGGCCTAGGATGTCGACTTCGTGTTCGAGACGTGTGCGTTCCGTCCTTGCTCTTTCGGCCTCTGCGCGGCGTTTTGTCATGATTTCTGTATGGAGTTCGGAGCAAGCGGCGCGGAAAAGGTAGGCTTCATTTTCGACATTGGATTTGCTGACGAGGGCGTTGCGAGCCAAGTCGATGTTCTCGGAGAGGGTTGTTCGTGTGGCTTTCATGATTGTGATTGCTTGGGCTTGACTCCATCCGCCATCTTCTAAGCGCTTGACTAGGCCGTATGTGTCGAAGTGGTGGACGTAGTCGGGGGCGTCAATGTGTGGCGGGCGAGGCCTTTTTGCGGCTTCCTCCTCGATCTGCTTGCGGATCTTTTGGAGATCGGTGAGTGGTTCTTGCTCTTGTTTCGGAGATGATGTTGAGCGTTGTGAGTCGCTGGAGGGCATGTTCAAGACTGTGTCCAGGGCATTGGTATGCGGCATGCGCGGAGCAGGTGAAGGAGGGCCTGGAGGTTGTGATTCCGAAGCATCTAGTACTGGCGACTCAGGTAGACGTGTGGAACGGAGAGGCCTCTCGCCAGGCGCAGGACTGGTATCCTTTGGTGTCGCAGTGTCTATGTCTTTCTTGGTCGGCTGTGGTAGCGCTTTGGCGTCTGAGGGAGCGACATCGCCAGGAAGCACTGCGGCGATGCCTTTGGCTCCTGCCAAATACGGCGGTGGTTCGTTCGCCTTGCCGTAGCGGATTGGTTTCGTAGCAGTCTGACTCCTCTTGGCGGCGGTGCGGAAGACCTGTCGCCCTGTCCGGGACACCTCACGTGAGAAGGGTGTTTTGCCCACGGATGTGAACAAGAATGGGTAAAGGAATGTAAGGCGCGGTGTCGACATGGTGGGCGGCGGCGAGTATCACGATGGGTGGAACTAAGGAGAGAAGGTTCAACATTCAAGAAGGGTACGTTTACGTCTATCGACAGGGCAGCCCAATGTTTTGGCGGGGGTTCGGAGTCGTTGCTGTCCGACCGGCGACCGTGCCGGTTACTGCAGTTTCATCAACCTCGTGCCTGAAGAAGGTCCCCGCGCTAGTCATTAGTCCCTGCAGTTTCACCAACTGCCGTTAAACCTGTCAAGATCCAGACACAGGGGAAATCTGTCAAAACTGCTTCTCTCTTTCCATTAATTATGGCTGGCTATTCTACTATACAGACAAACACACTAGGTATCATCATCCACCTGCCATCCACCGTGCTAGATTCCAGTTAAGCTTGTCAACTTTCTAGCTTGACAAGTGATCGATAGCCTGTGATACTTTGATTAGCAGCTGCATCATCTCAACACAACATCTGTGGTACGTACTCTGTCAATATCATAATCAAACTTTTCCAATGCGTCAAGAGCCTTTTCTCTTTGGTAGCCCATGCCTGTCAATCTCTTCAGGATAGGGTCGTCGTGCTCGGTTCCCGTGCTGATTGCGCGACCCAATGGAGGCATTGCTGTAGTCTGTGCCGCAGAGGCTTTGGGAGTCGCTGCTCCGTCGCCTAGTCTTGAGCCTGCAAAGCTAGGCTCTACTTGAGGTGCCGGTGTGTCAAGACCCGAGAAGATGGCGTCCCAGTCATGCGGTTGCTGTGCTTGAGGTGCGTGTGTCGATGCGAAAGGGCTGGCAATTGTCGTTTGTTGCTGCGACCCGCTTGTGTTGGTATCGAAATCAGAGAAGCCGTTGGGTGCGGTTCTCGTCACAGGTGTCTCTTGAGGCGAAGATACAGTGTGGATCGTCGATTGAGCGGGCGAGTCGAAGTTTGCATCAAACTCGTCAGTATTCTGATGGCCGGGGAAGCCAAAGTCGAAGCCTTCACCACTAGCTTCCTTGGCTTCAGCGAGGTCATCAAAGTTGTCGAAGTCGTCATCGAAGGCATCCTTGGTGGTCTCTTGAGGTGCAACGGGAGCAACATGCTGCGTAACATCGCCAACGTTGGCAAAAGAGGTGGCTCCCATGTCGGTGACATTGCTCATAGGACGAGAGTGAGCGTCGTGGAAGTGATCAGAGCCAGCCGTACTGGTCATTGGAGTCTGGGGTTGCTGAGGCTCCTGGGGTACGGAATGTGGCACAGGAGACTGTGTGGGGTCTTCGCGTGAAGGCAGCAGTCCGGTAAACTCGGGAGGGAAGTTGTTCGAGCCACTGCGGTGCTGACCTTCCTGAGCTGTTTCATAGGAAGGTGGGGACGTTTGTGCCGTGATGCTCGGGAGCTCGGACAAATTGGTTGCGGAATGTGTGCCCACAGCACTGGGACGACGTGAGTCGCCAACAACGAGTTCGCGATGCTCGCCAGAGGGAATCTCGGCTGCGGCAGCTGGGACATGAGACTCAGAAGCACCGAAGTCATCGCCGAAACCACGCTCGCTGTCACTGTCGTCATCACTGCTAGAATCCTCATGCTCCAGAGTCTGAATTGGGGGGAACTCGGAGTTGCCGTAGCTTGGAGGTGCAGCACTAACTTCTCTAGAGACGGGTGCAGCGTTGACCTCTCGGGAGACAGGTGCAGCATCGATTTCTCTAGATACCGGTGCAGGTGCGAAAGGATCATGAGTAGCCGAGTGATCACCGTTCTGTTGCTGTTGGCCATCTCCGAATCCGGCAAAGGCAGAATCGAAGTCGTGTGCAGGTGCTTGGGTAGACTGGCCAGTAGTTTGGGTCTCCATGGGAGTCTCGGGGAAAGCACCAGGAATCTCTTCTTCCAGTTGCTGAGGCACATCTCTGGACACGCTATCGTGGTTTCCGTCATGGTTCTGTGATTGAATAGCTGGACCAGACATCTGAGCAGGAGGAGTAGCAACATCCTCACCGCCCCATGGATTAGAGCTGAAAGTGTTGGTAGGTGGGTGATCCCACGGGGAAGTGACACCAGCATCTTGCTCGCCCATTCTGCTAGCAGGAGGTGCTGCACGGTTAGAGGAAGCAACGGACTGATCTCTAGTCAAAGGCTGGCGCATAGGCAAGATGTTGGGAGTAAATTGTCTCGACTCCGGGGGAGGCGGGGGAGGCTCGTCGTGAGCAGTGGCAGACAAAGTAGGAGAACCAGGAGTCAGACGGCCGTCAGAGGATACCGAGGGACCAGAAGGTTCAGATCTGAAGGACGTGACCGGAGGCGTGTGCGTTCCAGCTTGCTGTTGGGATGATGCCGAAGGTCCAAACAACGCATCGAAGGCACTAGGGCTAGGAGCACTTGACAAGAAACCACCAGGCGACAGAGTACCTTCTTCTCTAGGAGCAGTTGCCTTTCTGAAGAACGGGTTGGTGTTTGACGGAGCAGGGCTGACCACAGTGGATGGCGGTTGAGGCGAGACAACAGCTCTCGAACGCTCTTCCTGTGCGGCTACAGCTTGCTGTCTTTCTTGCAGCTCACGTTCCTCGGCAGCCTTCTTCAAGTCTCCCATCTCAGTTTGGATCTTCTCGTGCTCTCCCTCGTTCGTCGCGAGCTGCTTCTTGTTGATGGCGACCATGCCCTTCTGTTGGCGAGCGTCAGATCTCATCTTGTCGAGCTGCGGCTTGAGCTGAGTAATTTCGGCGTTCATCTGCGAGATGCGTTGTTTGAGGCTGGCATTTTCCTGTTGATCCGCAGTAAGAGCCTGAGAAACCTGCTGGTGCTGATTCTGCAAGTCTTGATAAGTGCCTTCAATCATAGCATACTCCTGTTGCAACTTCTTGGTCTCATTGCGCGAGTTAGCAAGCTGCTCCTCAAGCGACTTGACAGTTTTAACTTCGTTTTCGTACTGAGCACGGAACTGAGCCAGGCGCTGTTCGAGCTCACGTTTCTGAGCACTCGAAGCCGCAAGATCACGCTCATTGGTAGTCTTCTTAGTCTGAACGTCTTGCATCTGGTTTCTCAAATTGCCGAGCTGGTTAGACATGTTTGCAAGCTCGGTTGTATCTTCGGTGATGTTCCTGGTCTCTTCGTCGTTGGCGTCGCCGAGAAGGTCGTCCATGGCAGAAGGAGGTTGGGGACTTCTGGTAGCATTGCTTGGAGCGCTGCTTGGAGCGTTGCTTCCTCCAGTGTTTTGCGCTGCAAGAGTGGCACCAAAGGCTGAGGTAGGGATGAACGGCTTGAACAAAGACGAGGGGCCACCAGTTTGTTGAGGAGTGAAGTTTCTGGGAGAAGCATTGGGTGGAGGAGAAGAAGGCTTGCTACCTCCTGCAAATGGATCAGAACCGAATGCGTTTCCAGTGTTTTGTGTCGAGACAGGAACGGGGGCCGGCTGCTGAGCAGGGATTGGAGGCATGGGCTCATCTAGTCCGAAGAGGTCCTCAGTAGCCGACTTGGGAAGTTGCGAAGAGTTGTTGGCGTTGTCGAATGCAGGCGCAGTGGTCTGAGGGGTAGGATGCGCTTGGTTACGCATGGTTGGGGGAATCAGAGCCGGAGGTAAGAAGGCTGGGAGAGGAGCACCACTACGCTGCTGGCGAATCAAGTACATGGCAACGGCGAATTCATCGCGGTTGAGTTGACCCTCGGAGTTGATGTCTGCCAGGTCCCAAATGGAAGCCAGAGTCTCCTCAGGCAGACCGGAGTCACTAAAGAACTTGACGGCCTGTTCACCACTCAGAACACCATTGTTTGCCGTATCAATGCTCGAGAAGAATTGATCGTACTTGGCCTTTTCAGGAGGAGCAATCAACCAGGCAGGGCCTGTGGTTTGTGGGGCCATGGGTGGTGGTGCACCGAACGCAGCTCTTGCAAGAGGACTCTGGGCGCGAGCCTGAGGACCGGTGAATTGACGAGGCATAGCTGATGGGCCAGCGGGAGGCACCGACGAACGGCCTGTAGGGTTGGGACGACGAGCGGCGGCCTCGAAAAGTGCTGGAGGAAGGACATTCGGGAAGCCTGCCAATGCGCGACTCTTGTAACATGTTATGAGGTGCATGGCGATGCAGAACTCGGTCTTGTCGAGGGAGCCCTTTCCTTCACGGTCGGCCAATTGCCAGATGCGTCCGAGGGTCTCGTTGGGCAAGCCCGCTCTTTCGAAGATGGCCTTTGCTTGTTCGCCTAGAGATGTTCGGTAAGCGAATGCTTGAAGTGCGTATTACAACGCGTAACTCACCCGACAGGTAACCGCCTCCAGCCGATTGTTCATATAGATTTGCATATTGTGTCAACTTCTCAGGGTTGAGAGGGGGTATCCTGATACCAGTGCCTTGTGCTTGAATAGGGGCGGGGACAGGAGCTGCTGCGACGGGAGCAGGCGCAGGAGGAGGTGGAGGCATGCCATCGAACTTGGGTAGCGGGCCGGCTGTAACGAGCTTTAGTGAGGGAATCGAAACATCGGGTGTCTAGGAACGTACGGCGGAAAGCCAGCTCAGCAGTAGGTTCGCGACCAGCTTGGTAGTGGCCGATGAGACGAAGAGCTACGCTGAAGCCGGGCTTTGTGAGGAGACCGCGGTTCTCATGGTCGGCAATCTGCCAAATCTACCAGAGAGGGTCAGAAAAGAGGCTTCGCGTGGGACTCGAGTATAGACGTACTTCGCCTAGGACATTAGGAGCAACTTTTGTCTTTTCGAAGAAGCGCACAGCAATCTCGCCCGTGACGACACCCAATCGATCGGTATCAGCTTGCTGGAACAGCTGGCCATAGTATCGTTTCTCGTCAGCCGAGAGGTTGAGGTTGTTTTGGTCTGCTTGCGCGTCAGTTTCGTTTCTCCACAGCTCCAGACACAACGTACTGAAGTGGTCAGCCATTATGCCGTGGTTGGTGTCGGATCCCTCATGCGGTGATGCAAGTTGGTATTAGGGGTATGACGTGGGTCCAGACAGAGGTGGACTGTATGCAAAGAGAGCAGTAGTGGGCGATCCTGATGTACACGCGACTGGCAATGCAAGATGGAAAGATAGTACAGGACAAGGGTACAAGAGGTTGGCTGCTAGACAGAAGATGAGGACGGATACGGCGGAGTGGACGGCATGGCCATGTTCCAGCTGCACGGCGCGAGCTGGGGCCACAAGCCATGCGAGACGATGCCATCAGCGGGGACTCAAGTCTCTCGTTAGACTTTCCCAGAAGCAGTCCATCCTCATTTCGAGAACTTCGATTCAATCTATCCAAATCAGTCTAGAATTGCACAATATAAGAGTGAATAGGAGTAGTATGTTTACATAAACAACAGAAGTAGGTGCATATTTACATCAAGTCGAGTTGAGAAGTCTCCCCTGCGAAAGCAATGCAATCAAATGTGCCAGCCCAGCCACCAAACGCCGTTGGCTGTTCGCCTAGATACCCGTACCCAAAATGCTTCAATCCCAACTTAGTCTCTCTTGCGACGACCTTGGAACGCTCTTCTGATCTGACTGTTCTTGCACCACGCCAGGCTAGGGACGTGTTCTTCTCGATGTCCATTAACCTTTCCGAGCAGCCAGTCCGTCACGCTGACCACCCGATTGGTGCGCTCCGAGCCAGATCCTTGTTCTGCGTGTTCGATTGTGTGCTTGACAATACGACCTTCCTCGTCGAACTCGAAGATGAACAAGCCGCAGAATTCCTCATCGTCTCTCGCTTTACCTCCGAGGACGTCTGTTATTCTCTCCACCTGCTCATTGGCTCCAATACCGCGATAGATGCCAGCCGAATTCTTCTTCCTAGCCTTTCCGCATGTCTTCCACTTGACTATGAGCTTCTCGTCCCGGAAGGTTGAGCTCATATTGTTTCCGCCATGCTTGATCATGCGCTCGGATATGACGGTGAGTCTGACGTTACCCACCACAGGCACTCGTCCCCAAGCTACAGGTGCGGTCCATAGAGCAGCAAGGTAGGCGATGCGTCCAGACACTGTCGGAAGATGCGGGTGTGTAGAGGGAAAGAGGTGTAGTGATATTTGAGGTGAGAGTATTTCTTGTGGTAGGGGCGACGCTAGTAGGGTGGGTAGACGTTCGTGCAAGATGCGGACGGCTGTGACGTTGGAGTCAGTGTTTGTTCATGAGAACTAAGTCGAGGAGTGTGTACATACTTTTGCCTAGTTTCAGAGTGCGTTCGTCTGGTGGTTTGTGATCACCTTCGGGTCCACTGTCGGGAAGAGCGTATGGTGCCGAGCTGCTGAACCAGACATCGCCTAGGAAAGTCTTTGACGGTGTTAAGTTGACGGGGCCCGGGTAAGTGTCGAGCTGACGGAGTGCGGCCGCTGCTGGGGTTACCGTCGCGGCGGCGGCATTGCGAATGGGAGTGCGCACAAGACGAGTTGCTAGCGACGGGCGCATTGGCCAGACTGTCATGTATCTTCGAGAGCCTGCAACATGGGTTTGTTATAGGTTGTTGTGTAAAGTAGAGGAGGGATAATGCTATTTCCAAAAAGCAAGACGGCTTTCTGCGGGCTGATGATCTTCTGCCTCTCCCCACCTTCGACATGTGCCACCTCCAGAAAAGAAGCTTCGATCCCGAGCACGGCCTTCTCTCCCGCCTGTGACGTATTGTCCTCCGCGATCTTCACCTTTGCATTGTTCCACACCAGATGCCATTCAGCCTATTGCAGGTATTGTGAAGAGTATATAGTAGAGTTATCAGGCAGCCCAGGTAGGCCATTTTTCTTCCACTCACTCTTCTCATCACCTCGACATCAAGCAAAACCATCATGACTTCGGGCAAACGCATTGTATTTACTGGCGGTTCTGGAAAGGCTGGCAGACATGCTATCCCAGAGCTTATCAAAAAGGGTCACCAAGTGAGAGCTTTCACCGAATCTTCAAACATCGTCTTCTAAACTCAATACAGGTCTTGAACCTTGACTTGATCGACTTCCCTGGAACCGATCACAATATCTTCACCCTCAAGACCGATCTCACCGACAGCGGGCAGGTCTTCAATGCCCTCACCACCCATTTCGACTTTGCCGGCTACGACGACACCAAGGTCCCTCAACCTCCAGATGTTGTCATCCACTTTGCCGCCTACGCTCGCAACATGCTCGTCCCAGATAATGAGTGCTTCAGAGGCAACGTGACAGCAACTTACAACGTAATTGAAGCCGCCTGCAAACTCGGTGTCAAGAAGATCATCATCGCCAGCTCCGAGACCACTTACGGAGTTTGCTTTGCCCAGGGTGATGTTGATTACCACTCTTTCCCTTTGGAAGAAGAATACGATGTCGACCCTATGGATACCTACGCCCTGTCAAAAATCTGTGGTGAGCGTACCGCAAGAGCCTTTTCTCGCAGATTCAACCGCGATATCTACGTGTTGCGCATTGGCAATGTGATTGAACCTCACGAGTATGAGAGAGACTTCCCCACCATCGTCGGCAAGCCGGAGACCAGAAAGCGAAATGCATGGTCCTACATCGATGCCCGCGATCTTGGTCAGATCTGCGATTTATGTATCAAAAAGGATGGGTTGGGCTTCGAGATCTTCAATGCGACCAACGATACCATCACTACTACTACACCGACCGAGGAGTATCTGAAGAATGTGTGTCCTAACACGCCATTCACTCGCAAGATGGGCGAGTTCGAGGCACCTTTGAGCAACCGCAAGATCAAGGAGGTCTTGGGCTTCAAGGAGGAGCACAATTGGCGTCAGTACTACAAGCCCGAGTGATAGGGGATGTTTGTATTTACGAGACATGAAACCTTTCTTAATCTGTTTATGCGCTTTGATCTGTGTTTCACAGCCGTGTGAATGCACAATGACTTTCGGAACCTGAGCTAGATCCAAGGAGAGAACGTCAGATATCCCCTCTATGAACGAATGGTCCTGTTCAAATCGTCGTTAATCTCAAGGTATCGCTGTCGCTGCGGCGAGAGAGTTGATATGACAGAATATAGCACACAACGGGGGATGAATAATTATTCTGTTTGAATGATCATGCACTCATTGTGCGGTAAAAATTGTCTCCAACAGTCCATCGACAGCGAGTATGTAGGATAGTCATCGAAACCATCAGTCCTCGCTTACCGAGATCACAACGACAACGCAGGGTTGCTCAACAAAGCATCCCAAGACTCCCAAGCATCAAGACCTCCTGCTCTGTCAAAACTTCTCATAAGCTCATCGTCCCCATTGTTCTTGCTCGAGTATCTCGCCAGTTCTCACGTCCTCGAAGAATCGGTTTTCCTCTTCGCGCAGAACGGAATGGTCGTGCTCATATGCATGCAGATTCTTCTCCTCTTCCTCGGTGTCAAAGGTTTCAGCATCTGCAAGTAGAACTATTTCTTCCAGCACATCGGTGGCGACCTCCTCCCAGCCATGTAGTCGGTCGAGTTCGGCGTACGGGTCAGGACCCTCGTCGTCTGGGGTTGTACCGGCGGTGTTTTCATCCTGCCCAGGCATGTGAGCCATCCATGTAGTGTGTAGAGGATCGTGGTCTTCCTCACCTATCATCGCATCTTCATCTTCCCAATCATCGTCATCGTCATCCAAAGAGGGTGCATAAGGGGCTCGGGGAGCAGCGTTCTCGCCCTCTTCGTCAGATCTCAACATCTCCATATCTCCTTCGTCGTCATTCAATCCCATCATATCGGCCAACTCTTGTCGTTCACGCATCTCTTCCTCTTGCTCAAAAGCGGCGTATTCTTCCCATTCTCGTCTTTCGTCTTCTTCGATTTCCATCTCCAATCGTTCGCGTGTGTCTTCGTCAATTTCTTCTTCTTCTTCGTCCTCTTCCTCGTCATCGTCTCCTTCGTTGCCGGTGAGGAGAGCCATTAGTTGGAGTATTCCTGCCTGTTGCGCTAGTCCCCGCGTTGCAGGTGTGTTACGGGGTGCTTGATTTGTGACACTGCTGCGCGGCGAGTTGTCATGAACCTCCATACCTTCGAGATATGAGAGTTCTTTTCCTGGACGAGCAAGATTCGGTGCAAGAGACAGGATCCGGATGGCCTTTGTGGGGAAAGCACGAGAGCGTTCGTTGGGTGCATGATCACCGTTAGATCCACGTCTGGGGCGTAGACTGCGGAAGCCGAGAGTGGTGTAGGTGTGCATAATACAATCATCGTAAATTCCCATGAAACTGACTGGCACGGCCAGTTGAGGTGCCGAGCTGATCGGTGTAGCCCAGATAGGTCTCTGTGCTTCTCCAGTCTCTGGGATCTTGCCAAAGTCGGGCATAGTGAAAATGTAGATGCTGTCGATGATCTCAAAGATGGCCCGGCCATTCTTGATACTGAGCCATCCGCCAAGTTCGAAAGTCGAGCCATCGCCTTCGGTTTGTAAGATCGCTGTCGTTTCTCTGAAGCGTGCAGGATCGGCCAGGGCACCCAAGAAATCCGTACAGATGAAAATACGACCTGCGCGTGATACACCAGCCATGTAGTTACCGGAGATGATACCTGAGCCCCACTCGTCGTTCTCGATTGCCAGCGGACTTCTAGGTACCGGATGGGCGCCGTTATAAAGTTTGAGAGGTCTTAGGCGGTCCTTGCGTGGATGTTCGGGGGGACAGACTCGTGCTGTGGGACCGTGATTTGCTGCGCCCATAGTGGTATGAGATTGAGGAGGTGGATGGGCGATGTGGAAGATGTTCGGACAGTCCTTGGGTTCGAGCTTGCCCATGATTTCGCCGGTCGTCTTGGAGCAGACATGATAGCCGCGCGGACCCATGCTATACATGACTGTACCCTCGCCTTGATCGAGGTGACCGACGGCTTCATTCTCAATATCCAGAACTTTACGTTGTTGGGGTGGATGCACGGAAAGGTCCCAGACAAATCCTTTGCCTTCGGAAGAGACGATGCATAGTGTTTCCTTGTCATTGAAGCGCGAGAGCTGGAATCCTCTGGTCTCGCAATTGTGATTGAGGATAGCTACGCGATGGAACGTACCACGCTCCACCTCGTCGGCCTTCCACACCTCAACGGCATTGCCGAAACGATCCCAGCACGCAGTGCCACTGTCTTGGTCATACTCCAGATGCGCACACATACGCACATCTTCTCTCCTCAATCTCCATAACATGCGTCCATTGTCCATGTCCGTGACGCAGACACCTCCGGCTTGAGATGTTGAGACGATAAATCGGCGCTTGAAGTCGGGCTTGAAGCGCCACACTGGATCATAGCCAACTTGGACTATGCTCTCTCTGACCACTGGACGGTTGCTGTTCCAGTTCCTTTGCAACAGTGCCAATCGTTTGCAAAAGTCCTTCCAGCTCTCCACACCGCGGAAATATTGGACGAAACTCCTGTCTTGCTTGGCTTCTCCAAAAACTCTGTAATCGCGACTCAACTGTGTGACTTCGCGATCACTTCTGGGATGCTTGTTGTACAATTGATGGGCTTGTTGTGAGTAGATAGCATCTTGATGTGCCGTTTCCAAGAAACTATGCCATGCTTTGGTGGTTGAGCTAAGCGCCGCAACGCCAGATAGAGGTGTGAACTCAATACAACGAAGTATAATTTCCGCTGGAAGGATTTGCAATGGGTCTGGCATGATGGTCTCGATGTTTGAATTCAAGAGTGTTTGCGAGAAAAAGATTGGGTGATCTTCGCGACAAGTGTTTCCACTGTTTTGTCGAACATGGACGTCATATGCCGGGGTAAACAAGCCCTCGGTCTCACCAGCACCCACTCTGTTGTTGAATCACTGTCTATTTATTGTACAGCACAATGTGCAGGCTCGAAGCAGGAACGTTTAGAATCACATGATTATTGTGAAGGATAGCAATCAATCGAAAAATCAGAGAATCGCATAATGAGACGCTGCCCACGATCTCAAGATGGGTAGGCCTCAGATTGCTCACATTACCGGGTGTCCATACCAATCGAATTTATCTACATAATATGGTTTCCTTGCAGGAGTTCTGATATCTTTGAAACGGCACAGACAACAGCGACCAACACAAGAATGATAAGGAGAAGTGCCTTCCTGCTTCTGATATCATTGAGAGATCTGAGTATTTGCTGTCATCGGCCAGCAGAGGTGCCACGATCACGATTGTTGAAAGTGCCATAGTTTGCTCCCACACTCTCACGAACCGGTGGCCGAGGAAACGGTATCGTTTATGAACGAATTCAGGGGTCTGTCTATCTTGGGGCTGCTCCAACCTGAGATGCTCCCACACTGGGTCTCTGCTTTCACTCTCAAATTCGATACACGATCCGCTTACATAATCATTTGTTTCAGTAGCAAACATGCTTAGTAAGCAGACACAGCGGCGGTGACCTATAAAAGAAACCTCTCCCCGTCCCCTCTTCCTCGACCAGTCTTCTTGCGCACGTCACCCCTCCTCTAACTGCATGGCACTTTTGCTAACGATATTCACAGCTTCTGGCTTAGATCAAGTGTAGTATCTGGTATGTTCTCTCACTCATCTTTCTCATCCATTCACATGCTAACAATCACCAGTTCTTCATAGTCTAAACGCTATGACATGGCCACGGCCATTCTAATGTTTATTCATCTTTTTGGAACTCGCTGGAAGACCTCTGGGCTTGCTCATGTCTTCTGGCACAGTGTCGCTTGTATTGCACTACATCAAGCCGACGCGAATCCTCTTTTTTTCATTGAGCTTTCTGGCCTTCATTGGCTGGGACTTGAAGAAGAATCGACTCTGCTTTCACTGGACTGCGCATGAATTTGAGACTGTCACGATGAGCTCGTGTTTGTTGTGATACGGAGAGCTTGGCCATGCGCGACAGCGTCATCTCGAACGCGTTCGCTGTTTGCGAAGAAGACTCAGCCTACCACCTCTCTGAAGATGTGGTCTCAAACATATGGATGTCATCTGACTGACCAGTCGCGTGGATGCACAATTCGGTCTGAACCGAGTTGGCTATCCGCCGAAAGCATCAGAAAAGCAACCTCCGGAGCACACTCCAGACTTTGCTGCGTCATTGCTTGATTTGACTTCACATCTCAGCAACAATGAATCCCCTGACATGGTCCGATGGAACCTTGTATCGCTCAAGATATGTCCGTACGGCTTGAAAAGACTTCCATGATCATGCCGTCCGACAGGCTCCGTGACGGCCGCTGCTGTACAACCACTTTTCGGCCGAAGCGTCATACCAGAGCATGCCGGCCCACATTGGACCTTAGATAGGTACTTAATGGGCCTCCAGTGTGCTCAGCAAGATACTCAATCACATCATACTGTCTTCGTCTTTCCACCATATCCATCAGCCATGTTCGAATCACCACCAAAGCCCACCAACCCCCTGGCCTACCACCGCATCCTTTCATTGAGTGCTGCCGTCAAGGTATCACCTCTTTGCCTGGGCGGCATCAGTATCGGCGAATCTTGGAGTGGCCACTTTGGCAGGAACGAAGATGCTTTCACTTTACTTGATACATTCTTTGAGCTCGGCGGAAACTTCATCGACACCTCCAACGTCTACAACAGCGGCGAATCTGAGACACTAATCGGCGATTGGATGCAGAAGCGCGATACTAGAGATCAAATGGTCATTGCAACAAAGTACAGCGCCGGATATATGGGCCACATGAGAGAGCAGAAACCAATGCAAGCAAACTATACTGGAAACAGTGCCAAGTCGATGTATGTCTCTGTTCGCGACAGCTTAGCTAAGCTGAAGACTGAGTACATTGAAATCCTCTATGTACACTGGGTAGGTTTTTTCCGCCGCCTGATCCTTGTAACAAGCAGCTGACATGATGCAGTGGGACTTTGGAACCTCTGTCGAAGAAGTGATGCGCCATCTCCACACCCTGGTCATGGCAAGACAAGTCCTCTACCTCGGCATCTTGGATACTCCAGCTTGGATTGTGGTGAAGGCAAACGCCTTCGCTCGTCAGCATGGTCTCACACCGTTCTCTGTGTACCAAGGCAAATGGCATGCCGGCATGCGAGACATGGAGGCCGAGCTCATCCCCATGTGCGAAGATGAGGGATTGGCAATTGTGCCCTGGGCAGCGCTGGGACAAGGCCAGCTCTTGACGGAAGCGCAGAGGAAAGAAAGAGCCAACGATCCGGACGCTCGTCAAGGATATCGCGGCAACGAACAAACCATCAAGGTCTCAGCAGCATGCGAGGAAATTGCAAAGCTGAAGAATACGACCCTACAAGCAGTGGTAAGCTCAGTCCACCTTCCGCGAAACGAACATATTTTGACTTCTCAACAGGCTCTAGCATACCTATTTGCCCAGTCAACATACGTCTTCCCCATTGTTGGCGTCCAAACAGTCGAACACGTCAAAGCCATGCCCGATGCCCTTCGCATCACACTTACTCCGGAAGAAATCGCCAAAATCCAAGATGCTGCTCCTTTCGATCCTCTATTCCCTATGAGCTTTCTGTACAACTATGATGGCAAGCAGAGATATACTACAAAGCTGACACCAGCACACAACAAGCAGTACCAGATGGCTGCTTGGATCAATGCACCACCAAAACAAGGGGGCTTTGACCCGATTATATAGGGGTCCTTGATGTAGTTTGTTTGTATGAATACCTATGCAGAGTATCTCCTTTTTTCAACCTCCTAGTGTGCTTCGTCGAGCTGTGCTTTGACATCTTTCGTACGTGTGATCTGAGAGCTGGGTGGCGGCAGTCGAATCCTCCAGCTTAGTATCTGTATCACCAATCGTGTTGGAATGGCCAGGTGCGGCACCTCGAGGGGGTCTGGGTCACGGAATGAAGTGAAATGGCTCGCCGGTGGTGTGAAGCGCTACTGTTTGGTGTCTTCGCGGTCGGACAGACATGGTACTAGATCCGATTTCTGGCTACCACTCGGGGTTTCAGCGGTATATAAGGTCGACAGCGATGCTCTAAGTCTGAATGATTAGTCCAGTTAACTGTAGGGAGGTAGTTGCGGAGGTTGTTTTCGTCCCACCTTGATGATTGACGCAACGGAGAAACCTCGGTTCTTCAACCGCTCCTTCTGGACAACATCCAACTTCCTTTCTTGGCATACCTCCCATTGAACAACAAATCACAAAGAAATGGCCACAAATCAGGCTCCCAATCCTAGGGAGTTCAAATCCTGGGAGGATGCCTTCCAGTATCCAGTTCCGGTGGTACGCCGGCTTGAACAGCAACTTCGGTCAAATATCAATGAGAACAGCGACAAACTGCGTTCCCTGGTCGGCAACAGTTATCGCGACTTGTTGGGCACAGCCGAACGCATAGTCGAAATGGATCATCAGATACACTCCGTCGAGTCTCGTCTCGGAGACATCGGCTTGAAGTGTAGCGCGCGGACTATCGAGAGAACTGCTGCAAATCAACAGAGGACTGCCATGGCTCAAAGGGATCGCAATTCTGGTCGCAACTCTCTTGCTTCAAACATTGCTCTTCTTCAACGATGCATGAGCCAGGCCGTCAATCTCATCAAGAGGGGTGATTCTGCATTACGTGCCGCTAAACTGCTCGTCATCGCCAGATTGTTGTACACCAGCGCCTCCAAATCTCCGGACCCGCCAGCTCTGCTTGATAGCCTGAAATCGAAATTGGCGTCTCTACGCCGCAGACTACTAAGCCATGTCGACAAGCGATTGGCTTCTGCCAAACTTGAGAAGTCTACCTTGGTTGATACTTTAGCTGCCTTCTCTCTTGCAACCACATCCACTCCGACCGATGTTCTCAACCACTTCCTACATGTGCGTGCCTCGACTCTCGGCGACTTGGTTGAGTCTCCTACGCAGACTGATCTTCACAATGCTTTGGATCTACTTATCTCGACCATCAAGGAAGTTCAGGCAGTCTTCCCAAAACAACTTTCTGTGCTTCTTGGTAAGCTACAAGACGAGCCTCTCCTGCAGGACTCAGCCATTCGCAACCTTCCGGAGCTCAATCTTGATATCTACGAAAGATGGATTGCCGATGATGTGCGCAACTTCACACCTTGGCTTAGACACGATCAGTTGCAGGGTTCGGCCGCCTCCATTGTGCTCAAGAAGTGGGTTGCACAAGCAAAGTCGACGCTTGTGCAAGGACTCAATTCACTGCTTGATGGAACTCACGATATACCAGTCATAATCACATTGCGAAAAGAGTTTGTAGCCCGTTCTCTATCATCCGACAGAAAGCTACCAGGCCTCGACCCAGCCAGCTTCTTCGAAGAGCTGCGAGCTTGTTTCAATCGCCGCCTGCAAGATTTTGTCATCTCGTCTTCCAGTGGCGTCGATCATATTGTCGGGGGTTACTTGCGAGGCGAACACGTTCAGTCTATTGTTAGCCCCGAGCCTGCCGCCAGCCTATGGAATTCAGAGAATCTTGAGATCGACCCCGGAAAGGGCTCTATCAATTTCAGAAATTTGATACACAATGCTTCGCAAGGGAAAGATGGCTCTTTGCAAAGTGTGGTCCAATCTCTCGGTATATGGTCGTCACAATTGGCCACCCTGTCAAGCACGATCAAGTCGATGCGCGAGGACAGATGGAACGATGACCTTGATCTCGATATCGAAGATGATTTTGAGATCGACTCTCCTCAAGACCTGCTGGCTAGAGAAGACCCTGATGAGTTGCAGAAACTTCTAGCATCAGAGAAAGACAAAGCCCTCAAGGGTGTATACGAGAAAGTCCAACGGTCGACTGAAGGTGAGGGCCGCGCAGTCCGTTTGTTGAGACTCTTGAGAGAGATTGGCCATCACGCCACATCCAGTGAGGCTCAGGCTCCCACCACCAGGCCACCTCCCTCGCTCTTCCGTACATTGCACGAGATGCTCGCGGAACAGGTATCAAGCAAATATTCGGACCAGCAGAAGGTGTCAAAACTCTTTGTCCGCTCAGCACCGACTGCTCTGTGGGAGGGCTCGCCACCATTGCCAGTTCAGCCATCACCCGCATGTTTCAGGTATCTTCATGAGACGTGCAGGACAATGAAAAATGTTGGAAGCGATCTTTGGTCTCCTCCAGCTGTATCAATACTCAAAAATCGATTGAGAAAGACTGTTCTCGATGCGCTTGACGATTTCATATCTGTCCAAGGCCAGACGAACGGTTCGACAGCAACGTCAGCTCAAGAATTTTCCAACGAAGATGCCGACGGCTCTGCAGAATCAGCAGCCAAAGACGACCCCGAAACAAATGGATCAACAAGAATCGAGACTCCAACCCGAAGCGCTGCTCAGAATACCAAGCTCATCCAAGCGATCTTCAACTTGCTTTACTTGGACAAAATGCTCTCAATTTCCACCAACACTCTCGACATCGTCACTTTCGACGATGCAATCACAGACATGAAGAAAAAGGTGGAATTGGAAGACAATGCCATTGAACGTTTGAGGAAGAGCTCTTTTGATTACTACAAGAGAACATACCTGCTGTTTGGACTTCTAGCTGTGGGATGAGTGTGGTAAATAGAACAATTCCTTCAACTTTCTATGTCCTGTCTCATTATAAGCTTGAATTTCAATATTCATCTCTGTCATGTTTGAGGACACGATTTTGCGAAGCACCTATAGAGATCATGGTGATACCTGCGGGAATGCACAACTTTCAACCCGACTACGTTTGTGGCTTGGGAGACTCGCAATGTCCGCTGGTGTCTTGCTCACTCTCTCGGTACAGTACAGGTGATGCGTACTCATCAATACTCCTGCCTTTGAAGTGATGGACTAGATTTGATCGAAAGCACAATCTCAACTCAATGTTGCTGTCACCCATCCGAAGATCACATTGTGCATGAATTGCGTGTTTACTCTCTTTATTCTCTTCTCGCATTCGAGAATTATCTACTATTATAACCACTATCGTATATATGAGCCCCCAAAAAAGCTTGACCATCATGCGGTAAGCTTGCATTACTGTAGATTCATCTCAGATTGTTCTCCTGCGTTGGCTTGTCCAACTGCATGCCTTTATCAGAGGTATCGTCATGCTTCTGACGCTTTGAACTCCCACCGTAGGAGAAATATTCTTCGTGGAGTGCTCTTTTGACGCCTGCTTTGATGCTGCGGATTAGGGAAGTATCGCGAGATCTGTGGGTTGCCGGGGGAGATGGTGAAGCGTTTTCTGAATTGAATGATGTGTTGTACGGTTCATGTTGACGCTGAGAACCGAGCGATCTTTGGCGTTCCGAGGTTGATATTTCGCTCATGGCGTCCTCGGTCGACTCATGACTGTCCGAGGCCGAGCATTCGCTCATGACATCTTCTGCTGTCTCATTGGCGATTGCCAATAACTCAGCTTGGGTCTCATCGTCTATCGTGGGACCAACTGGACTTGTCATGGCGGAGCTGTTTCGTGTTGTGCCTTCAGCTTCGGGGGTATGCTCAGACTTGACCGTTACAACGGAACCTTCTCTTATGGCCTCTTCGGCTTCGGGGGAATGTGTGCTCACAATATGAGATAGCCAGGTGCCGGGGAGCTCTCGCATCTCAAAGCAGTCTTCATCTTTCAAATCGAGCTAGAAAAGGTTAGCAACATGATGGATGTGTAAAACGTGTTTATCATACCTTATCAGGAGTATCGTCCCAACGGACAAATCGGCCCGGAAGCATGAACACATGATTTCTCAGGGCTTCATCAGACTGCACAGCAGCGATAAACAGTTCACTCAAAGGTGCACTGCGAGACGTTCTGATCCAGATCGGAAGTTGATTAGGCCCTCTCATGACGCCGAGGTTCACGAAGCGGAGTCGTGGAACGATAGGGAACTGGGAGATCGAGATTTCCCTTTGTTCAAGCCTCTCCAAAAAGCCATCTGGATCAGAGTCCGTCTCAACCTTCGACTTAGGTCTCGCAGGCCTTGAGCCGCGGACACTTTTGAGTGTGCTTTTTTGCTTGATATACTCGACGGGACTCGTGCTCTTCGAACATGGCTCTTTCTTCGGACTCCAGGAGTCCTGGAGAATAGTATCCTTCTTGGGTCTACCACGGCGAGCTGTGCTGCATGAGCTCGTGATCGACTGGGACGACCCGCCAAATCCATCTGCACATTTATCTTGCTTGACATGTTCATCGCTATCGTCCCGATATCCAGTGTCTTGCTGCAAGATAGATTGACATGTTTGACAAGTACGACCCCCATGGAAGATTCCGGTTTCGCGGACCGAAAATGAAAACTCACGTGGTGTTTTCAACAAACCGCAGCTGGAACAGATCATTTTCTCGACGAGCGGAACACGAGATCTTGTAAGAGGCTGCCCAAAGCTCATTTCATGTCGTTCAAATATTCTGCGATACTCTTCATCGTGGTCAGGGCCGTAGACCTTGCGTGGCCATCCCTCTGGCGAAAATCGACCATTCAAAGTATCAGTGGATGGAAATACAGCGGGAGCTGCTGAGCCCAGTATCCTGGCGTAGTCGGGATCAACTGGGCGTTCTGGAATATTGTCGAAAGTATGTCTCCAGTTGACGAGCTCATCTCGTGCATGTCTGCGATCTAGAGCACGAGCTTCAACATCATCAGGTTCGTAACCTCTCCGCCAGGCGCTCAGAAGATCGTCCACATTCTCACCGTCTCCTTGGAAACCGAGTTTTCTCTCTTCCTCTGGAAACATTTCTGGGTCTGCGGTGACCGACTGACGTCCAGTACTTGAGTTTAGAATCCTTGCATAATCTGGATTCAGGAAAATCCCTGTCTCTCGGTCATCGGAGAGTCGGTCAATTCTTCTCTGCTTCAAGGCACGAGAACTTTCTGACTTGACCGGGACCTCTTCGAGGAGAGTGCTGCTGCCGTCTTCGTAGATTGGGAAGTTGTGGATTTCGTCGAGCTCAGTGGTCGCATGATTGAAATTTGAACCGGCAGCTGTTACCTCTTGGGTGACGACTGGAGCTAGACCATGTCGCTCTGGCACATTATAGGGAGAGCTCCTCTCATTTGATGGCTGGTGGGTGACGTCGTCTTCGCTTTCCGTGTCTCCGCGTGGATTTTGATCGTCCATTACGATGTTCATATCGGCATTGCTCTCGGTGCTCTCGTCGGAGCTACCGAGAGTTGTCACAGCCAATCTCGAAAGTCGGTTCATCTCGGCCTGATCGTGCGTATCGCTTATGGATAGATCGCCAGTAGCGTGAGCATCTGGTGCTGTAGCGTCTAACGCGATTGAGCGAGATTCCAGTGCCTCTAGGCTGTTTCCATGTTCTGGATCCTTCACTTCTGGCGAGGTTTCGTCGTAGTCTTCGTCGTCGGACTCTTCTTCGAATACGGTTCTGAGAGCAGCTGTCTTGCATCGAGCCCCCATGATCGGTGTTGCGAAACTCATTGTTGAGGTTGTTCCGTGTGCGTGTAGGATTCAAAGAAGGGGCTCTTGAACTAAGGAAAGACTTTTTGTGTTGGCCAGGTCGATAACCAGGATACTCGACGCGGTAAGTGTTGTGGTGGTTTCGAATTGAGGTGCGAGGATGATAGGAGCGAACGGGGCTGGAAGGTTGTGAATATAAGCGAGCCTCTCAAAGCTGTCGATTGAGTCGACGAGCGGTAGTGACGCGCGACATGGGTGAGCGACAGGGGCGAGCGAAAGGTCTGAGCGATGCGAGCGACGATTATGGAGGTGCACATCGAACGGAGAGTTAGGAAAGCGATAGGGACGAGCGAAGGGTATAAGCGATAGGGACGAGTGAAGGGTGTAAGCGATGCGAGCGACAATTATATAGGTGCACGTCGAATGGAGAGTAATGTTCGTGTGTAGGGTATGAATGACAGTGATAGAGGACAGTGCTCGAGGGGTGATACGACTTTCACAGACCTTGATGTCGATTAGACAATTGACGTGTGAGATTATGACATGTGTGTGAGCGCTTTCGGGGACGTCGTCGATCTATAACGCCCTGGTGTATAGTGAGACTTGGAGGTCTGGTCGATCTTATAGTGATGACTTGTAACACATGTCTCGGACTCAATGGAGGAGCTTTGATTAAACTTGATCGTCACTGAATTCAAGCATATTGAGCAGAAGTCTTCTCACACCACTCCCAGAGTTTCTCATCACCCCCATTCTCCATCGCTTCCGCGACATCAGAACGGACAGGTCCGAATCGACCCCAGGGAATGATGAACTTGCCAGCATTCTCCGGACGTCCGGCTTCTTCTCCCCAGCCGGCGAAGAGTTCGGTATAAGCGCCATTCACAACTGGGTATACAATCATGTTGACAAACATGGCTTGCACACTTGGCATATGTCTCTGGAGCTCCGACTTCAGGTTTCCAGGGTTCCATGCATTTGAGATGACGCCAGACTTCTCGACACGACGACGAAGAGCGCTGGCTAGAAGAGCGTTGCCAGCCTTGGATTGACCATAGTTGGTCTCCTGAGATCCATGAAGAGTAGGCTCATTATCTGTCCAGGCTACACCACCAGTGGGCGACATCAAATCGACGGCGAGAGAGCCGGCGAAGGTCACTCTCACCGAGCCTGCCGGTGAAGAGGCAGCGGTCTTCTCGATAATAGGAAGCAAAAGCTTGGTGAGAAGGAAAGAGCCAAGTACGTTTGTGCCAAATTGCAGTTCAAAGTCTTGGGCAGTTTTGGAGCCTTTGGGTGGTGTCATAACCTTCATCGTTTGTCAGCATGCGCAGATAAGGGTTGGACACAGCAGAAACGTACACCAGCGTTGTTGGTCAAGACATCCAGACGAGACTCTTGAGCAAGGAACTTCTCAACTCCAGGCTTGATTGTAGTCAAGTCGGCCAAATCGATATGCATGAACTCCAGCTTGCCCTTGGAGTCGGGCACAGCTTCGCGGATCGATGAGATTGCCTTGTTTCCCTTCTCAGCAGAACGTCCAGCAACATAGACAGTGCCATTGTGGTGGTAAAGAATCTTGCTGAGCTCATAGCCGATGCCGGCATAGCCGCCAGTGACGATGAAAACACGACCAGCTTGGCTGGGTAGATTCTTTTCGGTCAACTCAGGTGTGGGGATCCAGGTTGACTGCCTGAAGAAGGATTGGATTGCTGCTGCCATTGTTGAGGATCAAGATAATATTCAGACAGGAAGATGAGGTCAGTTCGTCGAGATTGACAGAGGATTGGAGGAGTCACGGCGATAAGAATGGTGAGTTCTCTATACACTTCGAGCTCCGGAGATTGCAGAATAAGTATGTCCGGCAACGGGTGCGAGTCGTCGTACTCCAAAACTGGTGCCTGCAAGGTTTTAAGCACGGTTTTGCTGAGAATTGGTCTATTTGCAGATGATGCTCGTTCTGTACAGAGTTGTGGGAGCTATTCAAGAGAAGGGAAGGAAGGTGCGTCGCGGAAAGCAGGTCAAGCTCATGCACGTCACCGCCAAGCATTCTTTGTGAAGGTTGTTTGATTGTTCTCTTTCCACTTTGCCACCATTCAAAAGGTCATGTATTCTTATTGAGACAGCAATCATGGGAAGTACTTGTTTTTAGATGGTCTCGAAGGCTGATGTGAAGAAAAACACAAGTTGTAGCTTTGTTGCGAAAGACATCGATGACATCGTAGACAGGGTAGCCCCAGCAACACGCTTTTATCTTTTTGGCAGCATGATGATTCTTGCAACAGCTGGACATACTTGGACAGGCTATTGTAGAGCAAGCAAATTCTGGCGGCACCCTGGCAGTCGATGCTGTTTGGCTCGAACAGGCGAGTGGCGATTCCGCAACCTGAATCTCGGTTCTTTGAATGCGTTGGCTGAAGCGCAGCATTGCCAGCGGTTCACCAGCAATCAACAGACTCTTTGGAGCAGCTTGCCTTTGAACCGCGTGCTTGGAATGCACATTAAGCTTGAATTTGTACGACTTCATCGTCAAGGGGAACGTATATAGTACGCTTCCTTCTTTTGCAAAATAGCATCAACAAAATCCAAATATCTTGACTTCTCACAAGCAAATGCCGAAGAGAGCTCGCTCACTACCAAGCATGTCTGCTTACCAAACTACCATCAGCAAGGAGCTCGACTGCGACATCAGCCGCCACAACATTCTCAGTATGAGCATCCATCCCTCCATCAATGTGTCGCTTTTACTAACATCCATCAGACCACTGTCTGGTGATCTGGCCCAACAGAGAGTGCAGCGTGACCGTCAACATCTGCCCCAGCTGCCGCGTTCGAGGTCACCAGCAATTCCAGGCCAAGATCATGGCTGCGAATCAGGTCGTCATCAAGGGCGGCTGTGAGAATACGGAGGAAGAGGCGCTGGACAAGCTGTATCTGTGGGTTCAGAACTATTGGGCCTACAGACCAGATATGTCACATCCTTAAGAGAGACAGCAGATCCAGGCGGGAGGGAAGCAGAGAACGAGTAATGTTGGAACAGGGGTTGATCTCCACTTGCCAGCCGGGGTTGAGGCATAGCCTTCGAGAGGCACGATGTAATTCATGATGATATGACTGTCCGGAGAGAGCATGGAAATCGTCATTACCAGTACTCAGAGACTCAATATCAGAAGAATTCATGCTTTCTGATAGCCAGTCCAACAAGCCCTTCGGCAGGTTAAAAGCTTGGTTTGATGTCGATTCATGTCCTCAAATGCCCGTGGCATCATCTGTTCAATAGCGTCGACGCTGATTTTTCATAGCAAGAACAATTCTTCGGAGGAGCGAGAACATTGATCCTAGTCGTTAGGAGACCTACAACTGTGGCATCCAAAATTCAGTTTGCTCCGACTGATCACCGACTCGCATTTTCAGCGTAAATGGCGGTGATGCTGATATAGTGCAGTGGACAATAAGTCGTTGACAAGTGCGAATCAATTGCCACTCGTTGATAGAAACCCGAGTGTCATTGTTGGAGTACTCGGCTAGCGGTCCAGATAGAGATGCGATTGACCGGAATAGGCAATGTTATTCACGTGGTTCATGCTGGCTAGTTGTTCGTCATGCAAGAGTGATGTTTTGTTCCAGAAGAAAAACCGAATGCGCAGAGCCAGACTGCCCAGTATCTCCATGAAGTTGAACGCGTACTTCACTTATAGAATCCGTAAGTGAAAACGACAAAAATTATCAAGTATCGTCACTTGGATGCTGCGCCGATACTTCGCGTTCAACTCTGGCGCCTGTATCAGTCCAATCCAATTCTTCCCACCATCAGACAACACCAACACCGTCGGATCGCGACCTTCGGAACATCGGAGAAAAATGACCGGCCCCAACAGAACCGTGATCAAGAGACGCCTTGGTCATGTGTTTGCCCTCTTCAGACGCAAGGGTTTCCTAATGGTAGTAGACAAGGCAGAAGGACCTAGTGCATGGAGACAATGCCGCGGCATCCACCGTGAGTACTCACTCCTTTGTGCTTGTACCGTCCACTGACAACATACCTGCTGCAGCCGCCGTCCACAAGCATCTTCCCGAATACGGCTTAGACTTTCAAATCCACATTCAGACACCCTTCAAGAAGCTGAATATCTACACCGCCACCTTGAGCATCCCCGGCGACCCTGAGCCTCTCTTTCTCACAAAGTCCTGTCCTACACCCACAGAGGCTCTTGAGACCCTTCGCGTCATGATCATGGTTTCTGAGGATCCTCTGACAAAGGAAAAGCTTGCCAACTTGCAGTGGGAGGCAATGGTTGCTCATCACAACAACCAGATGATGCGTTACTCGCCTAAAGGTCTGTCTGAACAAGACTCAGATTGGTCGTAGGAAAAATGAGTTGGATATTCTGAGCGCGTCGATCGCAGGTTGAACGGTGGTCGGTGGCCAATCTACCGCCAGAAAAAGCTTGATGAAAGCGAGCGATACAGACCGCACTGAGACGTAGGCTAGTCATACTGAATCAACAATGTTCTGCTGCCAACAACTGGAAGTGGTTTAACGTGAAGTTAGCGTGAAAGTCGAGGCACATATTGATGGAATTCTCCCAGTCACAAATACAATCTTCCGCATGATACGCAATGTTGGAACGCATTTTGACAAAAGAGAGGCCGACACTTAGATCTCATGACTTTATGATTTTGGTGTAACACACCGCATCTTGCAATAAAACCTTCTGTGTCAGCATGGAGGGGTGGAAATGAGCAGATGCAGGTTCCCGAGAAATGGTAACAAAGGACAACCTATGGAGTGTTGTACGGCCACGTCATGATAACTTGACTCCGGACTGCCGATTCTTCAGTTCTACCAAGGAAGTGACTTGTGCTTACCATGCTGTGTCTGTTATCTTTCGAGGCCCTTCCCAGTCATCTCTCAAGTCAGCATTTTGCATTCCTAAATCACCATGCTGTCCAACAAAGCCCATTCGCCAGGCATGAAAGTTTCGGCTTTTCTTCGAGACGAGAAGAAGTCTTGCAAACTGATGCAGAAGAAGATACTGAGTAGGCATGACCTGTCCGAGTGAGGTGGCACATAAGCTGACGGGTTCTCCAGAAGACATGCCAGCCGCAATGCCTCAGGGCAAGAGCTTCGCCATCGTAGCAGAAGACATCAGAGCAAAGACGGGAGATCCATCAGTCGTCACCAAGGTGATCTGGAAAGAGAAGAGGAGTGGAGCCGACTTCCAAGGACACATCGCTGGGCCTCCGGCTCACAGCCTGCTGCTGGCGTTGACAGCCTTGAGAGACAAAGCTCATGAGATGGCAAGAGCTCAAAAATGACAATCTCGGGACCAGGAACATGTAACGGCGAGGGATGATGGAGTAGCGGAAATGGACAAGCATGGTGCTCGAGAGGCCTCTCGGGAAGAGATGTTCATGTTGCCTGGATTGTCGTTTTCAGGGTTCTCTATTCCGCTTCGTGACAGACGTTGGAGTATTGATCGAACTTAATGTTCAAGTTATGTTCACAATGCTGTACTCGCGTGTACCGGGTTGATCTCTCTGCAGGTTGAGGCTTCGGCGTTGAGAGAAGTGGCTGTCTTGACCTCGCGTCGTCCACCATGCTATAACACCATCGCGATCAATTACGGTCCAGCTCGGAACGCATTCATGATGTAAACTGTACGAGTTGTCTAGTAGCTTGCGCGTCCTCAAGTTTCAGCACCAGGAAGGCCCTCGTCTTATCGGGGCTTATCGCATCCTCCAATGACGTAGACGGCCTCCGTCGCGCGGAAGTAACGGCCAACCACCAGCAACAGAAGGAAGGCAGTCACGTCATGTGGATTACGATTGACACGATTGACCATCCTCCAGGAACCCCCACCATCTCTCCTCCTTCTCCTCCAGATCAATCTATTCCAAACTCACCTGTATCCTAAACTACCTACCAAAGTACGTTCAAAGGCAGCTCTCTCGAGTCCAACAACTACTAAGCCAGCCTCAACAGCCATCTAACCACATCCAAACCGCAATAATGGCCGACGAAACCTTCTACCGTGACCAGATCCTCTGTATGTACAGCACCTAGAGTGTCTACCACGACCACCAGCTAATTCATCTCTCTTCTCATAGCTAACGCCGCTGTCCTCTTCCCCGACACCTTCCGCATCGTCCTCCGTGCCAAGAAGAACGAGGGCAGACAGACCTACGAAGCCGTCCTCGTCGACGGCTCCTCCCACCGCATCCTCCTTGCCGGTGGCCCCGGTCTTCACTCCATCCAAGAGGCCCTTTTCAACCTGCTCATCGCAACTAGCAACCAGATGACCGACCACCTGCAAGGTTTGGCCGACAAGGAGGCCAACGGTCGTGAACACCATGCTACTACCGCTCCGAGCCATGGTGTGACCGGTACTCCTGGGCACCCTACCCGATAGAGGGTGATGAGTGTATGATTTTATGATCAATGGCTATATGTAGCTGCACAGGCATGAGTTCAGAAGTGGACATATCGCAAAGATATATACTTTATAACGAATCAATCGCCATTCTCAAGTCAATTACATAGTGCATAACCTTTCAATGGTGCCCAAAGGGTTGTTGGACTGATCGATCCGGTCAGCAGACGTGACTGGATTTGGTGTTCAATATTGACGTACATATACGAGCATAGAAGTTAACTTAACCTAGAACACTGTTTAGCATGCAAAGATTCCCAGGTGGTTAGGGCGCAAGGAAGAAGTAACGAGAGAGAGATGATGTTGTACTCATATATGACCTAAACACCGAAAGACGCTCGCTGACCCATCCAAAAGACAACCATAACAATCGTCGAGCTAAACATCTAGAAATTCCACTGCTTGCACCAATTTACCATCAAATCACGGTTCACAGGGCCCAACTCCCTCAACGTAACACTGGCCTCAGCAGTGTGCTCAGTAGCCAATCTAGGCAAGCTACCCTCCTCAACAGCCAGACCTTCATAAAAGTCCAACAACTTCAGTCCAGGCACCTTGCTCACAACCTCTTCAGTCATGTCCAATTTCTTCATCTCATCAAGCCAGTCCTTGAATTCGACGATCTTAATCTCAGTGCCTTGGGAGGCGTAGAAGTCGACGACGCTAGGTACGAGGTTTTTCCATTGTACGGTGGAGGGGTTGACGAGGTGGAAGGTGTCCAGCTTCTGAGACTCTTGAGTGCGCAGGCGTGTGCGTGTGAGATCGATAAGGATCTTAGCTGCTGCATCCGTGGGTACCCAATCGACGATATCTTCGTTGCCCAAGGTGCGAGGGATCTTGCCAATAGCCTTGGACGATGCAACGATAGAAGGCAACCACTCCTGACGGTTCCAAAGACCCTTTTCGGCGGTGGGACCGGCGAGCTGACCTACGCGAACGACAGTAGAGGGAATGTGCGACTTTTCGGCTGCAATGGCGAGCATGGCTCCCGCGACATGCTTGCTTTCTCCGTATCCTTGAGGGAAGGGAAGACTGTTATCTTGCATGAACACCTCAGGAACAAAACCAGAGTGTCCGCTGCCGAGCCAGTTGCCAGTGCTAGCGATGGAGGAAATGAAGATTATGTGGGGGTGGTATTGAGCAGAAGCACTGAAATCAATGACACGACGCGTGCCCATCAGATGGGTCTCTTCGAAGGACTCAAGACCCATGTTAAAGTCGACAGCCCAGGCGTTATGGATGAAGACGTCAACGTCACGTTGAAGCTCGTGATATACTGCGTCAGGCAGACCGAAGTTCTCCTTGCCAAATGAAGCTTGCAAGAAGACGACCTTGGAGAAGTCGGGTACAGCTCCGCGCTCTTCGAAGCTGCGCTTCTGTCGGCTTTGGGCATCCGAGCGGTTGAGACAGTAAATCTTTGCGACGGCAGGGTTTGCAATCATGCCTTCCAGCAGGTAGTTACCTAGAGAGCCAGTGCTCCCCGTGAGAGCAATAGCATGCTTCTGCTGGCGAGGATTGTACTCGATAGGCGAAGGTAGGTTTTGTGTATACTTCTTGATGACCTCATCCATGTTTTGCTCACGAGACTTGGTAGGAGCTCCATTGGCGGCCTCGCCGTGGAGAATGTTACGGACTGCCTTGGTCAAGGCATCGATGGTTGGGTTGCCATAGACCATCCGAGGCTTGAATGTTGCATCACGCGAGCCCTCCTTCTTCGGAAGAGCGTGGCCGATAGTGTTGGCTAAAGCAAGCACTTGAAGTGAGTCGATGCCAAAGGAGAAGAGGTCGGCCTCGTAGCCTTCGTCATCAAGGTTCTCAGGGACTTGGGGCAAGGCAAGAAGAATGGCCTGCTTTACAAAGCTGCGGATAGAGGCCAGGTCAGCATTGGCGTCCAGCTGTCCAAGTGACTCGGCCGAACTCTCGTTGGAATACAGCGCATCGATCTCAGCTTTGTAAAGCTCATTGGTCTTGCGGCGCATGATGCTACCCTTGGGAGCTCGCTGGAAGGGCTTCTGGGGGTTGGCAATGGCAATCTTTGACTTCCAGACTCTGCCATGAGCGGCCATTTTCTCGTTGGCTCGCTCAACTGCAGGCCAGATCTGCTCGAGGAATGTCTCGGGATCAGTCTTAGTGTTGGTCTCGAGGATGAGACCAGCCTGGAAGCGACCTTGACCAACAACAAGAGCGCCCTTTACTGCTGGATGGCCTTCGACGTCCTTCTCGAACATGACAGGATTGAACTTCTCGCCGTTGCTGAGAACGATCACATCGTCGTTGCGACCCTTGTACTTCCAGAGACCTTTTTTGGTGGGGTGCTCCTCGTACAGATCTTTGGTGCGGTACTCGTCAAGCTCAGGGAAACTCCAGAATGCACCCTGAACGGGATTACCGGGCATGCGCTTGATGACCATCTCGTGGAGCTCGCCAGAGGGCTCCATAACAGCACCTGTATGCTCACACCACTCGAACCAACCCCAGTCGGAACGGTCTTCGGTGATGTAGCTATCCCAGAATGTACCCTCGGTAGAACCGATGATGGTCTGGATTTGGGTGGTCTCAGCAATACGGTCACCTACCTCTTGTGCAAGAGGAGCTCCTGCAAAGAAGACGAAATCAAGCTTTGCGAGAGTGTCGATGCCACCAGGAGCATCGACGATGTCTTCAAGGATGGCAGGCGGGAAGAAGCCAGTCGCTGGTTTAGCGACTTGAAGCACCTCAAGCGTGAGATCGGCGTTGGGCGAGCGGCCTACAGGAGGCAGAATAAGAGGGCCTTGGGCGTAGATCGATCTTAGTGCCATGAAAAAGCCCATTGCGTGGAACCATGGCAGACTGCAGAAAGCCCGGTCCGTACCAACGAACTTCTGGGCTCTCGAGAGACGGCCACCAGCAATTGGGAGCTGACGGATACGATCGAGGCAGGCGAGGTAGCCATTGCGGAGGTAGATCGGCTTCGGGATGCCGGTCGAACCAGAAGTATGGATGATGGCGACAATATCATTGGGGTCTGTACTGACAACGCCCTCGTAGTGTTCCACTTTATCGTCATTGAAAAAGTAGTCCATAGGAGGAACCTCATAGGCCTCGATGGGTGTCTTTTCGTCTTGCAATGCGAGGATCTCTTTCCTCATGCCCTGGCCGTGCAGGAATTTCTTGCTTTGTGTACGTTGGAGGATGGCACGTTGGCCTTCTTCGCTGTTACGTGTCGAGGCAAGGAGAGCCTTGTAACCAGTCTTCATAGATGCAATGATGGCAAAGATATATCTGATGTCGTTTTGGCGGTCCATGTAAGTGATGGTTTCTCTTGACGTGCTGGTTCCGATGGTCTGCTCGATCCAACGGGCCATTTTGCTGACAGCTTGTGATAATTGACCGAAAGTCAGGGTCTTATAACCATCTTGAAGGTTACTGTTGTTGCGAGGTACTTCTACCCATTTCGTGTTGGGAGCAGTTCTTGCGATTTCGTCAACGATGTGAGGGACAACGCGAAGAGGGAGGTTGTCGTAGGTGGAACTCATGGTGGAGGCAGAGGATGATTCGATGATTTGAGTATTGGTAGAGTTGCTCGGAGGGACGATTGTGGTTGATGCTTGATGATAGTCTGCTGGCGGGAGAGTCTGATAGAAGTGATAGGATATCGCTGTCAGGGACCAGCGACATGTTTATATATCAGACCTCTGCGGATACGGCAACAAAGGTCCGACATCGTGAACCCTAACATACTTGCGTGTTGTCTGTGATAGACACGTACCCTTGAGCACTGCATAGCGATACGGAGAGGTCATCTTTCGGCCGCCGGACGGTGCGGCAAGATCGCAGTATGAGGGACTAAACAGCGATACAGCGCAATCTTGTCATCGAAACGGAGGGAGATTGATTAGAGTCCAGTGAGTGCAGCTTCCGGAGTGGCTCGCATAGAAAGCGAGCAGTCGGGCAGTGTTACGGTGACGTCGGAAAGGCGTGCCGATATGTGGAGTCCCTGTCAACAGACATCACTGCTTCAGATTTGCCTGAGGATCGCCATAACATCAGCATTTGTGATCACAGAAATTACGCAGACTTGTCGTGGGCGACACATATGATGGAGACACAGGAACGTCAAGCTCATTTCGAGAACAGCTCTAGAATGCGTCAAAGATAGATCGTCTCGTAAGCTGCGTGTTCATGGTATTGATTTGCAAGCAAGATCGATGTCGTCTTCTTTGATGGAGGGGTTCGTCCGTAACACGACTGATAACGTTGGGCGGCCCGGCCCTGCCGCGCAGTACCAATCACTTTACCAGCCTGCTACGTAGGCAATTAGGGTTCGATCTGTTTCGAAACACAAGGCACGAAAGTGTGACGGGCTGCGCGATGCCACAGCGGTGAGGTGGTTGGGAAAGAGCTTCTCGAAGTTTGGCAGAGATGAGAATGGTCGGATGACGGCAAGGGTCGTGACATCCGAGACTTCTCCGCCCACGAAACAGAGGGCATCGGGCAACAACGACAACAACAATGTTCGCTCAATTCTCGAAGAATGACCGAGTCGTTCAACAGCTGTCGTTCCAGTCTTCCCGAACACTCCCCAGATGTAACTTGGAAGGCGTGAATATTCTGGTTGGACCGCGAACTCGGCATTGCTTGTGTAAATGCTTGGCCAGCATCACTGACGGAGGCTCGGATTCCGAGAAAGCACAGACATTTTCGAAGGGCTCGTTTTCTTTGCGAGAGTAGCATCAACTTTCTCAGACTCGTTTGACGTGAGAAGGAGCAGTAACAACAGCCCTGTCGCTCAGCTATGCCTCGTCTGCACCCTCGTGTTTTGCACCAAGCGCACAAGAGTGACACGTTGCTGCCGTTGGTGCTGCGAGCCACTCGAGATCTTACATCGGCGAAGAACGAACTACGGTGGCTGAGGGACTTCGTTGCCGAGCCACAGCGCAACACTGGGAACATCCTCGACAACTGGGCTGCACGACGAAAACTCCGACAGCTATGCGTTGAAAGGGCTAAGGGCAAGCCTTTACAATATATCATGGGGACCGAGTATTTCGGTGATCTAGAAATTGCCTGTAAGCCAGGCGTTCTGATACCAAGGTAGGCATTGTAAGTGATTTCTTTTGCATCACTGTTCTGTTTACGCAAGAGGTAGGCAAGAGACAGCTGCTTCTGTAACACACCTGATGGAGCGACTACAAAAGAGCAAACTACTCCCTGAGCATGTGAAGCTCTTGGATCTATGCACCGGTACTGGATGTATACCGCTGCTGGCGAGCTACGAGCTCGTGCAGAAGTATTCTAGAAAGGGGCGGCTCGAAGCGGTTGGTGTTGATATCTCTTCCCGCGCTTTGAGCCTCGCCGAAAGAAATCTTAGACGACTAAGCCAAGATGGAACAATACGGATAGAGCCTCCAAGCTCATCATTGAGTTTCATCCGAGCAGACATACTCGCTGAGGCCGACCACAACCCGAGCGACTGTGTATCATTGATGACCGCGCTACAGCTGTACGAGGAAACCCAACAAAGCAATGACCCAACAGCAGATCGCAAAGGTGGCTGGGATATTCTCATCTCAAACCCGCCATATATCTCGCCTAGTGCTTTCAATCGCACTACAACTCGATCGGTAAAGAGATACGAGCCGAAGCTCGCTCTTGTTCCCAAGGACGCAGATGCATCGCAATATCCGGGCATCGACCCTGGAGATATCTTCTACCCTCGACTGCTAGAGATCGCCAAACAAGTGGACGCTCGGGTTGTACTCTTCGAAGTAGCAGATCTCGAGCAAGCGGGTAGGGTCGCTGCCATGGCACAGCAACAAAACATCTGGACTGTGATTGAGGTATGGCGGGATAACCCATCTCAAGCTGACGATTATGGCGGCTCAGAACAGACGTCAGTTGCTACTGGAATCAAGGTGCTAGGCAGAGGAAACGGACGCTCTGTCTTTGCCTACCGAGGTGGTGCGAAAGCATGATTTAATCACATCAACGTCTGAGGAGTCGTGCGTGTGCTCTCAAGATGCTCTGTATACTCTCTCGTTGAATTCGAATTATTTTACCAGAGGCTCAGACGTTCCTGTTACATTACCATCTCAGACAGGGTCGCCAAAGTATACACAGATTACGCCTCGAACGCCACAAAAGTCTAAATCTGGCATGAACTGCAGGACCGTTAAGCGAACTTTCGTATCTTGAACTTCATGGTTGGCCGCGAGATATTCTCCTTTGGACGCACCATCGCTCACGCCACATCCCACAATGGGATTGTTCTCGTCTCAGAAAGTAGGCAGTGATACGATTGAGAGAGCCGAATACATTGCTCTGCCATCGATTGAAGGGTCACTGCCTACACAGCGACCAACGGCTCATAATGTCAAGAAACAGTCGTTCTTCTGGGTCAAATGTTACTTGTTCGTCACGATAGGTGGTGTTTTCGTATGGATGGCGTATGCCATGGTTTTGAGTCTACCATCTCGTGCTGAGTGCCCTGTTGCTACACAAGAGAAAGCTACTTCTGAGACGACAGCACCGACCACCGCCATAACCGTCACGGCTACGGTCACATCGATGCTCACACAGGCACCGTCATCTGCAGAGACGAACACATCTGAAACTACGGCATCAACTCTCAAACTCGATGCTCCCATCTTAGGACCCATGGACAACCCTCTCCTTCTATACTATCCGGCACTCCCAGAATCCGGCACTAGATCCAGAATACAACCTCCATACATTAACAAACCACCGAACTCTCGCCCTCGAGTTCCACTCTTCATCTCCTTCGCCCGCAACAACGCCATGCTACTTCAGACCCTGCACTCCTACATCTCTTCCGGCTGGCCCGCTTCCGACATCATCATAATAGACAACAGCGGCACCATGGACGCAAACCCTTTATCCTTACTTTCTACCTCTAACCCCTTCTACCTCGACTACAAAACCTTGAGAGAAGCATATGGAGTGTCGATATTGCAAACACCGACGTTACTCTCCTTTTCCCAGTTACAGAACTTCTACATCAGAACAGCGATCACTATGGACTGGCAATACTTCTTCTGGTCACATATGGACATCGTCGTCCTTCCCACCTCTACCCAACCATATAAATCCTTCTACGCCCAAGTCCTACAAGTCCTCAGCAATGTCACTACACTCTCAGAGACAGGACAACCATGGGCCCTCCGCTTCTTCAACTACGATTTTCTAACTCTGGTCAACGTGGAAGCTATGAAAGCTATAGGCCACTGGGATACATTTATCCCTTACTACGCCTCCGATTGCGATTTCTACTCTCGTGTTTACGCCTCCAACTATGATACTCCCGAAAGTGTAAAAGTCACAGCGGGCAAGATCTATGATATGCCATCGCTGGTTCCTGATTTTGCTGCCAAGTTATCAGCCATTTATACCTCCAGTGGCGTGAATGAAAAGGCATATCCGGCATTAACCTGGGAACTGGAAAAGGCGCAGAGATTCAAGGATGCAGATCAAGGTGCTCATAGGAATAGTTGGCAAGGACAGCAAAAAGGGGGACAAGGGGAAATGTGGACGTATGATGCGGAAGGGTTTGGGAGAGCATGGTGGATGATTTCACGAGCAGGGGAAAAGGTGTATAGGGAGAAATGGGGGAGGGGGGATTGTGAGTTGTGGAAAAAGGATGGATGGTCGACCAGTAAGGCGTGGAAGAATCATGGTGTTTAGACGTCCACTCTCAGACTTCTACAAAGATTGGAAGTTGATGGAATGTTTGGATCATGATGGTAATCTTGATAGGGTAATTCATCCCTGAGACACGGAAAGTGTTACGACGTATTCTGCAAACTCAATACGCTCTTTCCCTTCTTATGATATAACACATCTTCGTTTTCGCGTATGCCATTTCTTCATAACTTTGGAGCTTGGCTCAGGTTTAGAAGCTTGCTCGGCAACACGCCCATGTTTAGACTTCCCAGGCAGCGCACCGATACCTCTACTCCTTGTCGCCTGGCCCTTGACTCGTTGGTCTGGGTTAACCACCTTCTAAGCTGAAGGCGACCCAGAGCTTGCTCCAACCCTCCAGCCAACTCTGACCAAAGTCTCACAGACATCCTTTGTCGAGTTGTTAACCAGATCGTCATCAAGCTGTACATCGCCTTCTTGGTAGAGGTTGATGACCGTACTGCCACCGTATTGGAAGGCACCTAGACATTCTCCCCGTCTGATTTCTCTGCCGACTTCAATGCCGGGGTTGTATCTGATGCTGCCGACCAACATGGCACCGACGGCGATGATGGCGACTTTTGTTCCCGTCTCTTTGCGTCTGACGATCATGACACTGCGTCTGTTTTCGCAGAAGACGTCGAGGGTGCCTTCTTCGTTGATGGCTTGAGGGTTCACTGTATAGTATGCGCCGGGGATCTCGGTGACGGACTCGATAGTGCCGGAGACGGGCGAGTGCCAACGGTGGTAGTCTTGAGGTGCGAGACGGGCGATTACGATGCTGCCATTGTTGAAATCTGAAGCGAGGGACTCGGAGGCTAGAAGTTTAGAGACAGTAAACCCGAAGCCTTTGATCCAGTACTTTGTCGCGAGATCGACGGTAGGGAAAGCGGTAAGACGGCAGTCTGCTGGCGAGGATACGACGAGGTCCTGAAAATGATCAGCACACACTCAAATGGCAAGAAGGGGTAGAGGTACATACGTTGCCAGGTTCGTCAATTGGTCGAGCGTCCTCGCGAATTTCTCTTGAGAAGAAGTCGTTGAAGTTCTTGTACTTGGAAGGATTGGGCTCCTTCATCTCAGACATGCTCTCTTGCAGCTCAAAGCTCTCGATGAATGGAACAATGTGGTCAACACTCTTCGGGTCATCGTATTGCTTGCCCATCTTCTCGCTCTGATCTTTCAACAGCTTGACAGTGCGCTTCCAGTGGAGGGCTTTTTCTTGCTCGGACCCATAGTACAGAGCATGCATACCCACACGCACATAGATGCTCATAGGCTCGAAGGTCTTTTCGCCAGTCTTGCGATCCATTACGTAGTTGCCCATGTGGAAGGCAGATTCCATTGCCTCGAGACTATCGTAGGGGAAGATGCGCTTGAGCCACTTGTGAGATCTTTCATGGTTGGAGGGAGTGTGGAGTGCTTCTTTGGGATCTTCGGGATGGTTGGCGGCTTGGTCGGTGATTTTATCGAGAGCTGCTGCCGTGGCATCGAAGTGGGCGTCGCTGAGCTTTTCCGTCATTGTGATATATGTCTTAGGGACGAATAAAAGATATGGGAGGAAGAATTGGGGGTCCTAGGGATGTGATTGATACGAGATATGTGATTGAAGGGAAAGTCCATGTTCAATTGCATCAACGGCGCTGGATTGCGTGTCCCTGAACGATGTCATTTCCCCATGAAACTTGGCACCTTCGAGCAAGCTTCCCAAGCTTTGATCTGCGTCATGCTGGAAAAGAGCCTCATATTGTTTTCGTTTGCAGTCTTCTGATAATGGCATGTGTATCATGTAGATACTTCAGATTGCGCGCGTATGAGAGAGACCCTGGTGGATAGAGGTCAGAGAGGCTCTTGGATGCAAGAATGGGCTTGGATTCGACGAGGCAATGCAGACTACCCGTGTGGTTTCGAGCTGCCCAAGTCCTTTACCCTCGTATAACTTTCGTGGAGGAGACCGCGTTATAGCTGTCGCTTAGTCGTAACGTCTGCGCCGCTCGCCATCTCTGTCTCTCTTTCCGCTCGGCGATCGACTCCTGTGCCTTCTGCGTTCGACCGATCTTGACCTTGTGCGCTCACGACGGCTGTGGCGGTGTCTGCGTTCACGCTCATCATCTGCAGGACCATGTCTGCGATCGCGGTCGTCCCGTCTCGGCCGGTGTCGTCTGTCTTTGTCTCCATCTCTTGAACGCGATCTTCTCTTGTGTCTTCTCTCACGACTCCTGCTGCGATCCTCACGCCGTCTGTGCCTTCTCTCTCGACTCCTGCTCCTACTGCGTTCGCGCTTCTCGGGCTCTGCAGCAGGCGCAGCTTGTGCTGCCATACCTGGACGCAAAGCGACAGGTTCGAGATTTGCATTGTCCCTGTCTGGCACTGGCAGACCCATAGCTCGTAGCATTTCATCCTCCTCTTGTTGCTTGATCTTCCTCATCTCCTCCCGACGTTGTGCAGCTTCGTCCAACTCTTCGCCGTCCTCACCGCGAGCATACCAGTTCAAGTCCTTTCCTTTTTGCCAGCGACCGACGGGTGCCATCAACGAGTGTCCGAGGTAGTTTTGGCGGTGAGGGTCGTTTTGTACATCTTGCCAGGAGAATTCGTTGCGCCCTCCTCGTGAGCCTTCTTTGCGAACTGTTTGGAGGAGATCCATTATGATGTGCTGATTTTGGCGATGGGACAGTGACCACTGTGATTCGTACTATGCTTTGGAAGATGGTGCCCGTATTGCAGGTGTGAGGGTTGCTCGAATCTGGAAGTTGCGATTGCCGTTCAGTTTTGTCTTGGCGTCACTTCTCATCACTTTACAATCCGCTGTTCTACACCTCGCTTGGGCTGGGCAGATTCTACATTCTAGATGGATTCAATTACTAATGAGGATCCCTATCTTTACTGGGCTCGTGAATTGCGGAAGTAGGTGTGCGCCCTCCTTCACGACCACGGGAAGGCTATTCGTGGAAGTCACAGTCCCCAGGTCTATCCTAACAAGATTCAACTATGTGCCAATTGTGGACTCAAGACATAACATTGGCATAAGCTAGTTTGGTGAAGGAACTCTGAGGGCAAGCTTTTCTGCATTTCCTGGCTTATCAAACACTGGACGAATTTATCCCCCGTCGGTTGCGAGAACCATGTCTTTGGCTCCACAAGCGTAATCCAAACCCACCAAAGATCAGCCTGGAAGATGTCGTGGCCTAAACACGGTTGTATGGCCAGGAAGGTTCGAACTGATCAGTGAGACGAATGTCTATCCTGACAGACTCAGCAAGCTCGGCCATCGATGATCTTGACGACAGACTTCGAGTGCCCACACCACAATATCCTCCGGCTGTGGTCTATCCATTACAGCGAGTAGTCCTCTCAAGATATGCTGAGCCTCTTCCTTCGAGTCAAGGTCCGAGATGCCGTTCCGGAACCTCCTCATCAACTCGTCTCGTTCCATCATCATCCCCAAGGAAGCAGAACCCTTATCTCTCAAGATGTTTGCCAGCCGCTGATCATCCTCGGTCAGACCTGCGTCTGCTGACTGGAGCCGTGCTTGGTCAGCTGTGACATATGAAGGTCCAAACGCTTCAGCAGCTGGCACACATTGAGCGAATTGCCAGTCTATTATCCCAGTCACTCTCCCTGTCTCGTCCAGCAGGATATGATCGCCTTTGTCGTCGACATGCTTCAGGAAGAATTCTTGAGCCTCGGTGCCATTGAAAACTTGTTCAACATGAGTTGCAAAAATCGAATAGAAGGCAAAAGCTTCTTGGGGCCACCTTGGGCAGATCTGGCCATCAGCGATCAGATCAAGATATTGTTGACAAACGTCGAGGAGGCACTCCTTATCGGTCGCATAAGGTCCATGAGCATCTAGGTGTACATATCTGTTGCTCGCCATCTTCGATATGCAAATGTCTCCTTGCTCTATCACCAACGAGCCGGCCTGGGCGAATGGATATTTCGACAGCTCAATCAGAATATCCGCCACCGATTCTAGAACGCTTTGTTTGTCCTTATCCCCATAGTCCCATGGACGTCCGGCTATCCGCTCCATGAGGATATAGTCGACGCCGATGCGTTTGTCCTTGTCAGAAGCTAGTCCAAAGTCATAGGCTTTCGGTGCCGGAACCTGAGTGTTTTCCAGGAATTTCAAAGTCGCAAACTCGCTCGCAATTACATGTTCGATCAGCTGGCGAGGGTATTCATTGAATCCTTTGCGAGGGATACGGATGAGCCACTCAGTCTGGTCATCGAAAATGATCCGCCCGTGGAAGTTAGCGCAGCCCACGATGAAACCAGTAGTATCCGAGTCTCTCGATTCGTAGCGACACTTCTGACCGCCATTCAGGGTCGATGCTCGCTTGAGCACTTCGGCTACATTCAATCGTTGGTGAAGCTCGGATACCTCGTTCTCTCCGAGCTGTTGGTATTCCTCTTCACTGATCTGCAAGAAGACGAAGAACTTCAGATAATGCTATGAATGTTTTGGCCACGCAAACGTACCTCGGACAGCGATGGACAGGTATGAAACTCTTTCCTGTCGTGTACACAACAGAATGGTCTGTCGCAGATTTGGCATGCACCACCACGTACGCTTGGTCGATGGCATTGAGATATCGAGCAGTTTGCGAATCGATTGGTAGCCGACATCATCACTATGACTGCTGCAATAAGATAGGAAGTGATGCAAGGCTGCTGCTGCTGCTTTGTTGATTGCGCACGTGATAAGACTTAGCCGCCGTATAACCAAAACAAAGACCTCACTGTATCCCTTTCAACCATATCGACTTGGCGCTTAAATGACTATCACCCCTCTTCTATTACATGTGTGCAGTCCTTAGAGATTCAAGATACTTTCCAGTCGGTGCAGTCGTGCACATACAGAGATATGTCGACGGGCTCTCACCGAATACTGTTATAACGCGTAAACATAATACACTTGTATGTATGAGCTCGACTTGAAATGATTGATCGAGATGAATCCGTGTGTGGTGATAGAAGTTGAAGATTGGCGAAAGGTCACTCCGGCGTTAACAACGGAGAAAAGCAGGCGAAGCTCGCCCCGCAAAAATGGGCAGGCGCGTCAAGACATGACGATCAGGGACGCTGGGAAACGTGTTGCTTTCGAGGATCCTTTGACCGAGACTTTGACAAGTCAATCCGAGGTCGCAAACATGGCTCCTTGGTTACTATCAGCGGCTGTGGCATTGTTGCAGCTTCTGCCTGAAACGGCAGTCGCTCAAGATGTTGCATCGCCATTCACAAAGGCTTCCAATGATTCGCTTCTTTGGGGCCCTTACCGTCCGAATTTGTACTTTGGCGTGAGACCGAGGCTACCTAAGAGTGTGCTTACTGGTTTGCTCTGGGCCAAGGTGGAAGACTTTGCTTCTGTTCAGAACAGTGCGCAATATGTCCCGTGAGGGTGTCGATGACAATGGCTGATTAAAGCTTCTAGACTTCCGATACACATGCGAGCAACATGAAGGCATGGCCGGCTACGGCTGGGACGCATACGACCCGAGAACTGGTGGATCGCAAACCATCCACGATGCCGGCAACCAGATCGATGTCACAACCGACTTTGTCAAGTTCCCCGAGCACGGCTCCAATGGAGGATCATGGGGCGCAAGAATCAGGGGTGTACCAAGAGAAGACGCTTCCGAGGATCTCAAGACAACTATGGTTTTCAACATTGGTGTCGAAGGACTGGGCAGTCTGGTAGTCGACAACGCTGAGGAGGGCGAGAACTCTGAAGTCGGCTTTGACGGAGATGTCGTGATTGCTGGAGAGACTCCTGAACTGGGCACTTTCACCGTCACGGTTGTTGACCGTAAAGGCAACAGACCCAGCCATATCCACCCTTCGTTCCAGGACAAGCCCATCGACAGGACTCTGGTGCACAGTGTGCAGATCCCCGAGGCCGCTCTGTGGCAGGCCAAGCGTATGTTGATCATGTTGTGAGCGTGTTCTGATGCTAACATTGAAACAGCCGTCATGTTCTCCGCCATGAAGACATCTCTCGACAAGTACATTGAAGACTACACGGCCGAGAAGATGCCTCCTCCGATGCAGGCCTTCACCATTCCCAACCTCCCAGGCGCTGGCAACATGCACTTCGTGCAAAAGGTCTTCGAAGGAGCATTCGAGTTTGATGTTATCTTCTCGTCTGGTTCCGGTTCCGAGCCCATCAAGTCGGCAGACGTGTCAGAGAAGATTGAAACCACCATCAAGTCCTTCTCCGAGCGCTTCATCGAGTCTTTCAAGCCGCAAAAGCCTTTCAACGACAAGAAATACACCGGCCTGGCCAAGTCGCTTTTCTCAAACTTGATCGGTGGCATCGGATACTTCCATGGAGATGCAGTCGTTGACCGCTCGTACGCCGCTGAGTACGAGGAGGAGAATGAAGGATTCTGGCAGGAGACTGCAGAAGCAAGAGCAAGAAACCAACAAAAGCTTGAGGGTCCACATGAACTCTTCACCGGTACTCCTTCCAGACCTTTCTTCCCTCGTGGTTTCCTCTGGGACGAAGGTTTCCATCTGCTTCCCATCATTGACTGGGACGTTGATCTCACTCTGCAAATTATCAAGAGTTGGTTCAACCTGATGGATGATGATGGCTGGATTGGCCGTGAGCAGATTCTTGGACCCGAGGCTCGCAGCAAGGTGCCTCAAGAGTTCCAGACTCAGTACCCCCACTACGCCAACCCCCCTACTCTTTTCTTCGTCATTCACTCTTTCCTTGACAAGATTGCCGCTGCCAAATCGGGCCAACAGGTTCTTGGTTCTGAGAATGCTAATGGTGTTCTTGCCAACCCTGATGCAGCCCTTCAATACCTCCGTGACCTCTTCCCTCTTCTGAAGAAGCACTATGAATGGTTCCGCAAAACTCAAGCTGGTGATCTCAAGTCTTATGATCGTCCCGCATTTTCCAAGAAGGAAGGTTACCGCTGGAGAGGAAGCACCAAGACTCACTTGCTCACTTCTGGTCTTGATGACTACCCTCGTCCTCAGCCTCCTCATCCTGGTGAGCTTCACGTTGATCTCATGTCTTGGATGGGCATGATGACCCGTGCCATGAAGCGCATCGCAACCACTCTTTCCGAATCAGATGACGTAGCTGCTTACTCTAAGATCGAGACTGCCATCATCCGCAATCTCGACGACCTGCACTGGGATGCAGACGAGAAGGCATATTGCGATGCTACTATTGATGAATACGAAGAGCATGCTCTCGTCTGCCACAAGGGTTACATTTCTCTCTCGCCCTTCTTCACAGGACTCATGGCACCTGACCACCCCCATCTCGGTGAGGTCCTCGACCTCATCGGCTCTCCTGAACACCTCTGGTCACCCCATGGTATCCGCTCCTTGTCCCCTCAAGACGAGTTGTACGGCACTGAGGAGAACTACTGGCGTTCACCCGTCTGGATGCCCATCAACTACCTCGTCGTCAAGGAACTCCTCAATACTGCTTCCGCATCTGGTCCTCACCAAAAGCAAGCTGCTAAGCTTTACACCGACCTCAGAAAGAATCTTGTGGATACTGTGTACAAGTCTTGGGAATCTACTGGCTTTGCTTGGGAGCAATACAACCCCGAGACTGGAGAGGGACAGCGTACACAGCACTTCACTGGATGGACTAGCTTGGTTGTGAAGATCCTCGCCATGCCTGAAGTCCCTGTTGTAGGAAGCACTGGTCACGATGAGTTGTAGATGACATAAAAGCGAGCAAGTGTAGATAAGAGTGTGAAATAGATTCGACGTTTTCAACAACTTTGTTGTCATGTGGGAGCCCTTCACTACTTGACTGGCCAAGGCTATAAGTCTGAGGCAAGTTGACCACTCTGCAAGAAGATCGGAGCTCTAGCCCAATTGGGTAAACACTCATCAACTTCTGATAAACCTCTCCAAATCTGAGCATAAATAGAATCCAAGGGTGGTGTGTTCGAACCTCACCCTGGTTGGTCGCGTTGAAGATTTGGTCAAAAGATGTTTCCCAAGTTAAGTCCTGGTTTTTTTGCTTGTTCACGTTTTGCGCACCTCACGTCGAACGTTGCTTCTTGGTCATTTGCTCGATGGGTTAGAAACAACTCTGTCACCAACCAAGTTGCTTCCGATGGTTGACCGATCGACAGCGCCTGAAGCACATTACAAAGACTGCTTCGTACAAGGACTGTGAACAATGGTATGCACGAGAAACAATGCGACTCTTTGAAAGGTGTTGTCTTTGCGATGCCATTTCTTTCATTCTTTGAACTACATTGTCAAAATACAATCGTTGTGAGGAAAGTTCAACAAAGAAGCATTGTCCAGTGTTGTCCTTCGACTTTTTTTCTACCATAACACTCTCACAGCTATATATAGACCCTTAGCATTCTATTTTCTTCCATCAGATTCAAACACAAACACAACAACACAACAATGTCTTACTACCAGTCATCCTCCAACAACAGCTCCAGGTACGCCAGCCCTGCAAACTATGCTCGCGCTTCTCCTCAACAACAACAGTATGGCTCTCAAACAGTCGGTCGTCGTGGCGGCATCCCTCACTCTCGCCCAGTCCACTACAGCGATAGTGAAGAATACTCCTCCGACTCCGATTCCGACTCTGATTCCGACTCTGACGACGAAGACGAGGCCCCCAGCTATCAACGCCGTGTTGCTGTCCACCACCGCCCTTCCACTTCAAGTTACTCTTCCTCCTCTTCCTCTAGACAACCCTCCCACCACCCTGCCTCTTCTGCCTATCATGCCTCTTACCAACATCAACCCCAATACACATCTCAACATCAATCCGCTCCTGTCCAACGCAGCAGTAGCCCCAGAGGCTACATGATGCAATCAAACACCACCGCTCGCATGGGTCTGAATATGCTAACTCAACCCCCCAGTTCCCAAGACCCTGTCGCGTCCTTCTCCGAAGACCGTAGAAGACCTTTACCTATTTCGTCTCAATATGCTTCTTCTGGCTCTAGACATGGCAGTAACGCTAGTGCTGCTACTTCTGGTGGTTGGGGTAGTGTTTCTGGTTCTGTTTCTTCTGCTTCTTCTGGGAGGAGTGCGAGTCGGGGTGGTCAGTATGTGGAGTTTCGGCCTGCTGTTTATCCTGGTGGTAGGGTTGGTGAGAGGGGGTCTTCTGGCAGCGGGTCTTCGAGAAGATCGCGTCGTTGAGAAGGGGTGGAGAGTAAACTGAGGTATGTTCGCCATCTCCTGGTTCGCTAATCTTGATCGTTGGTTTGTTACGTGCTGCTTCTGGTGAGTTCTCCTCTCCTGCTTTAGTAAGTTTGCTTTTGCTCTTTTTTTTTACGTCGTTGCTATTCCTTGTGTTTGTTTTCACTTACACTCAATCAATCTGATAATTCTTTTCCAACTTGAAAACCAATATGTTTCCATTTTTGCTTTCCGCTTTGTATGCGAACACGTCCTCCTGGCCTCGTCAAGATCAAGAAGTTATCAGAAGATGCAGCTCTGTGCACAAAGACTGCCACATCTTGAAAGCTCTCTACGAACAAAGCGCTTCCTCAGAATTCCCTTGTGCATTCTGATACATGCTAAAAGCGCAGTACCAGGTATATGAGGGCCAAACGCATGCTAATTGGTATTAAAAATGTCATTTCCTCTATAAACGTAAAACTTTTCCAAGTATCTTGATCAGAACGAATTCTTCTATTGCTGCTGAGCGAACTCTTCGAGCCACTGTGCGAGCTTCTCGACCTTCTCCACGCTGACGGCGTTGTAGTTGCTGATTCTGCAACCACCAACGCTACGGTGACCCTTGCATCCGAGGAGTAGTCTCTCGTTTGCACCAGCGAGGAACTTCTTCTCCTTGTCATCTCTGTCTTGCTCGCTACCGATGCGGAAGCAGATGTTCATCTTGCTGCGAACGGACTTGTCGGGCACGACGTGGAAGACGGGGTATTTGTCAAGGATGCCGTAAAGCAATGAAGCCTTCTTTTCTGACTCTGCTTGTTGAGTGGCGATCTTGGGGCCATCTGTGGAAGCCTTGGTGATCAGGGACTGCATTACTTGGCCAGCGATCCAGACGTCGAAGATGGGAAGGGTGTTGTAGAGGGAGTTGTTCTTTGCGATTGTGGGCCAATCCAGGACGACGGGGCCAACAGGAAGGTTCAACTTGCGCAGCAGATCGGGCTTGGCGAGTTGAGTGAGGAGAGAGTTCTTGATGATGGCGATGGTGATTCCTGTGGTGCCGACGTTCTTCTGTGCACCACCGAAGATGGCGGAATATCTCTTGACATCAACCTTGCGGCTGAGGAAGTTGGAGGACATGTCGGCGATGACCTGGTACTTGGAGGAGTCGACATCGGGGAAGGCAGGGAACTCGACACCATCGACAGTCTCGTTGTCGCAGTAGTAGAGCATACCGCTGTGGGCGGGGTTGGGGGTCAAAGACCATTCTGACTCCTTGGGAATGGTGCCGAATTTGCCGTTGTTCTCCTTGCGACTGTCGACAGCAACGTTGACATGGCTTGCGCCAATGAGTCTGGCGGCCTCTTGACTGGCCTTCAATGACCAACTTCCAGTGACCAGGTAGTCGAGCTTGAACTCGTCATCCACGGCCTTTCTCAGAGCATCAAACACCTTGGTCTCGTCTTCTGTACCAAGCTCTTTCACGATTTGTTGTCTTCTCTTCTCAACCCAGAGGGCGGTCATGTGGTAAACGGAAGCACTGAATTCGCCAGAACCACCACCCTGCAGGAAAATGATCTGGTAGCCATCGGGGCCTTCTTGAGCAGGAATGTCGAGGAGTTGTGCCAATGCAGACTTGGTGCTTTCGAGGATCTTTTCAGCATCGCCCGAGCGATGCGAGATTTCCGTGATTCCAATTCCAGAGTCGTTGTAGTTGAGGAGGACTTGGGATGCCTTTTCCAGAACAGCTGTGGGCAGAGGGGCGGGGCCAGCGCCGAAATAGGCGGTGGCTTCACGGGAGGGCATTGTCGTAGGTTGGTATATGAAGGTGTATAGATGGTTGGAGAACAAGAGAGAAACGAATATGATCAAACAAGCAATTGAGTCACCGGGCAATAAAATGTAATGGAATGACGAATTTCGGGGGAGACATCAGCTCGCCGCAACGCTTGTTCCATGACACAAGTTGTGCATAGCGATGTCGGAGATGGCATAAAACCTGTACCTATGACTGGGTGGTGATTGGTCTGCATCCCCAAAAATTGTCCCCGGTCGTAGTTGCCTCTTGCACCTGTCAATCGATTGGAGTGAGGATTGGTTTGTGTTGCTTGACTTGTTGTTTCAGAGATACCCCTTGTGTTTTGATCGTTTCCCTTTGAGAATGCCTATTCTCCGCTTGAATGCGGCTTCTGGCGCGAGGTTGCGTCTGGTAGGTGAAATCCGAGCATGCACGCGTTTATAAGAGTGACTAATGGTATAGCAGGCCACTGCCAGACTGAGCACTCGTCGTCCTGCTCTTAGAGCCACCGTCGCTGCTTCCCAGAAAATCCTCCGTCCCCGTCTTTACACAACTTCGACACCCCTACGAAATGCCTCCTCCCCCGATGTCTTCCCCTCGCTGCTCGAACAGCCCGGTATCTCCGACTACCTCAATGCTCAAGAACCTGTCGCTGTTCCCCAAACCTTGACCGAGAAGATTGTTCAGCGCTACAGTCTGGGTCTCGCCGAAGACAAGTTCGTCCAGTCTGGCGACTATGTCACCCTCTCTCCTCAACAATGCATGACCCACGATAACTCATGGCCCGTCGCAACAAAGTTCATGTCCATTGGAGCCACCAAGATCCACGACCCCAAGCAGATTGTCATGACCCTCGATCACGATGTCCAGAACAAGACGGAAAAGAACCTACAAAAGTACCGCCAGATTGAGAACTTCGCAAAGGATCAGGGTGTTGACTTCTACCCTGCTGGCCGTGGTATCGGTCATCAGATCATGGTCGAGGAGGGCTACGCCTGGCCTGGCACTCTCTGCGTTGCTTCCGACTCGCACACCAACATGTACGGTGGTATCGGCTGTCTTGGAACTCCCGTCGTCCGCACTGATGCTGCCTCTATCTGGGCCACCGGTCGTACTTGGTGGCAGATCCCCCCAATTGCCAAGGTCACTCTCAAGGGTATGCTCCCTCCTGGTGTTACTGGTAAGGATGTCATTGTCGCTCTGGCTGGTCTCTTCAACAATGATGAGGTCCTGAACCACGCCATTGAGTTCACTGGTTCTGCCGATACCATGCACTCTCTCCCTGTCGATGACCGTCTTGCCATTGCCAACATGACTACCGAGTGGGGTGCTCTTTCTGGTCTCTTCCCCATCGATGGTGTTCTCCAGGGATGGTTGCGTGCAAAGGCTACCGAGGCTTCTCTTTACGAGGACGCTGCCCTGACTTCCTCCAAGACTTCCACCCGCTTCAACCACCAAAGACTCGATGAGCTGTTCGAGAAGCCCCTGACTGCTGACAAGAACGCCAAGTACGCAAAAGAGCTCTTCCTCGACCTGGAGTCTCTTTGCCCTTACGTCTCCGGCCCCAACAGTGTCAAGGTTGCCACTCCCTTGAACGAGCTCAACGCACAAGACATCAAGGTCAACAAGGCCTACCTCGTCTCTTGCACTAACAGTCGTCGTTCTGATATTGCTGCTGCTGCCAAGGTCTTCAAGGATGCTGCCGAGGCCAACAACGGTGTCATTCCCAAGATTCCTTCCCACGTCAACTTCTACATTGCTGCCGCCTCCCTGCCCGAACAGCGTGCTGCCGAGGAGCAGGGTGACTGGCAGACTCTCCTCGATGCTGGTGCACAGGCTCTGCCCTCTGGATGTGGCCCTTGTATCGGTCTTGGTACGGGTCTTCTTGAGCCAGGTGAGGTCGGTATCAGTGCCTCCAACCGTAACTTCAAGGGTCGTATGGGTAGCACAGACGCAAAGGCCTACCTCGCCAGTCCCGAAGTCGTCGCTGCCTCTGCTCTTCAAGGTAAGATCGCTGGTCCCGGCACATACCAGAAGCCCGAAGGCTGGAACGGTGTCATCCGTGGTGAAGGCGATGGTATCCCTGAAGAGCAACGCATGATCAGCATCGAAGACGCTCTAGACATGCTTGTCCGTCAAGCCGAAGAAGCCGTCGAGTCTGGCGAAAAGGCTCTCGGTGCAACCGATGACGCCGCTCCTTCCGCTGACGAGAAGCTCACCGACATTCTCCCCGGCTTCCCCGAAAAGGTCACTGGTGAGATCGTCTGGTGCAACGGCGACAACATCAATACGGATGGTATCTATCCCGGAAAATACACATACGACGATGCCTTCTCATCGTCGCCCGACCGCATGGCCACCGTCGTCATGGAGAACTACGACACCGAGTTCGCTTCCATCGCAAAACAAGGCGATATCCTCGTTGCAGGCTTCAACTTTGGCTGTGGCTCTTCCCGCGAGCAGGCCGCTACTGCAATCCTCGCCAAGAAGATCCCCATGGTCGTCGCCGGCAGTTTCGGAAACATCTTCTCCAGAAACTCTATCAACAACGCTTTGATGGGTGTTGAAGTCCCCAGACTTATTCAACGTCTTCGCGAGACATTCGACACACCCCAGGCTGTTGAGGGTGTCAAGCCTATCACCGAGCCCAGCAACAACGCACAATCCCTCGATACACCACCGCCGGCACCCACCTCTGTCCCTAGCCAAGAAAAGAAGCTTACAAGGAGGACGGGCTGGACCTTCACTTGGGACGTTAGACGTAGCCAAGTCATTGTCCAAGAGGGACCCAACGGCAAGAGCTGGAGCCAAAAGGTCGGAGAGTTGCCGCCCAACGTACAGGACATCATTGCCAGAGGTGGCCTTGAGAAGTGGGTTGGTAAGGAACTGGCTGCTTCTTCCAAGATCTAGAGTAATGCTACAAATGGCCGAGTTGTATCGAGTGATGTAAAGGGTGTATAAGATGGGTCATATGGCGTTTCTAGGTTTGCCAGATATATGAGAACGTTTACATGATTGTTGAATTACAAACCATCCCAATCTTCTTTCGGCTGATCGTGTCTCTTGTGAAAGTAGCCTCATAATAGATCGCTGGTTCTACCTCCTACTTCCTGCCTAGTCCAGCGGAGATGGTGATGTAAGAGAACGCGTCGATTCTGCCACACACCGCCTTCCTGCAATAACGACGCGTCCTCCCACTCGCGTCGATCAGGCAATTCTTGTCCAGAATACATACCGTTCAAGAAACTAGTCTGTTCATGTTATAGAAGCCATGACTGTCAACTTGCTTAAGCTACCACAAGAACTTCTGGAGACGATCGTGGAATGGGCCGATTACGAGGATGAGGACCAGCTCTATCCGAGCGAAACCCTTGCGAGCATACGAGGCACCTGCAAGATCCTAGAACGCGCTTCTCACAGACGCTTTCTGCGTTACTTTGACGAAAAATTTGTCGATCCCGAGGATGAAGGTGACATGCTGATCTTGAAGGCTATATCCACAAGTCCCGTTTATGCGGCCGCCGTCAAGATGATCAATTTCATCTACAAAGGCAACAACATAAACCTTCTTAAAACACCACCCGCGCTTCACGAGATCTTCACGAATTTTGTCTCCATCAATCACAAGCTCAGCATTGCATTCGATCCTTTCGGAAATATCGAGATGAGCGAGAAGATCTTCACGAGACATGTCACGGAGTTCATGGACAGGATTCTGGTCGTGGCTGCAGTGTCCAAGTTGGATATCAGTAGCATCCTGGTACAAGCGAGGCCTAGAGACTGGGATATAAGTTACGAATCGCTTCACGACCCTCGCACGTTCGTCAATGATACTCATCCAGAGTTTCCTTGGATCGCCTATGATGAGATATTCGTAAACCTCCACAACATGCTGAAACGAAACGAAGGCGGAGATCTTAGTTCAGCCATCGCCCCAGAACTGATTGCCAGTTACCCGACAATTGGAGAACTTTCCTTCAACTATCTCGAAAGCAGCCTGAAAATGACCGGTATGGACACATATCACTGGAACGAACTGATAAACTGGATAAATCTACTCTCTCCCGAAAAGATCGAAATCTTCGAATGCGGTTTCGACCCTCATGACTTGCGACAGATTCTCGAGCGTACGCAACAAGAGAATCGTCCTTTACGCTCGTTATCCATCTCGACATCCGAGTTGTTCCAAGGACGGACCTTTGATAATGCAACGCCATCTCATATCCATTGTCTTCTCCACTCTCTCAACACTTTCGCACGGGAACTTGAGTACTGTCATCTCGAAAGCATATATGGTGCCAGGACAACTTTGGAATCTCCGGCTTTTGATGATACCAGTCAATCCAGGATCGAATTCACGGGCAAAAACAAGATTCGTTCGCTCTTGACTCAATTGGGTGCTGTGTTTCCGGGGGAGGACGAATGGGAGGATGAAAACGAAGATGAAGATGATGAGGATGAAGATGACGATGACGAGGGGGATGAAGGAACACATGCTCAGGGACAGTCTAGGCAGTACGATCTAGGCCCCCTCTTCGAAGCGCTCATGGCAGGTGGTCGAAACATCACCTTTATGGACCTGTAATGCTGCTTTATAAATTCTTGCGTCTGGATGTTGTCGCGTTCGGCAGGCACAATAAACAGTCATGTACGGGCGATCTATTCAATGGCAAGAAGCATGCTTGATGACAAGGCTACATTACACAGCACGGTTGGCTCGAGTTTCAGAGCTTAGCCTGACGCTTTGCGCGCAAGACCGTGCTGTCTGTTCGCACGCCCTCGTCATCCTGCTCCTCAACCGTCAGATCTGGAAATTTGATCGGCATTATCCTCCTCGGACTGGATCCAGGCACCAGACTGTACTTGCTGAAATCGGTCACGCCTTTGTAGTCCCTGAGAAAGTCTTCATCGGTAGCAAGTAGTCCAGTTACCTCAGCCGGTTTCGAGTTGAGCATGCCTAAGATAGCATCGGAAAAGACTGTTGCTTTTCTGAGGTCGTTTCTCTTGTCCATGTCTGCCGCAACGGCTTCTCCAGTCGCAGCGCTCTCGATTGCTACAGCCGGCCAGATACCGGTGATCGCCATATCTGGCTTTTCTTCTCGAATCCAATCCATGGACAGTCCCTTGACCAGCACACTCATTCCTACCTTACCCACAGCGTATGCAGTTTTGCCTCGGAAAAATCGACTGTATATTGGCGGGCAGACAACAATGACCCGACCCTTCCAGCCACCCTTTTCGAACAGTGGAAGTGATGCTTCGATACTGGCGTACAAGCCTTCAATGTTGACTTCCTGCATCAGCTTGAAACGTTTCATTGGTGTCTTTGCTACCGAGGACCACCAGATGGCTCCAGAGTTGTAGACGAGAACATCTAGACGACCAAGCTCAGATGACACTGTTGCGAACAGCTTGTTGACTGACTCAGGCGAGCGTGTGTCTACTGGTACAGGAATAGCTATTCCTCCAAGCAAAGTGATCTCCTTCGCAACAGTGTTGATTGTGCTCTGGGATGATTTTGGATCTGGTGGAAACGAAGCCAACTTCTCGGGATCCGAGGTTGTCTTTGCAGCAACGACAACTTGTTCCTGTTAATATGCTTCCTGAGACAGAAACAGTTGCAATGCTTACTCACCTGTGTATCCTTCTTGTGAGAGACCGATCGCAATCTGTCTGCCCATACCACGAGAAGCACCAACCACTACTGCTACAGGTTTTGTATTGGCCATTGTGTTCGAGAAATATTCTTATGTTCGATGGACACTTTGCGATACTGCTTCTTACATCAACTTATTAGAGTCGAGATCGGATGGCATGTGCTGTTGTTGACTGTCCCGGACCGAGGCATGACGCATGCGGGGTTGCGAGCAACTCACCAAACTCCCTTCTTTTCCTAGGGCAGTCATCAAATGTTGACTCAACAGCCGAGTCGTTGTTGACCAAACACTCCACCGAGAACCTCGCACCAACTTGGACAATGTGGAGTTACAGGTGTTGATCCGCTTGATTTGAACCATCGGTACTTCAAGTGTGCTTTTCACGAATCAAATCTTCAATCAGAGCCAGAGCTGGCTGATTGTTTGCTGAGAGCTGTCCTGAGATCTGCCGCAGTATCGCTTCTGCAACGCCTGTCAGAAACCAACAGCCAAGTTGTTGGGCTCGTGTGACTAGCAAGATTGTCCAGTAGGCCACGACTACTAAGGCAACAGGATCGGAGCGCACGGTCATCTGTTCGAAATGCTGAGATATCTTGAGCAACCAACCTGCCATGCTCTGCCACGACACCTTCATATCATCTTGACCAAAGCTCAATTCGCAAGACTCGAACAGGTTAGCGATGGCTGTCATGGAAGCAACAACATCTTGAGGGTCATCCGGTCGATTGGCACATCCCGCAAGACGAAATGGAAGCGTGCGAAGAGCATTTGCCATTGCAGTAGGCATACCGCTATTTTGTGGTGTTCGTTTCTCGTCACAGTCTGATGCTGGAGACATCAAAGAGTCGTTTGTACTTCTCACAACGCAGTTCCGGATGGATGATATCAGCGACTGAAACTCTGAAGAAATCGCCAACGGTTCAGTTGCCCACGGGCAAGGACCAGGTAATGCCTGTTTGGCACAGGCCAATAAGCACCTCACCTGCTCACCCATTTCTAGCAGGGTATTGCCTGCCTCGGAAGCGCTGGCTTTGCCCAATCCTGACTCTTTCTCCAGTCCAGGATAGAAATCATACAAAAAATGTGCGGCTATCCGGCGATGGGTCTGCTTCGCGGCGGCGTCGTCCGTGAGGCAAGACAAGTGAGAAGCCGCAAGAGCTAGGACACCATACATCAACCATCGATGACTCAGGGCCTGAGCGACAACATCGACCTGCCAATATGTGTCTACGACATCCATGTCTTCCATGCTTGGCAGAGTGAGACAAGTGGCGGTGGTGAAGTGATGGAAGTATCTCAGTATCTCCATATCTGATCCGAGTCCGTCGGGCATTCTCGATTCGAACATTGGAACAGAGACGGGTGTTGGTGGTGTAGTAATCTCGGCTAGGTGAAGACCAGTTGCCTCATCTCCATCCTGACTGCCGTCATGGTCACTCATTGAAACATCTTTATCGGTGCCGTCTTCATGGCTTTCGGCAGATGGAGATGTCAATGGAGTGACTTCAAAGTATTTGACTTTGGTACCACGAAAAAAGATCTGTAACGAAACCGCGACCGCGAAGGTAGACAATTTGGGTATGGTCTTGTCAGAGCCATGGGTCTCGCTCCAATGTCGTTTCATACGCTTCTCACTAACAGTGAGATGTTGACAATCAGGTAATGTGCATCGGTAGCCGGCAAGGATTGAGATGCCTTCGACAGGCGGTGAGTCGGCAGTCGGCGAGAGCACATCGTCTGGTTCGAGTATGGTAAGTTGAGAGACTGAGGCTATAAGGCGTTGCCTCTCGCTGCGATAGATTTTGTGTCGCAGCAAATGGCTCTCCAGTGCGTTCTTTTGGATTGCATATTGACATTCGCGACAGATCAACACGTTGTGTTTCGAATTGTACTCGAGGAGGTCTCGATGCCCAGCTTTGGTGGTAGGCATGATCGGCAGCTGACGGATCGTCAATTTTCCACACCTCTTCGTTTGGCATGCACAAAGAAGAGAATCATAGAAAGGTAAGAGCGGAACAATATATGTGATTCCAACGACCAGTGTTATTCAAGCGCCGGAATGCGGGGCGCGTGAGAACGCGATATCCCGTTCCCACCCCAGCCAATCGCGAGTCTATACCAATCCTTTGTTTCTCATATCGCGTTCCTTCCACTTTCTCTCCTTTTTGTCATCACAGATGTTGATTATCAATATCCAAGTTATTTGAAACTGCACTGAATAGCCAACATATCGCAATGGAGCCTCGTATAAAGGGCAAGTCATTTCCAGCAAGAGCAGGTGATATCTCGTTCATCACAACAGCTATTCCCGCAAATCTTCCGAATATCAAGCCATGTCTACTCCTCAAAACCAAGCCGCGTGGTTGAACAAGGCCGACTCTCCCTTGGAAGTCCGAGACGCTCCTCTACCTACAGCCGGACCCGGAGAGATCGTTGTAATGAATGCTGCCATTGCGATCAATCCCGTTGACTGGCACATGCAAGACCATGGCATCTTTGTCCAACAATGGCCCACTATCCTCGGCTGTGATGTTGCTGGAGAAGTTTTTGAAGTCGGGTCTGGCGTCGACCGCTTCCAGAAGGGAGACCGTGTCATTGGGTAAGCAGTGCCATGTATCTTTACCCAAGCATATATTGATCAGTTTCGTTAGGCACAGTACTCCATTCCCCAACGGAAGACCCTCAGATGGTGCTTTTGCTTTGTACACCATCGTCTCGGCCGACAAGGCGTCCATCCTCCCGAACCATATCTCCTTCACCGATGCAGTTGTTGTGCCTTTCGCCGTGGAGTCGGCTGTTTGCGCTTTGTCTGTCAAGGAGCCTGGTCCATGCATGCCTGGTGTATTCACTCCAGCTCTCGGCCTTCCTCTTCCAAGTCTGGAAGGCCATATATCCTCCATCAAGAAGACTCTGGTTGTCTACGGTGCTTCTGCTTCCACTGGCGCTATGGTAACCCAGCTGGCCACAGCAGCTGGCATCACGGTCATCGCCATCTCAGGTAGCCACAACTTCGATCTGGCCAAACAATGCGGTGCAGCTCAAGTCTTCGATCACAAGGACGCCTCGCTGGTCGAGAAAATCGTAGCCGCTGTCAAGAACCTTAATGCAGACTTCGTGGGCATTTTCGACGCCATCTCAATCCCAGAGACCTTCGAACGCGATCTCGAAATTCTCAAAGCTCTCGGTGGTGGCCATCTCGCAGGCACTCACCCTCCACCCACAGAAAACCTGCCTTCAAACATCCATGTCGGCATGATTTTTGCCTATAGCGACATCACAGCCCCCGTTTACAGAGATTTCGTGACTGGTGCTCTGCAGAGTGGAAAGCTCAAGTGTCTGCCTCCTCCTACAATGGTTGGAAAGGGGCTTGAGTATATCGACGAGGCTTTGAAGATGTGCAAGGCTGGTGTCAGTGCAACGAAGCTGGTTGTTGAGTTGTGATCGCTTGGTCATGATAAGCAAGTGGGATGAAAGGGCTGAGAAGCAGGTTCAGTCATGGACATTACATATAGTACGACGAAGTTACGTCCGTTTTTTGCTTTCCTAGGTAGTTCATAGGACCGAATTGAGACAACATTGCCGGCATAAATGTCCAAAGTGCTTCATAAAAGATTATCTAAACTTAGACTTCAGTACGAGGCTGTACTGGCTTTTGAGTAGGGGGAGCGTCAATTCTGGCCGCTAGTCCTGTGAGCTTGACGTCCGCTGCAGTGTTGTTCGTGACGTCCCACTTGTCGGCGAACAAGAAAGTGTGCGGGAATCCTGGATCGAAGGGTGCCGCTCCCTCAATCTCTTTGATGTCCTCTTGCGTAAGTCTAATGCTCAATGCGTCAATGTTGGCCTTGAGATGTTCGACCTTGCGCTGTCCGACAATAGGGAAGACGTTCGGAGTCTTGTGCATGACGTATGCAAGAGCAACTCCGTGCATGGTCGCGTTGTGCTTGTCCGCGACCTTCTCAAGGGCCTCTGATACAGCGATCTCCTGCTCATTGGATTGAGATGCACGAGCAGAGCCTTCGTGCTCCTTGCTGCGGGCCTCCTTGGTCTTGAACTTGCCCTGGCCAAGAGGACCCCAGGGTGCAAGTGCCATACCTTGGTCCTGACACATGGGGATGATTTCTCTCTCCATGTCTCTGTAAGAGGCGTTCCACTTGCCCTGATAGACCGAAAAGGGACGCAGGCCGTGAGCGCGAGCGTAGTCATTGGCCTTGACCACGACCCAGGCAGGAGTATCAGAAACTCCGAGGTAGAGCACCTTCCCAGCGGTGATCAAGGCATTGAGTCCATGCATGACTTCCTCCACACTGGTAGAGAAATCCCACCAATGTACGTAGAGTAAATCGATGTAGTCCGAGCGAAGCTTCTTCAAAGAGCGGTTTACGGAGATGTGCATGGACTTGAAGGAATTGCCTACGAAGTTTGACTGCAAAGGCTCGGCATCACGAGCGTGACCTCTGTATCCAGTGGTATACTTGGTCGCGATACTATGATGTTGATTAGTATCTGACCAGCTCATTTGGATGATAAAGACACATACACCATCTGGTCGCGGTTCTTCTTCTTTTCCATCCACTCTCCAAGCCATTCCTCAGACTCCTCGCATTGATAGGCATTGGCAGTGTCGATGAAGTTACCGCCTAGATCGAAGAAGGCGTCGAGTACAGCGAAACTGGTGTCCTTGTCGCACTCGCCCATGAAGTCCTTCCTGCAGAGAGTAAGTCAAAACGTCCTGGATATTATATCCTGGGCATCTTACCATCCAGTGCCAAAGTTCATTGCTCCAAGGCATAGTGGTGAGCATTTGATGCCTGCGGTAGGTGCAAGCACTCTATGGTAGCCAAGCAGGCTCTTAGGCTTAGGAGCAGGATCGAAGAAAGACATGGTGTTTGATGAATCTTTACTCTGTAGTATGAGTAGATAAAGAATTGGAATCGGCTATGCTCTCAATGTGGGAAACATATCTTATTTGTACCTTCCTCACTGGTCGATAAATGCCATGACGTGTGCAAGCAGTCCGGAGTTTAAGGGGCGGGGTTAAGCTTCAAGCAGGAGCGACCGGAGTTAAACGTTCAACTCCTGAACCTTCTCGGTAGCAAGCAGAAGCATAATGAAAAAGTGTATAATCGTTGACCACTTGGTCTTTGCTTCTGAGTAGTAATATGTACAAGAAGAAAATATGGTATGGGAACTTGTTATTGGAAGCTGATCCATGTGAATTACTGCTCGTTTGTAGGCCGGTTCAGATCTTTCAAAGGGACCTGTGACTCGTACGAGTTTCGATCGCTCTTGTTCTGGTCCTTGCCCTGCTCAATACTGTCGGTTCGGAAGTCGCTGTCTGAATCTCCGACATAGACTTGGACTTCGGTCTGGCGATTGATGCCTTTGATGTCTTCTCGTTGTATGTGATCGAGTTGCGAGTGGCCAATGACCGCAGTGTTCTTGGGACCGATGTTCATCCCGTCGTCACCATGTAGGGTATGCTGATGATACGATCGTTCTGGGAATGGCGTTTGAGAGGACGATTTTGGTCTGACGTCGTTTTCCGATGTGCGAGCGACTTTGACAATCATATCTGCCATCTAAAGGAAATCAGTATAATCCTCTGAGAAGCTTGGCTGATGTACGTACACTCATCTCGATATTCAGCTTAACCATATATGCAACCGGGTGAAATTGGACGAAAAGCGTATGGTTTCTCAAGGACATGAGTCCAATAAGCATAACCTGGACAGGTGTCAGCAAGGCTGTCTCCATACTTGAACATTCATGTGAGAGATCATACATCCATAGCGACCGATACCAGGCCTAAGCGAGTATAGTATGCAACAAGAGGCTTGTATTTCCGTAGACCATGGTATTTGACCAGACGAGCTCGGACGACGTAGACGAAGTACCAGTTCAAGAAAGCATCGACCAGCATGATCAAGACTTTGGATAGTCGGTCCCAATAACGGTTGATGTGGACGTAGGTTTGGTTGACCGGAGGCATCAAATGGCTCGGAATGAAGATGCAGAATACGGCGATGTTGATACATGATATTAATACGGCAGTTACGATCTTGAGTTTCGTTGCGGTAGGTCTGCGTTCGGCGATGACGGCGATTCGGTTGATGATAATTTGCATAAGGAGCTGAACCTCCAGCGCGTAAAAGACCAGGATGAAGAAGAGGAGGACCGGCCTGGATAATCAGTCAGTAACACTTCCATAGCCTTTGTCCGGACAAAACATGAGAGTCTGCCTCCATCGATTCAAGTGTTGCGACAGCTGTAGGCCTGGCTGGAAAATTGCACGTGGGCATTTGCTGTAGATCGGAGCTTTCTTCGGCGACTGACTTCTGATACATAGATGATCTGCCATTATGCTTTTATGTCGAGCAAGCATGTATAGTGTTGCATGCCAGATAACGTTCGCGCTTTGTGTCGAAGCACATCCTGCCGGCTGAAGTCTATTCCGCTCCAGGTCCAATACAGCAGGCGCAAGACTCTCATGCTTATCTCCATACGTCCAACTTACGTGGTCTTCACAACGTCCTTCAGATACAACCAGGTCAAAATGCCGAGGACGAGGTTTGACAGGATCTCCCCCCAGAGCATGTAAATGTAGGTACTCCGGGCAGGAGCCCTATTCGCCCTCGTCTGCTTGTAGGCGCGAACCACAGTCAGCCATCCGAATCCGAGGGAAAATCCTGCAGCGGCCGCCGCAAGTTGTAGGTCTCCAGATGTCGTCGCGTTCGCCATGATGGGGGATGAAGAAAACCGGACAACGAGGGTTGATTCAAGAAAGAACCATCCTTACTCTCGGCAACACCCAAGGGTGCAAAGGGTCATTATATCAAGCCTAGGTTAGGGCGTGCACTGTGCGCATACTAGATGTTGTTCCGCATCATCGCCGCTTGCTTGGTCCAAGCACGGTGTCTCGATCTGAGAAAATTGTGGGAGTAGGTAGGCAGCGTGTCTCCGAAGTAGATATGACGATCCGGCATGTATGAAATCTCTTGAAGTTGGAATGGCATCATGCGTTGTTCTCAAGGCAGCGCTGGTTCTGGTACCAAGATCAGCATCCAGGATCACGCGTCACCAACCTGGTGGAGCTCTGTATTGTAGTATGAAGAATTCTCTACCGAGGTTCACGTGTAGAAGATCTGGGGGCCTGACTTGTTTACAGTGGGCCTAATATATGTGAGCGTGGCTATGACCAAAAATTATGGCTTCGAATCTCGTTTCCGGGCTCTGGAAGGTATCACCACGGTGTCGAGACGTCGCACCTATCCCGAAAGCTTCATCCAGCCCTATGGCGCTAAATCAAGTCTTGGTCAGAATTCATCTATAATGGCTTGGCACATATAAGGTGTCACCCTGTCCCCGTTACTTTCTCAAACGAGCAAGAGTTGGTCCCATGGGTTCTCCAGCTCTCAACGCAGCCATGGTCTTCTCATCAATCTCAAATCGTTCCTCACAGATCTTCAAGCACTTCTCGGCATGCTCAATAGGCAGGACTACCACTCCGTCCAAGTCGGCGAGAATCAAATCACCAGGATTGATGGTTAGTGGCCGATGCTGGGTAGGAGACGTGAATTGAACGGGGACATTGAGAGCGGAAGCTCTGGTGAAAGTATTGGAACCAAGCGCGGAGGTTCCTTGAGCAAACACCTGCGTTGGTCAGTATTGTGACTCAGGCTTATAGCTTTGTTAGCAAAACTGACTGGGAAGTCCATCTCTCTGTGCTCATTCAGATCTCTGAAATTTCCATCGATCACCACACCCTGCGCGCCCAGATGTTTAGCTCTAGTAGACATCAAGCCACCCCAGCATGCCGAGTACAGGTTTCTCGGCTGTGAGATGAAGACGACCGAATCTTTTGTTACGCCATCGACGAAGTGTTGCGATGGCTTGGGAGAGGTTGTGTCATTTGCATCTACCATCTGGACAGTATAGGCAGGACCAAAGATTTTCTTGTCTCCGGCTTGCTGCAGGGGCGAAAACATCTTGATACCGTGTAGGTAGCCGCCGTATTTGACATTCAGCTTGACCAGAGCATCGCCGACCTGATCGTGTTTAGCCGAGTGAGATTTGGATGATGGATAGCCGACACACATCACAGGAGGTGAAGCGCTTCAGCGCGTTGAATACATGAGCGGGGACTGAAGTAGACATTGTTCCCACGGCCGTACTAAAGGCTCGTTTTGATAGCGAGAAACAGATATACAACGATGATGAATGGGAGACAAGCAGAAGGTTGGGTCGTCGGGAGTCGGTCCGGCCGTCGTGACTTCTCCGCACAGAAGGCTCCTTCACTTTCCGACGACAATCCTCGCTCATGAACCTTCCTGAATATATCAATGATCAATGATTCCACAACAACATACAGAGAAAACAGTCCAACACCTGGAAGATGTAGCAGATCTTGGATCGCTTGATGCGAAGCTTTGACATGTGATGGCTTCTTCGGCGCCCAGCTGAGAAGCCAGCGCGACGATGAAAAAATTGTTAGTCGACTCCCAGAAGGAATTGACTGAAAGGTTCCAAAGAATGCGTCGACGTCCACCGGAAGAGAAGTCACGAACTCTTGACCGGCTCACATTCGGATTCCAACAATGCAAGCATTGAAAGCACCCGGTCGACATGTGATCCTCACCCATAAAGGACGAGGAGAACTGTTTGACAAAACTACCATGGCATTGCGCGGGTGTTTCCCCATTCGAGAACAGCCATTACAGCTTTCCCACCGTGGGTTCACGTTGCGTTCTGTCTTCTCTCCCCACTGTGCTGCCGCTTCCAATGTGCAGAGGACCCCCGGGAAGCCTTCGCGTGGTCGACTCCCGGTTAACATAAGGCAAGCCTTGTAGCTCCGCACACGAGTTGCGACAATCTGGTTGCCACTACCCGGATCTAACTCTCCGCAGGCGGTGAACCGCAAAAGGCGTCGGATCCAGGTTTGCGACTGGTCTGAAAGTCAAGGTTTGACATGCGTCTGTACGAGCAGAGGATTATGAACAATCGACCCAGGTCGAACAGGCCAGAAGCACTGCCGCCGTCCGGGAATACAACACTCCGTGAGAATGAGGGTAACGAAGGATGAAGGGTGCGCGGCGCCATGACCACCTGTACACAGAGGGCGTGAAGCGGCAAGCCATGGGCGAATTAGGAAAGAAAGATGGGGTAGGGCGCCATCAAGGCGCAAACGATGAAGAAGATGACAAGGTGTAACAGACGTGACCTGGGCAAGACGCGGAGGATGAAACGCAAATAAAGAAGATCGTCGACAACGGGACTGGAACGAGAAAGAAGACGGGCAACGCCAAACGAGGTTGGGGACGAACTGGGACAACAGTTCTAGAAGCGGATAAAAAGCAGACGGCCCAGGTTGGCGATGATGTTGGTAATTTTGAGGAGAAGATATGTCGAAAGAATGATGAGAGAGAGAGGGGAGGAAGAGAAGGGATTGGTTTGTTATGATGAGTCGCGGCGGCGCGAGAACAACGCCAAGACTTTTATTTTGCTGTCATCAACTCTCACTGAGTCACTTCTCGCAGTCACATGCTCGGTTTGGATCCATCGAAATCTCAAATGCTTTCTCTACTGGTGTGTTGCGAGTTTTGGGGTTGATCTGACACCTAGTACGACCCCATACACCACCGAAAGTCATGGAATGTTGGCGTCCCATTCAACAATATCGCCTGTAAGTTTCATGGGCTCAAGCTACAGTCTTGTAATGCAGAACCATTCGAACAAGAATTTGCGGTTGGTACAAAGGCCTGTATAGAGCTACAAGGCAACACAATTATATCATCACTGTTGACACTCATGTCTTCTCCCTTATGTTTCCTCCTCCGATTCCTGACGCTTTGCGATTTCCGATCGAGCTGCCTCGAGAAGTCGAACCACCCGAGCTTCGTAGCTGTCGTCCTTCAAAGCATCAAGAATAGCATCGTACTGTCTCTGGAAGTCAGACACATCATCTGTATAAACTGGAGACTCTTCATCCGAATAGTAATCGGAATCGTCTTCATCGTCCTCGAATTCGTCCTCGGCTTTTTCCTCTTGTTCGCCTTCGTTCAGTGGTGCGGCTTCAAGTTTGGCTTTGGCTTCTGCGGCATGCTGACGTGCGGTCTCTTGGAAAGACTTGAACCAAACGGGTGTCTTTTGCCGTTTGAGAGCGATCAGTTTTCCTGCGAGATTGTTGTCCGACCCTGGTGCCGCTTCAATATCGAGACTCTTGAAAGCTTGTTGTGCCAACTCGATATCTCCGTTTAGTCGATTGATCCTTTCGAGCTCTTTCTCAAGCCGAATCACATTTCTGAACGGCTCTTTCTTCTCCCAGTCTTCGTCCAAATCTTCGCATTGTCCCATGCAATGCGATATAGTGGCGTTTTCATCCTCGAATTTAGAGACGTCGAAAGCGTACGGCCACCCGCATCTTCTGTACAAGCTGTTATACTCATAGAACTGGGAAGCTTTAGTCTTTGCGCAAGGACGACACATGGCATAAACTGCTTACCTCCCAGTCATTGGGGTTATCTATTCCGCCTGGAATGTACCTCAGAGTCTCATGTCTGCTCTTCATGTCCTGGAAGAATTTGACAGCAGGCCGATTGGGGTATTGACTCAGATCCCACCATGCTGAACCTCGAAAGTCATCCCATTTGCATCGAAATGCAGGATCTTGTACCTCACCATCTTGATCAACTGCCCAAAGCTGGTCTTTGGTCGTTAGTCAGCAGCTCAAAAACTTCCCAGTCGCATGAAGGCATCTGAAACTTACAGGTTTTTGTGTCGACAACAATGATGGTATTGTGGTTGCCGCATTTACTCAAGACAGCATAGTGTGGTTTGATATAACCACCATTGCCATCGTCCCAGCCTGGTCGCTCCCCTTCACCCAAGTAACAAGTGATAAAAGGTAAATCAGAAGCGGGAAGCACACAGCTGTCTAGCCAATTAACATCACCACCTCGCAGATCGAGAAATACGCCTCCGAACAGATAGTATGCTCCTCCATCCCAGTGGCCAAATCTGGTTTTGACGTCCTCTTGTACGTATGGTAGAAGCTGATAGAGGTCGACTACCTGCTTGGAGATGCCCAATCGTGCTGCTTCTTTGATGTTGATCGGTTTGGAAGTGTGAGGAGCAAAGTGGACCTGGTCCTCGGGCAGCCACCGCATGCCTATCCATAATCTGAAGAGATCTTCTACTGAGCGTGCGATCTCCACCAGCTTAGGGTCTGCATTGTCCGGGTAGATTGGACTGTAGATGCTTGGATCCAATGGTGGGACTCGATAAACCGGGTAGTCGTCCTCGGAGTCTGACATGGTCATAGGATCAGTTGTGATCAGACAGGAATGGAATGCTAGTTTTTAAAAGGTTCAGACGGTGTACTTGTTACATCTGTCTGGAAATAGTGGCCTTTATGTTTGTTTCGTATATTCCGAAATCGGGGCCAGAATGTCGCCTATTTGAACCACTGCTCGTGACTATGATACACAGCCACATGCCGAGTGTCCCCTACTGCCCCTATTGCTTCCATGAAGGTGTCTTGTCCAAGCTATTACCCCACGAGAGGGAACGAATTCGACTTGGCAATGTGTCAAAAAGAGGATTTAACTTTTTCGACAGCGACTAGTCTACAGTCGATCTCGTGTATCATACTGGCTGCCTAAACGCGAGATGATCTATATAGCGAGTCTTGGTAGCAGACACGAGGTAGATCGAACATTGTGCCAGTAACAGTCTTCAATTCTGTTATCGTGATTCGTGACTATGACCTCCGCTCCTGTTGTATAACCATGCAGTACCCACATCATAGCTTGACAGGGAATCTGTTTCTGATACGCTCTCCATACCAGTAGAACACGACAGGAATGGGTAGAAGTGCAAGAGCAACGAAACCGAGCAGGCTGTTACCCCATCCGAGACCCAGTGCATCGTACATATCGAGACCGGCAAGTGGCAGCAACCCTCCGAGAATCGAACGAAGCAGAGTATTGGCAGCCATGGCAGAGGCTGCGTGCATGGTGAATGCATCGATCAAATATGTCTGTATGCAAATCAAGCATGAGATTACACCAATGCCAAAAAAGAGCGTGCCAAGCATGGGAACACTCCATTGCACATGGTTCTGTGCTGTCCATCCATAAATGAAAAGACCGATAGGCATGGTGATACCAAGGAAAATGAGAGGAGGCAGACGAAACTCGGGCTTCATCTCGCCATTGTTGCGTGCGGAGAGGAGCTTGAGAATGCGATCCGAACTGGCGCCAGTCAATACGAGACCGACAAACATGCCAATACCGCTGGCAATATAGCTGAGTCCCACATTGGAGCTGGAGAAGTGGTAGTGTTCCTCAAAGACGAAGGTGAAGGTTGTGAACAGCAGGTATAAGATCCCGTACACAACAGCGACGTAGAAGCTGGACAGGAAGACGATGGGCGAGAAGCATAGCATCTTGAATGGTCGCACCAAAGCGCGAGACATTCGCTCACGGTCGGAGAGCCCATCATCTAGCTTCGAGCGAAGATCGGCATTGTCCGTTTCTTTCTGTAATCTCTTGGTCTTGCTTCGTAGTAGGGCGGGTGCGTAAGTCTCTTTGCAAACGATTGCGTGTATGATAGTCGCAACTCCGTAAGCAATTGTAATCAACCAGAAGACCCTGTGACGGAAAGTGTCAATGGTATGTAAGTCATGACCTAAACTCGTATTGCACATACCATCGCCAGCCCTCAGCAGTCGCCAGGTAGGCACCAGCTACGGGTCCGATAACGGGCCCGAGCAAGGGACCGACGGCATAAAAACTCATCGCGGCGCCTCTCTTTTCCTGTGCAACCATATCTGCAATAGACGCTCCTCCGAGAGTGACAGGAGCAACACCGAAGCAACCAGCCAGGAACCGGAAGACGATGAGCTGGGACATGGAAGATGCAACTGCACAGGCGACGGTGAAAACGATGAAGCCTACATTGCAGACCATGTAGACAGGACGACGACCGTAGATCTCACTCAGAGGAGATATGAGCAGCGGACCAACAGCGAATCCCAGTAGGTAGACCGACACGACGAAGGCAGCAAGTGTGACTGAGGTCTCATGGAATTCTCGCAGGACATCAGGAACACCAGGGGCGAACATGGACGATGCAAGTGGTGTCAGTAGAGTGAGAAAGATGATAGTACTGCAGTTGATAATTTTGGCTTTGCCAGTCCAGTTCATCGGATTTCGAGGGTCCTCGGGTCCATCCCAGTCGACGACATTCGGGTCGGTCGTGTTGGTTGATTGCAAGGAGTTCCCGTGTTGCTTCTCGATGTCCGTGTCAAGATGTCCTGTTGTTGTCCTTTCAAGGTCTGAAGATGACTTCGAGCCGGCGTACACATTTGGGTCTTTCTGTTCGACCATCTTGAATGTGAAAAGGAGTGAAAAGTAAAGGCAGAAGATAGAAAGATGCACACTGGTGTCGCAGCGTGACCCTCCTCTGCTATATAGGACCTACCATATCGATGGCTTGTGCATATACCATCACGGATGAGCGGTTTCCGCGTATAACTCAATCCTCGAGTTGACAAACAAGGGAGAGTGAGGGGAAGGAGTAAAGCTGCACGGAAGCGCATCTTTCCTTGTGATATTTATGCAACTTGATCGGCGTTATGCATGCTTCGGTCACCAAGCTCGGGACCGCCTCTTGCCGTTGTGCACACTTTCCGAGTGTGGCGCTTGGCCGTCACCTTTGTACTTGACTAGCAGTGCGACCAGAACATTATTGAATTAAGAAGATGAGATCGAGAGTGGTTGTCGTCAATGTTTTGTCGCAATACATGGAAGCTTTGTTTCCACGCATTCTATACGATCTGGTCGATCGGCATGATTATGTGACATACAAGCGTTCTCATCGAGTCCCATATACATTCTGTAGCAGCTTTTATCTACACCATCAAGTAACATACAACAAACTTGTTGACACAGGCGGTCGTGTCGGGTATTCAATTACAACAAGTGCGCTCTCAACGAGGATCAAACTCACTTCAACTCATCCATGCCGAACATAGACTGACTCTGGTTCAGGGCATGTCCATGACCTTGATGATGCTTTGTCTTGTCGCGCATCTCTTGGTACTTGAAAGCAAAGTTCAGGATAAGAGCGACGAAAAGGCCGACACAGACAACTACAGGGCCAGTCAGAGCGTCGAAGTCTTTGCCACTTCTTTGTTCGATAAGGCGACTTCTCCATTGGTAAACACCCCAGCCCCAGACTCCACTGAAGACTGCCGCAAGAGTGTAGACGAGCGCCAGTGCACGAGCGATGTTGTTTTCTTCGCCAGCAGCGTTGAAAAGACCCAGACTCAAAGAAGCGAGGAGAACAGTGATATGCTGCCACTTGATGAAAGTACGCTGGTTGGCAAGCCAGACCTTGGCTTCGACCTTGACGGGGCCCTGATCCTTGATCCAATACTCAGGCTTCTGGACACCAGGAGGCAGAGGCATGTCGCGGTCACGGCGGTTCCGAGCGTACTTGGAAGTCGAGAAGGATGGGAACAAGGTCTGCAGTCCAGACTGCGTCGTTGCTTGGACCTCGGTACCATGAGCTTGGCGACCATCATCGTCAGAGTCTGGCTCATCTGCGACGGCAGCCATACCGGTAGGTTGAGAGCGGGCAACACTTCCAAGAGATTGACCGCCAATCTGCATCTGACTTTGACGAGATGCACGACGGTCAAGGTAGCTGCCCTTGTCAGTGGGTGAACCGACGGGAGACATCTTGCCAGGCTTGTATGATGAGTGGCTCTTGCTCTTCATCAGACTTCCAACAGCAAGCTCATCTTCCTGTTGCTTTTGCTTCTTGGCCTGCTCCTTCTCAAAGGCCTCTTCAGGATCTTGACGAATATCCTCCTCCAGCGTTGAGAGCCAGAAGGGGAAAGTGTTGACATTGTCCTCGAAGAGAGAAGCGACACCATGCACGAATTTAGAGAACTTGGGTGCCTCCTTGACAAGATGCGAATTCATCAGATCATCAATCCATTCGTAATTCTTGTCGTTTTTGACCTTGATCTCGAGGATGGCATGAGGGAAGGTGGCAAGTTCACCCTTACGGATAGACTTGAAGGGCCACTCCATCTCACCATCGTCGATGTCTCTGCGGTGCCAGTCTTCCGGGTCGCGACACGGACGCTCAGAGTCGATGGCATCTTCTCTGATGAAGGCAAGGTTGGTGTCGATAGAGATTCTAACTTTGTCGTCACCAGGGATCTGGAAGGCAGTACGAGTGTAGTTGGCACGGAGAACTGGTTGCAGCTCGTTATCCTTGATGAACGACTGGATATCGTTGATGCCCTTCTTGAACGACTCCAGAGCGTCCTCAGAGACTTGGCGAGAAGAGCGCTTCTCGATTGCCTTTTCCATGTGGTAGTCACCCTTGATGAAGGGCTGGATATACTTGTCCTTGATAGGGAAGCGCTCGTCGGCGCTGGTGTTTTCGGTCTTGACAGTCTTCTTCTCAAACATGATCTCGGGCTTCTGCGATAGCTTGCCATACCATCTCAGGCGGAGGTTGGAAGCGTCGGTCTTGTGCTCGACCTTTGCCGAATACAGGTTGAAGTCGGGGTTGTCGAAGTAGATGGAAGTGATGGAAGGGTCTTGCTGGGTGCCCTCGGCGATCTTTTCGGTCTGAGGGTTGTAGACCAGGACAGGCAGACGACGAAGGATGACGGTCTTTACTTCGAGCAGGTTGTCCATGTGCACCCAGAATTTGTGCGAGGTGTAGCTTTCCTCGCCAGCGATGGACTCTACGAGCGATACAGGACGGTCCTTGCCCTCGAGGTTCTGACGTGCGAAAGAGTACATGGCCGACAGGCGGTAGAGGAGAGGTGAGTAGTCCTCGTTGTTGAAGGGAACATCGGCCATTCTAGACTTGACCAAAGGGCGGATACTCGAGACTCTGCCACCTCTCTTGCGGTCGTGCTTCTTTGCAATCTTGAGGAAGCCGGTGTAGTTGATGCGGCTGTACTTCTCCAGCTCGTTGATGTCCTTGGTGATGCGGTCCAGCTCTTCAATGACCTCCTTCAGGATACGCTTTCTCTCGCCATCCGAGGGCAGGGGCTTCTTGGTCGACTCGTCGGAGGCATTCTGAACGGCTTTGGCGACGGGGTCCAGCTTGGACTCGCATTTGGCGGTGCGGTCGCGCAGCTTCTGGTATGTCGACTTGTGGAAGTTGGTGACCTTCTCCAATTGGTTGTTGACCAGCTCGCCGTAGAAGGCTTGCGCATCCTCGTCGGTCCAGGTGTCGTCCTTTCCCTTTCTGCTCGGCTCGTCCTCCCTCAACAACTTCTTGAGCTTGGTGTAGTCGACGTACGACTCCCTCCACGGCTCGTACACGGCATTGCGCAGCGTCGTTCCGAACTTCATCTTGCTCGTCTCTTGCAATTGTGTAAATCACCTTCTGTCGACCTGCAAAAGGAAGAGTTTTTGAGCCCAAATCAATTGGTAGGTCGTCGAAATCGGAAGGAGCCAATCACCGTCGCCGGCTTTAGCACGCCCAAAAACTTCAACTCTTCCACGGTGCTTCAATAGATTTTGATTAATTCAACATTTGATTTTTCTATTTTCAGTCGTCATGTCCAGCTCGATGAATAGTCCGTCTGGCGACTCTCGCATTGATGCCATAAATCACCTCCGAAAAACACTCAGTTGGCTGAAGAACAACCCGTATCCGTATGTGGCTGGTCCGGAGACGCTCAAGAAACGTGCATCTGTGGCCTTGATCGTGCGCATACAGCCATCATACGCCCATCGACCGGATAGTACCGCTCCATCCGCTCGCGACTTGGACTCTTTCTTTGCCCAGGAGTGGGTCAAACATGGAGAGGCTGAGGTGCTTTTCATAAAACGTGCTGCCCGTAAGGGTGATCGTTGGACTTCTCATGTTGCCCTACCCGGTGGTAGACGAGATCCCGAAGATGCAGATGATGAGCAAGCTGCAGTTCGTGAAGCCGCTGAGGAAGTGGGCATTGACCTGTCCGAGAACACATCAATCGCTGTTGGCAATCTTCCCCAAAGAGTTGTTACAACCAGCTGGGGACGCGTACCGTTGATGGTCCTATGTCCATATGTCTTTCTTGTTACGCGTCACGACCTCCCTCAGCTCCGTCTGCAGCCTACCGAAGTTGCTTCAACGCATTGGGTGCCCATACGCTCACTTCTGGATCCAAAGCAACGGACTGTATCCTTGGAAGATGTTTCAAACAGGCTGGCGAACCAGGAGACCGGCAACAAAAGATGGGCATTGGCTGGTATGCTTGGTAAAATGGAGTTCAGTGCTATCCAATTGCTTCCTACAGAGAGCCTATATTGCCATGAGTCGCCGTCCGACGACTCGACCCAACACAATCCTGCACCTCCAAGAAACGCATTTAAGAGATTCTTGAGCTTGAGCCATTCACAAATGTTACCTCCTCCACCGCAAAATCAACCTTTAATTCTGTGGGGCTTGACGCTTGGTGTGGTGGCTGATTTCCTTGACTTACTACCACCACACAATGCGTTGGAGCTGTGGACTTATCCTACCTTTACAATGCCGGACATCAGACTAGTGATATGGCTCACTACTTACAAGTTTAGGGAAAGTAAAAGACTGCAACTGGAAGCAGGCAATACCTCCGGTCCGCCTACCGCAGCTGTCGAGGAAGGGTTGGATGCCGTCTCTATGCCAAACGACGAGCGCTTTAACGATGTAGGAATGGGAGGTCTGGGTTCTGGACGCAGCTTGAAGGGTCGCTCTTTCGAGAGCGCAGTAGGGACTATGCTTGAGGGTTATTATGCTTGTATGAGAAAAGGCGTGACTTATGCTTTGATATGCCGAGCGGTCGGTATTGCTACGGTCACGGCTTGGCTATGGTCGAAGAGATGGGCTTTCGGAAATGTGTTTGCTCGATAGAGCACACACAAATAGTGCTCGGAGTACGAGCGACTATACATTACATTTGGTTCGATTATAAAGCATACTCCGTGAGGATAAACAAGAAGATGCTGACCATTGAATGACTTCGGACGGGGCTACCCCATATACAACTTCGGGATATTTGTGTCCGAACGAGAAAGGTAAAACCACTCCCCGCGCGGAGATGATGGCCGAATGTGCTCGGCTTTTGACCCTTGTCGGTCGGCAATAGAGCGACAGAAGGATGGCGACTGTCCACCTCTTATCCTCTCTGTCTCCCTCTGAGAGCAGAAGTTTCAGTACAGCGGTCTTTCTTTCTCTCAACTGGCCATATCTTTAACAGCCGCCATCATGAGCAAAGTGTACACTTATGACGAAGGTAGGCGCACAAGACTCCGAGTCGTTCACCCCACAAAGACTGATTGCCGCCCCAAGTCTCTCAACACCGAAGCGCAGACAGCTGCTGGGTTGTTCTGTACGGCAATGTCTACGATGTGACCAAATTCGTTCCCGAGCACCCCGGTGGTGCAAAGATCATCTTACAACTGGCCGGACAAGATGCAACCGAAGAATACGACCCGATTCACCCACCAGGCATCCTCGAGGAGTCACTTGCACCGGAATGCAAATTGGGATCGTTCGACGCCAGCACGCTGCCCTCGGTGGAGAAATCGCCCGTCGACGAGAACAAGGTCGATGAGGAAGCAATTATGCCACTCGACCATTGCCTGAACATGGACGATATCGAAGCAGTTGCTACAAAGAAGATGAGCAAGAAGGCATGGGCATACTATTTCTCAGCAGCCGATGACCTCAGATCGAAGGCTTTGAACAACACCGTCTACAACGACATCCTTCTCCGACCACGAGTCTTTGTGGATATCACCAAATGCGACACGAGCTCAACTATGCTGGGAAACAAGGTCAACATTCCTCTGTTCGTTTCACCTGCCGCTATGGCACGTTTGGGCCACCCAGACGGTGAGCAAGGTATCGCAAAGGCCTGCTCGACATTTGGTGCCTGCCAGATCATCTCAAACAATGCTTCTCAGACACCAGAGCAGATACTTGAAGGCTCTCCCGAGGACCAAGTCTTCGGATGGCAACTCTATGTGCAAAACGATCGCAAGAAGAGCGAGGACATGCTCGTCCGCATCAACAATCTCAAGAAGATCAAGTTCATAGTCTTGACGCTCGATGCACCTGTTCCTGGAAAGCGCGAGCACGATGAGCGAGAGGGAAAGAATGTCGGCGCCAACCTGCCTATTCGTAGTGCACACCAAGAAGGAAGTGCCAGCACTACATCACCTGATCCCAAGGCCGCAAGCTCATCACCAAAGAGTGGCGGTAGTGTGGCTTCGGCCATGTTCGCCGGTACTGCTGGTGACCTGACATGGAAGACTACGTTGCCCTGGTTGGCCAAGCATACCAAGCTGCCCATTGTACTCAAGGGACTGCAAACACATGAAGATGCCTATTTGGCTTCTTTGTATGCACCTCAAGTACAGGGCATCATCCTGTCCAACCACGGTGGCAGAGCTGCCGACACCGCGCCCCCTTCAATCCACACACTGATCGAAATCCGCAAGTATTGTCCAGAAGTCTTGGATAAGATTGAGGTCTGGGTGGACGGAGGCATCAAGCGTGGCACCGATGTGGTCAAGGCTCTCTGTCTGGGAGCAAAAGCAGTGGGTATGGGTCGCAATGCACTCTTTGGACTCGGTGCAGCGGGCACAGCAGGTGTCGAGCGTGTGTACGAGATTCTCAAGGCCGAGATCGAGACGACAATGCGACTGCTCGCCGTCGAGAGGATTGAAGAGCTTGGACCCCAGCACGTAAGTACTTCTTCTGACAAAACAAGATACATCAACAGTAGTCTGACATACATCACAGATCAACGCCAGAGCGGTGGAGAGAGATATTTACGACGGCCCAGCAGGTCTCGAGAAGCTCAGCATGTGGATCAAGGCCAAACTGTAGATACAAAACTTTATTCAACGATTCACATTTCGCGCATGGCCTTGAATCTCGAAGGGCCTCTCAATCAAAGCAACGTAGAAGGCGTCGCACAATCTGTACGGGACAAAAAGGACAAAAAGAATGACTCTCCATCGGGGAATCGAACCCCGGTCTCCCGCGCTTGACAAGAGTAAACTCTCATGACAAGCGGAAATCATGACCACTAGACCAATGAAGATGAGGCCAGCTGAGCTGGAATTGGTTTCTCGTGTGGAAACGAATCCGATCTAGTGGGTACATACACTCGCAATTGACAAGATCTCTCTTGCCACAGATGTCAGACGCTGAGGGATGCAATGAAAATCGTGATACGATAACGGGATTCATAAAGCTAAAGATTGGATGATTAGCAGGGAAGTGCGTCTGTAATTAATGTGGAAGAAAGAGAAGAGGATGGCAGGAGCATAGGAGGATGGATGAGAGTGATGCATGGCGGCAGTCGGCAGTGGTCGGATGGTGTCCGGAGGAGACGGGCCTTGGCAGGTTACGTCGTGGTGGAGGTGCGAGGCAGCATTGGATGCTCCAACAACAACCCAGACACACACAAGATACAAGACCAAGATGGACGAAGATTCGCCATGGGGTGGTGAGCAGATTCACACACAATGCTTGTTGGGATATTCTGACTCAGGCCATGGCAGACGTTCCGTCACGATCGCACTCGAACAGCAACCTGGCCGCCCAAGCTACCGAAGACGAGCCAACCACGACGACATCGACGACTGAGACAGACACTCCTGCCGTGACCGAGAGCACTCCAGCCAAGGTCAAGAGCCCGCCGTCCAAGACGCGCCCATCGCGCCGATTTGGAACTCAATCCACCACACTCGAAGCACTCGACGATTCGCTAGGCCCTCTTGGTCCATTGGGCGATGTACCTGCTGAAGCCGCTCCTGTCGAGGAACGTCCTGCACCACCGCGAAAAGAGCAGGCTGCTCGCAATGCCCCTCCGACTGCCTTGATGGAGAGTACCACTCTCGACGACGATGGCACGTCAACCATCTCTGGACGCGCCCCTCCCCCTGTTCAACCTGCGCCTGTCGCCGATGCTCCCAGGCGCCAGATGCAGCCCAGTGTTAGCATTGAGCAGGCTGCCAAACCTTCCTTCGACATCAGCGTTGGCGACCCACACAAGGTCGGCGACCTGACCAGCTCGCACACCGTCTACCAAGTGCGAACAAAGACAAGCAGCAAGGCCTACCGAACTCCCGAATTCACTGTTTCACGCCGCTACCGTGACTTCCTATGGCTGTACAACCAGCTGCACAATAACAACCCCGGTGTCGTTGTGCCGCCACCACCGGAGAAGCAGGCCATGAACCGCTTCGACCTGAACTTTGTCGAGAGCCGTCGCGCCGCCTTGGAACGTATGCTGAACAAGGCTGCTGCTCATCCCGTCCTGCAGCATGACGGCGATCTTAAGATCTTCCTTGAAAGCGAAACCTTCAACGTCGACATCAAGCACAAGGAGCGCAAGGACGTCGGCCTGCCCGAGACAAAATCGGGCGGCGGCATGCTGGGCGCAATTGGCCTGTCGGTCGGGTCCAGCACTAAGTTTGTCGAACACGACGACGTAAGTGCCGCTTATTCCTCTTATATTGAATCTCTCCCTCCATCTCCCGCCCTACCCGAACCCGTGGTGCCCAGTTACCAGACTTACACGATGATGTCGCAGTGGTTCCATGACCGTAGAATTTATCTTGACGCCCTCGAAACTCAACTCAAAGCCCTTCTCAAATCTACCGATACCGTTGTTGCCCAGCGCAAGTCGTTGGCCGAAAGCTGCCAGGACTTCTCCGCTTCCTTGCACCAACTTGCTTCGGTCGAATTGTCACCAGATCTCTCCGCCCCTCTCGATGCTCTTTCCGACATTCAGATGCGCATTCGCGATCTCAACGACCGCCAGGCCCAGCAGGACGTCTTGACTCTTGGTATCGTCATTGACGAGTATATCCGCCTGATAGGCAGTATCAAGACTGCCTTCCAGCAACGCCAAAAGGCCTACCACAACTGGCATACAGCCGAGGCCGCTCTTCAGAAATTGAAAAACACGCACGACAAGCTGTTGCGTGCTGGGCGTACTCAGCAGGACCGTCTTTCACAGATGCAAGCGGATGTCGCAGATGCTGAGCGACGTGTCCATCAGGCACGTCTGCTATTCGAGGACATGGGTCGTCTGATGCGCAGCGAACTGGACCGCTTCGAGCGCGAAAAGGTTGACGACTTCAAGAGCGGTGTCGAGACCTTCCTCGAGTCGGCCATTGAAGCACAAAAGGAACTCATCGAGCTCTGGGAAACATACTTGCTGCAATTGGACGCTGATGACGATGAGTCCGCACCATATTTCGCTGCTGGTGTCAATGCCAGCGAGCGCAACCCAGACCAGGACGCTTCAAGTCGAGATGCCGCTGAGGGCGGAGAGGCACCTGCTGCTGAAGCTAGTGAGGAGACAGGAAACACAGAGGAACAGCAATCTAGTCTTGCACCTGCCGCTGCTGCCGAGGTCGAGAGCGAAGCATAGACGTACTTGAAGATATCATGTAGCGAAAAAGGATTCCATAATGCATACACCGCCCTTGTTTAGCCTTACGTATGTATCTCTCTATCACCCTCCTCGTTCTTCTCATGTAAAATCGCCGCTTGATATGTATGCTGTCGATGGTCCTCCATGATTTGCTGGAAGTTTTTTCCGTCATGCTGAACGGGACACCCTGGTCATGGCAAGGCATCACATATTCTCAGTCTTGTACACGTCAATCTACCTCACTCCATGGTGTATATAGTGACTGTAGGATCAAATGTACTCATGATCGGGCTTGACTGTCAATATTTGTCAATCCGGTGGTATTATCGCCATTTGTCATTTAACATCTCAAAGCTTTGTCAATGTCGACCACAACCACCACATGACGACCACGACGCTCTGAATATCACTGAGAAACACAACAAGCGGCGATATAAGTTCGAACGGAAAGACTTACGCCAGCGGTCGGAGTAGGGTAGCGCTCGATCTGGAAGTCAGTTCACCCTTGCGTTCACTTCTCATGCAAAGATGGAAGAAGCAAGGATGCATAATGGAAAGCAAGGGTGCCATGGGTCGAGAGACACATGCTGATCAACACGTGCAATTAGCTCTGATGAGAATGGATATGGATGATGATGATGATGATATTCGATCCGCATCCTCCGCCCTCCGTGAAAGTACCACGAACCTGCATCGCTAATGACCGGTGTTCCTCTGAGAAAGCACTCCGCCATTTCCACTGTTAAAAACGCCGATGCTGCCCGAATCCCCTAATGCTCCATGACCAATGCTTGCCAGCTTGCCATACCCCCAAAAAAGAAAAATCGTCCTGTTGTTGCCATGTTGGATTTCCCTCCGCTTCATCTCGTGTTCGTTGATATCGTTAATGTTGTTAGACAGTAAAGGAAATGAAGAGACAAGAGGAAAAAGACCCCCTCCGAAGATGAAACAAAAATGTTCTCCCAAAGCGAGACGGTAGAAAATCACTACCGAATCACGTTCCACTCCTTGACAAGACTTCCCTTGCCAGTGACACTGTTTTCATTCCTGTTGGCTTTTCCAACGCCGCCAAAAGCGTCCCAGAAGCGAAGTGTCTCGTCTCCAGCTCCGGTGACAATTACACTGCCGTCGGGACTCATGCTGAGATAGAGTACACGGTATGTGTGACCAGTCAGACTGACTACTTGCGACATGGATGGGTATTTCCAGATGTTGATGGCATGTTGGGAGAAACCGTGCGTCGAGACGAGCTCAGACGTCAAGGTTGAGAAGAGGAGATTGCAGACCTGTGAGCCAGTGTCATGGCTGCGCAAGAGGTGGGGGTTTTGAGGTGTCGAGGTCATGGGATCAGGAGAGGCGTGATGCGGCAAGGCCGAAAGAGAAGCAGATGTGAGATCCAAATGTGCGTGAGTAGAGTTTGCGCTCGTCAAGGCGGCGTTTGCAGAATGCTGAGCAGTTGAAATGGTGTTCCAGAATTTGATGCAGCGGTCTGCAGTACCACCTCCAGAAGCCAGCAAGCCACGTTGATGCGGTGACCATGCAATAGCCTTTACAGCAGCCTTGTGACCGCCCTCCTGTTCGCCCCAACGATGCAACCAGCGATCGTCAAGACCATCCCAGATGAAGATCTTGTTGTCGTTGCCGCCAGATGCCAGCTGGTTTGTGTCACTGTTCCAGCGCAAGCCACAGACCTCCTGCTTATGGCCGACGAGCTTCGATAGATATTGCTGCGGTGAACGTACGTCACGATGGAGGATTGTTCGATCGCGACTGCCTGTCGAGAGGATGTGAGCGTTCCACGCCAACGAAGAAACTCGAGCCGAGTGGCCAATCATTGTTCTCAATCTCCGTTGTGTGACCGTGTCAAAGATGAGGACATGGCCCCTGCCTGTGCCAACTGCCAGATGCGAGCCCTACGGAAGTCAGTTTCAGTTTCTGTAGGAGCTCAAACACAATACGGACCCTTTGTATCCAACCAACACTGGTGACGGTGTCTGCCGTCAATTTACACAGCTGCTCTACCTTTCCAGATTCGCTGTTCCATAGGTAAACACTGTCACCCAGACCGACAGCTAAGACACCGCTCGAACCCCAATCGACAAGGTTGAGGTAGAAGTCGTCTGCCAACTCAGGAGCGTCAAGAACCTTGTAGGGGACCTTGCTGACAGCTCTGGGCGTCTTGCGCGGTGATAGCAACATAGACTGTGACGAGTACTTGACTGGTGACAAGCTATAGATATCGGAGCGAGCATTGATGTTTGGCCCTCGCTCCGTGCGTGAATGCGAGCGTGGAGTCAAGGAGGGCGTCGGATGCGTGGATTTGTATGAGAACAGATTCTTGTGTGGCGTTGAAGGAGTAAGGTTGAAGTTGCCAGGAGGTGTAAGAGACTTGTCATGCTGAGGGATGGTTTGAGGGATCTCATCGTTGAACATCTCAGAGCGGAGGATGGACGAATATGTGCGGTTAGCCTCGTCTGTCTTTTGTACATTAAGCTCATTGACCGGAGGTTTCTTGATGGAGCGATGGGGAGTGGCGGGCGAGCCTTGGTCGTGTAGCAAGTTGTAGCTGGCATGTAGGTCCTGTCCAGCTCGGTTGGGTATGAATCGGTCCGTGTAGACGCGCTGCCTCTTGCGCTTGGGGCTCTCGCCTGGTGTGTGTTCTCTGTTTCGGCCAGCTTCTTCAAACTGCTGCAATGCTTTGCTCAGAGCATCTGGGTCAACAGCTTCCGATGTCTTGCGCGAGGTGGTTGACTGGGCATCTTTCTGGTTGTTGATGTTGTTGTCACTATGCTTTGAACGGGTCTGCGGCACGGTAGGCGGCGTCTTTGTTCCTGGAGGTGATGGGAGCTTCGGTGTGTGTACGTCTTCAGATTTTGCGCCAAACTTGGCTTCCAAACGAGCGGAGCGCATTGTTATCGCTGGGTCGAGAGTGGTAGAGGCGGCGCCTCGGACGGAGATGACGGAACAAGCCCACTGGCGACACTATGGAGAGCTGGGAGACGGATAGAGCAATGGACGATGTAGCGATAGTGGCGGCGACGTAATGCGACAGAGGAATACGGATAGTCGATGACAAGCGATGGCGGCGGTATGTTTGGATTGACTGTTGGAAACGGGCCAGGGCCAGGGTGCCAGGATGCTCTCCGACTTGCAAGTCGATCGCTCCTTCCTTGGTCCGTGCGTCAATTGTTGATTGACCTATTGTTGTGCCTTCTTGCTGTTGCAAAGACAATAGTTCGAATTCCAAGCGAATCGAGGGCAAGCTGACGTCTGAACAATCGCTAGCTTCTAGTTACGCATGAGAACAATACCTTGCAAGAGATCCAATGACTTTTGCTTCGGCAGAAAAGCAAAACCCTACCAACCTTAGCACCGTCGTTGTCCGAGTGAATCGTCAAGGGTCTCTCGCACGCCCCTTCACTTCTCCAGCCCCTCCGCACATCATCCAAGCCACCTGCATTCTTGAATCAGCAACTTTCATGTGACACCAATGCTCATTTTGCTTGAATTTATGCAATTTACGAATCTTGAACCTCCACCATCATCCACAACCGAGCCAAGTTGTTATCTGCTATCTCACATATCGTATCTAATCGACAAACACCTTGTTCTCCAACTCCCCGTAGTGCTCAAAGAAACTCTCAAACAGATTAATCGCGTACTCGACATCGTAGGCTCCACCAGTCTCACGAATACTGTGCATCGAAAGCTGTGCGTTTCCAAGATCCAGCGTTCTCACTCCTGTGTTGGCCGAGAGCATAGGTCCTATTGTGCTTCCACAGGGCATGTCGTTACGAACAACAAACATCTGCAGCGGCACTCCCTGACCGCTCGGGCGAACATCGCCGCTGCTCTTCTTTGCTCTCTTTGCAAGCTCTTGCAATAGCACAATACCAGGCGAGTTGGTCGCGTAACGCACGTTGGCATTGATCTTGATGACGGTACCCTTGTTCATCTGAGGCTTGTGTTCGCTCTCGTACTTGCCACTGTAATTGGGGTTGACACTGTGGGCCATGTCCGCACTAATGAGGAAACTGCTCGACAGAGATTGCTCGAATGCAGTGCTCGTGTCGGCATCTTTGTGAGTGGGGTGATCAGTGCGGTCGTAAGAGCTGTCGCTCTCGGTTTCTTGAGAAGAAGGAAGGACCGACAGGCGACGAAGTACCGATGGCAATATGTTGCTATCAGCGCCTTGTGCTGATGTGCTACCAATTTCCTCATGGTCGAAGCATGCAATAAGACGAATCGTGTTCTCGTCGGTCAGAGGTTTGCCTTGAGATGATGTGGAGTTGATCAAACCCTGAACGGCGCAATAGGTCATCATGAGGTTGTCCAGGCGAGCGGAGAAGATAAGCTCGTTGTTGAGACCTCCAAGGCATGACTTCTGAGTATCATAGAGAACGACCTCGAAGTCCAGGATATCTTCGGGCTTGACACCTGCCTCTTCGGCAAGGATCTCGATGACATAGGGGTGGTGTCTTTCAGTCGGGGCCTTCAGAGGGTTGAAATCGGCGTTGTCTGAGTCTTGGTCCTTCTCTTTTTTGGCATCTTCAGGCGTCTTGCCCTGTCTGTTCAGCTCGGCCTCGACCAGTCCTGCGATAGGAAAGAGCTGATTCTCCTTGTTGAACTCAAAAGGGACCGAGCCACCGAAGTGGACAGCCAAGTTGGGGATGCGACAAATGGGACGGTCGACCTTGACCAGCTTTTGTTCCATTCCACCATCAGCACGCTTGCACATGACGCGACCGGCAAATGAGAGATCGCGGTCAAACCAAGTAGCCCAATGACCACCTCCATATGCTTCAACACCAATCTGAATGAAGCCCTCGGACTGACGCTTCGAAACGGGCTTGAGTCGGAGACAGCATGAATCGGTATGAGCACCAACCATGGCGATGGGGTTTCCAGGCTTCCATTTGTTACCGACAGCGAAGGCGATGATGGTGGACGAGTTGCGGGTGAGGTAGTATTTTCCACCAGGAACGAGAGTGGAAGCCCAAGGATCACGCTCCTTGATCTGCTTGTAGCCAGCGGCCTCAAGACGTTGCTTGGCCGTGTGTACAGCGTGGAAGGCTATGTACGTATGTCAGTCTACAGATTGATGTTCACCGTCCGGACTAACATACGCGTTGGAGAGGCGTTGACGAACTCGATAAAGTCCTCGGCCGGCTTGAGGGACGCTTTGTTGGCCATATTTTGTATACCTCTGCGGAAGATTGTGGAGGTCGGACGTGCTAGAATTGTAAAGATTTGCCGTCTTGCGAAGGACATGGGTGGAATCTCCGATAGCAATCAACTTCATGAGCTCCTTCCTCGAATGGAAGCTCAAAGCTCAGACCATCAGGACCCTGAGCCTCGGCCCTTGACACAGGTTGACCGTCGACAGGGTCTAAGAACAGCATCACTCGCTTTGAAAAAAGTGAATTGTCAATTGATCATTAAAGTGTGCTCTCTTTCTTCGTGTAAATGCCATGAATGTTTCCTCCAGATGCCCAACCCATGGTATATGCTTTTCGACAAAAATGTCAGAAATCAAAAACTCCGCTTCGTCTCATCAAATTTACATGACGATGCACTCCTTTTCCTTGCTGCCACCGAGCTCTTTTGTCTTGGCCTTACCCTTGGCCATAGGTATGCCAGAATCGCCAGAAGCTGCCGCTCTAATAATGTCGAGTCGTTGTTTAGCCGTCTCGTTGCCCTTGTCGGCAGCCTTGACGTACCACACATTCGCTTCGAGAGGGTCACGACGGCATCCGATGCCCATTTCGGTAAAGTATCCGACGGCGTACTCGGCCTTTGCGAGCCCTGTTGGATTCGATTAGCGTATAGTTTCACGAGGGTTGTAGGTGTAGTGGACTTACCAAGTTCGGCAGCCCTCTTGGACCATTCATACGCTTCGACTTCATCCTTCTCAAGCACCGGCTCGGCTCCAACCATATACCAAGCACATAATGCCATCATAGCTTCAGGCAAACCTTTCGAAGCCGCGCCATTGTAGAAATGAACGCTCAGAGCAGCATCCTTTGGACATCCAAATGTTCCATTTTCATAAGCTTGACCCATTCGATAGTTTGCCTCTGCGTGGCCAAGCTCGGCTGACTTTGTCATGAGCTGTGCAGCATATGCTTCATCTTTGAAAATGTCCTCGCCAAATCCTGTGATATGTAGGAGTCCAAGCTCATAAGGTCCGCTGTTGTACTGGTAATCTGCAGAGTCTGTCGCACGCTTCAGCCATTTGACACCCTCTCGGTATCGGTTAACGAGCCCCATATCGCCAGTGAGACAAGCCTTGCCCAATCTGATTGCGGCTCCAGGATGACCCTTTGATGCAGCAGCACGGAAAAACTGCACTGCCTTTGGATAATTCTTGGTGCAGCCCCATCCAAACTCGTAGCATAACGCAGCACGGTATCCTGATTCTGCATGGCCATGCTTACTTGCCGCAACGAAGAGAGGCAAAGCCTTGTCGTAATCCGGCTTATCCTTGTTAAAAAGTCCGGAGAAATAACCATCGGCGAGGTAATACTGCGCGAAAGGATACGCGCGATCAGAGAGACGTTGAAGTATGCCACGGGCTTCTTTGATCAGCTCTGCAGCCGATTCGGTATCTTCGGCATGGTCTCTAGCTGCGTTGATCATAAAGATGGCAAATTCGTATTGAATGCTGGGATCGTTGGTCTTCTTGACGTTTGCGCGGTACATGTCAAGTGTCTTTTTGTTGTCGAGCAAGGAAGCATTGTTTCCGACGGCAGACTGAAGGCTAATGTTGTTCATCATGGGAGCAGGCGCCACCTGCTGGGAGTAAGGGAGGTCGTTTAGTAAATCAATGTAAGACATTGGTCTGGTGTCCGGCGAACGTCGATTGCCAGCCTGGTTGCGTGCATAGACTCGAGGCGATCCAGAGACAGACAGATTATCGTCTGCAGACATCGGGGAATACGTGCTTGCTCGTAGATCAGCACCCAATGAGTATTGTGAGGCGACACGAGGGCCTGATGTTCTCGGCGGCCTCAGACCTCCTCCGCCACTGGAGGAGGAGCCAATGCTGTTCACAGTTGCCTGAGAAATGCGATTGGGGTTATTCTTTTTCACTGGAGATTCGTCTGGGCCTTTATGATGGTATTGCAACATTGGCAGTGGCTCAATGTCTTCTTCAGCTCCAGCGGTCGGATCGTCATGCAACGAAAGTCCTGTCATAGAATCGAGATGCCTGATAGACGAGTGCTGAGAAGGAGATCTAGAGTGGGCAGACGAGTAGCGGTCCACCTGGGCAGACGAAGATCTGGACACGCCTTGTCGCGGAGAAGTCGAGTGGCATGGGCTTGACGGTGCCTCTTGCATACGAATCGTCGGTTGTGCCATGCTGCTCTTTCTAGGCGAGAATGATGCTCGTCTCTGATCTTGCGCGCCATCGAAGCTTCTATGCGAAGATGGCGTTTGGTTTCTGTGTACCTCGGCCATGGTGGTATGATAATATTTGCGCCTGAACACGCGATGATTATATTCTCTGATCCAGAATCAAACAGCGCAGGCGAGTTGTGTGTATTACAGTGGAAGCAGTGATGGGGGCACAGGGGATAGTCGTGAAGTAAGAATATTCGGATCGACCGGTGACGCGGATAATATTTGTAATGAAGGTGGGTTCGATCTATGTGGTATGAGGACGGCGATCTCGGAGAAGAGCAGGTTCGCACAGAATCATACCTGATTAATACATGTACAAGTAAGATGAAGGTGACTAGACCTAAATGAATGGATGTAAGAGAGTAGAAATGAAACCGTGGAGGGGCTGAAGACAGGGACAACAAGAACTCAATCTGCACCTTGCCGGCCCGGGCTCCTTCGTTTCCGCTGCGCGTGCGTAAGTTTATTGGCCACCGGCATCACCGTTTCCTACAAGAGTCGTGCAATGTGGAGGCAACCTTTTGCTTCGAGCCAGCCCATTCGTTACAAACATGCTATGCTGCAATTCCACGTGTTCTTGGTCGACTAGTCTAAACGTGAGAGGGCCACCTTGAGATGCACCTCGTGCGAAAGTACGTGTAGAGCCTCAAGCAAACCTACCATAAATGCGCCCCATCACTGGAGCCTATGCAGAGGCTACAACCTTAACTCTGCAGCTGTCAAATTATTCTTAGAACGCACTCTTTGCACCCTTCGATTGTTGGCTAGTACAGGCGCTCATCAACATTCTTACACCACGCACCATACATCTTTGTTATATCGCCATCGTGTTCGTAAGTCAAAATGCGACCTGAATCAAACCTCGGTTTCAAAAGGCGCCATAGCGTAGGGCTTGGTGCCGAGGAGTGTCTTTGAACCAGAGTTGCTGCCACATGATCAATCAGACCAGTGAGGGTCTTTGAAGAATGTCTCCAGGACCCTTGGCCAAGGTTATTAAAAGAACACAAATAGTGGCGGCAACACTCGAGTACGAGCTCGGCAACTGTTGATTGTTATTGTGGGATATCCAACGGCCGCTGCTCTGGCTACCATACTCTATCCTGTATGTCGAGAGTAACGGCCAGACGAGTGTGTTGATCAGCAGGGATCAAACGTTTGAGCAGCACCAGAATGATGCATACATAGGGTGTGAGGGGTGCTGTATCAGAATGCTTGATCTTTGGTCTATGGCCAAGGAGGGCATGGTCCTCTCCTGTTACGCGGGGATATTCAGATGTGGCTATGAATCATGAGACAAGGGGAAACGGCACCCACATCCGCTCTTCCTTGCAGAAGGATCGAGCAAAGGCTTGCGCTGTTCTTCAATCGGGGATCCAAAGATTTCCGCATTAGTAGGTAAGAATGATTGACGACAGAGAGATACAAGTAGACAGACGAAGTGGAAGGTTATTTTTGGCAGTGGTGAAAAGTCAACGAGGCAAGAACGGATGGATCTGCGATGCAGGTGGCATAGGCTCAAAGTTGCTCCACAATTTCTTTCTCGGAATCTCAGCCCTCCAGGGGCCGGCGAAGCGTACAAGCCGCCCACATGACAACACAACTCTCAGAGTTGTTCCTGAAGCCTGAGGGTTGACTTTTTGCCTCCTGCATTGAGGGCTCAATTCGCCGTGTCACACTCTCTTTAAACACTCATCCTGTCCTATACATCCGACAACAGGCCTTCACCACACGTCTCGATCGATTCAGAGACATAATCTGTTTGGTCAAAGCAGTCGCTACGCCGCCACAAGCCTTCGTTCCTCGCCCGGCCACGGCACCTCAGGCAACCCACATACATACCCACTCTGCCCTGAGAAGCGGCACGAGCTATTGACTTCTGTACACCTCACGGAATTCGACAAAATGTCGTCCAATCACCCCACGTCGCCTAGGCGTCGGGACTCACGATCAAGAGCGCATCGGCGACATCACTCTGATCTCGAGTCTCCTCGTCCCATGCACCACAGAAGAACTAGTAGTCACACCAAACACGAGCCGGAGCCATATGTATCTCGAATCACATCGCCCATTCCCAGGATCACATCGCCCGCAGACCAGGAGCCCATGATGGGCGCCTCAGATCTAGGACGCAAGAAGAGTCTGATTCGACCTGAACGCACAAAGGTCGATAGAGACCACCCGCAATACCACTACCGCAAGCACGCCCAGAATATGGCAGTCATGCCTTCTACTACTGGCCACGACCCAATGCTTGAAGAAGCAGAGCACGAGGCTGCTACCGTCAGCTCCGACGACATTGAATTGAAACAGCTCGATCAGAAGGGTCACCCTGCGGGCATGGCGAGAAGTGGAAGTCGCAAACTACATCGCAAGACTACACTCGAGGTTGCCGAAGAGAAGAAAAAGAGACAAAAGCAGGCAGGGGCCAGTCCACCAACACTTTGGAGCACTTACTGCCACCTGATCACTTTCTGGTGTCCCAACCCCATCCTTAAATGTTTCGGAATGCCCGAAAAGGCCCAACAACAAGCGTGGAGGGAGAAGATGGGCTTGATCAGTATCATTCTCATGATCGCTGCCTTTGTCGGTTTCATTACCTTCGGTTTCACTGCCACCGTCTGCCCTGCGGGCTCCTCTTCACGATTCCGCGTAAACAAGGTCGATTCTGGATACATGATCTTCCATGGCAAGGCCTATGACTTGACAAGGTCGCAGCATCCCCAGGCTAGAGGTATCTTGAGAAACCAGAACGTGTTATGGGATCTTGATGTGCCTTATGGAGGCAAAGACGGCAGTTTCATGTTCCAGAACGTCAATGGTGCATGCAAGGGTCTCATCACTGCCGCCGCGGGTTCTGATGTCAAGACTGATAGCGATGGCAATTTGGCTTGGTATTTCCCATGCAACGCTTTCAATCAGGACGGATCGAGTGAGCCCAACAAAACCATCCCTTACTACCTTGGATATTCTTGCCACACCTCGAAGCTTGCCCGAACCAACTTCTACGACCTCAAGTCTGGAGGAGATGTGTACTTCACATGGGACGACATCAAGAATTCGAGCCGCAATCTTATGGTTTACGGTGGCGATGTCCTCGATCTCAACCTGCTCAACTGGTTCAACACTACTCAGGTTTCGTACCCTTCGAGATTTGACGATATTCGCGAGAACGCCAACGTCAGGGGCACTGACATGAGTCTTGCCTTTTCGTCAGGTCAAGATAAGAAGATCGCAAAGTGTTTCCAGGAAATTATCAAGGTGGGATCGATCGACACCGAAACTGTTGGATGTATCGCCTCCAAGATCGTGCTATATGTTGCCCTCGTCTTCATCTTGTCAATTGTCGTCGCCAAATTCGTTCTAGCTCTGGCGTTCCAGTGGTTCCTTAGCCGCAAGTATGCTGCGGATAGGACTGCCTTCAGCGGCGACGAGAAGAAGAGAAAGCAGCAGATCGAGGAGTGGGCCGATGATATCTACCGTCCAGCTCCCAAAATCGCTGATCCCGTCTCTCACGCTAGCGACCGTGCAAACAAACGCGGTAGCTTCCTTCCGACCACCTCGAGGTTTACCAGCCCTTACGCTATCGAACGATCCATGGCCCGTTCTCGTCCCGCATACACCACAATGGCTAGCCAAAGCTCGACTGCGCGCTTGATTCCTGGCGCAAGTGTTTATGGGCAAGGCAACCGCAGTGAAAACACTCTGCAAGAAAGTCGCGCAAGTCTTATGGTTCCCAATAGCAGTGAGCAAAGATACTCTACCGCCATGGAGTCTGATGGTCCTGGTCCTCATGGCTTTATTCACGAAGCTGTCGTACCCCAGCCTCCTCCGGAATGGCAACCATTTGGATTTCCGCTCGCGCATGCCATTTGTCTTGTCACTGCCTACTCCGAGGGTCCCGAAGGAATGCGTACAACTCTTGATTCTGTTGCCACAACTGAGTACCCCAACAGCCACAAACTCATCCTCGTCATTTGCGACGGTATCATCAAGGGACATGGTGAGACTATGACTACCCCCGAAGTTGCCTTGAGCATGATGAAGGAGCATACTATCCTACCCGATGAGGTCAAGCCTTACTCCTACGTCGCCGTGGCTAGTGGATCCAAACGACACAACATGGCCAAGATCTACTCTGGCTTTTACGACTATGGAGAGGATTCCATCATTCCTATCGAGAAGCAGGAACGCGTGCCCATGGTGATCATCATGAAGTGCGGCACCCCTGAGGAATCAACCCAGTCCAAGCCTGGTAATCGCGGTAAACGTGATAGTCAGATCATTCTCATGTCTTTCTTGCAAAAGGTCATGTTCGATGAGCGCATGACTGAACTCGAATACGAATTCTTCAATGGTATCTGGAAGATTACCGGCATCTCACCCGACTTCTATGAGATTGTTCTCATGGTCGACGCCGATACCAAGGTCTTCCCCGACAGTTTAACCCATATGATTAGTGCAATGGTCAAGGATCCTGAAATCATGGGCTTGTGTGGTGAAACCAAGATCGCCAATAAGAGAGCCAGTTGGGTTTCGATGATCCAAGTCTTCGAGTGAGTTGAAACATCGTTTGGGAAATACAAGTCTTACTAACGGGTCCCAGATATTTCATCTCACATCATCAGTCCAAATCCTTCGAATCCGTTTTTGGTGGTGTCACCTGTCTTCCTGGGTGTTTCTGCATGTACAGAATCAAGGCACCTAAGGGCGATCAAAATTACTGGGTACCGATCCTGGCCAATCCCGACATTGTGGAGCATTATTCCGAAAATGTCGTCGACACATTGCACAAGAAAAACTTGCTCCTCCTTGGTGAAGATCGTTATCTCTCCACTCTGATGCTGAGGACTTTCCCCAAACGAAAGCAAGTTTTCGTTCCGCAAGCTGTCTGCAAAACTACTGTGCCCGACGAGTTCAAGGTTCTCCTTTCCCAAAGAAGAAGATGGATCAACAGTACCGTCCACAATCTTATGGAGCTGGTTCTGGTTCGTGATCTCTGCGGAACCTTCTGCTTTAGCATGCAATTCGTTGTCTTTGTCGAGCTAGTCGGTACTCTTGTGCTTCCAGCTGCCATTGCTTTTACCTTCTATGTTGGTAAGTACCATCTTTCATTCTCATCGTTATCCGAAACTAACCATGTTACAGTCGCTATTGCTATCAAGGCCGCCATTGAACACACAACCATTCCAGTCATGTCACTGGTCTTGTTGGCACTTATTCTTGGTCTGCCCGGTGTTCTCATCATCTTGACTGCTCATCGCATCTCATACGTCGCATGGATGCTTATCTACCTCCTTTCTCTTCCAGTCTGGAACTTCATTCTTCCAACCTACGCGTACTGGAAATTCGACGACTTCTCTTGGGGTGACACTCGCAAGACGGCTGGTGAACAGACCAAGGGCGGCCACGACGCAGTGGAGGGTGAATTTGACAGCAGCAAGATCACCATGAAGAGATGGGCTGATTTCGAACACGAGCGACGCATGAAGACCGGAGGAACCAATTACAATTCCTCGTCAGGGCAGGGATCATATCCCTATGAATCTGGCTACGACTACTAAACCAGAAAAGGCGGTCAAATCCTTTGTAAGAATAGAAGGGGCTCGGGAGGTATTGTTGATTTACGAAAGGGGGAAAAGTAATGATGGCCAGTCTGGACTGCGTGAATTGCATGGTTACTATTGGCGCCGGAGTATGATGATAATCGAGGAGCGTGCCAAGCTATTTAATGAATAAATGCAGTATCACAGCAGAAATCTTTGTGATTGGCTTGGTTCGGCTGGGAGGCGCAGGTGACAGATGCGGATTCATGCACTTTTTGACGGAATAGGGCAAATGCAGACGCTGGCTGGGGCCTCGGGATATACATCTTCAAGGCGCAAGCGATGTTGCACTGCAGTAGACGATGAGACGACGTGACAACCACGCGAAAAAGGCCTTGACCTCCTGTCAATTCTCTCTTAACCTGTCGCACGAGACTCGCTCGCTTCCGGAGCTGTCATTTTACGATTAGCAAGTCAACGGCCCGCAGCGCGCCTGTTTTCTCTTCCTCCAAAGTGCTCCACTTCCTGATACCGTCTTCGTTCGAGGAGCGGGTGCTGTCGTGGGAATTGCGGCGACTGCGGGTGGCAGATCTGTCCATTGCCACCATATCCCTTTCCCTCATTTGACCTATTGTTACCATCGCGCTACGTACCTACTCTACCTGTCTCCTGCGCTGGGCGCGTGAGTGCCAATAGTGTAGTTACCTTGTCATCACCCGCCGTCACATCGAAACAAGAACAAGATCACTGGCTGCTTCCCACTGCCGAGCTTGGCGTCCGTGATTCCTGTCTAAAATACCGATTGGCCTGCCCACCTCTTGCACCATGTCGGATCCTGACACTCGCAATCATCCTTCATATTCAGGCCACTCGCTGCGGCGTGGCTCAACGGTGCAGGGTCTTCGTTTTGACAGCAGAATGATCAGGTCAAGACGAGGATCTGCTATATCGTCTCTGGGTCAGACACCATACCCTTGCGACCATCTACCCGGCCATCTAGAGGACCCTGATCATGGCGGCGTCTCCTTGACATGGACCTCCACCGACGCCTTCCTGGACACTGGCCATCATGGTCGACGGCTCCATTTTTCTGGAGAGACGACGGAAGCCTCTTGGGATGCTACTGAAGGCGGTGTTGGTATAACAACCCAGGCCGACTTCTATGAGAGCCGTCTTCACTCACACTCAAACACCCACGGCAGACCACCAGGTCATTTCATCAATAATGAATTCATGACTACACGATACCAGCAGGTGGCCACGGATTCTCAAGTATCGCATATCGGACACACATTAACAAACTCGGCTATCGAGTTACCTCCAGCTCACCTCGCGACGACGCCCACTGTATTCCCTTCGTCTCCTGTAGAAGCTCCAAGCACACGTTGGCCAGCGAATGACACAACACTCACCATCCCCTCAGCCCAACCCCCTCAGGAGCTCCATCATGACGCCTCCGCCTGGGTCGATTACGATGTCGGTGAATTCCTTGACCACTGGGATATCCAATATCACATGGGGGAAGCCGGCCTCATGCATATAGACGATCAACGTAAAGCGCAATGGAAGCTCCAGGGTCAAATTCCTTTCAAGAACTACGACCTCCAAGGATTGGACTGGGCAGCACTCAACACAACCAGGAGCCAAGCCCGACTGGCCAGGAAAATGCTCTACCCTCTTCGTTACACTTGGACTCCACCAGCGACCTACGACGAACATTCAGTATGCCGGCAACAACGCATGTATGCGTCCAAGGACTTCTACCCTCACCACAAGGCTAGCCACTCGCATGGTCAACTCCGAAATGTGCTCGCAGCAAGGAGTAGGAACGATGTGTTTTATGCATCGAAGAGCAAGGTTATGCACACAGCCTTGAGCTGTCCTGCATATACCAATGTGGTCGTCAATTTCAGCGGCGCCTCTACGAATCCGAACCAAGCTGGAGATACCCACATCACTACAATCGCCGTCTCACCTGCCACGGATTTTGATGGCTATTACTCAGATGCCGTCTTGGTCACCGGCGGACTGGAAGGCGAATACTCTGTACTCAACCTCAACTCGACTCTTGGCGATCGACCCATTGAAGGATTCGTGACTGTCGCCGAGCAGAAAGAAACCACACATGTCCATGTTCTTAGTCATCGCCGTACAGGCGCTTTAGGAGCTGCCTTTTGCTCCAACGACAGCAAAGTCAGACTACTTGATATCGACACCAACTCGTGGTCTGGCGTGTTCGAATATGAGAACCAGATCAACTGTGCTGCAACATCACCTGATGGCCGCTTGAGAATGATTGTTGGCGACACCTGTGAGACTCTCATAACAGATGCTGAAAGGGGAGATGTGCTGTTCCGTACACGGCAACATACTGGATATGGATTCGCGTGTGCATGGGCTGCCGATGGTTGGCATGTGGCAACAGGCAGCGAGGATGGAAAAGTGGTGGTTTGTGATGCCAGGAGATGGGACAATCCGTTGGCGGCACTTGCATGCGAGATGAGCTGTGCTCGTTCACTACACTTTACCACATCCAACCGTGGAGGAGCATCACTGGTAGTGGCCGAGTCGGACGACATTGTCAGCGTGTACGATGCGATGAATTGGCATGACAAGCAGACGATCGACTTCTTCGGATCGGTGGTTGGAGCGGTCTCGGTGGACGACGGACAAGAATTGATCATCGCCAATGGCGATGAGACGGTGGGTGGATTGATGGTGTTTGAAAGGAGACATCACATACCGGATGAGCAGGATGATTTTGACCATCAACACTTTGATGGCAGAGAAGACCACCATTCCAGACGACGAGGAATAGGTTTCGACGACTTGATGCTGTAAGGTACAAGAGGATGGGACATGATAGTTACGAAGAAATGTATCACGCAACGACAATCTACTTTTCGAGAACCAGGAATCTGTGTAGCCTTTGCTTCTCTATGATCTACGTACCTCTCATCTCTTCTCCATGCTTCTCCTCCCTTCATCCTTTTTACCAAAATTTCCGAAACTGCTAACGTCACGACGGAAGAATTTGCCAATGTTCTTGAGGTTCTCATTGATGCTGGCGTGCGCACTCTCGGCGTTCAGCCCAAGGGCACCCATCGGTGGCGGGCTGGTCGCTCTACTGGCGCTTGTGGCCGACGCGGTACCACCTAGGGCTGGCGAACCAAACCGGTCGACGCCATCACGAGCGGCGTTCATCAGAGCGGAGCCGAATGTGGAGGGGTCGAAACGGGCAGCGGTTCCTGCCAACGCTGGCGCAGAATGTGAGGCTGCACTATCCTTGAGAGCTGCAATGCCTGGTGCGGCTGCACCTGCTGCTTGGAGGGACATGTTGGTGATCAGTGGGTTGGATGCCTGTAGGCTTTCATTTGCTGGGGATGCCTTGTGTGCGTTGAACAGCTCAATCAGGTGAGCCTGCTCTTGTTTGCGTGTGATCCCTTTCAATCCGAGTATCTTGCGGAAGTTTGGCTCTGAGCGATCTTGCATGTGTATGAGGTATGCTTGAACCAGACCTTCCGGTGGTGAGGCGCGCACTTGTAATGTCTTGAGCAACGGGTCTAGCTTTGCCATACTTTGATTGACGCGCTTGATGAAATTCGGGTTCGGTGTCGTGCCCGCCTCTGCATTGACAGTAGACAGCTCGGTAAATGCTTTCTTCAAGACATAAGAGTCAAGCAACATTTGCTCAGCACCTGTTTCTGATATAGGCCGGCAGACAACCAAATTGGTCAGTAGAGAGCTAGCGAGAGCGTCGACCAGATTGTCGCAGAAGGCACGCGCATAATGTTGCTTTTGCAGGTGGTTGAGTACTTCTGATGTCTTCTCTTTGACTTGCTGCACCAAAGGAGCGACATATGGACTTTGATCACCGACATTGTCCATCTTGCTCCAGGGTACATTGCGCATTTCTCTCCAAGGCGCATCGCAGTCGATCTCAACTCTCCTCACCAGAGATTTGACAGATGCTGAGGCAATACCCATGAAGGAATCGGCCTGGGATTGGAGGTCGACCTGAGCACGAAAGTCGGCGTCTATTCGTGATTTTATACGCTCTTCTAGCTGATTAGTAGTTTGGTAACAATAGTCTGCGGTGTTGAGAACAGTGACTGTGTCTTCGATCGAAGTTGACCGTTCAGACAAAGCGTGAAATAGGACCTGTTGACAATAAACGTCGAGGTACTTTGCAAAGGTTTTCGAGAGATCAAGAAGCCGAGAACCTGTCGAAAGCTTTGCACATTGAGCAAAGGTGATGCGGTAAGAATGGAAGAGCTCTGTAGACGAAGGCATGACGGTATGAGCATGGAATTCGTCTTCTTCGTTGCGAATAGGTTGTTGTCGGTATTTTGGGATGAGAAGAGCTAGTTGCCTGTCTTGAGATTCAACCCATATGCTGAGATATGGTTCAAAGGCTTCAGAAATAGCTTGGCTGAAAGCGCGAGGCTTCTCGTCGAGCGTATCCAGGGATGAGCGTGATTCTGTAGAAGAGAAGCGTCGCTCGAGAGAATGCTCAAAATCCAATGTTTCTTGCAAGCACGATAATAGAAGGTTGACATCCGGAGGCTGGCCGTCTGCACGGCGCATGGAGCGTTGCAGGATCTGCTTGTAGTCTTCTCGCGTAGTTTCGCAAAAGGCATTCGCCAACATTTCATCAAGACGCCAAAAAGAAGGGAACAGGGAAGCGTGATCGGCGTCATGTGTTTTGAGCATGCGGTTGAACCATGAATAACGGCGTGATATGTTATCAAGCGAGGCAGCTTCGTCAGAGGAGCGGAAGACTTGACGATACTCGCGCAGCATTGTGTTGCAATACCAGGTGGTCAAACGAGCACGGGCATGGTCTCCAAGGGCGTCCATGACATGACAGGCGTCAGCTAGCATATTGCGAGCAGAAGCGACAGATTCTCGGGCGAAAGCGAGTTCGAAGTCTTCGCAGATCTGATCGAGCAACAGACGCTGCAAGTCAGCGACATTCTTGCTGAGTTGAGCAATCTGATCTATGCTGCGATATGTCTTGAAGTGGGCCATGAGCTGGACGACGGCAGAGACCAGGTGCGAACAGTCGCGGTATTGACGGGTCGATGCAAGGACACGCAACTGCTCATAAGCGGTTGTCAACATCTGCAAGCGCTTGAGGGCCGTCATTGACAAAGTCAGGTTCCGCTTGGTCTGGTCGAGACGCTTGATGTCTGCCGTCATGTCGGTGATGGCTCTCTCGGTGTCCAAGGCCCTGGCGCGTACCTTGTCGATACGGCCAAACAGTTCTCCCAGCTCTTTCTTTGCTTGTGTTATACGCCGAACACTGTCCGCATCGCTCTCTGTCTGTCGCGCGACCATGCGGCCCATGTGTTGGTCGAGTTCATCTTGATGTTTGTGTACCTGCTGTGAGACGGCGCCTGCTTGGTCGAGCGTCGATGGGTGCCCGAAGAGGGCATTAAGGTGTGTGATGGGATCGTAGTCGACTTGGGGGTGTAGTCAGCAGTCGCCCTCCCACGTGTCAGGAGTGCTACATACTGGCATCCATGTTGAAACTTGTTGTCTCTCAGGAGTGGAGACAAGCACGATTTCAGAAGGCAATGACAACCGTCCTAACGACAGATCCGTGCATGTCGTCAATACCAAGCTCCTGGATTGCTCGTTGCTTGAGATTCCACCTCAGCGTTTGCCGACATCAAAGATTATATCGGTAGAGCCTCCGTGACTGCTTCCCCACCTGGTGCACCTTCAACCTTTGTGGAGAGCTGCCCCTTCGGGTGTCGGCCCGAGTGCCGCCTCGCTGGCCGGTGTCGCCCTAAACTCCCCATAGTTATACCACACCTGGCCTACTCTGCCCATTACTCTTTCTCTCGTCACATCTGATCACCTAACAGCCACTTCGACATGGCTTCTCCTGCTCTCCGTAACGTTGCTTCGCAATGCCGTAAAGTACGTCGATTCTACCGAGCCGCACATCTCCCAGATTTCTTATCTCCTAAGCTGTGACTCAAATCAGTATTATGACCGGACGTGCTGACAAGTAATCGAAAGATCATGTGCATTGGCAGAAACTACATGGTAAGAAATGTGCAATCTGATTGACGATCGGCAAACACTTCGGTCGACTACGAGACTGAGCTAATAGTCAAAAGGACCACATCACCGAGCTGGGCAACAAGAAGCCAGCAAACCCTTTCTTCTTCTTGAAGCCACCGTCATCTATCCTCCTCAAGGGTGACGGTCCCGTGTTGCGTCCCAGAGGTGTCAATGTCCATTACGAAGTTGAGCTGGGTCTTGTCATGGGTCGTAAGGTCAGAGACCTTGACCCCAACGATACTCAAGGTGCTCTGGACTCCATCGAAAGTTACCTTCTCACTATTGACATGACTGGCCGTAACGTCCAGGAGGAGGCCAAGAAGAAGGGTCTTCCATGGAGCATTGCAAAGGGGTTTGACACCTTCCTCCCAATCGCTGGTCCCATCGCAAAGTCCAAGATCGCCGACCCTCATAACATTGAGCTGTTTTTGAGCGTCAACGGCGAGATGAAGCAGAACGACAACACTAATCTCATGCTCTTCCAAATTCCTAGACAGCTGGCCGATATCAGCAGAGTCATGACACTTGAAAAAGGAGACATCATTTTGACTGGCACTCCCAAGGGTGTCGGCGCTGTAAAGACTGGCGACGTCATTAGAGCCGGCATGCGTGTGGACGGAAAGGAGATTGAAGAGGCCAACATTGAGGTCGAGGTCAAGGACCGTGAGGGTCCTTATGAGTTTGCTGAGACATGAAAAGCTACATCCCTGTACATATCCTTCCCATGATCGATTCATAACGCCGCAAAAGCTAGACCATCTTGTGTCCATTGATTCTCCCTCCATCGCTGCTCGCTTTTCACCGAGGCTTACCACCCCAAATCCGGCGGAGTTGGTCGAAAAGGCATTCTTTCTCTTCCAAGACGTCTTATCTGCTGGACAAGAACAGAGGGTCTCTCGTTCGACTGACACTCACTCTCTGACTCTTGGGTTGCTATGTCCTTTGCTTGCCCTCCTCTGGACTGGTCGCCTGCAGCCACTCCTGGCACGCTCAAGTCGGCTTCTGGTACTGATTCGATAGCTCTCTCCCCAGCCCCCTGTTGGACAGAGCCGACGGAACGCCCGGCAGTGTTAGTCATACCCCTCTCCAACTCATCCATTCTCAGCTTCAGTTGTTGCATGTACTGGTCGGAGGCAGTGGTCTGGTTGTTTTCAATGGTGTCAAGTCTTTGTTCGAGTGTCTGCCATTGACTCGTGGTGCCTGTAGCGACAGGTTGACTGTCGTTGGCCCTTCGAAGTGCTTGGACTGAATCCTCGAGCTCGCTGATTCGCTTTAGAATGTCCTTTTCCTGCTCAAAGTCTTCTCTCCTACGCTCCGTGGCCGTGACTTGCTTTGCCTCGAGCTCCGAAAGGATCTGTTGTGCTTGCTCTGCTTGTCTTTGATTGATCGACAACTGGCTGCTGATATTGACCATGTCTGCTTGCTGTTTGTTGATACGCTCGAGGATGTGGCGGTTTTCTCTTTGGATTTGATGATACCACAGTAGCTCGCGAGGTGCGCCGGGAATAGGAGCCATGGCGAGGAAAGCGGAGGAGCGTGGAGCGAATGGGAGTTCTATGTTTCGAGGAGGATTCGAGGATGGATATGCAATGTGCCGAGTGGTTCGAAATTAGAGAAATATTCAGTAGTCGGCGAGTTGACGGCGCGCAAACTACTTGAAGGGCATGCCAGCAGTGACGATGGAGGGGAAAGAATTCAGCGCCTCGAAGAAATGGAGCAAGTGCGGATGGTGCGCACATGTGCCTCCCCTTTGGAAGAATCAATAGTGCCACGAGGCAGGCGCGAGGGCACATTCACATGCAAGGCTAGGACGTCTTCAGTTGGAAAGGATAACATTCTTTTGAAAGAGAAACAAGAAACTCGCCCCGACCTAGCATCTAGAAAAGGGCATGTGTTCGCGTTTTGAAAAGCTTCAACCATAAAGACAAACGCCCAAATGCATGAGAAGTGGGATCCGTCCCAGCCATGGTATCACATTCTAGTAAGACCAGCCGTAGATCCCTCGTTAAACATTGGCCTGCCGCAGACATGCACTGCTGCAGCCCTCTTCTTGTTTTTGAATAGAAATTCGTTTAGATGAGATCTGCGAGTTGGATTAGTCAATCGTTCAAGTAGGATCAATATCACTCCACTTACCAGCAACGTTCATGGGCATCTCCTCGATTTGAGTGCTGTAGAACTGCTCAATCTCTCTCATCATGCGCACATCGTCAGCGGTGACGAAGTTGATGGCAACACCCTTACGACCGAAACGACCACCACGACCGATACGGTGGATGTAGTTCTCGCGGTTGGCAGGCAAGTCGTAGTTGATGACCAACGAAACCTGCTGGACATCGATACCACGGGCCAAAAGGTCAGTGGCGATCAGGACACGAGAAGAACCGGAACGGAACTCCTTCATGATAACATCACGCTGGGCCTGGTCCATGTCACCGTGCATGGCAGAGACGGTAAAGTCACGGGCAGTGAGCTTGTCGGTGAGCCAGTCGACCTTTCTGCGGGTGTTGCAGAAGATGACAGCTTGGGTGATAGTGACGGTCTCGTAGAGATCGGAGAGGGTGTCGAGCTTCCACTCCTCCTTCTCAACGGCAATGTAGAACTGCTTGATACCTTCGAGGGTAAGCTCGTCCTTCTTGACGAGAATACGGACGGGGTCACGCATGAACTTGGTGGTGACCTCGAGGACGTCCTGGGGCATGGTGGCGGAAAGGAGAACAACCTGGGTAGACTGGGGGAGGAGCTGGAAGATGTCGTAGATCTGCTCGGTGAAACCGCGAGACAGCATCTCATCGGCCTCGTCGAGAACGAACATCTTCATGGAGTCGGTCTTGAGGACGCGGCGCTGGATCATGTCGTGGACACGGCCGGGGGTACCGACAACGACCTGGGGACCGTCCTGGAGAGCCTTCATGTCGTCACGGACGCTGGTACCACCGATACAGGCGTGGCACTCGACGTTCATGAAGTCACCGATGGCGACAACGACCTTCTGGATCTGCTGGGCGAGCTCACGGGTGGGAGCGAGGATAAGAGCCTGGCAAGCCTTGACGTTGGGGTCGAGCTTCTGGAGAACTGAGATGGAGAAAGTGGCGGTCTTGCCAGTACCGGACTGGGCCTGGGCAATGACATCGTGGCCTGGAGGATTGTGTGTGAGCGGTGTGAAAGAGCAAACTGAAAGCTCAGAAAAGCTTACCCTTGATGACGGGCATGATGGCGCGCTGCTGGATAGCAGAGGGGCGCTCGAAACCGTAGGCGTAGACACCACGGAGGAGCTCGGCCTTGAGGTTCATGGCGTCGAATGAGTCGGTGGTCTCATCGTAGTTAGACTCGATCTGTCCTGCAGCGCAAAAGTTCAGTCAGCGCAGTTCGTCTCAAGGCGGATAAGGCGGTGGTTGTCGACGGCGCAAGCGCAGTGGTCGCACTGGCAGGACGCGCAGTGAAGAACAAGACAGGACGTACCCTCGGGGACCTCTTCAAGACCAGAAGCCATGATTGCGGTTGACAGTAGTTTGTGAAAGGGTTTTGGGAGAAGCTGGGTTGGTGGGCGAACGGGCGCCGCTGGGTATTTGTATGAGGACTAGAAACCAAAAACTCTCGTGTATGAGAGTCTGCAGGGATATCTAGTTTGTTGAGAGCGATGAAAATGGCTGGAGGAAAAGAGGGGCGCGAACGAATATAATGCCCGTGTGAGAGCGCAATGATTTTTCGCCTGGTCCGTGCCCGCACCCGCCTTTCGCCTGCATCCAACCATCTTCGCCGTCACCCGTTGTGTCGAGCTGCGAAGTCAGTCATATTCCTGCTCTGCCCACTCACATTCACTCGCCTGTGTGCCATCGTTGGAGGAAACAGTCATATACTCTCACATCTGGAAAATCATTGGATATTGACCTCTTTCCGATATGACTCCTCCAGCTGCTCTGTTAGACCAAGAGTTCGAGCATCCGAGCAGGCCACTCAAGAAACAGAAACTTGATGCCGACTCCGACCACACCACTAATCCCGAGGAATCTGCAACCATCTGGAGTCACCCTCTTGGAATTCGTCCGTCTGGAAACGTCTTTACCGCTACTGCCAATCTGAAGGCAGCAATTGGAACATTTGCCTTGCTCCCGGACGAACTTCTGGCCCAGTTCTTGGACTATCTTGACGCACAAGATTTACTCCGATTGGGTGGCACGTGTCGGGCTCTGCATGCATTCAGTAGATCTGAGGAGCTTTGGAAAGCACTTTTCATAGAGTACGTCTTCAAAATTTACATCTTGACTCACACCTATCTAATATCATGTAAGATCGCAACCAGAAAACTTCAACTGGCGTGGCACATGGCGGTCAACTGTTTTGTCACAACCGCGCTCTCAGGAGCCTGATGTGGATTGCAGCAACCTCTTCTCAGATGCTCTTCATCGACCATATTTCTGTGCTCATGTTTCCCTGGATCCCTATGTGACCAATATTCCAGCCCGCAACCAGATCCATCGGCTCACATCATTGACTTTCGAGGAGTTCACTGAATCGTTTACCAACAAACCCTTCATCATCTCTGAACCTACAAAACGTTGGCCTGTATTCGGATCTTGGTCGGTCAAGTCACTACTCAAACGATATTCTCAGGTCAAGTTTAGAGCTGAGGCTGTAGATTGGCCCTTTGATGTATATGTTGACTACATGAAGGATAACCATGACGAGAGTCCTCTATACCTCTTTGACCGCTCCTTCGCAGAGAAGATGAATATTCAAGTAGCTGACAGTGCTACTGCACATCTGTACGATGGCACTTCTCCAGATCTATCGGCCACACAAGACGGGCGCAAAGTGGCATACTGGGCACCGTCGTTCTTCGGACCTGATCTGTTCAGCGTTCTGGGATCTCAAAGACCTGATCACCGCTGGTTGATCATTGGACCGTCTCGCAGTGGGTCAACTTTCCACAAGGACCCCAACGCGACCTGCGCTTGGAACGCTGTTTTGACTGGGCGCAAATACTGGATCATGTTCCCATCTTCGTCCTCCCTACCGCCGCCGCCAGGCGTCTTCGTATCAGCTGATCAGAGCGAGGTCACTTCTCCTTTGAGTATCGCCGAATGGTTCCTCGGATTTCACGCCGAGGCACGCCGCACTGAAGGATGTATTGAAGGCATCTGCGAGGCTGGTGAGTTGCTATATGTACCAGCTGGTTGGTATCATCTGGTCGTCAACCTAGAAGACTCGATTGCATTGACTCAGAACTTTGTTCCTCGTCAAAGACTCGCGTCGGTTTTGCACTTCCTCAGGGACAAATCTGATCAAGTCAGTGGTTTTTCGAAAGATGTGCAAAACCCCTATGAACTCTTTTTGCAAAAGCTCAGCGAGCAGGAGCCAGAGGCCCTAGAAGAGGCTCTGCCCAAGCTTGAAAAGATGAGCAAAGGTCCAAAAGGCAAGTGGGCAGAACTAACAAAGACCACCGAGGACGCAAGCACCGAGGGTGGCTTCTCCTTCGGCTTTGGTGGGGATGATGATGAGGAGGTACCATAGTCAATCTTAAGTCCAGCGATGCGTGCACTGATTCTCTTGTACCTTTTTCATGTTCGATCACCAGCCCATCTGCCGTCACGTTTAAAAATCCTATTGGCAAGAGTGAGTTCAGTCTGGTCACCCGCTCTTGGAAGGCGCTAAGCATATTTTGATAGTTGTCATGGCTATGAAAGGGTGTCACTTGAGAGCTTCGCCACGAGATTCTGTGAAGTGGATATAAGGGCATAAAGTTCGCACCAGAACCGAGCTTTCAAGCTGGCAAGGGGCCTTACAAACCAGTGGGCAAAAGACACAGTGTTATTGATTCTGGCACGGTTCCAAAGAGATCAAGGAGAGCACCAACTCCAATGACCATGTACCCGATTATCAAGAGTATCCTGCCGGTTTACAGTCAGGAAAGAGGGAGTTCGGTGACGGGTCAATCTCTCTGCAGCTACCGAAGTTACTCCCTCCCCCATCGCCCGATCTCTTTCACTCACAGCGTTGCCAGAACGGGCCAGTTGCTTGACGAAAAAATAGGTGACTTTGAAAGTTGGCTCGCAGGTATATAGATGTATAATCACGGCCAGAATCTTGCCGGGATGCAGATCTGGGGTGCAGATCTGATGTATTCATCTATACAGGATAAGTTGTTCTATGGGTTTAGAGCTGCTCAGTACTGCTCATCGGGACAGTCAAACGCTAGATGGCCATCCTTTTCGCATAGTGCGCACCACTTGTCTGTATCAGCCTCTGCTACATGTGCAGTTGGGGTCTCAGTGGGCTTCTCGGTGACATCGTTGTAGCTAGTGTTGCTCAGTGTCTTCCTCAGAGAAAGTGGTGCAGGAGCTTCTAGCTTGTCGTTGTATCTGTCTCTGCTGGAGGTCGAAACGTCCAAGCCTCGCATACGTCGCGACAGCTCATCCTCTGATTCGGGGTGCTCTGCATGCGCTTCGTGACTACCATTGGTTTGCTGGCCATCGTCTTCTCGTGAAGATCTGTATCTGGTAGGAGATCTAACAGCTTCGGGGGATCTTGTCAAGTGGTGGCGCGGCATCTCTTCTGCGGCAGCTTCGGTGTTCATGATGCTGTCTCTTTCTTGCTCAGCTGCCCGTCTCAATTGCTCGACAGCACGTTCCAGTTCCTCCTCTCTGTATGCTTTTCTGTCGATCAATCCTTGGAGTTCCGACTTTTCACGCTCAAGTTGCTGGACTGTTGCTTGCGTTTTCTTCAGCTCTTCGGGATCGGCAAATCGACCAGATGCTGGGCTCTGGCGTGCCATGGGACTTGACTCTGGACCAGAGCTGAGAGAGTGTATAATGGCTTTGAGACCTCTAATCTCATCATCCTTCAACTCAACGTCCTTGTCTCGAGATCCGGAGCCTTCTGCTTCTTTAGCTCCTTGAAGTGCTTTGGCAGCCTTCTCCCTTTCACGCCTCAGCTCGCTACGCCCTCTTTCGACTTCTCCTCTCAAGAACTCTACCTCCCCTCGAGCTTCTGCTTCTCCACGTCTTGCGTCTTCCAGGCCCTCCTCAAGTTCTGCAACAAGCTCTTCCAACCCCTTAAGTTGGCGAGCAACATTCTCGACATCTTCACGGCTGTGACCAAGCTCGCGCAACTCCTGAATTTCGGCAAGCAGGTCGGCAATCTTCGCCTCATACACACGCTCCGTCTCGGCAGAAGCAAGCTCTAGTGTATCTATTGTGCTGCGGAAGTCTGCACGATGGGCGTCAAACTCATCAATCAGCGACTGAATCTTGTCTTCCCTATCATGCACAGCTTGACGCAACTCAAAGACATCAGAAGTGTCCTCATCGTCACCAGGTATCAGCTCTTGGATCTCTTTCAGACTGGCTTCCATCTCTACCAGTGATCCGGCCTGTTCTTGCAGCTGTCTGTCTTTTTCCTCGAGTTGGGCGAGCAGCCTTTGTACCTCGCCATCTTGATCGACAGTGACTTGACGGGACGGAGAGCGTCTAGCAATGGAAGCGGCAGAACTGGTCGAAGGACGATTGCCAACGCGAGAGCCAGTGCGCGAATAGGGACGCGAAGGCGCAGCGGATCGGCTAGCAGCACGAGGGGTGGTTGACAGAGGTGGTGCGGGACTCGAGGTGAAGCGTGGAGGAACAGCGGACCTTTGGCTCATGGAGAAGTTACGAGCAGGGGTCGGAACCAGGTTGGGCTGTTTGCGGAAGGGAGATTCGGGGCGTGGTAGCGATGGTCGACGAGACTTGAGTTTAGATAGAGGGCTCGGAGGACGGGCACCAGGACCCATGGATTGCGAGAACTTGGGCATAGCAGCTGTCGGAGGGGTGTAGGAGTCGAGACGATATTGCGACGGTGTACTGGGAGTGCCAGGGTAGGCCGGACGCGAGCGCGCAGGCGATTGGCGCTTCTCTGCGCGGTGCACAGGCAAGAAGATACCAGCTCCAGGGACGTCCGTGTCGAAGTAGCGGATGCCGTCGACATCGCCGTCATTCTTTCCTCTGGCAGCAAACTCGCCGGCCAGCTCGACACCAATGAATTTGCCCTGCTTGCCCCTGACAGGCCCGACGAACTTGACTGTGCCGTACATGTCGCCAGGAACATTGACCATGTCGCCCAAGGCGACAGACGAGTCGGCCATTGTTGATGAGAGTCCAGGTGATGAAGTCGTGTTTCCTGTCAAGGCGTTGAGAGAAGCTTCACGGGCTTTGCGGTGAGCATCGTTGTTGTGCATGGGCGAGTTTGACGGCCGCACACGCTGCCGCGGTGTTGACATTGCTTTGCTGAGAATACCGGTTCCTGTTTATCTTGAAAGACGAGATCAGAGGATAATAAACCAATCTTTACCGCTGCCGCTACGAAATCAAAGACAAGATCCAAGACAAAAACAAAGACACGTCAGGCTCCATCATTACTCGATTACCCATGCAACCAACCACATGGCTCTTGCGACCTACCGACTTAGTTGCCCGCCAAAATGCTGCCCAATCATCCCAACCCATTACTTGCAAAAAGGTGCAACGACAGGTGAAGGACTTTGCACACTTCTTAGCAGCTCCGAGGGACGACCTGGTCTCATGCTAAGCTATTCTGTTCCTGTTGTTTACTTCCAAACATCTAACCGTATCAGCATGACTCGGCAACATGATGGCATCAATTTAGGACTTGCACCTTGATAACCAGCGCATGGCCTTTTCTTATTCGGCGTGTCCATGTCTCTGCCTAGGCATCCCGGGGAGCGGAGACATGACTGAAAAGTTCACAAGAACAAACCGTAAATCCCGGTCCTGAACAGAGACTTGGTCTAGAAAATGATTCGGTAACCTCGTCTTCATTCGCAAGGCTAATCTAAGAGCTGGTCTTGTGTTTTGGAGGCAGGCTTCCACTGAAGCTCGGTCTGCGCTGGACGTTAAAGCTCATCCGTTCGGTATCAACTCCCGCATCAACCTGTGACTTAGTCGTACCGAGGTTGTTCGGTCCCCGAACCCCACGCTTTCATATACTCCTCTGGGAATGCATTCATCTACTACTGTCCTGTTCGCATGAGCCTTGGACTGAGAGTGTCAATTGTTCTTCTCACCTTATCAAGTTTCGTTCAATATGGCAGGTCCGATTCGGCAGCTCATAGACATCACGTCGCTCGAAAACTACTTGCACAAACATGTACCGGAGATCAAGACACCTCTTGACGTCAAACAGGTAATATTTCCAAGCCTCAAGGTGTTTCATATCATTGAATTAGAATCACAGTTTGGTTATGGCCAATCAAATCCCACCTATCTCTTGACGTCCTCTGATAAACAGCAATATGTGCTACGCAAAAAGCCCCCAGGAAAGCTGCTATCCAAAACCGCTCACAAAGTCGAACGCGAATACAGAATCTTGCATGCTCTTGAGACAACCGATGTCCCAGTCCCAAAGACATATTGCTTGTGTGAGGACGATACAGTCATTGGTACGGCTTTTTACATCATGGAATTTCTGGATGGCAGGATCATTGAGGATCCATGTCTACCGGATGTCAGCCCTGAGCACAGAAAGGAGATGTGGCGGTCTGCAGTAACGACACTGGCAAAGTTTCATCGTGTAGCTCCGGCTTCCGTGAATCTCGCATCCTATGGAAAGGCAGATGGTTTCTACGACCGTCAACTTGCGACATTCAATACCATCCAGGACGCTCAGGCAAAGGCTGTCGACATTGAGTCAAACGAGCCTGTGGGAAAGATTCCTCATTTCGATGACATGGTCGCCTTCTTCGGCAACAAAGCTACCCAGCCTCAGGATCGCAGTACCTTTGTTCACGGCGACTACAAAATCGATAACGTGGTCTTCCACAAGACAGAGCCAAAGGTTATAGGAATATTGGAGTAAGTCGAGAAAGCATCCGTTGTGAAGCGAGGCTGATGTTTCTAGCTGGGAAATGTCAACGATAGGGCACCCCCTTTCCGACCTCAGTAACTTACTCACCCCCTTCACCACTGCAGACTCCCCTGTCGCTAGATCGATCGGACGAGGAAGTGAAACCTTCCTCCCCGGTAACACGCCAGGTCTCCCGACCAAGCAACAGTGCATCGAGTGGTACCGGAAAGTGGCTGGATGGGACCCGCGACCAGACATGACCTGGGGCGAGGCGTTTGGAATATATCGTGGCAGCATAATCATGCAAGGGATCGCGGCGAGATATGCTCTCAGACAGGCAAGCAGTGCTCGCGCGCAAGAATACGCAGTACAGATGCGGCCCTTTGCCACAGTCGGGTGGGATCTTGTCCAACAATGCCAGAAGGAACGAGCAAAACAGGGTAGCAAGGCCAAGCTGTAATGCAAATCAAAGGGTTTGACCAGCGGGTTAGATGTTAGTTATCACGAGTCCCGTCATGAACCTCAATCTGTATACTGAGTCGTAAAATTCACACGCAAACATGATGATCGAACGGACCAGGCGGCCAAATACTCCTTCGGCCATGGTCAAGGATCAAAGTTCGCTAGCACGACGCAAAGAGATCCACGGAGACAAGTCTTGTCCCGGTTTAGAGGCAGGGGCAGTAGATAACTCACGTATACCAAAGACAAGGTCGAGATAAGACGTGGGAGAGAAAGGGACAGAGAGTGATTTTCGATTCGTGGAATCAAGGCGTCGCTTTATGGAACGCTCTTGAGAAAGGTCATAATAAATCCCTAAGATGGATGCGACCTGCTTTCTCGGGTCTGTGGAAGTGTCTTGTCCATGTTCCTGACTGTCGGACGCATTTGATGTCGACTCATGCGACGGAGGGCTGCGATGTGATGGCGGACGGAGGTGAATGTCGAGTCACTGTCGGTGGCTGCGGTCGGGTATAAGAGGAATTCGCTCATCGTCGGTCGTGTTCGTCCATGCGTTCCAGGGCTTCTAGCATAACAACAGAGTTGCCACGGATGACCTAGACAGAATCAGCATCGGCTGGGCGCATGATGGACGGGGTAGATGAGCGTACGACTTGGCCGATTCTGACCTTCTCGCCGTTGGCCTTCTCCTCGACAGCATCATCCAAGACGATGTTCAGGAAGACCTGTAATGAATTAGGAGACGGATGCGATGGTTGTCAGGGAGCAGGAGCGTACATCGTAGCCGCGCAGGACGCCGATGACCTTGCGGCTGCCATTGAGCTGGATGAACAGACGGCGGTCGAGGTACTGAGTAGTGGTTAGTCACGGCGCATGGATCGGGGCAGCAATGGTCACCTTCTTCAACTCTGGCTGTGCTTGAGGCATGATTGCGATTGGGATGGCAGAAGATGATGTGCAGCTACTCGCGCGAGATGGGCGTCTGTTCGAGGAAAGTCGCGAGCGCTCAAGACTCAACTTGTGCACGGCCAACCGCCAACCGCCAACCGCCAACTGGAGAAAGTGAGCGACCCCCGCGCGTCATTCCCGAATTTCCCTTTCTACTCTGCACACACACTCAGTTCACCTCAACTCAACTCAACCCGACAACCCTTGCTCGCTCTTAGCATGAAGAAGTCATTCGCTTCTCGTCGCGTGCCGCGGAAGATTGGCCAGGATGACCAAGATGCCCTATCCGATGTGTCAAGCAACAATGGTTAGTCTCTGCTCCTTCCCTCAATGTCTTTCGCAGCTCTAACGAAGCTCATCGTGGCAGCTGGCTGATGGCCCATGAACAGACTCTTCCGCTCCCACTTTTGTCAAACGTCCTGGTCCGAAAAGTCGCAAATCTTCTGCCCTGCGCCCTGCCTTCGCTTCTACCGACGACGACAACGACGACAATTCCACCCTGCTGACCCCCAAACGCTCAAACATCTCTCGCCTGGCCATCCAACGTAATGCCGAAAACCACTCCGACATATCCTTTCGTCCACGTCTCGAGTCCACATCCAACCGTCCAAGCTATAGCAGAGACTACCTTGACGAGCTGAAACAGAGTACGCCCGCCACTCCAAAGGACGTCGCATCCGTATCTACCACCGATACCGAGAATGCCGCCTCTGTTCGCAACAACCCCGTTGACGTGAAATCAAAATTTGGCTCCGACCTCTCAAGATATCAGCCTCCTACAGCTATACCCACAGCTGCGGAAATTCAAGAGAAGAAGACTCGTCGCGCACGCTTGGCCAAGGAAAACGATTTCATATCACTGGAAGATGACGGAGATGATGAAGACGACGACGACGCAGTCACACGGGACGAACAGGGACGTTTAATCCTCAAGCCCAAGGAGAAATACCCAGAGACCCGCCTTGTACACGACGACGAAGACATGCTGGAAGGATTCGATGACTTCACTACTGAAGGCAAGATGACATTTGGTCGCAAGGCACAGAAAGAGGAGGACCGAAAACGCAGAGCCGAAATGGCTTCTATGATTGCCGATGCAGAAGGTCAAAGTGTGGACGAAGATGAAGAGGATGAGAGCGAAGCTGAAAGGAACGCCGCTTTCGAGGTTGCACAAACCCGCCACGGTACCTATGCTGCACGCGAACAGGAACCCGACTCGACAAGACCTCAGACGCCGCCGAGGGTCGTCCCCCTTCCGACAATGGACAGCGTGATTGAGAGGCTTCGGAAGCGACTGGAAGAGATGGAGATGGTTCGCGCTAACAAGGCAAATGAGATGCAAAGTCTTGTAGAAGAGAAGTCAAGGATCGGGGAAGAAGAAATCAGAGTTCAAGCTGCTTTGAAAGAAACGGGCGAGAAATATCAAAAGTTGCGGCAGGACATGGGCTTGCGGGTTGAGGATGATGACAAACAGGTCGCCATGGCCGATGATGAGGTCCGCGAGCCTGTGAACGACCTTCCGGAAGACAGCGAGGCTAGCGACGAGGGTGATGAGGACGATAACGAAGGGAGACCAGGCCTCGGAACGAGCGGTCTGGGTAGCGGAATGCGACGAGACATGTCCGATTGGGGTATGTAGTCTTGCCATGGTCGCTTCTTGCTTGATGATGAATTCAGAGTTGAGATGTCCTTTTATGACCAATCCTCCATAACGCCGAGCGCCTCGCTGTGTAATTTCATTGAACAATCATGTCGAGTCGTGTCCGGCTCATGAGTTGGCGTCGATTTCGGCCCATACGGATTCGATCTTTGCTCGCTTCTCCTTGGCCACTTCGCGATTCTGACGGGTACGTTCGAGGCGCTCGGCACGCAGGCACATGTTGACTTGATGCTTTGCCTTGGTACACATGCCCATGGATTTCCAGAGGAAGCCGCGCGCATGGCATTCTTCGAGCGCATTCATGACCTCCTCGCAGTCTGGTATCTGTTAGAAGGGCCGAAGCTAAAAGGTGCGTATGTCGGGCAACACACTCTTGTTGTCTTTGGTATGGAGATGAGGATGCATGATGGCTGAGCGCGTGTCTTGCTACTCAATTGTTTCTCTGATGTGATTGATTCGAGTCTCGATGCGATTGTTGTACAGACTCCAGAGGCAAATCAGCAGTCGAGCAACACTAGCGTGTCTTGGCTTCCCCGAACGCCGCTCCAACAACCAGCTGCCTCTGTTGTGCTTCGATCAGCGTCAAGTTTTGAAGGCTTATATTTGTCAAATGTCGCAACAAGTCTCTGCTAAGAAGCAGCAGGGTGGGTGACCGTGATTGATTCTCCTTTTTCGTTGCTAACATGGATGTTTAGAGCTGCAGGCGCAGTACTCCGGTTACAAAGAAACCCTTCAAGCCATTGCACAGAAGATTGGCGATGTTGAGACTGAAGCCGAAGAGCACAAGTACGTGTGGCATGATCTTATCTGGTCTTCTTCTCTGATCTGGCAACTTTTTGAGAACCGGCTCGACAGCACTCATAGCAGCAATCAACTGACTTTGAAAAAGGCTTGTGCTAGAGACACTCGAACCACTGCCCGGTGATCGCAAGTGCTTCCGTATGATTAACGGAGTTCTTGTGGAACGCACTGTGCAAGACGTGTTGCCGCAGCTCAAGACCAACGCAGATGGCCTCAAGAAGGTTCTCGAAGATCTGCTAAAACAGTACACTACAAAGCAAGAAGAACTTGAGAAGTGGAAGGTTTGTCAATCAAGCTGTACTAAACATACATTACAGTCCACTAAAATCACCACAGCGTCAAAACAAGATCCAAGTCGTCACACAATGAGCCCGCTATCACAATCAAATGCACAGCTGCTCACAACGGCGTGACATATCTGTCGGATCTTTTGCTTATTCGCCTACCAAAGCAGCAACTGAGCTCAACAATGAAACTTCTCTCGGAGTCATGTTGTATGTAGCCGTATCACTCGAAGATCAGGTGTGATTACGAGGCTTGGTCTAGTTGACCCCTTGGCCAACGCGAGATCTAGCGCCTTACGGCAATGGTTGCAGGCCCAGGTACCACAAACTTGCTACTGGCTCGCTCGACGTCGTTGCTTGGAAGTTCCAGGCAGGGAACAGCTCGAAGGGCACTGATGCTGTTTCTCCGGTTCAGTCAATCATTCCTGCTCTGTATCTTGGACGATACTAGCAATCAAAATGTTCGCAATCTAAACGAAAGTCCATATCGCCAAGCATGGCTATCCTAAGCGGGGATAAGTCATGATTGCAAGCCCCCATCTGTCAGGCTCAATTGCATAGTGACTTGTGACAACACTTTTGATTGATACATACGGGCAAACAAGGCTTCTCAATATAGTGGCGCGCTTCGGAGAGATCAATACATGCCTAATTGTCCGATCCGGCATGATGGCTTGTAGTTGGAAGTAAAGTCGGCTGAGAGGCTCTGGTGTAGCAACAGAAGTTGGAATATTCAAGCAGGGGCCACCTTCTCCAACCCCCACCATCGCCTTTCATGGAACGCGAACCAGTTCGTTTCTCTTTCATCTACGAGCCTATCACATCCTCCGCTTGTCGCGATTTAAATAGACATCGGATCTACGCGCCAGACATCAACAAGCGAACCCATAAGGTCTGGTGTTCTATTGCTCGTCCCGCTCCGTCGTCCGACTTCAACTCCAAGCAACGTCACGTTGCGATCCTGTGTGCATCCAGCCGACATCTCCAGGACTTCCTCGGTCCATTGGGCTTCAAGGCACTTTGTTGAGTTCCAAACATCTACATTCACGTACCCACGCATCACCCGAGGGGTAATCGCAGCCGCCGCCCTCTGAAAGTGTGAGTTTATCCAATATGTCCCGCAACTGTCGCGATCCGGCCGCCAGCGGTATTTGATCAAAACACGTGAAAGCGGGTCACTCCCTGCTATCAAAAATGTGCGACTAATACCTCCCTCAGACTTTACTTTGTTGGCATCTGACTGGCTACGGAGGATTCTTGTAAAGTGGCACCGATTGCTCTGTGACACCAAGTTATTGTTCAGTGCCTTGCATCAACACCCGGTTCCCGGCTTTCGTAACACAACGCGAAGCATAGCGTCTTGGGCTGCAGACATCTTGGATCCAACAAACCGTGACGTATCGCGACAGCGAATCAATTTGCCAGCGCAACAGACGTCAGAGTGAACACGTGTGGGGCCCTTTCTGCAAGTCGCCGAATACAATATGTCACAAAGCCCTCGAACGACGGATGTCGAAGGCCAGCCGGCATCGAATCCAGCAGTATTGCAAGCAGACGCAAACCAGCCGTCGCCTGACGAGCATGAACAGCAAGACATGAGCAGAGGCCCTGATGATCCTGGTGATCACGGTATGGGTGGTTATGACTTTGAGGTCAAGGAGCAAGATCGGTGGTTACCCATTGCAAACGGTATGTTTTGAATGTTTTTCCTTTAATTCTGGTCGGACAGGGTGCAACCGACAAGGGAGCTTGCTGGGTCTGTACTCCCTTTGCACCACCACCTGTACATTGACCAATGCCGTCGACGGTGCTGCCCTTCCCATCCCCCATATACAGCCCAATCGCGCGTTTCGACATTTTGACCGTCGAATCAGAGCTGCTTCTGCCAGCCCAGATCTGCAGCTTTGACTTTTGACAGCGCGCGGATTGCCGAACAGTCATGTCTTCTGCATCCCGACTACCGACTCGATCACAGCCACTGCGTCCCCGGAACACTAAGAACGATGTTGCTTCCGATGCTAACATACGCAATTTTGCACCAGTCGCCCGAATTATGAAGGGTGCACTTCCAGACAATGCCAAAATCGCCAAAGAAGCCAAGGAATGTATGCAAGAATGCGTCAGCGAGTTCATCTCCTTCATCACTAGCGAAGGTACGTTCATTGCTCTACAAGAGTACTCCTCTATCTGAGATGGTGGACAGCCAGCTAACATTTTACAGCCTCCGAGAAGTGCCAGCAAGAGAAGCGTAAGACAGTCAACGGAGAAGACATCCTCTTCGCCATGACCTCTTTAGGCTTCGAAAACTATGCCGAGGCCCTCAAGATCTATCTGGCTAGATATCGCGAGGTAAGTTTCTTCCTTCTGTCATAAATTTGTATCCTTCCTCAGCAACTGACACATGATGACATGATGACAGACGCTTGTCGCCAGAGGCGAACACCAGAGACCGATGACCAGCGGAGGCAACGCCCTCAGTTCCGCTGGCGGAGCCCAAGCAACATCACCCTACGACGGCAGCAATCACGGAGGCGCTGTCATGGGCAACCCCATGGAGCCGACCGAGAGTTCTAGCAACGACTATGCTTATGGAGTCGGACAAGGAGCCTCAGGAGATTACTAAATGGTTATTGCAAATGCCGATACGTCAACGGCGGTCGGAGAGGAAATGATTTCTTCTGATACCCAGGGGCTTGCAAGTGCTGCAAGTATGTGGACGGCGTCAGGAGTTGCGGTATTTCGATGGGTGTTCCTTTCTTTACATTGAGAAGGGTCCGCGAAGTGCGTGCATGTTGTATTGCTGGTTGCAGGCTGGTCGTGGGACAAGGACAATTCTTTAATCCAACGGATAGGTAGCGTGGCTACCGCAGTCTAATCATCTCACTCAATCAAACATCACGTACTCTTCAATTGGTCTGCCTTCCTTGTATCAGTGACGCACCCAAAATCGGCATACGTCTACATCCATTCTCGACCACTCTTCTCTACCTCGGTAATCGTGCTCAAGTCTCATCACCATAACGATGACTGAGCATCCCATAGTCCCTGCATACCCACAGTCTCTACGACTCCAGACCTTCCTGTCGCCCACAACATCGATATTTGCCAAGACGCTACCCTGACCCGCGCAACAAAGGCTCAAAAGCAACCGGACTATCTCAACAGCCAGTAGATCAGCTGATGGTACTCTCAAGAGTTGGACATCATGTCAAGAAGAAGCGAGCATGAGAAAGAGGATCACAGTGATCATGTACACGATCCCAGGGAACGAAATCATAGCCAACCTCGACGAAGCACGAGCGAACGGCTGGGTCACCTGCCGGACAGCCGAGCTAGCCTTTTCGAGCCAGATGCCATGCAACGAGAGGCACACAAAGCAGCGAACGAAAATGGCAAGAGTGTTCTTGATTCGTCGAAATAACAATTTCGCTTCGAGATTAATCCGAGCCACACATGATCACAACTACCCTTGGACATGGCTGGCAAGCGTTTTGAGGCTCCAGAAGACATGTATTGTCGTAGTATGATGACAAGGAAACGTCAAATATGTCAAAAGAGCATAACTTCATAATTTCATTCTTTTCCTTGGAAGGGATGGACGGCTACTATTATTCCTCCCTTCGTAGGATACGGACCTTTGTGTCTTCAGCACTGCTACTCAGGAAACCTACTCCACTATCGGCCTCAGACCCAGGTCCGCCCTCTTGCATTCGTTTCGCACACTCCTTGTCGTAGCTGCTTGGGTCAATACCGAGGATACCGCCAACGTTATTGCGGTCACCGGGGACACTAAACTCGCGGAACGCATAACGCCATTCGTTCAAAAACTGGCGGACTGCTTTGCCGACTTTGTCTTTGCCATTTTTGGAGTGGTGACCGGTGCCGCAGATCGCATAGATTGGTCTGCTGGATGAGCTATGGTCGAGCAGGCAGGAGGTCAGGTATTGTACTGCTTCTTCGGGATGTAGACCTGTGGTTGAAATCAGCAAGAGTTCAGTGATAGGGCAACACGAGACCGAGGCTTACCATGCAAGTCAACAAACAGTTCCTTGCCGTCGCCAGAATTCTTATTACGCTCCTCATATAAGCATCGAGCAGCCTCGCGGTGGGCCTCCTTCATGGCCAGGTTCTCGTTATGACCTCTGAGACTGAGAGCTTTGGCGCCGCGAGCATCGTTTCTGTTCCATGCTTGAGCTGCACTTTGTAGGAATTTGTTCCTTAGGCCTCCGTGCTTGAAGGCCTCGGCACGTGCTTTGAGATATGCCTTGTTTGCGTAGTCTCCGGTTTCCAGCCAAGGGATGTGCTCAGGCGCTGCTATCGCCATCGCGGCTGTGCTGTTTTCACGAGAGCCGGTGCTTGACTTTGTGGGCCGCAATCCTCGCCGGGATTGAACCTGTGGTGAAGGAGATGGAGTCATGCGTACTACGTCCGCCAATGACGATGGGGTAGGGACTGGGCTCTCCTTGTTAGCAGCATGGCCATGGCCTCTCTTCCCGTGACGACGAGATGACCGTGAGGCGGCGGCAGACCCCAAGGTAGGGAAGGCTTCGTCGTCGTTCACAGCCAAGGCCGAAGGAGTTGCAGTACGGGACTGATGGCGGCTCGTGGGTCGCGACGAAGAGCGGACGCTTGCATTGCTTGATGGGACAAACATGGCGAATGGATTCAGTGTAGAGACAGCAGAGGGCTGTGATTGGAGAGAATTAAGCAGAGAAGGGTCATAAGATTGGTCATACGGGTTTGAGTTGGTAGGCTGCAGAGCAGGGAAGGAATCGTAGTCTTGCAGCTGGAAGTTTGGCTGGAGAGCCTGCGTGGGTGGTGTAGCGTTCTCATCCATGGTCAATCGAGTCATCAAAGCAGAAGGGTCGTGAGAGAAGATGCAGGAGTCGCCAGCGAGACAAGTTCCTGCTAGCCAGTACCTAGACGAGTGTTAAGAGAGGAACTGGGAGAGATTCACGGCGGGACACGGTAAACATACTTGCAGAGATGGTTACTAAGATCATGGCTGAATCGACAGTCAGCCCTTGCACAGTGTCCTGAAGAAAGCCAGTATTTGCACACGATGCCGCTCTTGGCCTGTGTAGAGGGGGTGAGGGGCCTCGAGGTAGGACTCATTGACTTTCCAACGAGGTATGTCCTGCTCTGAGCCTCTGTTGCGCTCAGAGCTTGCGGGTCGGTCAAAGCCATGATCGTCTGGCTGAAGTCGTAGCCGTTCAGCTGGAGGACATGTTCAAGCTCTTCATCAGACTTGTCGTCACGCAAGACGGAACGCAGCATATCATACGTCGACATCTCGACCATGGAAGGCTGAACCCACTCGGACGAATACGAGTCGCCAAACGAAGCAGTGCTGCTGGCATCGTCGTTGACTAGCCAGTCAACATTGTCGCTCCCGTAGTCCCCATATTGCTCTGTTGCTGAAGTGGGCTCGCTGAACTGGTAGGCACTCAGGCTGGGACTGTGGGGAATCTGGGGAGTCGCAAAGGCTAGGCGCGGAGAGGGGCGTGGAGAGGAAAAGGGCGAGGCGGTCGAGGACTTTGCGCGGTTGAACTGAGGAGGAGCAGGGCCAAAGCCAGGCGGAGGATGAATGGTGGCGCTCTGGGATCGCGGCGAGTTTGTGGCAGAGACAGAGCGGGCTTGCCATGGAGCGGGCGATGCACGGCGGATCACAGTGGCGCGTAAGGGCGGCGGCGAGGTCGAGCCCTCGGTATGATCGCGACGGCGCCACAGCACACCCAAGACGGCATCCTCGAGAGCCTTGCCCGTCAGGCGGGCCTCTTGGCGTAGGACATGCTCGACGCGGTCGGCCTTTTCGTCATCGGGTACGGTGGGGTCCTGCAGCACAGGCAGGCATATCTCGTATACCGTGTCCGACACCATGGTCGTGTTATGCGTGGTGCATCGGGGATGGTGCGAAGAGTTGAAGAGGGTCACGACCGAGAGCGGGCACGGCCAAGGCGAGAGCGAGCTTCGGGTCCGGAGAGGTAGCCCGGCTGACGTATTGCTATTGGTCCGTTCGTCAAGCCCCGTAACCCTGTCGCTACCGCTGCCTCCACATTCGTGATTCGTGAACGTCTTGCATGTGAAGCTCGGTCGGAAGCTTGATCTTTTGATCGTCGTGCTCCTTCCTGAAGTCACTTGCAACTACACTTGTCTTCACTCGCAATGGCGTCCGCCATCTCCAGTCATATCCTCAACCCGGCAAGCGCGCCTGTCCCCGACTTGTCCTTCCTGCAGTATCTCAAGAGCGCATTCCCTCCCTTCGGCTTCCCGAACAAACACAACCGTCCGACATGCTCTGCCTACAAGAACGGCCATTGTCCGCTTGGTCCAGCTTGTCCTGACCGCCACTATACTCCGCCAAACGAGCGCTCTGGAATTGGTCATCTCATTTGCAAACATTACCAACGCGGCCTCTGCAAGAAAGGCGACCAGTGCGAGTTTGCCCACACCTTCGACTTGCGCGGTGAGAGAGAGTGCAAAGAGTTCAGCCGCTTTGGCCTCTGCCCTCAGGGTGACGAATGTGCGTCAAGATCAATTTCTCCTTAGTTCCTACTTGACTGACCGCGACAAAGGCACCTACCTCCATATAGCTCCTACTTCTCCTCTACGCATTGCGCCGTGCCCTCACTTTGCCCGTGGCTTTTGTCCTTTGGGTCTCTATTGTAGTCTACGACACATCAAACACGCCGCCATCTGCCGTTTCTATCTTGCTGGCTTCTGTCCCAACGGTCGCGCCGGCCCGCCTGACAGAGACAACGTCGTATCGTGCGAGCATGGTGCCCACCCTAAATGGATTGATGGAGACAACCTGAAAAAGCCGGAGCCTCGTCGCGTCAAGCCTGAAGAAGAGCTTCGCAGAGAGCAAGAAGAGCGCGAGGAAGAATTCTTCGCCGAGGAGGAAAAGCGTCGCGAACGCTTTGAACGTGGAGAGAGTGGCGGTGGCCGCGGCTGGGGGAAACGTAGAGGCAGAGGAAGGGGTGGTTGGAGAGGACGAGGTGGTTGATCGGCACCCTGACACCATGCGCAATACTACAACATGGCACTGCACCTGCTCGACAGCCCAAAGATGGTCGGCGACCTTGATCGCTACCAGAGGCCGCCTTTCTCACCAAGGTGCACTCCAGCACACGGCTGCTAGCGCCTTTCGGATGTTCGAAGTCCAATCGCGACACATCAGGACTATTCATGGCAAAAGAGCAGGAACTCGTCAGTCTGCCTCCGACAGTGTATCAACCGAGCTACTTCAAGCACTATATCCTCTGCTTAAAGTGTAGCATATTTTGGGGTGTATAGAACAAAGCGATGACATTCGCAAGAAGGCTACATAAGCCTATCAGAGCAGTGTGCATCGATAGAACAACAGTATCACTGAGAACGAGATTATGATTAATGTTTTCATCAATCTCACCACTGCTCCTTTGCATTTTCTAATGATTCGAAGATTTTGTTTTCCATCAAAGTCATGAGTTGTCAACGGCTGAGTGGACTTTCTTGAAACCGTACCAAACCACAAACATCGTTATTTTGACCTTCTGATAAACCTGCGAAACAATCCGACCATGCTCAAAGTTGCCGACATCTTGTCCGATCTGACCTCTCTCCGCGTCGGTGTATGTTGGCCACACGCGGAAATGGTGATTATACGGCAGCTGACACAGGCTCGCAGGATCCTGTTGCGGCAATGGACCTCGTCTTGGCTCGATCGCCCATTACACCTGCGGGCATATCAACTCAACAGCTGAAAAGGGCGCAGAATACGACTGACTCTGATGTTGATCTTGCTCGCGCCCAGGACTTGCTCGACCTCCATGCCAACGTCAAGCTCGCTCATCGCGGTGGTCTTGATCGATCTCTGCTCCAAGCCCGTCAACAGGTCAATACGGCCTTGAGAAATGTCTAGAGTGTTTCCATCGCTCGCTGGCCAGGTGTCTCTCTTCAGTCGTGTTTGCGCCAGGCCGAAATGATAGCTCTATAATCTTGTAATGTCAAGCTTGCCTACGGTGGGATCTTGATACATCTCAGCAATAATCCTGTCTGAACGATCAAACAATAACACGGTCACATTGTGGTTGCATCTCTCAGGGGATATCATCGATTAGGATTGTTATGGTAGGGTATATCAATATCTTGAAATCACAGCACTTGTAACGTTGCTTGCTTGTTTTCCCAGAAAAAAGCGTAGGATGTGTGCACCACCGAGCTTGGTAACGAAGAACTTCCTGACTTTGTCTCTCCAGTGTCTTGGTTCCTGGGTATCATCCACAGGGTTAAGGACCACAACGTGGGTGTCACGTCTGACGATCACGTCTGGAGGTGCCGACCGCGTGCTCATCTGCGATGGCCTGGCTTGTATCTCATGTGCCTCGTTTGTCCCTGGCTGTGCTATCTCAGGGGCTGATCTTGTTGAGATGAGGACGGGGACCCTGTCAGTGCTTCTCAATGGCTCGTAGGTAGCCGTATCACTGCGTTGAATGGTCGGAGCCGGGAATGTCTGTGTGACCAGTAGCGGTACAACAGGAGCAGGTGTCGCACTTGAGGAGGAGGTAACGACGACGACGGGCGATGCAGGAGGTGGAGAGTCTTGCCTGACCGCCTCAATAACGACTGCGGAAGGAGCATCAGGGGAGGGAGGAGCTGATGTCTCTTTGGCTGTTCCAACGACCGTGGACGGTGCAGGTGGCACTTCGGGGATTTGGGTTTCCTTCTTAGTCGTCTCGATGGTCGTCGTGATGGGTGAAGGCGGAGTTTGAACGGCGGATACCTGAGCGGGGACAGGCTCTACTTGCTGGATGATTGGAGTCGGTGAAATGACAGGAGAAGTCGGAGGTGGAATGACAGGAGAAGTCGGCGGTGGAACAGGCTCAGGAGCAACAACGACAAGTGGAGGTGCAGGAGGTGGCGATGGGGGTTGAGAATCAGAAGCGGGTGGTGTCACAGCCTTTTCGAGTGTTGGTTCTGCTGCCGGGACCGCAACGACAGAGCCCTCATGACTGGTGACGACAATCTCTGTTGCAGGGTCAACGACTGCGAGGCTATCGTGAAATTGGCACTTGGTTCTTACGCTCTGCTGGAGGGGGAGATGATGGCTTGGGGGAGTCTGGTGATGGAGGTAGAGGATCAATCGAGACCTTGGGCATTGGCTCAGGAGGGTTGTCCATTACGATGATGGTGTTGATAACGTTTCGGCAACAGAAAACAAACGAAAGGCTGGACAAAGAAGAGTAAAATGATGGCGTAAAGAAGCCGACCTGATGATGATAGTGTGGTTGTAAAGATGAAGGACGAGACACAAGTAAGATTGGGTCAGTCGAGGAATCTGGCAGCAGTTGCTGTCTGCAGCACTTTCCATCCGGCAGACATGACGAAGCTGTTGGTCACTCTCGTCACTCTCATTGTCCGCCGAAGATGGAAGCAGCTGTGCACTTGGCGACTTCCATGCTTGCATAAATCTGGCCAGGTGTGGCCCTCGGTCAATTGCCAGAAACATATCGAACCAGACGGAGAAGGTCTGCTTCAGATTCGTATGTAGTCGCGACGATGTGTCCGGACTGAAGTCGCTTGGAGGAATACGGTTTGATGAGTGCAACATGCAGTTGCTTCTATCATGCTTAAGACTGCGTACAGTTAAGAGATTTAGACGATCAACGTTCAATCCAAGGACGAATTTGATGCGAAAAGTTTCTTGCTCGCATAGCAAATCCAGTGCACACTGCGTGAGAAGCTGATTCATCACTTACTTGTACTCACAACTGATCTTAAATTGGTTTGCGGATCCTAACTTCAGATGCCATCTGTCCACATTTTCAAGCTGACTGGTATGGAAGCCTTGAGAGAAGTGGAAGGAGAAGTGAGCAAACAGCGAGGGAGCTTGCGGTCTGTGCGTCGCTTCAGACAAACTCTCCCGTCGCTGTCAACAAGATCTCCATTTAATTGCTTCAATCATCGCCATCCAGTGCCAATCATTCAACTCACCATTCTGTCAGCTCCGATTTAGCACAACCCCGGCCACGGCACAATGAATCGTATCACCACGAATGTGGATCAGAAACTGCTGCGCACCACAAAATTTCCACCAGAGTTCAACCAAAAAGTCGACACAACCAAGATCAACATCCCGGTCATCAAAAAGTAAGTACATGGGGCTGAGGCCGTCGTCTGATTGGACCTTGCGCCTTTTCTGCTTCAATGGTTGCACATGCTGATGGTGTTCGTAGCTGGGCCGCGGGTGAGGTGTCAAGAATCCTAGGCTACGATGATGATGTCGTTATCAATCTCCTTTTCGATCTTTTGGAAGGCTCCAAGAATGTAAGGTTACTGTATTTTACAGACAGCAGAACACTGGACTAATATCAACAGCCCGATATCAAATCGCTGCAAATCCAACTAACAGGATTTCTCGAGAAAGACGCAGCTCTCTTCTGCAAAGAACTCTGGAATCTTTGTTTGAGTGCTCAGAAGAGTGATACAGGAATACCACAACAGCTCGTTGAGGCGAAGAAGTTGGAGCTTATTCAAGAAAAGGTAAGATTATCAAAGTCCAGCACTGCAGTGTTCTAACTATGGACTAGGTCGAACAAGAAAGAGCTATTGAAGCTGCGCGACAGCGCAGAGATGATGAGAGAGCTCGCGAGAGAGACGTGGAGAGTATTCGTAATCGCGACCGCGACCGCGACCGCAGAGATCGGGGTGGTCGGGGACGAGGCCGCGGTGGAGGCCGCGATCTTGATCGTCGACCTCCCAGGGACTATTCCAGGTCGCAGTCACCACCTTCCAGACAATCTCATGGCTCTGGGGATTTTCGTCGTAACAGACCTTCGGCTAGAGAAACGGATTCGTACGTGCCAGCAGGAGATGCCAGTGGCCGTAGGGGTGAGAGACGCCAGCGATCGCCTTCTATCGCACGTCGTAGTCCTGGCTCATCGTCGCCTCGCCGTGCATCTCCGCCCAGATCACGAAGGACGGTACGACGCAACACCTCAAGCGAGCGCAGTCGCAGTCGTTCCACAGAACATCGGCATTCGAAGAGGCCGGCCGATTCGCAACGAGGAGAGCGCCGGCGCCGAGATGTATCGCCCTATTCACGAAGACGTTCACCGCCTCCAAAGCGTAGAAGAGGCTCGAGTTCTTCCCCCAGACCGAGGCGTCATCGATCTCGTACGCCTTCTAGATCTCGCATGAGTCGCAACGCCAGGAACGGCAACGAGAGCGTGTCTCCACCGCATCGTCGACGTTCCCCTTCATTCTCCGAAGATATGCAGGACAGACGTGCTAATGTTGTAAAGGACCGACATTCGGGCACGACTCGCGGATCTCGTCGCAGTCAGAGCAGACAGCGTTCTCGAAGCCGTTCTCGCGATGCTCGTAGACGTTCGACATCTTCGAGCAAGCCACATGAGGGGAGACGGTACACACCCGAAGCCAACGAGACCACGACAAAGATGAGTGACGAGAATCAAGGAAACAGCAGCGCTGGAGCAGCAGAGGAGGTGGGTATTACTTCTTAAATGTCATGAGACCGATTCGATTCGAGCACATGATTCTTCTTACTCTGCGCTCATAGGTTACAAGTGGGATTGAGTGTATCAATAGTTGTTATACCATATATTTATGATGACCATCTCGCCGCGACATGCAGCTCTGCTCGTTTTGCACCAGGATAGATGCTAATGATGGCAGACCAAGCACAGGTTATTGAGCCCTTCGGCAGCCCTCGCACTACACGGCGATAAGAGGCCCACGGCAAGTGAGCTAAGAGAAAGACTCCTCAAGAGCAAGATTATTGCTATGCGCAAGATAGGCAAAGGGGGGTAGTCGACTATGTCGAGAGTAGAGCCTCAGAGTTCAAAGTTGAGAGTGAGAGTGAGAGTGAAGAAGTGAGGTGAAAGTGATCCAAGGCATTGAACCGGAGAAATGTGGGGTCGGATCGGCGCGCGACACGGACACAGCGCGGGCGGGCGACACCAACACGGATATATTCTCTAAACCATTCGTTCACAAACCATTGCTTCACCTGATCAATTTCGCTGCCTGCGCAACACAATGGCTGATAATGCGCCGGCCAGCGCAACCGCAACGGACCAGCCAGGCCGTCCCTACTACGAGAGCCTCCGGAACACGCTCAAGAGCACCCTGGCCAAGAAGCGACAGCTCGACGAACAATTACAGGCGCTCGAGGACAACATCTACAAGATGGAGAGTAGCTATCTCGAGGAAACCAACGGTGCTGGCAACATAGTGCGCGGATTTGACGGCTGGGTCAAGGGTGTCGTGGTAGGAGGAGACAAGAAGTCCGTCGACGATCGCAAGGCCAGAGTCAGAGTTCGCGACGAAGACCGCATCTTTTCACGAAGCTCCATGTCGTGGATCAGAGTATGCTCAATACCATGTAACGCTCTCGTTCTCGACCAGACCACTAACGCATCATCTAGGCACAAGACTCGGATCTCCCAACATCGGCCACCAACACCCCTTCACACGTACCAACACCTGCCTCATCAGTAGCTCCCCAGCTGGCTTCGAGAGAAAGCAACCATCCCACTCCTGGTAGCACTGTTTCCAAGGCAAATAGCAAAAAGAAGAAGGCTGCCGACAAGGACGATGATGAAGACAACAAGCCTGCGAAGAGGTTGAAGATCACCTACGGGCGCGAATGATATAATGTACACTTTTTCGGTTTGCTGCGTTCGAGCGGGAGTTGGGATATGGGCATGCATGGGTCAAGCATGAAGACGGGCGTTTGGGCTGCAGGTCGTTTTCGGACCTCTTTGCCATGACTATCATGAACACTTTTAGATATTGCTCCTATCACAAAAGACATACCTCATTCGTATTGGTGATAATGGCTGACCTTGCTGTTGTCTCATATCTAATCCCACCTGAAAGTGCTCTCCATGTTCGTTTTCTGTTTGCTTTTGTTTGCTTGACTGGACAGAGTTCCGCCTCCACCGGACATTTCTAGCACTTCTTACCGAGTCGGATACTCTTATACGCAGTTATATCTAATTACAATCATGGCTTCAGAGATGGTTGAAGACCTTTGGCTTTTTGGATATGGGTAAAAGGTATGTTTGCCATGAGTCGACCGCTGGTTTTCTATGCCATCACACCTTCCAGTACCTACTGTGTGACGAACCATACTAACTGTACTCGTTACATTAGATGAGCGATTCCTGCAGTATAGTGCGAGCGTTTCCTTACATGTATATTCATCACAGGAGTCTGATTTGGAAACCACCGCCGCACTTTGGTACTCGTTTTCTTGGTCTCTTCATGCTACATACGTCAACTGACCGAGGGAAGATCTCAGGGTTCCTGGTTATGTCGAAGGCTACGTACGGCGCTTCTGGCAGGCAAGGTAAGCGTTCAATGTTGATCTAGAACTGGTCTGATGCCTGTGATATAGTGAGGATCACCGTGGAACTCCAGAGGCCCCTGGCCGGGTTGTCACACTGATCGATAGATCACACTGGGAGACCTTGACGGACCAGGTATTTTAGGACGCCTTTGCACAAAAGCTGCTGTCTAATACTGCTATCCAGCATTCTGATGCTCCACCAACAACCTGGGGTGCTGCGTACAGGGTATGTCGATACAGCGACCCTCGAAGGATTCGAGGAACGCGAGTTAACTTTGTTCTAGATACCTGCAAGGCATGTAGCAGAAGTCAGAGAGTACCTCGACATTCGTGAGATCAACGGATATAGTATTCAGTATACGCCCTTTCACGTGTCGAAGACGTACGCCGCTTCGCACGAGCTACCGGCACCTATTGACTGCTTGGTCTACGTCGGACTCCCGGACAATCCGCAATTCATGGGTCCACAAGACCTTCAAGGGTTAGCAGAACATATCGTCAAGAGCAGAGGGCCCAGTGGTGAGAACAAAGATTATCTTTACGGACTCGATCAAGCTTTGATAGAGCTTGGGGAAGGCAGCGAAGACGAGCATGTTCACGACTTGGCGAGGCGCTGCCGGGAGGTCGAGTCCAGAGCGTGTGGGAATATTGGCAAACAAGCAGATTCCCACGGCCCTGGATCTAGGTTGCAGAGAGTGGGAAGTACAGACGAGCAGGAAGAGATTGAGAAGTAGATGTTCGTGTATGACCAGTCAGGTACAAGGCAAACGCACGGTCAGCATACTCTAGATGTACAGTACTGCACGCTGTCGAAGCACTGAACCAGGCGCATGGGAGGTTTGCAGATCTGCAGGTGGTGGCTGCGGGACGAACCGAAGCTTCGTGTACAGTCTAACGGTGCGTGCGGAGGTAGAGGATACGAATCTCATAACGTGTTTAGGTGCAAGAATAAGGGGAAACGCTCTCCTCCGTCCAATGTTGTCGTCCTGAGTATACGCGCGCATCTGTCGACATGCGAGACGACACTGCGGCCACATGGAGCGACATACCGACTTCTGTGCTGCGAGCCGAACTGCTCCGCCGCCAGAGCAATGACGACCGCCCTGCCTGCGGCACCGCCAGCAACACCAAAGACTACAACATGCCGCTGCATGTCTTTGCGCTGTTCCTGATCCTCGTGCTCAGCACGCTGGGTTTGTCTTGTCATTGTCTTGTGCCTCGACTGCCTTGCTGACGGTGCCATGTGCATAGCTTGCTCGTTTCCACTCCTTGTTCGAAGGGTCCCGCGCATGCCTGTGCCTCGCCTGTTCCTCTTCCTCTCAAGGCACTTCGGTACCGGCGTCCTGATCGCGACCGCTTTTGTGCATCTCTTACCTACTGCCTTCACCTCCCTGACCGACCCTTGTCTGCCACCCTTCTGGAACCAGGGATACCCAGCCATGGCTGGCTTCATAGCCATGATATCCGTCATGCTAGTAGTGGGTATAGAGATGTTCTTCGCGACGAAAGGTGCCGGTCATTCCCACTCTAGCGAGTACGTGACCCCTGGAGAACCTGGAGAACAACACGAAGATATGACTCCTCTGAGAAGAGGTAGTCGCGACGCCTTCTCCCGCCCATCACACCGCCGGAGTGACAGTTATAGGCCCTTCAGTCAAGCCCAGATAGGCTCTGAGGAAGATGCTGCTGAGGCCATGGCTTTGCAAGATGCTTCGCAATGGCAAGAGAATGGAAACTACAACGACACAGAACCCCTGGCGCCGAAAGGTCGTCTCAGTACAGACACGGGGAGTGGTAATTCGGATCTTGATTTGGATGAGCTGGATCCGCACATGGACGGGAATGGGGAGCTATCCAATGGTCATGCGCATGCGGTCGAACCAAGTTTGGAACGAACCGGCTCGCCTTCAGACCACCAGCAGCAACAGAAGATGTTGTTGCAGTGCCTACTCCTTGAGGCAGGCATCCTATTCCACAGTGTCTTCATAGGCATGGCGGTTTCTGTGGCCACAGGAACCTCCTTCATCGTCTTGCTTGTAGCCATCTCATTCCACCAAACATTTGAAGGACTAGCGCTCGGGTCCCGTATTGCGGCCATCACCATCTTCCCCAAGCGCTCTCCTCGGCCGTGGTTAATGGCCCTAGCCTACGGGACGACTACACCTGTGGGACAAGCCATCGGACTGCTGGTTCACAACCTCTACGACCCGTTCAGTCAGACTGGATTGCTCATGGTAGGCATTATGAATGCTATTAGCAGCGGTTTGCTGTTGTTTGCGGGGTTGGTTGAGTTGCTAGCAGAGGACTTCTTGAGCGATGAGAGCTACGAGGTTCTCCGGGGCAAGAAACGATTGCAAGCGTGTGGTGCTGTGGTTGCTGGAGGTCTATTGATGGCCCTAGTTGGTGCATGGGCATAGATACTGGAATACATTTGAGAAACAAGGCGTTGGAACATGTCTCAGGAGAAACAACTTGTACAAAGTATATGAGTGTAAAGATATTAGGCCAAATGGCGGGTTAGTCCGTACAATGCGCGTGTAATTGAGTGGTGAATCGGTTGAGCACCTGGGGGGATACTCCAAAGATATAGAATGACCAAAAAAAAGCCCCGATTCATGAATAGCACAGCGAATGGCAACTAGGCTCGGGAGGATGCATGATGGCGACAAGTCGAGGATCGGCATAGATGAGGAGTCAAAGCGACGGCCGCTAAGTCGTTTCCCTCTTGCTTGTCGCATCTTGCATGCTGCGACAATAACAACTTATTGGCACTCCAACACCAGGCGTGCCGACTCGTTTCGCAATAAGTTATTGACGTCTGTACGCTGTGTTCCTCGCTGCTCACCCGGCCTTTCACGAGATAGCTTTGTAACGAGAGCAGAAATCGACCTTGGACTCGCGGGCGTCATTTCGGAAGCGAGCCGTTTCCTACCGTACTCCAACGTTGGCTGGCTATCGACGACTCGGTCTCTTGTTTCTGCGCCACTCCACTCGTCCTGCTAATAACCAAGCAACCTCGACTGTCGGCTTGCTCGCGTCCGTCAATTGCTTGTGGTATGCGGGTCTAATCGAACACACAAAATGTCTGCCACGACGACGACTGCACCGAGCGCAGCCGCCTCGCTCTCTGCCTCGCCTACCAGCACCGGCTCTTCGGGCGGCGGCAGCGGTCCCACCAGCTCACCTCTTCTGTTCTTCGTCGCCTTGGGTTTCGGCGTTGTCTTCACAAACTTATGGTAGCCATGCATGCCTCGTCCGCCCTGGCGCGCTCCTTTGCTGACCCACTACCTCAGGATCATTGTCGGCGTCAAGTATTGTTTCCGCTACAATCAACGCAACCGCCAGCGCGCTCTCGGAGAGGATGGCAATCCCATCGATCTCATGGCCATGCCCCGTCCGCATAGACGCCGTAGAGAGAAGAAACTCATGACCATGGACGACGTCAACGAGCGCTTCCCACTCACAAAGTACAAGATCTGGAGAGCCTCGCGCGAAGCCCACGGTCTGTCCACTGCCGGCGGTGTCAGTGCCGCCCCGAGTCGTGCTCCCAGCATCAGGCATGACCACCTCCCGGACCTCCCCGAAGACCCTCAGACCCCCCTGACCACTCTTGAAATGGCTCAACATCACCATGCCACTGCCATTACCGCTGCCTCTTCGACTGCTCCCGTCACCAATTATGACAAGGTTCCCTTGGAAAAGACCGAGACTGTTGCCTCGTCCATCCATGACCACGAGTCTGATGACGAAGATGACCCCATTCGTACTGCCGCACCGCCTGAGATGGCCGCTCCCCCTGGAGACACTTGCGCCATCTGTCTGGATAACCTCGAAGACGATGATGATGTTCGTGGTCTCAGCTGCGGTCACGCATTCCACGCAGCCTGTCTGGACCCATGGCTAACTTCCCGCCGTGCGTGCTGCCCTCTCTGCAAGGCCGATTACTACGTTCCAAAGCCTCGTGCTGCCGATAATGCCGACGACACCGGACGCAGGGAACGCGGTATGCGTATGCCCCAGAGCCCCGCTTCTGCTTGGATTGGTGCTCGTAGATCAGGCAATTCGGGCAGGAGACGCATGATGCTTGCCGGTCCAAGATTCTTGGTGGTTGAGCCTCACACCGACCAGCATGGTTTCCCTCAAGTCGTGCACACAGGTCCTGGTCCAGGTGTTCGACCCGAGTCTGAAGGTGGATGGCTCAGCAGGTTGCCTCGTTTCGCAAACCCCCTTCGACGAGGAAACGCCTCGGGTACGGCGCAGACCAACGCCACAAACACTACGCCAGGCGATCTTGAAGCTGGAACTTCAAGATAGTCTTTGAATACCCATTTGATTTTGGTTTCTTCTGGCAGCGGGATATCTATGGCTTTCTCCGGAACAACAGTAACGGTCCTATTTGGGGTTTGGTGTTTTCGTCGGGTATTAGGGTTAGCGACAGGGTCAGACATCTCGTGGGAGATCAAGGCGCTGGTTTTTGGAGTGGTTTCATTTTGCTTCAAATCTTATGCTTGCATTATCACAGTGAATTGTGCCATTGATCTTGACTTTCTCTATCGCTATATTTGTGACTTCTCATCTGCCCCAGACCAAGCTCGAGCAATGCTCGGATCTACATCTCTCCGCACTGGGAAATGGCTACATCCTGGATTGGCTTGTCGGTCACGTTGGTCCTGACGTTCTCAATCTTCCGCACGACGTCCATGCCATCGACAATCTTTCCGAAGACAACATGCTTGTTGTTGAGATGAGGCAATGGGACCGTGGTGATGAAAAACTGGCATCCGTTCGTGTTTGGACCAGAATTCTACAATGATCATGTTAGCCATCTTGGACGGTTGTGCATTGAATTAATGTTGATAGACACCTACCGCCATGGACAGTAGGCCAGCGACATCGTGTCGCAGGTTGAAGTTCTCGTCAGCAAAGGCTTTTGTGCCGTAGATAGAAGCCGAGCCAGTTCCATCGCCATTCAGGAAGTCACCGCCTTGGATCATGAAATTCGGGATCTTGTCGCGTCATGTCAGTGTCGTCCAAGACTGCGTCGAAGGTGTTGCAGAACTCACGACTCGGTGGAACTTGCATCCTTTGTAACCTTGCGGGTGTCCTAGATGGTTCTTGGTCTCGCCCGTACAGTATTGACGGAAGTTCTCGGCGGTCTTGGGCACGACATCATGGAAGAGTTCCATCTTGATGCGGCCCAAAGGCTCGCCGCCTACGGTAATGTCGAAGAAGACCACTGGATTGGGTGACGCTGATTCTGCCATGTTTTCGAGCAGCGTATGCGCTGTAATGGAGAATTTGGCGGAAGTCGACGCAGTAGCAGTCTATTGGCGAACAAAGATCGCAAAATGTTTGGTTGCAATGTGCTAAAACGAAGGAGACGCGATATATCGAGTGATGTTGTTGTGGGCGAAGTTTCAATCAGACAGTAACAAATGCTTGTTGGCGAAATTCGTCAGCTGTCACTACTAGATAGGAGTTGTGACCTTGACCGAAGTAACATGTAACTCAACAGCGTCATGATAATTCACATACAAGTCAAAAAGTTCAGTCCGACATACAGGAATCAGAGGACGATAATAGACAGAGAGTGAATGAGTCAGACAGGGTGATACTGCCGACGTGCTGGTGTTGGGCGCCGGAGCTGAGAGCTTATGCCCCGCTATTGACATCATAATACATGCGTGCTGAACATGCGTGCTGATCAAGTTCATGAGGATCTGATCACATCAACTTCTTCCATTTTCACCCTCCCAATACTTCACTTATCTACGTACGTCCAATCAGGAAAGCACATCAAGTACACAAAGTATGTCCCATCTCCTGATCGCGAGTGAGACGCGAAAGGACCCTAACTGACTTCGCAACGTACAGCACCTCGATCATGTCATACGGAAACGAGCGCTACGATGGTGGTGATGGTGGCAACTACGGCGGCGATGAGTACGGCAATAACGATAATAGACGCGGACATGGCGGACAAGGTGGCCGCCAGGAGTACGGAAACTCTCAGAGTGAATTCGGTGGACAAGGATACGGCTCCCAAGGCGGAGGCGGTTACGGTCAAGGCAATTCCGAATACGGTGGCCAGTCTGGCTACGATGAGCGCAGAGATGAGCTGAGACAGCACGGCCAATCAGGCTATGGGTTGGTGTTCAGCTCCAAAAGCAATACATACCTCGCTAACTGCTTGCTGTAGTTCTGTGGCTGGTCCTGGTGGTTACGGAAGAGGCCAGGAAGGCTATGGTGGCCCTGGAGACAGAGTAAAGTCCAACAACCCTGAGACAAGATACGGCTCTGGCTACGGCGAGGCTGATCGCTACAATGGGGGCAACAACAACAACAGCAACGACGGAGGTTATGGAGGTGGCTACAACGGCGGTAACAATGGTGGAAATGGCGGCTACGGTCATTCGAGCGGCACTTCATACGGTGGTGTTCCCGGTGGTTCCGATGACTACTCGTCTGCAGCCCACACTGCAGCCCAGCATGCTGGTAGTTCGGGAGACTCGAACCTGTTCAGCGCCGCTCTCGGCATGCTCTCAGGTCACAAGGCAAAGCAGGAAGACGTCGACGAGGACGACGCAGTCAAGCAGCACCAGCAGTACTACGGTGGAGGTGGTCAGCCTCAGCAGGCCAGTTCCAGTAGCATGGGCTCAGCTGCCGCTATGCAGGCCCTCAAGATGTTCAACCAGGGAGGCAGCTCTTCGGGTCATGGAAAGAGCCAGAACGACTTCATCGGTCTTGCCATGTCTCAAGCCGCCAAGCTCTTCGGTATGTGTTCGAACTGTGACATCTCAAATGGTACTTCGACTGACAATTCTACAGATCAGCAGAGCTCTCAAGGCAATGTGCACCAGCAAGCCAACAAGCAAGACGCCGTTGCATCTGCAGCACAGATGGCATTGAAGATGTTCATGAAGAGCCAGGGCGGTGGTACTGGCAGCAGCAGCGGCGGTGGTCTCATGGGCCTCATGAGCAAGTTCATGTAAACCCAACATCAATGAGAAACGATAAAATGGACGGTGTCTCACACAGCTTCAAAAAGAAAGATCTCCTCATTTTCAGAGGCCCTAGGCTACTACGCTCTATCTCAATAATATTCGGAATGTGTGGTCATGAGGAATATAGTGTATATCAGGTTCGCAGTGTAGCTGTAAGATTTGACCAAGACTGGTTCTTGTGCCTATCATCTAAAAATGGATGTGCTGCGCTTCTTCATCTCGAGCTCACATTGCAGCTTGTCTCTGCACGATGAACCGAGAGCCGTGCAGAGAACAATCCCTGGCTGCCTTGGTCCCGCTGATCACCTGCTCACATTCTGTCTACTCTACGACTCTTTAACTTTAGGTAGCCTTTGTTGCCGTCATCTCCTGCGACGTCTTCAGACTCAACAACTCGCCTCGATGAAGACGAAGTGATCGAAGCCGCCGGACGAGAAGCTCTGGAACCACCCACAAGTACCGCCTGCTCGTCATCCCGTTCGTAGTCAAAGTCGTCCCCGGAGATGACCTCCCATTCTGCTCCTGACATATCATGGAAGAGAATTTGCTTAATTTTGTCAAGGAAGCGTGCAAAAGAGGCGGTCCGCCAGTTGCGCATCACATCGCCACCTTCAACCAAAGAAGAAGTCTGGGGGACACCCGCATGAGAGAACAGACCGAAAGGCTGGCCAGTACTTGTGGGCTGGTCAGGGTTGGTTGGCTGAGGGGTTGAGCTTCCACTGGTATGTTTGCGGAGTAGAGTGTACAGATTGAGACCCACAGGACAAACGACTTGACATGCGCTAGAAAGATTAAGTCCTTGGGAGGTGCAGAGCCATGCGACGTCCCAGGCAAGCAGGGCGACTCCTTCGACGAACAAGTTGTACTTAGCAGGGTCCTCTTTTGCCAAAGCAACCAGAGGACGGTCTAGATGGAGGAGCCGTGGTTTGGGTAGAGAGCGATGATCCAGAGTACGCGAGGAAGACGGAGTAGATGTAGAGCCTGGGAAGGGAAGCTGAAAGCCCTGATATGAAGATTGCAGAGAGAATATGGTAGGATGAGGATAGCTTGCATGAGGTGTAGTAATCTCAGCAGGGAGACGAACAGATAGATAGTGGCAACATGTGACCAACAGACGGCATATGTTGGCGAGTGAAGCATTGATGAGTTGAGGCTGTGCAGAGTTGAGTTGGCGCAGGTCGATGATGGAGATGCCACCAATGGTATAGTCGTGTACGATGCTACCGTCAGGCAGGCGTCGCCTCTTTTGCTGTAATCCCGCCAATCTCGCCGTCTCCTGACACAACTTGGTGCGACCCTCGAGCGTACGTGCGTGTACTTTGTCTAGCCGCCGTTGACTTCGACGGATAGTTGCGTGAAGTGGTTCGAGCAACTGAGGTACACGGCTAGTCATCTCGGTCCTCTCACGTTTCATGTCGGTATGCCGCTGTTTGATCTCAAGCTTGCGTGAGATGTTCTCTTGACGGGCTTGCTCGATCTTCTGTCTGAGCTGGTTGAGCTGGTCGTTGATGATAGAGCAGCGCACGCGGATGGCCTGACTTTCCCGCAAGACCTGCGCATGAGCATGCTTCCCTGCACACTCGGTAATGTCTACCAGCTCCGGGCCAGAAGAGAGCGAGGACGATTGGAGGTCTTGGGGCGGAGAGATTATATGCTTAACCTGCCTGCGGAGTGTCTCGTTGCTGAGCAAATCTGCCAATCTGTCTAATCGAGCCTGATAAACCAGAGCCCGAGCACACGAGGCGCATGTTGGTTGCCCATGGGACGGAAACGCAGTAGAGCATATCGTGCATTCCATCGTTCGGCTGATACCCAGGTTCGGGTCCAGTATCTCTGTGTAATGGTTACTTGCGCATTGATTGATCTTCTTTATGACTTTTTGAAGTGCTCGCGAATGACCAGCGTCTGGGATGGCTACTGCGCCAAAACACTCTCGATTAGTCTAGGCATGTACGAGACTCTCCTTGTCTGAAGTGTGACCGTCTGGCACCCGATTGTCGAGTCACAAGTGAAGGTGAAATGTTCGAGTTGTTGAGCACACCAGTCACGCTTCTAAATGCACGTCACAATAAGTAACGTGACCCCCCCTCTGAGTTGCATATCCTGCAACAACGTGTTGGTCTAAATCTAGCTGCTGAATGGTACAGATCTCGCTCGAGTCTAGCAACTATTCAGAGAGAGAAAAATCAATTGTCGGTCTCTTTGAAGGTCTTCCATCTTTGCAGTGTTGAACCAATCAAGAGGGGGTGTGAACAATCAAACGCGTCGCGTCACCCGGGTCCGTGACTGCCTATTAGTTTCAGCACCTTGATAAATCATGTCGTGAACGTCTGTAACATTCCCGGAAACAACACCATGGCCTCTGAGAATACCACCCCTATCAAGCAAACCAATCACCCACCTGACGACAGTGATCATGAGGATTCTTTTGATCCAAAGGATGAAATAAACCCCTTCGACTGGCAAGACTTAGAAGCCAGATACTTGAGTGCCATGGCAGAGTGCAAGGCTAAAGAGGATGTGCATCTTGAAGAATTCGAATCTCTGTCACAATACTTCGGATTCTGGGCAGAGACCATCTCAGATCACGAACAGAAGCGAAGCCACCAGCGGTATGCCTTATCACGGAGGACACTAAACTCTCTTCTAACACCTTTTTTTTCAGTTTGAAGACCCAGAGCGCTCTGGTTGAAAGACAGGAAACCGAGCTTGAAGAAAGAAGAACGCATTGTAAGGTCAAACCTCTGGAACCGCCTTCTCAATACATCGCTAATGAATCTGAACATAGACATCAAGGTTGTCGAAGCATTTCAGAATGCTCTTAACATGCTCAACAACCTATCTGCTCCGCAACATCAGCATCACGCCTAGAAACATGCATATGGCTACGTTCATCTCGAAGGTCGTGCTGCGCATAATGGTGAAACCCCTGGCAGTTATCTGCACCTTCGCATCACATTGAAGGAGTTGCTCGAGTCCGTCTGACGCTTTTTGTTATCGGTTTATTGCTTCTGTGTCTCCAATTTGCTCTATACCCACTCTTCAGAGTATGCCAATCACGAAAGATTATGACAAGATGTCCTTTTTCTTGAGGCCTTATCTTTATACAAACTGAACCAGGTCGCCGAAGAATCAAAGTCTATTTCTATACAATTGCCACATGTCGCGCGAGTTTGGACATATCCAAACTACAACAGGGGGTTTTGCTTGTACTCAGGGGCATCACTATCGGTCTGGCTCTTCTTGACCTCTTGGTCCTCGATACCCTTCTCTACACCAGTGTCGTGTTCAGCGAGGAATTTCTCGGCCTCAAGAGCAGCGATACAGCCAGAACCTGGTTTAATTGTCAGCACGTGTTGAATGAATAACCTCAAGGATCCGGCAATACATACCTGCACTGGTGATGGCTTGACGGTACTTCTTGTCCTGAACGTCTCCTGCAGCAAAAACACCCTCGATGTTGGTGTGAGTGGTACCGGCCTCGGTGACCAAGTAGCCGTCCTCGTCCATTTCCAGCTGTCCCTTAAAGAGAGAGGTGGCCGGCTCGTGACCAACAGCGTAGAAAAGACCATTGGCAGCAATATCCTCTTCCTTTCCAGACTTGATATCCTTGATGGTAAGACCGGTCATAAGACCACGAGGCTTGTCCTCGCCGGTGATCTTGGTAGCAACGGTGTTGTACTTGATCTCAACCTTGGGGTTGGTGCTCAATCTACGGGCGTTTGCCTTGCTGGCACGGAGCTGGTCCTTACGAACAAGCACAGTGACCTTGGAAGCCTTCTTGGTAAGGTAAATGGCCTCCTCGACGGCCGAGTCACCACCTCCAATGACGACAAGAGGCTTCTGTCTGAAGATTGGTAGCGAACCATCGCATACGGCGCATGCGCTGACACCGTTACCCCAGTATTGTTCCTCACCAGGCAGATCCAATCTTCTTGCCTTGGCACCGGTTGCGATGATGATACTGTCGGCTGTGTGTGTCTCTTCCTCGAGGTTCTCGTCGTCGCCCAATGGGTGGAGCCAGAACTTGAAAGGTCTCTGTGAGAAGTCGACCTTGCCAACAGTCTGAGTGATGATCTGGGTACCGCAGGCCTCGGATTGTGCGCGCATGTTGTCCTGAAGTGGGTCAGAGTCTGATGTGGTGCGCACCAACCGAATTGTCACTCACCATCAATGTTGCGCCCTGGATCTTGGTGAAACCAGGGAAGTTCTCAACCTCATCGGTGGTGGTCAACTGACCGCCGGCAGCGATTCCCAGAGCGAGGAAACCCTCGTACAGAACAGGCTGGAGGTCTGCACGTGCAGCATAGATGGCAGCGGTGTGGCCTGCAGGGCCCGAGCCGATGATGACGACCTTGGAGTGCATGTTGCGGGCTGGTGGAGGAGCAAGGGCGCTGGCTTCTCGTGCTACGAATGGAAGAGATGCGAATGGGAGAGCGAGAGAGGCGCGGAAAGGAGTAATGCCTACACGGCGGAGAGTCGAGGCGAACAGTTTGACGGTGATTGGTAGATAGTTTTTAGGGGCAGAGCAGAGCGACGTCTGTATATAAGATGGCCAATGTTGCTTAGCAATACTCTAATCAGACCATTCGGGTACGGCTGGTTCCGTCTATGTGATGATATTATGTTTCTTCAAGGCGTTTGGATATTCGTAATCGCAGCCGTAACGAGCGCCGCTCTTTTTCTTTCGGCTTCGTTCCAAATCGCAACTTTGACCACGGACCGACCGAGGGACTGTTTTGGTTTGGCTTTGTCTGCCGAAGACCCTGCGATCTCGGGCCACGTGCATCACTGCGTCTTTCTGGACAAAGCATTCGATGCCTGCACACACACTGTAGAGACTACAAGCACGCTGGGGACAGATGACACTGTTAGAAGAGTCATTTGATTGTCCCTAACGGATAGGTACTCCCAATACTAGTCGAAGGTTGTGTATCGGCATAGCTAGACCCTGATCATTTGCACTTTTGCAGGTGGCATGCGCCGAATAGATCTAGAAACCTCACCCCCGCGACGCCTGCATCGGACATCTTCTCCTGCGATGACCCCGAAGCTTATGTCAAAACGGATCTAATCTGATGCAATCGCATGACTTTGATCGTCTGATTTATGCGGCGTCTTGTGGTTCATCAATATCGTCCTGTGTTTCATCGACAGCCCCATCCTTTGCCTGTACTTCATCCGGCGCGCCTCGTTTCCTCAAATTCTCGATTCCGTATAGGAGATTCTCAAGTTGCTTCCGCTCTGGCATAGGCACCACAAGTCCATTGGCGGCATTCAGCTTCGTGTTGAAATCCTCATCGAGCTCGAATCTGATCCGGGATTCGGCGTTGCGTATTCTGTAAGCCTGTAGACGCGGGAATGACGCCTTTGTGCTGTTAGCTTGCCGTGCCTTCTAAGAAACCAAGAGACAACATACTTCAGTGACATCCATCGAGACAACGACAACATCTCCAACTACAGTAACATCCAAGGGAACACCGGGCAGACGAATTCCATCCATGCGGAAGGGATCGATTGAGGTTGAGCCCTGTGTCGATACCAGAAGGCACGGTAACTTCTCACAAGCGACGAGGATTGCAGTTTCCTTATCTTGTGTGGGTACAACCCAAAGCCCCGACACTGCGATTGGGCTCTCTGCTCCGAATGAGGGGTCCTCAGATCGAGAGAAGAGAGCCACGAGACCAGATCTCATATCACGCTTTTCTGTGAGGCTGCCAGCCCGCCAATCCCAGAGACCCAACCAGTCGTCTCCACCACCGCTCACCAGAAGCTTAGTCCTAGATAGGAGGCAGACCTTGCTGATGAATTCCTTGTGCCCGAGACAGAAACGCTCAACGATGTGTGCTTGTGGAGGACCACGAGAGACTCTGATGTGTTCGTCCCTATCAGCCGTGATGATGTAGCCGCGAGTCTTGCCCTCGACCTCCTCAGTCGCGAATTGGACATCCGTCAGCATTGAAACGTGTCCAAGGAGAAGTTGGTATTCGAATTTGGGCCCCTCTTTGGCTTTGGCTTGCAGATCCTTCTGCTTCATCTGATTTTCTAAAGCCTTTCGATTGCGACCAGAGTGGACGGTCAACGTCGTTGCTGCAGGGACGTATTTCTTGGGCCCGACGTCCTCCTTGGTTTCAATCTTAGGAGACTCTCCGACCTGCTCGGCCTTCTCTGCGGGGAACAGAGGCAGGGAATACACATCTCCAAATTTATCACCACACAAGATAGTCTTGTTGTCAGGAGTCACCAAGACCGCACAAGGACGTTTAGGCATAACTCTTGATAAAGATCAGTTACGCAGTGGAGAATGTGAAGAGCATCAGTCCTTACCTTTCACTCAACTCATTCAGCTTACCATTCTCGGTTACTTCCAAGACTCTGACCGCCTTGTCATCGGTCACAGCGACTACATGTTGGTTGTCGGCGGAAAGCGTAATCTTGATGACATTGGGAGTAGCTGCTGCTTCTGGCTCAAGTTTGCGCTTTTTGCCCGGAGGGCCTTCTGAAGCCGTTTCTTCCTATTAGCTGGTTTAGTAGGCGTTCATCGAGCTGGAGTCGACTAGGGGTCTCCAATCAGTCACATTACTGTATGAGACCCCAAGTCGATGACACTCACAGGACCGTTGTTCTTTTGCTCAGGCCATTGCGATACAATTGAGCCGTCTGCAACCTTTACAGAAACAATTCGACTGCCGCATGCTGCCAACAAAAGACCATGAGGCGCAAAACTCTGAACATTGCAAAGAGTTGCAATCTGATACGGGTGACTCATGTCACCTCAGAGCGACGATGAAGAAGTGAGGAATAGAAAAGAGAGGAAGTGAAAACAAACGCTCACTCGGCCATACGCTTGAAGCAGCCAGCGTCCAGAATGTCGGGCTCAAAAAAAGGTATGGTCGAAGCTTTTCCGAATCGGTAGTCGCCGGCGCCAAGGCCAACACCCACGAAGCAAATTCGCTCCGCTGCGGTCTGGCAAAAGCTGTGAATTGAGAAGACCTTGATCCTCTACAACAACCACTTACGGGACATTTTCCAGACTTCGCCTGAAACATCCCTAACTCATCGCAAGATAGCAGAAATGGGGGGCAAGTCAGCAACCAAGGCCGCTTACTTCGATAAGCTGAAGACTCTTCTTGAGACTTACAAGTCCATCTTCATCGTCACCGTCGACAATGTCTCTTCTCAGCAGATGCACGAGATCAGACAGGCTCTCCGTGGTGATTCCGTTGTCCTGATGGGCAAGAACACCATGGTCCGCCGCGCTCTCAAGGGCCTCATCAGCGAGGCTCCCGAGTACGAGCGTCTCCTTCCTCACGTCAAGGGTGAGTGAATGCGCCTGGCGCTTTTGCGCATACACGAGGCGCCCAACTGACCTGTCTTCTTCCAGGTAACGTCGGTTTCATCTTCACCAACTCCGACCTCAAGGACACCCGTGAGAAGATTCTCTCCAACCGCGTCGCCGCCCCCGCCCGTGCCGGTGCCGTTGCCCCCGCCGATGTTTTCATCCCCGCTGGTAACACTGGTATGGAGCCCGGAAAGACCTCTTTCTTCCAGGCTCTCGGTGTCCCCACCAAGATTGCCCGTGGTACCATTGAAATTACCTCGGACCTGAAGCTCGTTGAGGCCGGCAGCAAGGTCGGTGCCTCCGAGGCCACCCTTCTCAACATGCTGAACATCTCTCCCTTCACCTACGGTATGGGTATTGCTCAGATCTACGACCAGGGCCAGACCTTCGATGCCAGCGTCCTCGACATCGAGGAGAGCCAGCTCCTCAAGGCCTTCACCAGCGCCATCACCACCATCGCCACCATCTCCCTGGCCATCAACTACCCCACCCTGCCTTCGGTCATGCACTCCCTTGTCAACTCCTACAAGAACGCCATCTCGGTCGCCATCGAGATCGACTACGAGTGGGAGGCCATCCACGAGCTCAAGGACCGCATCGCCAACCCCGACGCTTACGCCTCTGCTGCTCCCGCCGCCGGCTCTGCTCCCGCTGCTGGTGACGCTCCTGCTGCCGCCAAGGAGGAGGAGAAGGAGGGTAAGAACAATTCGTTTGGAGTACTACTTCAGATCAAGAAGCTAATTATTTTATTACAGAGTCCGAGGAGGACGACGACATGGGCTTCGGTCTGTTCGACTAAGCGTGTCGCCTACCATAGATTTTCTAGAAAAAGAAAACAAATCCCCGTCACCAAAATGGCCGTCAGGTTTCCCAGTGACACTTACTCACAGCCAGCGCCTACTTCTCAAATGGTCAGTATCATCTTTTCACTTTCCAACGCTCCTTCGCGGATGATTATACATTTTTAACCCCGAGATCTTCAATGAAGATTAAACCGCAACAACAACACTCTAATTTTTTCATGACGCACATTACCATCACATTCTTGCTCTACAACGTTTATCTGTTGAACTAGACTGACTGAGATGACAGATACATGTAACGTGAAATGTTCCTCATCCACCGGTCTATTCGGTTTATGCTTGACTTACGTCTACTCGTATCCAAAACACATGAAAATACCAATTTCCTCCCAAACTCTTGCATACACCTTGGCTTGAACTGTTGTCTGTCGCTACGTCCGCGTGAGCATATCTCTCCTCGTCACTAGGGTTGTGCTGCCAATATGCCCCCATGTGGTCCGAAAAGAGCTTGAGGCTTAGGCTTTTGGCAAGTCCGAGTCCTCTGTAGTCCTTCTCAACATGCAGTGTTGTCAGTGAAGCATCTACTCCCAGGAAGCCCCAGGCAATGGGCGTAGATGCAGTTGATCCCCCTTGTTCATGGTATATCGCAACGCTAGGCAACTTGCGTAGAGTTCTATCCTGACGAGGAATCTGTGTGCGTGATTTGACCAACCCATAGTCTTTCGGATCCACTTTGCCATATACAAAGCCAGGAGGTAGACTGCGAGGAACCACACTGTACCTGCGTGAGCCGTGTTGTTGCTGAAGATGCTGTGTTTCAATCACTTACTCGTTTCTAAGATCAAAGATGTACTTCTGATAGGGTATGTCTGAACCAACAAAGCTCGAGTCGAGAAGGCCGAGTCTCTTCAATATGGCGACTGTAGAGCTATGGACAGCTCCAAGCAAGACAACCTTTTCATTCATCAAGTGCTTTTCATACTGATCCCGGTCAACGCTCCCATAGCCATTGGTATCTGCAGGGAGACTTGTAGACTTGTCCGAGCCCGTGATGGGACTCGATGCTTGGGGAATGATTTCAGCCTTGCTGATCTCCTTCAATAAAGATCTGACAAGGTCGTCTGCTTGTGGAAGCCATGAATCGTCTGCTGGTGTATCGTGTTCCCAACTGGCAGCAATCCAGACCTCAGTTTCTGGTCTGCAAGTACGATCAACGAAGGCCACTATCCATGGGCTGCTTGGAACCTTTCCGTGAGTCAAGATGGTAAAATCGACGGAGCTGAATAACCGCGAGCCTGGTGTGAAGTGTCCAAATTGGAGTCGTCGGTATAGAGCAATGCATGTTGGCAAGCATGGATTGAGCCATTGGATCAGAGCTTGCTTCGAATCAAGTGGTAGCGCGAACATGCCGACGTGAGGTGTCGTTGTCATAGATCTTGAACAGTTGTCACAGAATAGGTGGAATTTGAGCAGAGGGCGGAGGAAACAAGAGATTAATATATAACCACGATCCCGTGCTTTGAATGACTAACTTCAGCCTGCCGTGTTTCCCGGTGTCTTCAGCGCCCAACGCCTTCTTGTTGGATGGAAAGAGAACCCACCGCACGATAAGTGCAGGAAGACGATGTAATGGACTTGGAAAACGAGAAACCTCGTGCTGTTCTATAGAATGCCGCAAACGCTACCCACAAGCATAGAAAAAAAGGAATTGTAAAGGAGCATGAGTTGCCCAAGATGGGCCATTGATAAGCACCAATCCGGGCTCCTCTTATTTCATGTCATAACGTCGTTTACTGCGAGGCGCATTGTACTCTCTCCCCACCTGCGTGCATCTCCTCATCGTCGTCCTCGCCCATGGCGGCGCGTTGTGCGCGGGCCGATTCACGGCTGGGATCAACCTTGTCGAGCGTGAAGTCTTCGGTCATGGCGTCTTGTGGAGGAACATTCTGGGGCGAGCGAGGGGGCAGAACGCTCTCAAGAGCGGCCTTCTGCTCGTCGGTCATGGCGCCGCCATCGGGACCGGGCAGGACCTCGGGGAACTTGACGTCGAACTGGATGTAGAGGTTGCCGAAGTCGTGATGTCTGTATGAGGGCATACCTTGACCTCTGATAACCTTGATTTCGCCTGTTCGTGTGGTCAGCATGCTGAATTCGACTTGCGATATTTAGGAAACGTACCAGGAGAGATGACCTCGCCAGGCTTGATCTCAACAGTGAGCCACCTCTCGTCAAGGTGCTCGATGTAAATGGCACCACCAGCGAGAGCAGTCAAAAGATCGATCTCAGCCTGATAGAAAAGGTCGTCGCCCTTGCGCTGGAAGCGAGCGTGGGGCTTCTGCTCGATCTCGAATTGAACATCACCGGGCTCGACACCAGGCATCTGGTCACCTTCTCCACGGAAGTCGATCTTGGTACCACTCTGAACACCCTTGTCAACGTGAACGTGGAGGACCTTGCGCTCAACAGTGGTCTTCTTTCCGTGACACTGCTTGCAGCGGTCCTTCTCGCGGATGATCTCGCCTTCTCCATTGCAGTCGGGGCAGACGGTTTGGAAGCGCTGGATCATGGGGCCCATCTGGCGCATCATCATCTTCATACCCTGACCGTTACAGCCTGTGCAGGTCTTGACAGCGCCCTCCTTGCCGCCGCGACCGTCACACTTAGGGCACATGACGGACTTTTGCAAGGCGAGCTTGGAAATCTTGCCCTTGTACATGTCCTCAAGAGAGACCTTGTGGACGTGATGGATGGTGCGAGCCTTCTTGGGGCCGGTTTCACGCATGCCGCCGCCGAACATGCCACCAAAGCCGCCGCCGCCGCCGAAGAATTGCGAGAAGAGGTCTTCTGCGTTCATGCCACCGCCCATGCCGCCTTGCTCAAGTCCCTCTTCACCATATTGATCGTAAAGTTGGCGCTTTTCTGAGTCGGCAAGGATTTCGTATGCGTGTGAGAGTTCCTTGAACTTTTCGGCGGCTTCTGGTGAGGGGTTCTTGTCTGGGAGAGAGTCAGTCTCGGCCACTTGAATGGTCCGATGAACACATACCAGGGTGGTACTTGAGAGCGCCCTTGCGGTATGCCGACTTGAGCTGGGACTCTGATGCATCGGGAGCAACGCCCAGAGTCTCGTAGAATTTCGTGTCCTTGACCATGGCGCCGGTGGGTTGATGGATGGGAGAGTGTGATAGACGCGCGGACAGAAGCGAATGTAGAAAAAAACTGGAAGGGGTATCAAATCAACAGATAAAAAGCCAAGGTCTGGAGTTGAAGAGTAGTAAGCGCAGGCTCTGAGAGGGTTCAGAGGATCAAGAGGGCTTGGGAAGGCGATTGATTTGACTCCGATAGGCTTTCTAGAGCCTTCGATGATTTTCTCCCGACTGGCCCCTACCAACGCCAAGCCTCTCACTTCTATGCTCCGAAACTCACTCGCCTGCTCTCAATGAGACTCGTGAGACAAACATCAAGCTGCTGAAGCGAACACAGCATGGGACTAGCTAGACATCGATCAATCAACCCATGCTTGATTTTCCTGTTCTGCCTGCAGATTGGCTTGTACGTGTACTCACTCAGCTAGTGTAGTTATGCAGCCCATGTCTAGCAAGAATACAAAAACAGAGCACCTTCTACATAAACATCAGTCAGTCAAATCTACGCTTCCCAGATTCTGTCTGCAGTCATGTTTGTAGAAACATCCTGTTGGCCTTAAGACAGCCCATTTACCGTGATTTTACTACCGGCTTCGGAACTGCCAGACTCGAGCTAGCCAAACCAAAACTCTGTTCGTCTGGGGTTCTACCTCTAACCATCCATCAACACACGTTCACCAGGTCAAACATGGAAAGCGATATTGGTTTCCAGGCTGCTCTTGAAGAGGCAAGAAAAGGCGCTGCCGAAGGTGGTGTGCCAATTGGTGCTTGCCTCGTTGGTGCAGACGGCAAGATTCTGGTAGGTGCGACAGAGGTCGTCATGGGCTCGGGCTTAATTGATGTATGAATTCAAGGGCCGTGGTCACAATTTGAGAATGCAAAATGGTTCTCCTACCATTCACGTAGGTGCTTGAGATACACTGAAGACATTGCACGATGCTAAGAAACACAAGGCCGAAATTGGTGCTCTTGAGAATGCTGGACGACTTCCCGCTACTGCCTATCAAGGAGCCACTATGTACACGACTCTCTCACCCTGCGACATGTGCACTGGAGCTTGCATTCTCTACAAGGTCAAGCGCGTCGTTCTCGGTGAGAACAAGACCTTTGTCGGTGGCGAAGACTACCTCAAGCAGAGAGGTATCGAGGTTGTCAACGTCAATTCGGCCGAATGTGAAGATTTGATGAAGAAGTTTATCAACGAACACCCCGAGGAGTGGTGAGTGTCTCAGTCCGCCAGCAGCCATATCATTATTGACATATATCGATGCAGGAACGAGGACATTGGTGAGCAGTAGATTCCGGAGATCCGCTTCACCAATCGCTGGTCATCATGTTTCGGTCGTGCATCTTTTGCTCTGCGGCATGTAGAGCAGAAGTTTTGGTTGTTGTATCTTGGAGCCCTAAAGCATCATTCGCAACGGTATATAATTGGAATGGCCAGATCTTCATCTACCTGAAAGCTCGTGAATCTGTTCAAAGAAAAATTTGAGGTCATCGGGATTGACGAAAGGAGTGATTCCTAAGGATGTTAGTATCGGGATATGTAGAAAAGAGGATGGTGCTTACCATGGCCAAGGTTGGCGATCCAGCCCTGCTTGCCACCACCGAAACCCTCTACCATCTCCTTGACGACAGCTGTAATGGCTTCTCTGCCACCGTAGAGAACACCAGGGTCAGCGTTTCCTTGGAGGACCTTGCCTTTCTTCTGAGCAATGGCGTAGGCCTCCTTAGGCGAGTGTAGCCAGTCAAGACCGATGACGTTGTAGGCAGTATCGCAGAGGTCATCAAGAGCGTACCAGGCACCCTTCGCGAAGACAGTCATTGGGACGACTTCCTGGTTGAGCTCTCGGAGGCGGTTAGGCAGGTGGTCGGCAATGTAGGTCAAGTAGGGCAGAGAAAACTCCTTGAAAGAGGTGGGGGACAGCTCGCCAGCCCATGAGTCAAAGACCTGGACAATCTGCAGAGAGGGGTCAGCAAGAGGTGAGGTGTAGAGTTAGACATGACGAACCTGAGCACCGGCAACGACTTGCAGGGCAAGGTATTCGACACAAAGCTCGGCGATCTTTTGCAGCAGCTTCTTGCTCTCTTGCGGGTACTTGAAGATCCAAGTCTTGACCTGCTTGAACATCTTGGTACCACCACCTTCGACCATGTAGCTGAGCAGAGTCCAGGGAGCACCGCAGAAGCCGTAGAGCGGTACGCGACCGTCGAGCTTTTGTCTGGTCAAGGTGATGGCCTTGTATACGTAGTCCAGAGTCTCCTTGACATCGACGTCTCTTTCCATGATTTCCTGGTACTGCTTGTCGTCGGGGGACATCAAGGGGTCAGGGAAATGGGGACCCTTCTTGTCGACCATGATGACTTCCATACCCATGGCCTGAGGGATGACGAGGATGTCCGAGAAGATGATGGCGCCATCAATGAGTCCAGCAAAGCGATCGATAGGCTGGAGAGTCAGGGTAGAGGCGATTTCGGGCGAGCGACAGCACTCGAAGAAGTCGTGAGAGCCTTTGGCCTCGTGGTATTCGGGGAGGTAGCGACCAGCCTGGCGCATGACCCACATGGGCGGACGCTCGACCTTCTCACCACGCGCTGTGCGCAGGAGAAGGTCGTTCTTCATGGGTGCAAATTCGGGCATGTTGGCGCTTGTTCCTGCTGAGATACGTCTTGACAACGTCTTGACATGGGCTGCACTTTTGTTCGATCCAAGGCCAGACGACGCGAGCTTCGCTGCTCCGCCCCGCCTCCATCGACATCATGGACCAGCACGAACCTTTTTTTTTTGTTCCTACCCTCGGCTGCTTAACCAAGCGCCGCAAATGACTTGACTGGGTCATCGACAATGTTCAGACGGGCTCGTCTGCCCTTCGCTCTCTTCGGACGCACCCTTCCAAGGAAGTCGCTACTTGCTCCTTCCCATACCACTCGCGGAGCCAAAACTAAGAGCACCATCAAATTCCATCATCTACCACAAGGCGCTCTTGCCCCTCTTCCACTCCCATCGCTCGAAGACGATGCCGAGTCTCAAGTCCAGGTCTATCCGCGTGTCATACAGCAGCACTTGAACAATGTCAACAAGTTCTCCGACTGTGTTGTACTTACCCGTATAGGCAACTTCTACGAGCTGTATGGCGAGCAAGCCGAACAGTATGCTCCTCTCCTCAATCTCAAAGTCGCCCAAAGAAAAACTGGTCTTGGTCCTGTTACCATGGCCGGTTTCCAGTTTACTCAATTGGACCGTTTCCTAAAGTCTCTCGTGCAGGGCTTGAACAAGCATGTTGCCATCAGCGAAGAGGTTAAAAATTCTCCTGCCGACCAGGTCAAGAATGGTGGTCTTCTCTACAACCGAAAGGTATCACGCATCGTCACCGCCGGTACCTTGGTCGATGAAACCTTTATGGATCCTTTCGAAAACAACTTTCTACTGAGTATTCATGCCAATCTGCACACGACCGACACAGCCTCCTTTCATGGAGGTACAGATGTCGGTCTCACATGGGTAGACCTCTCGAGCGGTGACTTTTTCACTCAGCGCACAGACATAGCCTCGCTCGGCTCTGTCGTTGCTCGTATAGGAGCTCGTGAGATTGTTCTAGATGCTAGCTTTGAACAGGTCGATCGGAACCAGCTCGATCGTCTTTTGGGTCATGGAGGCCATGCTGTAACATACCACATCGCAAACCCAGAGTTTTGTACCATCAAACAATGGGCTCCGATGCTAGAAAAACCTGTCTCTCAAGTTGAATGCCGTTCCTTCTCAGAACAGGAGGTACTGGCAGGCTCATTGCTGTTAGATTATGTCAAAGGCAGGTTGCTTGAGCTGAACGTTTCTCTGAGATGTCCCATCCGCCGCAATCAGGGTGATTATATGAGTATTGACAAGCAGACCCTGAAAGCCTTGGAGATTCGATCCACTCTCCGAGACGGCCTCTTCCAGGGCAGCCTGCTGCATGCAATTCGAAGAACGACTACTAAAAGTGGCGCACGACTGTTAAACCAGAGACTAGGTATCATGCGTTCTCTGTCATTTGTATTGCACTAGCACTAATCATATGGTCTTGACAGTGTCACCGTCGATGTCACTTCCTGTAATCAACGCCCGTTTAGATCTAGTATCCGAACTGCGAGAAGAGGATCAACTGCGAGAAGAGACAATGTCTGCGCTGCGGAGGACAACGGATGTTCTGCGACTGTTACAGCGATTCTCTATTGGCAAGGGTGATGCCGACGATCTTCTGGCTCTAGCCAAAACAATTCAAATCATCAGTCAGATTGTGGATATGACGACTGGCCCTTTGTCCGTCCAAACGAATTCTTCCTCGACAATCTCTTCGCTGAGAGCATTAATTGGTCGTCTTGATCTGGCAGGCCCCTTGAAGTTAGCGGACCGTATCTTGGAAGCCATTGATGAGGATGGTCTTTCTCAACAGCACTTGGCAGAAGAAGCAGAAGCTGTCGGTGTTGCAGAACTCGCAGAACAGATCGCCGAAGCAGAGGAGCCCCAAACCAGGTCAACCAAGCGTGGCAAATCAAGCACAAAGAAGCCCGCAGTGGTTACAGACCTCAACGCTGGAGAATACTGGATTATGCGAAAAAGGCAGGTTCATCACGAGGCTAGATGACTCGGCGCATTTCTGACTCTTCCCAGTGCAAGTACAACTTTAAAACTAGGACATCAAAATCTCGATGATATTCTGGATGAGAAGGCACAACTTTTCGAGCGCTTGCGAGCAGATATAGGTATTCATGCCAACTGATGTTCATGTGCCGGACTAATAGAAGCAGGCAACACGATAGTCCTCAAATGGACTCCACAGCTGGGACATTTCTGTCAAGTCAGAGGCAAGGACGTTCGGGCAGACATTCCAGACGCCAGAAATGTCAGCTCCACTAAAAACACCAGAGCGTTTTATCTTCCGGACTGGTCACACTTGGGATCACGATTGGAAGACGCAAAGATGCGCATCCGCACCGAAGAGCAGCGAGTGCTGAACGATCTTCGAAAACGGGTAGGCTTTGAGGGCTCTGAATTTCTTTATATCTGCTAACGAGAAGTTCAGGTGATTGAAAACCTAGTCAAGCTCAGACGTAATGCTAGTATACTCGACGAGTTAGACGTCGGCTGCTCTTCTGCAGTTATGGCAAACGAGAGGAATCTTGTGAGGCCAATCTTGAACTCTGGGTAAGAGCCATCGGTTTCATCGGTCGCATCTGTACTGATCTTGGTCTAGTGTCTCCCATAAAATAATCGGTGGTCGCCATCCGATGGTAGATGTAGGACTACAAGAACAAGGTCGACTGTTTACCGCAAATGACTGCACCGTTGGAGGGGATGAAAGCATTCTTCTGATTACTGGGTAACTTTTCTGTTTTTCTTGATCGACAAATAGGCTGATGCTCCTCTCAGGCCCAATATGGCTGGAAAGAGTACTTATCTTAGGCAGAACGCCCTGATGACAATCCTAGCCCAGACTGGTTGCTTCGTTCCTGCTGACTACGCAGAGATAGGGTTGGTGGACAAGATTTTCAGTAGGGTAAGTTGATAGCGAGGATAAGTGCGACTTGGTGGCAATGCTGACAGTTTACAGGTGGGCTCAGCAGATAATCTGTACAACCATCAGTCGACTTTCATGGTGGAGATGCTTGAGGTAGCCGATATCCTCAATCAAGCCACTCCACGTTCATTCGTACGTACATGGACACACGCGAGATAGGCTAGCTGCTAACTGGTTGAATCAGATCATCATGGATGAAGTTGGCCGTGGAACGACCCCAGAAGATGGTGTTGCTGTAGGGTATGCCTGTCTACATCACCTGCACTACACTACTCCGTGCCGTACCCTCTTCGCCACCCATTTCCACTCCTTGGTCGGCATGACAAAGACTTTTGATCACTTGGGCTGCTATTGTACAGATGTTGCCGAAGAGGAGGATGGCTCGTGGGTCTATGTGCACAAGCTTCGGAAAGGAGTAAATAGAGAGTCGCATGCGCTCAAGGTCGCTAAGCTTGCTGGTATGTTTGGAATTGCTCACGACATACTACCATTGCTGACGTTATCAGGCTTGCCAGACTCGGCGATCGCTGTGGCCAAAGGCGTCTTGGAATGCTTCGAACTTGAGAGGAATTCCGCTGGAGCACCTTGATGTTTTCCAAGGCTGCTAGCTACTTTGCCACGATCGTATCATCTGCACATACCATGCAAGCTCACTCAGTGTCTTCACAATTTCCAGATCACAAGGTCACGCATGAATCGAAGCTCGTAAAACCTCCCGGTTGCTGATATTTGTACGACCCAGGCAAGGGGTATCTCTAATTATTTCATGCCTCGTCGTATCCCCAAACCCTCATATACTCAAAGCGAGTGACTGTCTATTCCTTCTTGCCGAAAAGGTGCTTGACTTTGTCACCCAGGGTTTCCTTCTCGCCCTGCTTCTCCTTTTCCTTATCCTGAGGGTTGCTGTGACCTCCGTACTTTTCCTTATAGACGTTTCCCTCACCCCCACGCTGATTCAAAGGTTAGTGAAATTCGCATAGAAGGATTCAACTGACGTACGCCGGTGTGGAAGTTGTCGTAGCCTGCAGAGTTACGCATGGCAGGTTCGGGGATCACATCCTCAGAGGCAGAAGTCTTGTCGCCCACTGGCTTCACTCTGGGTGAGTCAACAATATTGCCAGCACCTTTGGAGTTATTAGCATTCTGGTCCGATGATTAGAGCAACAACTACGTGCCTCCACGACCAGATGAATATTCGGGTTTCGAGGACTCGCCGACGAAGCCTTCACGCACGATGCTACCATCAGTGTAACTGCAACGTTTCAGTCAGTTGTGGACTAGTCGGTGTTTCCAATACATGTCTCTCACATGGTATCGTCGCGACCAATGTTGCCAGCGCCTGTCATCACCCGGTTAGCTCTGTTGGCGCTTGACAAGGTGTGCTAAACAACATACCGCCGCGGCCAGTTGAGTGGATTCCATCTGCCATTTCTAGTCTATGTTTTTAATCCGAGGTCTTTGGGTTGGGATAGATGCTGAATAACAAGACGAACTTGTATCTTGAAGAGGAATGCGCGACTATTTGTTGACCTCGCTCATGTGAAAGCGATGACGTCTGCTCACAAGGAAATGCCAAGGTCTATCGCGATTTACAACCGTGATGGCTTCATTCACTCCCACTCCTATGAAACAATGAAAATTGGTCACGGCCACCAGTCACTACTTTGTTTCGCTGTCTTGCTTGTGAACGAACCGATGTGGCGCATGGGTGCCCGGCAAGGACGGTTTAAAGTTCAGTGGCTATCATCAAGGACATCATCTTGAATTTCCTGCTGATAAGGATGGTACGGTTGGTGATGGTATTTACGTATGCGGGTACAATTCTCACCAGCGGCTGCCATGATTTGTTCCAACCGAGAAAATAATCCATATATCATAAATGAGCGGTGTCAAAGATAATAGAAGTCATTGACTGTCCCAGAGATCTTGTTTCCTTCCACGAACCGAGTTGGCATGTGAGATAAGTCGGAAGTGAGGTCCGAAATATCATGTCCGAATAACAGCTCCTCCACGAAGGCTTTTTGAACGCTTGTCAGATCAATGAGATAAGCAGCACTCTTCAGAAGGCACAATTCCACATGTTCGAGGAGGGGAAACAAGCTAACAAGACAACGCTGAGCAGAAGGGCGACAAGAGCGATTTCTGACAGGGTCGCAGGCGTCACAAGCTCGCTTGGCATGACAGCAAAGGAAGAACTCTGAGCGTGCAACCTCTATTGTTTACTGTTCAGTATACTGATCGCAATGTCGGACACACAATCATACAAGCAGCTTTTGGCCAAATGGGCCGACAAGTATCGAGGAGTATGTTGTCCTCAACTAGTGACGGCTCAGCTTGGATCCTGACATGTGGTATATAGGCAACTGTCGAGGACCTCGACCCACCACCTGCTCTGTCAACCTCGCCCGCCTCGCCCATCTCAAGCGCTCTCATGGCAGCCTACGAAAGAGAATATACCCATTTGACGGTCGTTGAGCCGGAGACACGCGCGCTTGTTGGTTACCTGTCTATGCCCAATCTGAAGGACTTGCTCAAGGCAGGCACTGTCCGCGACACCGACACGGTAGACAAGGCGATGACCAAGTTCAAGAGAAAGGGCACAAAATATCATGTCATTACCATGGACACCCCTTTGGAAGAACTCGAGGCTTTCTATGAAGGTGTGACAGAGGACGGCCAGATGCCAGCGCAGGAGTTTGCTGTTGTCACAGACGCTGGCCGCAAATTCGTTCTGGGTGTTTCGACAAAACAGGACCTTCAGGAATTTGTCAAGAGAAGACCCGTCTATTGATCGAATATCTCCGCCTCTTCTTCCTCAAACGCGAACGTTCCTACAGAAGCGCAACGTTTCCAAGCTGGTCAAGCACGCGCACGTCCAGACGTCCAGGGTAACGTTCTATCAGACCTGAAGGTCGACCCTAGGCTGTCGCGTCCGAAAATCTGTTCCTTGCAGACAGTGCAGAAAGCAAAGACTCTGTCACCACACGTTGTTGTTTGCCGATTTCTGGGTGGAGTGCTGGAATATTGGATGATGCAGCACAGACTTCAGCTTGTGATACTTAACCTATTGCTGAGCCTCCGATGAATGACGTTGCATCCTTGCTGCGGAAAGACCAGACAGAAGGAAGGTCGTAGGTTGCAGCTTAGTCTCTGAATGGTAGTCGAATTCATCTGCCTCTTCGTTTCTTGCAAACGGCCGCGACAACACTAATGTCGTCGAGTTTGCCTCCTTCTATCGAAAGGCCTTCTTCGATTGCACGTTCCATGTACGGACTCTCTGCGAAGGGGTCTTGTGCGATTGTGCGAGCTGCCTTGACGAGCTCCTGTGCGACGAACTGCATGCCACCTGCGTATGTACTCTGGTCGTCTGAGCGCATCACTTGAGGGACATCCCCTGATCGCCATTTTTCCATGCTTTCGAGGACATTGTCAACAACTTCGTGTTCCCAGAGATTATCCACGACGCCATCTGACATGGCAAGGATGATGTCGTCTTCTTCGATTGTCACCTTGTCCATGACGGCATTCTTAATGGGCTCGTCGGGACTGTTGGTACCAAGCTGGCGCGGACAATCAAACCAGTGCCATTGTTCAGTGGTTTTGTAAATGACTTCGCGATGTTCTGGCCTTATGACTAGTATCTGGGAATCACCAAGTTGAGTCACGTATAAAACAGGATGAGGCGGAGTGTTGGAGTTGGTATGCAAGAAGGCACCGCAGGCAGTCGTCGTACCGAACCATTCGTTGGGATTGCTGGTAGCGTCCTTGGTCTGTTGGTAGGCCTTTTGAAGATATTGGACAGGGTCTGGTTCTGAGCTGTCTCCGTAGACATCCCGTTCAGCTTCTAGGGCCCAGAAATGCAATATGAGACGTGACCATAATCTGTGAGAGGGAGGTATTAACAAGAAAGCCGTGTATCAAGGCAGACGCGATCTTACGCAGCATGTCCTCTTTCACGACCGGCCCAGGCTCCTACGCCGTCGTTCGCGCCAATGAAGTTGTCGCTGACCAAGACGGCATCGTCGCCGTTGGTCATGCCGCGAATCATGTCGCCATTGACCGACGGACGGCGATCACGACTTCGGTCATGGGTACTCAGAGGATCGGAGAATGAGCCCGACGGAGGAGACAGAAATGGCGGTGGGAAGGGTCGGGATGGTCGCTTGGCGAAGAGGCCATATCCGGCCTCGAAGTAGTATGCTGATTTGGACACGACGACTGAAGCTTCGTCCGGTACGGGGGTCGTGGTGCCGCCTCGTGGCTCTTCNGTGAACCGTGAACCGTGAACCGTGAACCGTGAACCGTGAACCGTGAACCGTGAACCGTGAACCGTGAACCGTGAACCGTGAACCGTGAACCGTGAACCATGAGCAAAATCATACCTACTGATGCTTTTGCATCCACTTGTTCGGATCTATGTCGAGAGGAGTGAAACATAACTAGTCATCAGGCCTTGCTTGGCCTGTCCGAAACAGAACGCCTTTAAATGGTGCATGCAAAATCCGCGCCAACCAAAACCCTCAAATGCAGTTGTATAATGATATAATCAAGCCTTCTTCTCCTCAGCCTTCACCTCCTTTTCCGACACTTGCTGACTTCCACTCGATGAAGCGGACACGTCTGCCTGAGTTTGTACTTCGGCTTCGTGTTCACGTCTCAGCGCATCTTCCTGTCGTCCTTCATCCTCCTTCTCGTCAATGTTCTCGAGATCGTTGACACGAGCAGACTTGCCGCCCTCGTTCTGCTTCTCGCTCTGTTCGTTCTCGTCTTCGATCAACTCCTGCTGTTCGCGGAGGACCTCGAGACGTTGCTTGTTGGTTGCAGCTCCCTCGGCAGTGTGAACTTCCAACTCAATCTCGTGGAAGAGCTCCTCAGGAATACTGGACAAGACAGCCTGCAGGGCATCTATCTGTGAGTCGAACTCGACATCCTTGCCCTGGGTGTACATGAAAGCGTTGGATAGGACCAGAAGAGTGCTTGGGACACCATACTTCAGGCGCAACTCGAGCCACAGGTTCAAATCGTCGCGAAGTCTAGCGGGAGAGACACCGTGAGTGCGCAGACCACGCGAAGCACAGGCAGTCTGGAGCTCAGGAACAGACAAAGACTCGACACCCTCGAACGAGATAGCTCTGTCGTCACGCTTGATCTGGCGCATACGATGTCTGACCTGGTAGCGAAGCATAGTGTCGGTACCAAATGTGGTCAGAGACATGTACCGGCAGATACCGACAAGTTGTGGACGTGAAAGGTTATCAAGAGTCAAGTCGTCCTTGAAAATCTTGCAGACACGGATGACATCGGCTTTTGTTGGCGATTCGCCAGTGGTGCGGATCTTGAATATGTTAGCAAGATGCTTGCCACGAAGAGAACATGAGAATTGGATACCTTGCGGAAGAACTCGGTGAACTCTTCCTTCTGCGCGTTGGCGGCGCTTACAGGCAGACCGGTCTCTTGCAGAGTCTGACGGAGGAAACTGCTGACTTCCTTGCGAGTGCCACGAAGGCTGGTGGCCTTTGCTTCTCTTGACTTTTGGCCCTCGTATGTGCTAGGTAGCATGTTGGGGAAAAGCTTCAGTGCGACCGGAAGCAGTAGCTCGGCGAATGGCACAATGACAAAGACTGAGAAGGGAACAAGACGGCCAAGATCCTGGACAGTACGATGTAGCTAGACGAAGGTCAGTTGAGGGTTGAATGACAGCGTTTGGTGCACTCACCTGTCTGTGCTCTCTGCGGGTAAGCTCGTAACCAGCGGCCATCTTCAAGGCAAGCTTTGAACTGATCTTGACTTCTGCGGCGAGCAGCTTAGTACCGTCCCAGTAGTGGTGAACCTCCTTCATGATCTTTTGGCGAAGAGTGAGCTTCTTGTCTTCTTCCTTCTTCTTCTCAATCTTTCTCTCTTCGGCCTTGTCGGCGGCAGCCTTCTGGCTAGCAAGCTCATTGAGGGCGTGTTGTTCCGAGGCCTTTGTGGGAGCATGCTCTGAAGGCTTATGCAGGGGAATGCTGACATCAGGTGTTGAGGAAGACTGCTTCGACTTGTCGTCTTGCGATGTAAGGGGCTTCTTGGCCTGGTCGGCATTGAATCCTGGCGGCGGGTAGTTGGACTGGTTGTTGTTGTTGGAGGTCGATGTCTCGCCAGAGGCGAAGCGATTCGGGATCAGAATGGCGACAGCGGGTAGTTGCCTAGGGAGGCGCAGAGAACGAGACAGGGCAGTCCTGGTGCTGTTCCTGAGCAGCAGAGGAGCCATTTGGGAGGCAGTACGGTTGAAAGACATGGCGGGCAAGGCGCCTTGGACGAAGACAGGAAGTTCGAATGGTGGTCGACGATGGCTAAGTAGAGGTTCGGCAGAGCAGAAAGATGGAATGGGCGAGGAATCAGCGGGAGCTGCTGTCGTCAGGAAAGTTCGAGAGGCTTGCTCCGGACTTCACAACTTTTGGCCGTTAATTCCGTCGCCTCGTGGTCGTGCAGCTTGTCCTGCATAACTCGTGCACAATTCCTGGCACAGAACGTTCAGCCGATGGCCGATGGCCGAGCCTCGGGGTTCGTCCCTTGTCCTTTGTCGGACACCCCGCAATCAACCTGACCAAGTCCGAACAATTATTACCTGTCGTCAACTCCCGGACCTTCTGCTTCTTTCACCCCTTCCGACTCGTGTCATTCCTATCTACACTCTCTGCTACGCAAGCCCGCGATCCGCCGTAACCTAACAATCTTGTCATACCTCGTCAGAACGCAGTACGGCTTGACTCCGCATCAGGGTCGTACACGTCGCCGAGTCGTCTTGTCCGACCAAACCTAACACCCACTTCTGCCCGCTCTCTTCGCAGTCTTTACGTCCTCTGACCCACCATGCAGCTCCGCAAGGCTGCCCGTATCATTCTTGTCGGCGCTCCTGGTGTTGGCAAGGGAACTCAGTCGGAGCGTATGCTCAAGCGATTCCCCCAACTGGCCTCTATCAGCTCTGGAGATCTGCTGAGAGACAACGTACGCAGACGGACTCCTCTCGGTACCGTGCGCCTATCTGTTGTTACTACTCCAGGTACTGACCCCAGCTTCTCTAGGTATACAAGCCGAATCTCTCATGAAAGCCGGCTCACTTGTTCCTGATTCGACCATCTTGCGCCTAATCACAAACGAATTGACCACACGTGGTTGGCTCACACCATCGACGACGCAAAAGCCTTTGACTGTCAATTCTGTGGCTTCTTCTCTCAATCCCCTCAACGCTTTCGCACCTGCTCAAGACGAGTACATCACTCCCACATCGTCTTACCAAGGGTCTTACGACTTCAGCGACCAGCCCAGTGCCTCCTTTATCCTTGACGGCTTCCCTCGTACCGTGGACCAAGCTATCCAGCTCGACAGATTGGTCCCGATCAACCTTGTTGTTCAGCTCAACACACCTACCTCGGTCATTCTTGATCGCATCTGCAACCGCTGGATTCACGCCGCATCTGGTCGTGTATACAACACCACTTTCAACGCACCGAAGGTGGATGGCAAGGATGACATCACCGGTGAGGCTCTGATTCAAAGAGACGATGATAAACCAGAGACTTGGATGGCTCGTCTGAAGAAGTTTGAGGAAACCAGCCTACCTCTACTTGAACACTACGACAAACTAGGTGTTTTGTGGAAAGTCGATGGCAACAGCAGTGACGAGATCAGTCCCAAGCTGTTTGACGAGTTCAACAAAAGATTTGGATTGGCATGATTCGGCATCTTAAATGATTTCCTCGGCTTCCCGAGCACGACAAGAAATCACGAACCAGAGAGACGAGATACCCCAATCCATGTCCGATATGCATCATGAAAGATCTCGGCATCTGAGTCCTTCATTTACCGATTTTCGCTTTGGCAACCACCCACTGGCACATCCACAAGGGGATCTTCAAAGACTTCATGATAGTTTGACAGACGATATGGTAGCTCATCGGCTCTCGCGCCCAATGCAGACCCACAGCGACGACGGGTGAGAAGCCACATAACTGGACCTTTCGCAACGAAGAAATGTGCCTAGACAAATTATGGGCAGGCAGCAAGACTTGCGTGGAGGCCTAGCATAAGATCGCGCAAGGCCATGCTCATTAACGATCTTGAGGCCATCGCTAGGAATATGCATGGATGCTCCTAGCGAAGTCGATTGCACTCCAACCTTAAGTCGAGATTTGACATGATAACATGCTACATATTAACATTTTACCTTCATAATCCATGCATTCCCTTCTTCCACAATGCTCATCCCAAAAGGCGTTCGAAAAGCACATAAACTCGTCCTAGACGTGAAGCGAGCGGCTGCAACATTCTTCAGGGGTCTTTGTATCGGAAGCCACTCGGGTGGGTGCCGACGTCGTATCGGGGCGGATCGAGGCTATCGATATGCTGCGATGCCGGAGATGCTCGGCCCAAAAGTTCTTGTAGATAGAAGGGCGCTGGGCGCAAGGCGCCATTATGAGTCAAATAGACCTAGTTACGTCTTTGGCATAAAACCGCTGTGTCTACATCATATAGCTGTTGCTGTACTTCCACATCCCCTATCGTTATCCAAAAGATCCACCAAAATGTCGCCTCCAAGCGCTATCGATGTCGATGTACAGGCAATTGACGACACTACTGCCGTTACCATCCCGAATCCCCTCACACTCGAAAGTGTTGCTACAAGACGTGCGGCTACTGGAAAGCTTATCGCCGGAGTCGCTGCTGTAGCCAATGTGGACTCATTCAAGGGAGAGAAGCAGCACCTTCACAAGCCCAGGGCCAAGAGATGGGACCGTAGGTGCTAGACAGAAGATGGATTCTGGTCAATGCTAATCGCCAATAGACCGTCTGAACGCCGAGTCCACATCACGCAAGGGCAACTCGCTCAAGGCCGCTGCCAAGTACCTCAAGAAGCCCGGCATCATCTCGCTCGGTGGAGGTCTCCCTTCAGCTGAATACTTCCCCTTCGACGAACTGTCCATCAAGGTGCCAGAGGTTGGCCACTTCTCGGAGAAAGAGACACGCGAACAAGGGCCTGTACTTACAGCCGGGAAGTCTGACCTTGCGGACGACAAGTCGTTGTTCGACATCACAACCGCCTTCAACTATGGCCAAGGTACTGGATCTGCACAGCTGCTGCGCTACCTGGTCGAGCACACGGAGATCGTACACGACCCTCCTTACCAAGACTGGTACTGTAACATGACCATTGGCTCCACTTCTGGTCTGGATGTTGCCCTCAGAATGTTCGTGGAGCGTGGTGATGTTGTTTTGACCGAGGACTACACATTTGCGACTGCTGTCGAGACGGCTGCACCAATGGGTGTACGCATGGTCGGAGTTGGCCTGGATGACGAGGGTCTCCTTCCAGAGTCTCTCGACGATATTTTGAGCAATTGGGACGAGGCCGCACGTGGTGCTAGAAAGCCGTTCCTGCTCTATACCGTACCAACAGGTCAGAACCCGACCGGAGCCACCCAGAGCGAACAGAGACGCAGAGACGTGTACAAGGTTGCGCAGAAGCATGACCTCTACATTCTAGAAGACGAGCCATACTACTTCTTGCAGATGCAGCCATACACAGGACCCAATGCGCCTGATGTGCCACCGCCCAAGACTCATGCCGACTTCTTGAAGTCGCTTGTACCTTCGTTCCTGTCAATGGATGTTGACGGTCGCGTAATGCGTTTGGATTCATTCTCCAAAGTTGTCGCACCCGGATCACGAGTCGGTTGGATCACGGCATCGCAGCAAATTGTTGACAGATTTGTTAAGCACATTGATGTTAGCACTCAAGGTCCTAGTGGTATCAGCCAGCTGGTCTTGTTCAAGTTGCTGGAAGAACACTGGGGTCACGCAGGTTTCTTGGATTGGCTTGTTCACATCAGAATGGAGTACACACAGAGAAGAGATGTCATGCTCTCGGCTTGTGAAAAGTACTTGCCGAGGGAGGTGATTAGCTGGAAGCCGCCGATGGCTGGCATGTTCGTAAGTGATTGGTGTTGGTATCGTTGATCGAATGAAGCTAACAAGATGACAGCACTGGCTCCAAATCGAATATGAAAAGCACCCTGACCACCAGACCATGTCTGTCGCAGAACTTGAAGAGAAGATCTTCCAGACGATTGTCGATCACGGTGCTCTGGTCATGAAGGGCTCGTGGTTCTATGCGGACAGCCAGGCCAAGCACGATACTATGTTCTTCAGAACAACATATGCTGCTGCGCCATTTGACAAGATTAACGAGGCCATCAAGCGCCTTGGAGATGCTGTTAGGGAGGAGTTCAAGCTAGAGAGCCAGTAGATATTCTAAAGCTGGATACACTTGGGAATTTGGGCATTCTGGAATGGGAATACATGGTGTTGGAGGGGATAGACAGAAGACTCGAACGAAACTTTTATGAGTAGCCTCACTCAGTTGATGAAGTTGACGCAGAAGAAGTGCAGAATCAGACTACCAAAGACGTAATCTGCAAAAGCTCTGTGATAGGATTAGGCAACAGTTCGTGTAGAAAGCAATTGGTGTGTTGTTCATACCTTTCGTGTGATATGGAGCCGAAATCTGCCTTGTTCTGAGGATTGGTTTGGATTCTCAAGCTGGCGGTCAGGACGAATTGGCCGACAGTGGCAGAGAAGCCGGATAGGAAAGCGTTGAAGGGCTAGAGAGAGAGGTCAGTCGGACGTCTTGGATGCGACGAGAGAGATCGAGCGTACGTAGTTTCCGCCAATGACACAGTAGAGAAATTGGAGAGCGCCGACGAAGATGAGGAAGGTCATGAAGACGTCGATCAGCTTGACGCGCTGGGGAGTGTCCTGAACATAGCGGTCCCACACGGCCAGAGCGATCTCTTGAGCGTCTGTCGAGTTGCGGACGGTAGACTTGGTGGAGGTGGCTTTGGCAGATGCGGCAATAGGCTTGGTGGGTTGAGACGAGGCAGAAGTTTGTCCGTGAGAGGGTTTGGCCGTCGACGCAGGGATTTGAGATGGCGCAGGAGCAGCGGCGTTCTTCTTGGGTGCCATGCTGGTAGAGCGAGGTGCTGAGTTCGGATCAGGTGTCGATTGGATGAAGTATGATTGACCAGATGGAGCTTGGCCGAACAGGATCAGGCTATGGATCAAAGTTATCGACTAGGCAAGAGGTTTATAAATGTCGAGGTCGAATTTGTATGCTCTTCCGTTAAATGCTGAAGAGTAGCAGCAACAATCGAGGCCAGCTTGCTCAAGCTCGCCGACTGTCATGCACGGACCGAGATGCCGCGTCACTGAACTCCGAAGCTCCCTCCGCTTATTCGACCTCGGTCTTGACGTCTATATCCCTCCAACCCAACAGCACTTCATACCCATCAAAGTAATACCAAACTCTTCAACCAAAATGGTAAGAATCTCCGTTTCCTGAATTGCTGTTCATTGATGCTAATTTCAAGTAGTCTCTCGAGTGAGTTAGATCCAAGGACTACACTCGATATACCTGTCTAATGACCATAATCAGCACTGTTGCATACATCCTCGCCTCTTTGACCGCTGGCGGAGGCTCTCTCGGTTACATCAGAACAGGCTCCGTTCCCTCGATTGCAGCCGGTGTCTCTGTAGGCGCTCTTTACGCTCTGGGTGGTTACCGCATGTCCAACCGCCAACCTTACGGTGTTGAGCTTGCTCTCTTGGCCAGCATTGTTCTTGCAGGAAGCAGCGTCCCCAGAGCTATCAAGTCTGGCAAGCCCCTACCTATCGGCCTCAGTCTTCTTGCCGCCTATGGTCTCTACAGTTTCGGCTCCGCTTGGTCTTCCAGAGTCCGCTGATATCATCTAACCTAATTCAATCAATTCTTCTACCTCCATGTTGCAACGTTGTTGCTCTCCTCTTTCCCCCAAGCAGGTTCTCCTCACGACAAACCTACAGCAGCCATGAGGCATTGATGCATGATCCCGACTCACAGAGAGATACTGGTTTCGCTCGGAGGGTAAGTTGATCGAACGAATAAACAGCGTGTCACTGCGGCCAGCCAAAGATCATCGATTGAGTCTGGTGCCTTGGATTCTAGTACAGAGAAAATGAGCATATCTCGCCTCGAACGCGGGATTCTTGTTTTGAGTGTCCTTATCGAGTCTCAGCTCCTCGCTGTCACTATCCGAGTCATGCTGGGATGCATCCCGTTCCATTCTAGTACCGCAGGCTCTCTCCAAACGTGTTGCTGGTTTTCTTCGGCTTTCTGTATCTTCGCCCAACCGAGACAGGTCACTGTAGTTTCTCATAGCTTGTCAGAATATACGGTCTCACGACCGCCTCCCTTGTTCAATCATATCGATGATAGAGCTGTCATCTGCACTAGATTTGATTCAGAAATAGCTAGCGACAAAGTGATACTGCCATAGACTTGTGGTACGTTCTTGCTAGTCTGAGCCCATGAGCAGCTACCTCATCGTCGCTTATTACAGCGTTATTCAATGATAGTCCAGACGTATCGCTCAATGCCTGACACAGTTGTTCAAAAGCTAGTAGATGCCTCTCGACACTTCTTTGGAGACCAGGCAATACAGTGCCATCCATTGAGGCCAGATCAATCTACCCTTTCGAAGTCACTTGCAACCTCTGAGGGCTACGAATTGCTGCTTCAGGAGCCAAAGAAGAAGGTTTCAATAATGATGGGATGAGGATCTGATGTCTTCAACTCACCAGCCTGAGTAGTTCGACACCTTCGCGTGCAAGATCAAAAACCTTGTGAAATACGCATTCGAAGCATGGGTGAAACCAGGACAACTATTGGATGCCCCAAATGAATTGTGAGGGTTTTAGGTTGACAAAGCTGTATGACCGTGATACCGGGTATGTATTACATCGAGAGCTTGTAACGGCACGAGCGAGGCTCTCGCTCTGCAGTTGGGTTGCAGCCCGAAAAGGCTAGATGAACGTCACGCGTCGTGATTTATGCACGTGCATAGCATGTATAAAATTGAATCCGTTTAGCAGCGGCCGTGCTTGTATTGTAGCACCATGATAATCTGCATATCTTGAGCTGCTCTAGCCCTGTATGGAACCACGAGCGAACGGAGACCAAGAGCAGATGGCCTGGGGCTGTCAATCGGGGACGCTGAAAAAGCATGAACACGAGCCGTACGTCAACACAGACCAGACCTCAGGAATGAATAGCTCGACATCGATACGTGGACTGATTGAACCACAAAGGCCTTGCTAGAAACAGTACTTGGACTGGATCGCTTCAGCACTTCGACATGACTGTCTTGAGTCGAACTACTGTACAATATGAAGCCGAGCGCAGCATGGATAGAGGAACGTCGGGAAACCCTTGAAACCATTCTCAACTTATTTTGTGCTTGGTATTGATCAGACAATCGTATTGCTAAATAAAAAAATAGAAGCAATCTGGTCCTTTTCTGCTCGACCGACTCCTGGCTCCAGCTAGCCGCGCTTTCTGTCCCACTCCAAGATGAGCAAAATATGGGGATCAGAAGAATATCATCGGGAAAAAATATGATGTTGCAGAGACAGCATCGAAGAAGGCCATCTCAGAAAGTTGAAAGGTAGCCGAGGCTTGCTGGAACGCGAAAGGCAGCCAGCGAGAAGCCAAGTGAGTAGTGTGTTGCGGAATAATGTTGACACAGCAACGAGAAGAAGTGAAGGCATTGAGTGACACAAAGTCGATCAGGAGAACTTCCATCTGTTGCCGCAGACGGTACACTCACAGAAGGTGGTCATAGGTTCATCGGCAGATCTCGTCTGAGCCTGACTGTAACTGACCTTCTTCTGACCGCACTTGCCGCAGGTCAGACTGGCGCTGATACTCCTCTCAGCCTGGGCTACCATGGCCTTGTCCATGTTTTCCTTTTGCAGTTTCTCATCCTCTGCGCGTTGCTTGTCACTCTTCAACTCCTCGTGTGTCATGCGCACAAAGCGATCAGGCTTGATGAAGCCTGAAAGGACCTGACTACGGAGCTTTGGGTTGGACTTGTTTTTGAGATTTTGATAGAGGGATCGTATGCGCTGACGGTATTCGGGGCTGCCCTCGGGCTGGTAGGCGTTGTAAGCAGCGAGCTCTACAGAGCGAGCGACTTTCAAGATTTCTGGCGCAGCTGTCGAGACATGTCAGTTGGGAAGGCTCTCTTGAAGGAAGGTCTGGCTAGCGCATACCATCAGGCGACATGAAGGCCAAGCCATCGTACATCAGCTTGATGCATGCGTCGCGAGTCTGGTTGCCGGTAACGGCGGTATCGATCTTATCTGACAGACTGTTGCGCTTCTCAAGGTCGCCCTGCGGCTCGGCCTTTAGCTTGCTGGCAGCGGCAGGCGCGGGCGAGGACTTGTTCGGAGCAGGAGAGTTTGTGCCGCTGGAGGCAGCTGTCGCAGGAGCTTTCTTGACGTCGCCCTTCCATTTGTTGACGAGGGTAGTGGCGGTTCGCGCGACTTGGGTGTCGGGGTTCTGGCGCAACTTGTTGACGTGCACACCGATCTTGGTCTGGCGCAACAGCTTTTCCGTGGCCGTCCATCCCTTGAGTCCGTCCAGAAGCGCGAGCAAAGTTGCTGGAGGGTCGCCGCCCACTGCAGCTTTGGCCAGTTGTTTACCGCGCTCTTCAATGTCCTTTGCTTCCATGCTCGCCATGATGCCGCTGCGCAACCGCTTGCTCCGAGTGATGGATCGTCCAGCTGCTGTCGCAAGTGCCTCGGACGTTATGTGCGTGACTTGATTGAGGGTGATGGGGAATGGCGGAACCGAGCTTCGAAGACGAGAGTTTGGAGGAAGATGATAATTGAGCAATGCGACAAAGGTGCGCGTGTCGTGGAGCTGAAAGTTCGAAGGACGCGGGGTCACTGAAACTCGGTATAATTATGACTGTGTTTGCTTCGAGGCCAACACTCGTTCGACATGCCTCACCAATGCCACTCTGACCTTTCGCTCAGCTTCCGGCCTGGTCGCTGTTCAACTGCCGTCATTCTTGTGTCTAGTTGATTAGGCGTGTATGACAAATGACCTGCCCCACCTTCTCTCTTCACCATCTCGTCACTGAACAATTGCTTGCTTCTCAACTTTAGCATTCTCACTTCTCTCACTTCTCAACAACCACAATCATGTTGGCCATCATCGGGGCTTCTGGCAAGCTTGGCGGTGCCACGCTAGATGCCCTTCTCTCTCACAATCTTCTCCCCAAGGACCAGATACTATGCTGTACTTCATCCCAGCCTGGCAGTAGCACCTGGTCCTCACTAGAACACAAGGGCGTTCAAGTTCGCCATGCCTCTTTCGACGATAAAGCCTCTCTCGAAAGGGCCCTGGCTGGTTGTGACAAGTTCTTCCTTGTCTCCACTCCGAAGATCGACATGGACTATAACGATGCTCCGCTGGGTTCGGGTCGCGAGAAACATCACTTCACCGCCATAGATGCTGCCCGATCTGCTGGCGTGAAGCACATCTACTACAGCTCATTGGCTTTCCAAAACCCTTCCAAGTCTCGCGTCATGCAGGCTCACATCCGCACCGAGGCCTACCTTGCAAAACTACAAGACATCAAGTACACTGTCATGAGAGAGGGCCTTTATAACGAAAGCTGGCCACTTTATGCAAGTTACTACCATCTCAAGGACGACCGAAGATCCGAAGTGCCTGTCGGCGGCGATTCTCCCATCAGCTGGACCGCCATTTCCGATCTCGGGCTTGCCAGTGCCTTGGTCATTGTTGCACCTTCGTCTGAATATGCTTCCAAGACCTTTTACCTGTCCACCACTCAGGGAGCAAAGACCATCAGTCAAGTCCTTGAGAAGGTTTCTGAAGTCAGATCAAAGAAAATCACCACCAAGATAGTGACTCGAGAGGAGCTTGAGGACTACTACGTTCAAGACCTTGAGCAGTCCGAACCTGCTGCCAAGTGGTGGGCGGCGAGTTACGATGCTCTGAGAGACCAGGAGTGTCTGATTAACGACCCAACCTTGGAAAACTTGCTGGCCAGCAAGAGCCAGAAGCCAAAGCCTGTGGAGAAAACGATAGAGGAGATGCTTCGTGCTTGAGGGTTTGACACAGGTATGCACTAGATCAATAAGCTAGATCTGCATCTTCGTCCTTTTCCACGACCCAGTCATAGACCAACCTAAGCTTGTGCTCCTCCTTGCCCTTCTTGACAATGATCCGTCTAGTGTGACGCTTAGACCCATCTACTACTTCAAAGCCCCAAACTTGTTCAGCGGTCCAATTGGGCTTCTTCCCTAAACTCTCCACAAAGATTTGGAGGACCTGATGACCCTCTTGAACGAGGAACTGCTCATCCCAGCCCTGCCTGAGGTATTCGTCCTCGACCTCATCCAGTTGGACATAACGTGAGCGTCCGTTGACCTTTCCAAAGATTCTGTCGTCCTTTTCACGCCATTGGAAGTCAATTATGCGGTCCTCGAGGTTACGGATATTCCCTGTCGTGATTTGCTCGCTGTCTATGTGCATGAGGTTGTCTTCACCAACGAACTGTGGTTTCATTAGAACTGTCCCATGCCCCAAGGGGTTCGATGTATATTGTACCTGCTTGACATGGAGGGTGACATTCGAGTACTTTACAGCTTGACGGACCAGCCAGCCGATGCCTTGCTGTCAATGAATGAGTAAATGGCCCCAAGTGTAGATCATGAAGACTTACCATCTGCAAGGCCGCATCGGTCGAATCTGACAGTTGTTTATTCTATCAAGTTCAGTATTTGCGAACAGGTACCACTACGTACTGCATATCGTCGACATGATGGAAGTCACTCACTAGATTGTATGTACCAGAGAGATTACGCAAATTCACAGAGCCAGGCACAGCCATATTTGGAATATTAATTGTGGTGTTATGGATTCCGGCGTCTCCGAGTTGCATCAGGGTATCTGTCTTTTGCTCAGGGAACCAGCTGCTATTTAGCATTGCTGCATACAATGCGGGGTGGTCCGGGCTGCGTGACTTGGCGTGATGATTTGGCGCGCTTGTTGCGCCTTTAATTACATATCGTCCTTGTACCTCAATCAAGACCTAGCACAAATGAACATTGGGTAACGCCTTTTGCTAACACCCATTCGTAGAATCGTTGATCTGCCGTCATAACAGTTAGCACCTCGGTCCAGTAGAAGGGTTTGTAAGAAGAATTTGAGAACAGTGTAGCAATCAGAGAGAAGATTAAGGTCCCCAGCGACTTCGTGGTGGTCAGAACAGTGGTTGCGTTCCTGAAAACTCAACACAGAGTCGACCTTGGCTTTACCCACGTAGCCATCGGTCTAAGGATGATGTCTCATCAGAGCAAATGAAAGTAAGAAAGGATAGACCACTTACAAGCTCTATACTCGTCAGACGCCTCACTCACCGGATCGATTGATGCTCGGCTTGGTCATGATGCAGCGCTTCAACTGTTCATGCTGGTCGATGTCTCCAAGGTCGGCCAGAGAAATTGGCGATTGTGGATTTGTTCCGAGAGTGGTTGTGCTGGTTGTGTTGGCTGTACCTCATCTGCGTCATTGTAGGCAATATGCTTTCGACTGCTCGACACAGTAGTGCTGACTTTGGGACGCTTGGTGGATACCGAGACCGCTGGCTCTTCATCGCCATAGGCCAAATCAACCGAGCTTGTTTGTTGCCCGTCCAATTCACGGGCAATCCTGCGGTGAGTCAAGTGCTCTGGGTTGGTTTCAGAGACGTCGATAAACCTTTGCCACTTCCTTTTGCCTGTGCTTTGGGAGTCTGAGGTGCTTGTGGAGCGCTGTCTGACGATGTCTTCGGCAGTGTCTAGCTTGTCACGACCTACCGACTGAGCCATCCCAGTAGGTATACCGGAGCCGGGCTCGCTGTCTGAATTCTCGCGCCTTCTTCTGCGTTCTCTTAGAAGAGCTTGAATTTCACTGTGTCTGAACATGGCAATTTGGTCGTCGGTAAGTGTGCGCTTGACACCATCAGGATAGTAACCAAGACCATCATCATCGATTTCCACTTCGGCACTCAATATAGCGCCATGGTGCCTGTTGGAGGAGCCCAGCGAAGCAAAGTGCTTGTTATAGAAACGGCGCAGATCATCCTGTGAATGGTCAGCCAGGGAACCAGTGAGAGCCGCTACAATCTTTGCTTACTTCCGTTACTGATGGCACTTTTATTTGATGATTTGCCATGACACCAGACGCATGATGTGTGTTAGGTCCGTAAAACTCGAGAATCAGTCACGCGCCTTGAGCTTTGCGCTGAGAAGGTGCCAAGAGTAGTCCGGGGCATCGTGTGGAGTGCAGCGACCACCTTGATTTCCCTCACTACTCGTATCTTTACCGACTTATCCTGCGTACATCATGAAGACTCGTACAACCTTTGCCGCATCACTTGTAGCAGCTTTCTTTATATCCACAACTTCTGCAAAGCTATTTCCTGCACACCCCCCAGAAGCACAAGCAAAGATCGCCCTCCCAATCCCTCACGACGTCATGCCAGGCAGCGGTGTTACCATTTCCGATGTCATCGGCAGAGAACGCAGTATCAACATTTTTGCAGGCTTTACTCGTGACATTGAATCTGTTTCGAAGCGACTGGAAGGATCACAGAACACCACGTTGCTCGCACCTCACAATACAGCCATCACCAGACTGCCTAGGAAGCCTTGGGAGGATCCTCAAGACTACGCTGCTTTGGGTCAGAACGCGTACGACGGTCAAAGTGGTGAAGACCGAGCACACAGAAACTTGAGACGTTTCGTCGAGGCGCATGTTGTCCCCGAGTCGCCTTGGGCTGAAAACCAAAAGATCCAAACCCTCGGAGGCGACACTGTATGGTGGGAACACAAGGACGGGAAGAAACTGGTAAGCGTCGAAATGTGCTACGTAAACCATTGACTAATAACCGTTCTAGATCCAACCCGGTGGTATCGAGGTCTCGAGTGTCCCTAACAAGGTCGCCAATGGAGAGGTCTGGATCTTAGAAGGTGCTCGCAACTATGCCTAAAAACACTTTCTGTCTAGCACTTCATGTTTTGCAAAGATTGGTCAATTCTAACTGAAATTGGAGATATTTATCAATAATCAATGCTGATCTTTAGAAGTTTATCCTTGATGCAACTTTTTGACACGCTGTACACCTTCATACAACGCTCTGTCAATGGCAGCCGCTACAGTGAGCGTGCCACCGATAACAGCGCAAACACCAACGAGAAAACCGGAAAAGCTCTTGCTTCGAGCTTCACGGTTGATGACTTTCATGGGTGAGATATCCTGCAACAAAGGTTAGTTTATGAACGGACAGAAGGTTAGACGATGACATACATAAGAGAAGAAGACACCGGGAATGCCGCCTCTAGCGTGTAGTCTCTCCTTGTGACCTTCCTGGCGATCGTCGCCGCCTGCAAGGCTTCTCTTGTGGCTGGTCACACTGTACTGGTGTGTCTCAATGCTGCCGGCTTCGCCATGACCATAACTTCCCAACTCGATGAGCTCGTGGGGCAGGTCAAGAATAGAGTTCTTCTTCTCCCAGCCCAGGGGCAGGTACGCAGTCGAAACTACCTTGACAAAGTACATGAAGTTATAAGCCTTCTCTTCTGTCTTATGCTCTGTATCATCAAGTGGGTTGAGATGATGGTTAGTCCAAGCCATGCCCTTCTTGCCAATGCTAGTAACAATATCATCAGGCAGCTGAGGACCAAAGCGAAGATGATGGATATTGTGGGAGAAAGTATGTTCGATGTTGTTGCCGCCAGCCCAGTAGTTCTCGAGATCGTGAACGTGCATGTTGCCGTTGCTGAACGACTTGCCAGGTGCAAAGTGGAAATTGCCAACAACCTTGTTGACACGAATTCCACCTTCAATACGGCAGCCTTCTCTACGTTGTTCGTCTAGATGCTCGGAGTAGTGCTCGCGCGTGCATTGCTCGACATTTTCTCCTCTTCCAAATGACCAGGAGACACTCGCATAGGCGTCGCGAACCTCAGCACAGGTGTTGCAGCAGCCGGGTTTCTTTGCATTTGCGGGAGATGGTGCGCCATAGCATTCTCCGCAGTAGTCCGGGTCCAGATGAGTGGCAGGATCATCGCTATGGCTGTGAAGAGATCAGCCAATGGTCAAACAGGAGAATTAGACGGATAGTAGTACAGTTCAAGTGCTTTGGACTCGATGGCATGGCCACCATCAGACTCGGGGGCAAGTCTGACTTTGTTAACACCGTGCATAACACCGGTCTGAATTTCTCCAGACACATCCATAACATCGAGGGTGAGGAGCTCGCATGGGATTCTGGGGAATGATATGTTCATGTGGATCTCCATCTTTTCTCCTCTTCCCTTGTCTACAACGAGCTCGGGGTGTACGACGACTCTTCGGTAATCCGCATATTCTCCCCAGACGAGCCACAGGATCAACAGCAGAGACGAGAGGGTGACGATTCCACCAGAGGTCGTGCGCACCCGTGCATCTTCGACCGTCTTGGTAAAGGCGTCCAGACGCGTGAACCGAGACTTGACTGGCATCGTGGAGAAAGCTGAGGGTTGGCCGCAGATGGGATGGTGAGGTCAAGGACGGATAAGAAGGAATGTAGAGGTCGGGTCCGGTCAGCACAGCATCCAAGCAATTGTCAAGCCCGCAGGCTTTGGTAAGTGTCGTGAAGAAGTCGAGGACTTAGAGGACGAGTATATTAAGAAGCCACCTTTCCACCTTTCGCTGCTGATGCACATGGACCCTCGGGGTTTGCGCGCACGTCCCTCGGTTCGGCTTTCTCACCATCTGCTCAAGCTGAGATGGTCGGTCGAGCTGCTCTTGCACTTGTCTGCCTGCATGATTGCGCAAGAACATGGGGGTATCATTATCGTATATAAAAGAATCAGGTCGAGTTCCAGACCGCTATGCAATTTTCCTTCCGACGTTGCCCACTCCCCGTCCCACAATGCTGACAACCACATCTCCTTGGTTGCTACCGTCTCTCAGGCCCCAACCACTCATGCCAAACACTCGAAGATCTCGCGCCAGTTGCACCACTTCCTCGGTACCCAGCACTTCCTTGCCCAAAACCAGTCTTCCGACGTCTTCACTGCCCATGGCCATCAGCGTCAACATGGTAGGCGCTGCCACAATTGAGGCACATCCTGCTTGCGAGATGCTTTCCAGTAGTTGATATGCGCAAGCTTTGCCAATGTCTTCGGGTGCCTCACCGCCTGCTGCTGAGCTAGCCACATCCGCCGAGTACAAGGTACCCGTGCTGGACTCGGCAACCAGACTCAGACCGAATCCGACTCCAATCTTCTTCTTTGCGGCCGCATTGTTTCGTTCCGGAGCAGGGATCAGAGGTGCTGAAGAAACGTCCGAGAAGATGTATGTGTCTGCAACGAACTGATTGAGCACTCCACGTGCCGTGTCGATCATTCTGGCATTGTTTGCACCGGCCACTCCGGTTGCATACGCCACACCGCGTATCCTCTTGACTCTGCCAGGGTTCATGATGTGTATCGTTTTGGGGAGTCGGACCTGGTGACCAAACACTAGCTGTACCTCTCCACCGCCTCCTCTTCCACTCGGTCCAGGATTCGATCTCTTCAATACACGAAGCTCAATGTTGTTCTGAATGCCGAAGTTTTTGTAAAGAGGGAGAATGGCCGTTCGGACAGTATCCACACTGACATCGCCTTTGTCTGTTGCGCTCGTGATTACACCAGAGCCGGTAAAGATGACGTTGACCTGTGCTTTTGAGAATGCCGCCAACATGCATAGAGGTATGAGAAACCAGCTGACGCCTCTGGCACAGTCTCTGGGCAGCTCGTGCTTTACTACGCCACCGCTTGCGCCATAGCCCGCAGCACTACCCACAATGAGACCGGGCTTATAGACCAGAGTAGTACCAGTCATGGAGAACTCGATGGCAGAACCGTTTGTGATGGCATCCAGCAGTCGGAGGAAAGAGACTTCGTGCGGCGCAAGACCGGGGTTTGTGTGAGATGATGCGCGGATCTGTGAGATACGGACAGGTCGGCCGGTGAGAGTCGCAAGGACAAGACGTGTTGTGAGGTGACCGGCGCCATTGAATTTGAGCGGCGTCGAGGGTTGCGTAGTCGCCATCTTGGTGTATCCGAGAGCTGTTCAGGTTTGGTGATCCGAATCCAGAAAGAAATCTTGGCCAGGCTTTTTTGAGATTTTCTTATCCGGCGTTTTGATGCGCCAAAGTCCGTTGCGGAGAGAGCTCGGAGGTGCCCCACAGTCAGGTCCCTTTCTTTGCACTTTCACCCTGGAGACCCTGTCGATTCTGCCAAAGTCAATTCCACCGCATACCATGGCAGGGCCTTGATGATGCCTTCAACCCGTCATATGTGCATGAATACCACGGACTCCAAGCTTGGTCATTCCGTCGGCTTTCAGCCTCAGCGGATCTGCATTTTGGCGATCGTCGTTCATCGAAGAGAATCTTCATTTGCGAGAAGTCAAGATGCTTTCTCATCATGTCAGACGAGTTGGTTTGTTGAGCTCACGAACGAAAGCACAGAATATGTTTGGAACAGATCAAGGTAGGTGGAAATCAAAGAGGAGTGGCATTCTATAGAGATGACTGAATTCTGAGGGCAGACGTCAGAGAACTGGACTATATGCCGTGAGATGCTCCGCTGGCTTGGGCAATTCGCAATGACCCAGATTGGGGTCTTCATGTTCATATCGTTTTGATGATCCGTCGTGTGTGGTCCGTTTCCTGGATGGAACGCTTACTGGGCGTAACCATCGCCGCCGTTGTTTTGGTAGCCACCGCCGTAGCCACCCTGGCTTCCGCCGCGCCAGTTGGAACCACCGCCGCCGTAGCCGCCGCCCTGCTGCTGGTTGTCGTAGCCACCACGGCCGCCGCCTATAGATGTGTCAGTCGGAGTCATTGAATGGTATTGAAAGGGGCAAAAGCTTACCGTAGCTGTTGCCGCCGCCGTAGCCACGGTCACCGCCGCCGTAGCTGCCGCCGCCACCACCGTAGGAGCCGCCGCGACCACCGCCACCGTATCCGCCACGGCTCTGGAAGCCACCGCCGCCGCTGCCACGCTCAGAGGCCTTGTCCACGCGGATGGTACGACCGTCGAATCTGTAATGTTTAGCACCTCGTGTTCAATGCGGCGTATGGAAAGCCGAAACACATGCGCGTTTCGTATGTGCGCGGAGTGAAAGGGTCCGTCGATGGTTGTTTTGTGACTCACTCGATCTCGTTCATGCCCTTGATAGCGGCATCAGCCTCATCCTCGTTCGAGAAGCGCACGAAGCCGAAGCCACGGCTGCGTCCGGTGTCACGATCCTTGACGACAACCTGGAGTTTGATGTCAGTATTGGTGGGAATTCTGTAGTTTTGAATGCGCGAAAGTCTTACAGCTTCCTCGACGGCGCCGAACTCCTCGAACTTTGAGCGCAGAGCAACGTCGTCAGTGTGCCAGGCAAGGCCGCTGTTGATATGAATTAGCTCAGAGCTGCTGGCGCATGTTGCGACAATTGTTACCCAATGAAAAGCTTCGACATGATGATTGATGGTTATTGAAGAAGGTCTGAAGGATGGATTGTTAGAACTCTGCAAGAGGTGGTTGAGGATGACGAAGCGGGAGGAGCAGGCGACACGTCGGTTGATGAGAAACTCACCTGGAACTTGGGGAATTTGAAGCGGGGGAGAGGGGCACTTGGACTGAAAGCGTGGAAGACAGCTTCGTCAGATAAAGTGTCAATGTTGTGAAGCGCAAACAACTCACAGTGAAAACAAGGTCCGGGTGTGAAGGGTTCGGTTTTGGAGGAAAGTGCTTGCCGCCAAATTGATCTGGAGGAAAAGTGAGGAATGAAAGAGAAAAGGTGACAGGATAGGTGAGAGCACGTGGAATGTCTCCTCTGCAGCCCAAAACCCAAGCTAAATACTGCCGGTAAAGGTTGATTCGTGATCCGCGAGAAGATAGCGCGCGCGGGCGTGTTCCTTCAGGGTCAGGATGGTGGGGTCACTGAAGGGCAGCTCATGACATGACACGACACGATTTTGCAGACACAGCGGCAACTGGTTGGGGACACGACTCTGCAGTCCTAATAACTCTTGCATCCAACACCAATCGATGTTGATTGTTATAATGCTCCGACAGCGGCTGGATCGATTGCCCCGTCAGCCACAAGCTCGCATGCATGAACAGCCGATCTGTCAATCTGCGGCCATCCTTGAAGAGCGGTTGAACACGCCCACTGGTGTGCCATATGTCTGCTTAAGCGATTTCCATGAGCCTTTCTCTTTCGTCTCTTGTGTGCTGCTTGTATGGACAACAGGCGAGCTCAGGACCCGACCAAGAGCAATTAAACATGACATGTGGCATTACTTGGTACATACTTCTCTAGCACGTCTTCTAACCATGTCTCCTGTATTCAACAGATTGGCCCCATACCAAGCTGCATGTTGCTGCAAACACGAACGGGCAGGTTCCAATCAATGAGTGCAGCGACAGACGAAGTTCTAATATCTTGGGAAATGTTTCCCGCCGGCTCCTGGCTGTGCTACTTCAATATCGCTCAACAACTGCGATGGCGGTGAATAGTGCATGAACGCGATATTCATTATGGCCTTGCAAATGTCTGGGCGGTTCCGAGACGCACTTGCCTACTGGTGATGACCAAGCTCTTTCCTGAACAAGACTTCTTTTGACGCTCAATGTTGGCGTCTGCAGGTGGGCGACTTGCTTTTCTTATACCCAATCTGACAAGCCTCAACGAAATATGAATATCAGCCAATGGATCGATGATCTGGAACAAGCGAATCAACCTAGCGAATCCCCTGCATTCATCAACCAACACCGTGCAACTCGGAAACATGGACAGGGCTCCGGAAAAGGCTCTTTACTAGAGCCCTTCGTTGATCGTGTTCGACATACCAGAAGGACCCATCCTCCCGAGTCTCCACGTGCGTCAAACTCAGCTACAAGCAGTGTTACTCGTCCATCGTCGTCTTCTTCTTCCTCTTCGTCTTCGTCTACGCCTTCGTCCTCATCTAGTAAAAGGTATCAGAGAAAACCGCGACATCATACCAAAGCAGACAAATATCACCCAAAGAGAAAGCGACGGTCGCACTCCAAAGAGAAGGCGAAGAAGCAGAGCAAGAAGAAAGAAAAGAACGCAAAGCGGCCCCATCGCAGAAAGCACAACAGTGAGGTGATCACAGGCGTGGTTCAGAGCTTCCATGCCAAGAATGTTCCCAAGAATCGACTCACGGTAATTTCAGTCCTGCTCGTGATACCGAAGTCGATCGCTGAAGATAGAATCTATAGCTCAAGCCTAGCAGCAAGGTTGGTCTGTATACAAAAGGTCGCTCATCGGGTCCTACCAGGGGCAAAGGCTGTAAGTCATGTACCAATCATGTTCCGGTTTGTACAATGCTTATTCAAATAGTGCCAGATCTGGTCTTCTCCGAGATGCGATTTCTGCAAAACCCTGAGCCCATAGGGAAAGAGAAGCCTGAACGCAAGTCCAAGAAAAAGCACAAGAAACGACATGAGTTGTCCGAGAAGGAGATATCGAGGTACTTCGATTCTAGCAAGACACAGCCTGAATATAATGACCGTAGCCGAGAGAGGCATACAACACCGCTTGATGCAACAGCACCAGCAGCAGAAGCTGTGAAACTTACGCATACCACATCACCGGTGGTACTGAATCTTTCAGACAAGCCGTTCTTGGGATTTGGAAGCAGAGGCACGCATCCGCCCACCACAAGCTATTACAGCTGGTCAGATTCCGGAAGAGCAAGCTCATCGCTGGCGAAGCAGATTGTTCCGACCTTTCAACCACTAGCAGTTGGCGAGCTTCAGCGCGACTGGTCTCAAAGTCAAACACAAGCTGTTCCTGTTGAACAGAATGCAACTCAACATCTTCCTGTAAGACAAACGGCTGATACACGAGACGGCGGAAGCCACGATCGGACGCCCGAACCGGTTCCAGACACGAATCAAGCCATTATACAGCCAGCCAAAGCTCGGTTACACTCTGTGGACGACGAGAGACCAGTCTCAGAGACTGTTTCTAAGAAGAGAAAGAGCGAAATGCGTGTGCCTATGCATATCGTCGAGCCCGAATCAAATCACAACCACGCCAACGCAAACATGATTGGCAGAGCTCCTTCGATGCAAGAAAACGATAGACTTGAGGGCCCACTTTCAACACGTTCGAAGGTTCCCGCAAAAGCCGACTCTAAACAGTATTCGGAACCATGGGAAGAGCTGCTTCAAGATTGCGAGGTTGCAGCTCGGGCCCCCATATCAGCTTGGTATGAGGGCTCGCTACCGCAACACATCCGGTATGTTTCTCATGAGTATGCCAATCTGCAATTGTGGAGGCCTAGCGGGGGTAACCTCTGGGAATATGATTATGGAGACAACTTTGTAGGCGAGCTTGTGTGCCCGGATCAGCCAGAGGTCGTCGGTGACGGAGAAGGAGATGATCTCTCATATGGAGATATAGTAGAGTCTCTACTGGAAGAGTCGCAGCGAGGTTATGACATGCCAGCTGGAGATGAAGCATATTGGGAGGAAGGCAATGCAAGTCGACACGACGGGGTGCAAGGCTATCAAATCGAGGACGCCGAGCCTGTGGATGAGTTTGCTACGTTCTGGCAGCCGAACATTCTATATTGAACTGCTCCGAGGGCGAAAGACCGAGCAAAGACTTGCATAGCAGCACATGTAAAGACAAGTCGAAGTTGGATGGCAGAGGACGAGTGGGGAAAGGCCAGTGCTTGGGGCAGACAAAGTCAGACCGAGGTCGGAAAGGCAAGCAGCAGACCGAGCAGTCACACTCAACAACCGAATCGATAAACAGTTTCCACTACAAGCAAGACTACTGCATGTTTGCGAGCAGAAGCCAGGCAGTCTGCAGACGTCAATTGACTCTGAAAGCTCCGCAAGCCAGGCCATTTGTTGGGCACCTGGCAGTTTCCACGCTGGCTCACCGCATCAGCCGCAGTGCTGACCCCACCACGGCCAAAGCCGCCGACGCTGTCGTTTTCAAATCTCGCACTGCTCAAGTCGCTCGTCACTTGTCCGCAACGACACGTTCATCACACAACATGTCTTCCCCCAAGTACTCCGTCCGCTCTGTCGGCGCTCCCCACACCCTTGAGCACCGCATCTTCATCGAGAAGGATGGCCAGCCCGTCTCCCCCTTCCACGACATCCCCCTCTATGCCAACGAGCAGCAGACCATTCTGAACATGGTCGTTGAGATTCCTCGCTGGACCAACGCCAAGCAGGAGGTATGCTGCAGCCGCTCCCAATGCCTTGAATTGCCACCCTGACACGCCTGCAGATCTCCAAGGATGAGACCCTCAACCCCATCAAGCAGGACACCAAGAAGGGCAAGCTGCGTTTCGTCCGCAACTGCTTCCCCCACAAGGGTTACCTCTGGAACTACGGTGCCTTCCCCCAGGTATGTCTTGTTTGGAGGTTCAATTGACCCATTGGAGCTCGACTGACGGCCTCTTTAGACCTGGGAGGACCCCAACGTCACCCATCCCGAGACCAAGGCTCAGGGTGACAACGACCCGCTCGACGTCTGCGAGATTGGTGAGCTCGTCGCCAAGCCCGGTGAGGTCAAGCAGGTCAAGGTCCTCGGTGTCATGGCTCTGCTCGACGAGGGCGAGACTGACTGGAAGATCATCGTCATCGATGTCAACGACCCTCTCGCCCCCAAGCTCAACGACATTGAGGATGTCGAGAGACACCTGCCTGGCCTTCTCCGCGCCACCAATGAGTGGTTCCGCATCTACAAAATCCCCGATGGCAAGCCCGAGAACCAGTTCGCCTTCAGCGGCGAGTGCAAGAACAAGAAGTACGCCATGGACGTCGTCAGAGAGTGTGCCGAGGCCTGGGAGAAGCTCATCACTGGCAAGACCAACAAGGGTGACATTGACCTGTGAGTTTTGATGCACAGAAGCCGCAGTAACGAGAGACTGATGAAATGAACAGCACCAACACCACCGTGTCGCACTCCAACGACCGCACCGACCCCAGCAAGCTCAACATCCCTGAGGCCGACAACAAGGCTCCTGCCCCCATTGACCCTAGCATTGACAAGTGGTTCTTCATTTCCGGTGCTGCCGTCTAAATGGATGGACATTACAAAATGGGTTAGATATACACATCTACATGCAACGAAAAAGGAATTGCACATATTTTGGTTGAGTGTTGTGTTGAATGTCGTCTGTGCATGTCGCAGCTTGGTAGCAAATGCAAGCATATAGACATGATTCGAGCTTTGTGAATGTACAGGGTCGAATCGAAAGCCCAGTGACCAGCATGTAGCCGTGATAACCATAAAACGCCTCGCTCCTCCCAATGCAAAGTGAAATTGAACAAGACGAAGGGAATCTAACCAGCAAGCTCTTCTTTTCTGCCGAGCATGCGCGAGTGTCTGTCCACTTCGGTCATGATGTCCTTGATCTTCAAGGTGTCCAAATCGAGGTTCATTTCTTTGCCATCCTCTGTGACATTGTGTAAGCAGATGGCGCATGACCAAGGAGTGTTCTCGGGCATTACTGAATTTGAGAGCAAGCAGACCGGGCTTGTAGGCGTCGGCTCTGGACAGTTGCTTGACATCGATCTTCATTGTGCTGCGGGCGTTTGGCGGGAGAAGGGCGAGGAAGTTGCGGGCCGTCTTGCCAGACTTGGGGTTGAAGGGAGAGAAAGCGGTCGAAACCGAGGTCAGGAAGCGAGTGATCATTCTGGCGGCACGGCGAGGTGGTAGCGTCTCTGAGGGGGTGGGTAGATGGCGGATAGTCGACCTTGTCGCAAAGCAACAAAAAAGGCGTCGCGGTATGAGGCTCTGAGGCATGTCGGAGAGCGGCAACAGCCGGTCGAGCAGGAGTGTGGGGAAGTGGCATGTTTAGCCAGCGGCATAACTGGCAAGACCGGCGCCGTGGGCAGGTCATGGACTCTTTTGGCGCGAGCAATGAAGAACCAAAGTGTGCTTGACGCCTTGTCCCAGCTGTCGGACTCGATCAAGCTCACCTTCCAGCTCATCAGTCGCCTCTCCAAGCTCTCGTTCCAGCCCGGCTCCACGCCGCTCCAAGGAGACGGTGACGTCCGTATCGAGCTCTCGCACGACATTCGCGACGCTCTCAAACACCACGACGATACCTTGGACTCTCTTCGCCAGGAAATCGAAGACGTTGTCGAGTTCGGCACCCACTCTCAACGTCGCCGTGACAGTCTTAAGGATAGAGAAAGAGCTCGCATTGCTGCCCAGCTCGCTCGCTTGGATGAGGATTTGAAGCAGTACGTCCACAATGACCCATCTCTACACGACTATTTTACTGACAAGCCATACAGCGCTCGAAGTCAGTTCCGCGCCGCTCAGCTCTCATCAAAACGTGCTTCCGAGGCTGCAAAACAAAAAGAGCGAGAGATCCTCTTTGCATCTCTCCAACAACCCACCGAGACCGACTCTACTTCGTCCACTCCCGACCCCCTCGCTGCCCGTCGCCCTCAGCCTAAGCAACTGACCCAAGACGAGCTGCTCATCAACGCTTCAACCGACGTGACCTCAGCTCTTCGTCGCACACATAACCTGCTTACCTCTGAGCTTTCACGCTCACGTTTCGCTCAGGAGACTCTCGATCAGTCCACAGCAGCTCTCGCTGACCTAGGTGAGCGTTACACCGATCTTGATTCTCTCCTCAGTAATAGTAAAAATCTACTTGGAACCCTTGTGAGAAGTCAAAAGAGCGATACTTGGTATCTTGAGACCGCCTTCTACATTCTCGTCACCACCATCTGTTGGCTGGTCTTCAGAAGACTAATATACGGTCCTGCCTGGTGGTTTCTTTGGCTGCCATTCAAGTTCCTACTACTCAAGCCATTCTATCTTCTTCTTGCCGTTTTTGGCATCACGGGTGGCTCTTCGGCTGCCGTTACCGCTGTCTCGTCATTATCATCGACCATCTCCACACAACCAACTATACGTCTTCAACCTAGCGCCTCAGGTGATCGACCTACTTTCCGCAGAGGTATGGATCAACGCCCGGCAAACGCCGTACCAGTCGGCGGAGGTGGTGCGAAGGCTGGAAAGGATGGTCAACCTCAAGATCCTAGTCCCGCAGGCAGCATGTCGCAAAGCCTTGGACAAATGGCAGAAGCCAGTCGTGAGCAAACACAGCCGCAAGGGGAGGAATCAAACGAGGCGAAAGGGCACAAGGAGCCCCAAAGAAGAGGAGACGGCACAATCTTGCAAGAACGAGGTGACATCCCTCGTAACCCCAAGAAGAAAATGTGGGAAGAGGATGTTGAAGCACCGAAACATCAGATGAGAAAGAGAGATGAGCTGTAGCAGCCTTGCTTGTGTTGGGTGCTAAATTACGCAGTAGATTAATGACTAAACTTTACCTATTCTTCTCGCGGGTCAACATATTTGCTCATTGGTCCTTGTTATAGTAGGTCCAGCTGTAGATATCATCGTGCTTTAGATATCTTGGGCACAAGCAAACCACATGTCTATTTTCGTATTCACTTGAAAAAGACGATATGGCTAGGGTCTGTCTATCTCACCCCCTCCTTCGAGATCCCCACAAGCAGCACAGTGTCAAAAAGAGCCTATCAAGATGTACAAACATTTTGAGTGTCAGTCAATTGTCCATCTAGATAGCCGCAATTCGAGCCTCTCATTGGACATTTCAGCCACTGCTAAAATCATTGTGCGTTTTCACAACCATCTTGTAAGGATGTCTTGATCCAGCAGTGCTCAACAGATGCGAGTGCGTCCATCGCAAGGCCCGGCTCTTTGGAGAGATTGTCCTGTGACAGAAGTGCCTTCTTCCACTCGATTTGAAGTCCCATACTGTCCAGCCACTTTGTAGCGACAGAGAAAGATCCAACTTTGGACGAGAGTCTGATTCTTGTGACAGGAATGCCGGCGAGGCGTGCTGTCGTTTTTCTTCCAATATCTCAGCGATAACTATTTCGACATATACCGGCGAGCCCGAAAGTTGCATTGCCCACTCCCGTCTCGCACGGGGACTTTGTGAAATGCCAGAGAACGATCGAGGATCCGTCTGATGTATCTTAGGATACTCACGCCTTTGTTGCTGTCCAGAACGGACCTCACTGCGTCGTCGTCCAGCAGTGTTTGAGTTATCGGGGGTGTAATGACAGTAATCAGAGAGTCTACAAAGACCCAAGGAAACATCTCGAGATTGATATATTTGGGTACGCGTTGAAGTTGGAAAGATTCGCCATCGAGAAAGACAGCTGTGGTATCGATGAATCTGGACTCGACGTTTAACACTTCTACCACGACGACTGCTCTGATACTGGGAAGCGGTCGCAGAGGCTAGATGTTCCCTGCAAGATGGTGAATCACAAATCTGTAAACGCCTCATGATTCTCGATTTGAGGGCGAGTCTGTGATCCAATGGGGTTGCCTTTCGATAATCTCATCCCAGTTGAGTGTACCAGCCAGATAGAACGTCGTTATCGAGTCGAGCCTGAAGCATCCATTACACAAGAGGCTGTGCAGTGTTCTGCCATCTTGCGCCATTTTAGCGTTGGTTGTGCGTGCGAAAGATACTTAAGCTGGCAGAGAGCTGCAGATGGAAATGTTGGAAAACTGCAATTGAATCTGGATAAATCATGTCAGCTCCCTCAAGGCTTTGTGCTCCACTTGTGATTCTTTGTCGAGAACGCATGCTTCTACGGCAAGAGAACATATTCGACTTCAGGCTTTTCGAATATCTGATAATTAGCGACATGGTGAACGATAGATACCAGACTCAAAGCCATGGAGCGAACGGGTGAGTTCTTCGCGGAGCTACACATCAATTACAAGTGGACGCTTTCTCCATCGATCACCACAAGTTCATTCGAAGGAACAACATGTTTTGCAGCCTCCATCTCTTTCTCTAGGAACATCTGATCGTACCTGCCTCGTTCCAATCGTCGGTCATTTTCGTTGGAAAAGGAGTGATGTTTGGCCGTCCCATGCACCAGGTTTGGTCGCAGTGTGATGGATCTCTGCGGCTCTCCCCAGACGGAGCGAGTCGTGAACAAGCTAAACAGCCTGACCGGACCCTGGATGCTGACATGTGACAGGATCTTCTGGCTTTGCTTTTGGCTCCACGCGTGGGTGGCTTCGCCTCGGAATTCACGGCTTCTACTCGAGTACTCCATTGATACAGTACACTACGCAGTAACGCAGGGCTTAAAGATCAGGAGCATCAGTGACGAAGCGTTTGACGAAGCAACGAAACACTATTGAGGCTATACGCACGCCAAGGGGGGGAGTGACATTCCTCGACGTTGCTTCTGACAGAGCCAGGGTTCAAGATGTGAGATGCTATTACACACGGTTTGCAGATTCGAGACGCATGAAGCGTGTCGGAGCAAAACGGCGCAAAATCCAGGAAGGCTCTCATTGGCTCCAAAACTGCTTATCTCTCGAACCTTAAGTTGCTATCTCTGGGCCTGAACGACAACTGCACGCTATGCCTGGTGCGGTTTCTGTATGGTAATCTGTTACCTAAAAATCATCTTCGTCCTCCGCGTTTAGGAAAGGATTCAGCGCTGCGGTTGTCTCAACCTTTCATCCGGGCATTGGCATATCAAATGACTATCGCCGCTCTCGACCATCTTATTTTGCTTGCAATGCTCTGTGGTTCGCCCGATTCCGCTGCTTGATTGATTGTTCAAACCATTCTCTGGTCTCCCAACACCCTTTCCTGAGCTGCTTGAATCATTCAGCTACATAGGCCTATCTTGCGATAAGCCCTTTACTATAATAGCTATTATCGAACTTGTGCCCCGCGGCCTCTTGCGCATTATCTATCAGTTCCCGCTGCCAATTGATTGCCCGAGGTCGGGACTTCAGGTTCAACAAACAAGTACGATAGTGATCCATCATGGCCGCCGCCGTAGCTATACAACCGCTGGCCCCTCGCTCTGGACCAATGGCTTTCAACCAACAACAACCAAGGACTAGTAAGGCCGTCTTTTTACATGGCCCTGTGCTATTCGCTAAACGATTGTCCCTTCATAGTTACCAGCTCACGTGGTCGCAGAGAAAGACCTTGTATGTATTTTATCTATACCATTGCATGCCAAGCTTTGATGCTGACCAACTGCCAGGTGACGGTTGTCGCAGACGTAAGAGCAAGTGTGTACTACAAGACTCATTACCTTGCGTTCTCTGTGAGTTCCATAAGCAAGACTGCACCTTTGTCGAGGCTGCCCAGCCACGCAAGCGGAAGGTAGACGACTCTGCTGGATTGAAGGATACGCCAAACGCCAAACGGTGAGTCTCGTGTGTTCATCCGAGATATTGTTCCTCTAGCTAATTCAAGGCAGTCCAAAGGATTCAAAGAGCCCTGGCCAAACACCCCCACCGCAACAACATACTATCGCACCTGTAATTCACGTGGAGAAGCCACAGCATGCCCCTCAGCCCGTACGCGGCGTGGTTCTGGGAGACACTCTAAGTTTACAACGAGAACAGCATTGCAGACTTATCGGACGTACTTCGGCCTTGGACATCTCCCTTCTTGGATTCTCGGACTTTGGTAGCCGCCACGAGACTAACACTGGATTTGGCAAGATTAGGAGGGTAGCAACCAGTGATTTCTTCAGCATGCATACCGATGCCGCCTTTTCGACATATGAAGATGAGCTACAGACACTGGTTGCCGTCGAGCAGACCGTGGCACCTTATGGCCCTGCCCTTATCGACCTGTACTTCCGCAACGTACATCCCAGCTTCCCGATCTTGCAGAAACATACGTTCATGGACCGACATCGTAACGGGGATCGTCAATTTCACTCGGGCTTGTTAGCTGGCATGTACTTGCTTGCTCTTCGCTGGTGGAACCGAGACCCCGTACTCTCTCAGCATCCCAAACCATCGGTATACAGACTCGAAGAGCTCGCTGCACGATCACTGAGTATGGCAATGCAACATCCCAAACTATCCGCTCTCCAGGCTGGCTTGCTGTTGCTGCAAAGACGGCAAGCGACCGACTGGGGCCTCACTGTACAGCTGGTTGCTTTGGGACAAGACCTCGGTCTGCATATCGACTGCACAAACTGGGACATACCAATTTGGGAGCGTCGCTTGCGCAAGAGATTGGCTTGGGCACTTTATATGCAGGACAAGTGGACTGCCCTGGTGCACGGACGACCATCTCATATCCAGGCCTCAGACTGGGCGGTTTCGGCTCTATCTCTGGATGACTTCAACGAGGAATTCGAAAACGCTGACCAGCAAATGATCGCAGACGACGAGAATGAGGAGGAAGAAAAGAGCAGGGTCATATTTATTCAGATGATCGAATTGACGAGTATCATGGCGGAAGTGATTGATGTTTTCTACACACAAAGAGCGAATGCCGAGTTTGAAAGAGGCGGGCGAAACGCAACACGGTTAATCCTGGAGCGAGCGAAGCCAGTTCAACTCAAGCTGAAGGAGTGGTTCTCAAAATTGCCATCGGTTGCTAGAATGGATGCATATACACCGGGAAAGCTATCATCAAATGGTAAGAGACGAGACGCCTGAATAGACTTCCAGAAGGTTTGCTCACATTTCCAACAGGCTACCTGCATCTTGCATACTTTGCGACCGAGATTTCGATTCACCGACGCATTGTGCAGTCGCTGCAGCCTTCGACGACAGACCCATATGTTCTGTATATATGCCGGTCGGCGGCAAAGACAAGGTTGATCTCGGCGATGGACTTTGTCAACCGTCTCAAGCCCGAGCACCTCGACTCATTTTGGTACTTTGCATCAGCAACGAATTTTGCTTTGATCAATACCTTCGGCAATTTGCTTCGAGCAACAGCGCCAGGAGAGGAGGAGGCAGGGTTCTACTCGTGTCGTCTAAAGGAGTATAGATGGGCGTTGGGTGCCAGCTGCCGGAGAGCGGAGTGGCTCGAAGGGGCTGTCCGAATGCTGGATGCAACAGACAATCTAGTCGATGGCCTTGGTGACAGACAACGAAACACTCAGCAGCATACGATCAACGAGGAAATGGACGAGGACGAGGACGAGGGAGATTACTGAAGCAGGACTTGACCGACTGGATTTTGACGACTTTGATTGCATTACTTACGATACCCATTTGATGATTGGCAGAGATTAGAAGGGAAGCATATAGAAGAAGAGCCAAGGCATAGAGCATTAGGACGATAATGAAGACCATGTTTAACGTCACGTCAGAGAAGGGAAGGTGCAAGGCGAAAAAGACCGTGATGGGCAATCTCGGGGCCAGTCTCGAAAAGGATGAGAGTGGCTTGGCATCGCGTCCCGTAAACGCGTCATGTCAGTCGCGGTACTCCGTACATCGAGTTCGTGGAAACAGACGCCGGGCACTGATTGATCAATGTTGCGCCAACGGGGTGAGAATGCCGGCTCTTAGTAGAACTACGGCTTCACTGCTTCGTACTGTCGCCGGGAAACCACACGCCACGACCGAAGATCATGAACACGATGGAAAGGCGCCTGCCACGACCAAACCCCATCTGGACCATGGGAAGCATGCCCTGGACTCGAGCGACGACGATGACGACAACGACACCTCCGCCCTCGGGGGCCGTGTCGAGAAGAAAGCAACCATCCGTGTGCCGAAACGATTGAACACAACAACAAACAACCCGCGTCCCCCGGCGAAAAGAGAAGCAGAGTCGGAAGATGAATTGAGCAGAGGGCCATTTTCACAATCCTCTCAACCCAGAAAACCCATCAAGACTTTCAGCAAGAAGTATGGTTCGCAGAACAAAGTAGCTCTCCAAGTAGAGAACAAGCGTGAGGCATTCAATCCCCGTCAATCCTGCTTCGTTCTTTTCTGATTCCCACTAGCTGCTTCCTTCCAGGTGCGAGATAGTCTGCCGACGCAGACCAAACCACCTGAAGCGCCAAAGAGAGGTTTTCGCCCAGCAAGAGCACCCGAGCCATCGTCTTCGCAACCAGAAGCTCCGCCACCCGTATCTGCTCCCATTTTCCGCCATCCTGCGCCCATCTCCAACTTTACCACCGACAGCACCGATCCTTCTGCCCAGTCACAGCCCATAACCCTCGATTCATCACAACTCTCACCGCCGCCTTCCTCACCGTTCACTAGTTTGCCCGATGCAGATCCTGAACAGATCCCCGATGATCCTGCACCCGACCCGAACCCGCCTTGTCCTATCTGCGGAGAGAAGATTGAAAAGGACTTTTGGGATAAGTTTCAAGATGACATCTGCCATAGACGTATGAATCTACGCCTCCAGGAGAAGTTCTGTCAAGCACACAAAGCCCGCAATGCCGACGACGTTTGGAACGACAGAGGCTACCCCAAGATTGACTGGTCCGCACTACAAGATCGACTCAAGGCACATCGCCATCATATACGCGCCATTCTGGATAACGACAAGGCGAGAGAGAGTCCTTATTACAAACAGCATGCAAAGATGATCAAGTCAGCAAAAGGCCATACTGCCACAGCGGCCGGCGGCCGTTTTACTGGCTTACGCGCTGGGTACTACGGATCAAAAGGCGAGAAGATCATGTATGTTTTGTTTCCATCTGACATTTCCTTCCTACGAGACTAACCCCAACCAAGTGCTGAAAACATCGTCCGTACATTCTCAGACAAATTACGCGAGCTTTCCGAGACCGATCCAATCATAGCTTCTGGTGGTGCATCCGGAGGCATGTCGGGCTTCGTGCACGCCATCCTGGTGCCTGAAATGGTTGTCGAACTGATCATGGAGGACATGAATTGTGAGAGAGATAAAGCTAGACTCGTTCTATCAGAGAGTGTGGACATGGGCGAAATCTTCAATGAGGAAGAGGATGAGAAGGCACGGCGGGTCGAAGTCGATCTACTAGATACCAGCATCCTGGACGACGACAACGACGACAACAGTCACCAAAGCATCTTGACAGAGAAACCCCGCAAGAAATTCCGATTAGCTTAAGGGGGTGAGACTTGCTGGAACTCGCCGCGCGCTCAAGCATCATCTGGTTACTGCGAGTCACATCGTCCTTTCTTTCTCCTTTTTTTCTTTGTGGCATAATACGGCATGACTTTACGACGAACAGCTCCTTCCTGGGACGGGATATGCATAGCGGTGACTTTGATGTACATACATAGCATTTGAAGAGCAGACACATGAACATATGCTTCTCACATCTCGTTTGCTTCCGCTTCGTTGAGATTGGTTAATTTTGATGATGAGAATAACATGTCACATGCTTTTGACAGGCATATCTTCCTGGCTCAGGCTGGTGGAATTAACGTGTGTTTCGACAGGCGACATGATCATTTTGTGGGGCTACGAAAGCACTACAGTAGGGCAGAAACATCTAGTTGTCCAGCTTGAGCTTCTCGAACTGAGCGATACTCTCCTCGTAGTTCTTTTGCTCAGCCATCAAGTCCTGCAACTTGGTCTTCTCGGCCTCGAGGACAGAGTGTGACACCTTCTCGGCGAAGCCCTCGGCGTCGAGGATCTTACGCTGCTTGGTGGCGCCATCGGCGGCCTTGCGAAGCTTCTGCTGGGCGCGGGTGATCTCGGCATCGATATCAACACGGCCAGCGACTTCAAGGAAGACAGCGGCGGACGAGGACACGGCGAAGACGGCACAACCGGTGGGGGTGGCGTCGTTGGGGCCGTTGATGGCGAGGTTGGTGAGGGCCTTGCCGGAGAGAGACTTGATTGATGCCTGCTCGTCGGCGGCGGTCTTGTAGGTCTTCTCATCGTAGCACTGGACAAAGGCTGCGAGGTGGTCAGTAATTGATATAAATGTCTTGTGCTGTTGCGACTTACCCTTGGCGTCCTCCTTGATCAAGTACTCGGACATCAAACTTCTGACACCCTTGGAGCATCCAAGGAGCAGCTCGTAGGCAGCCTCGCTCTCAAAGTCCTCAAGTGCAGCATCATACTCGGGGTATGCGGCAACAACGATACTCTTGGTCTTGTCTTCGGGACGACGAGGCAGACGCTGCCACAGCTCCTCGGTCAAGAAAGGCATGAAGGGATGGATCAGACACAAGGCACCCTCAAGGACGGTGTAGAGGGTGTCAACGGCACTGCGCTTCTCCTCTTCAGTACCGTCGCGGATGATGGCCTTGCTGTTCTCAATGTAGACATCGCACAGGTTCTCGTACCAGTACTGGTAGGCGAGCGAGGTCGAACGCGAGAACTCACGAGCGGCAAGAGCGTCGTTGATCTCCTTGGCGGCAATGGTGAACTTGTGCAGAATCCAGCGCTCGGGCAATGACTCTTTGCCGGTCTTACCGCCCTTGGCTTGAGGAACAAAGCCCTCGGGCAGGTTGCCGAGAACGTACTTGGTGGCCTGGTAGATCTTGTTACAGAAGCGACGGTAACCGGCCATGACCTTGACGTCAAAGGCAATATCACCACCACCAGTGGTGTACTGGATGAGTGAGAAACGGAGAGCGTCAGCACCGCACTCGGGGATGCCCTGAGGGAACGAGTCCTTCTGGTACTTGGTGGCGTTCTTGACCTCCTTGGGATCAAGGTTGCCTTCAAGCAGCTTATCGTGGAGCTCTTGGAGGGTGATGCCCTCCATGATGTCGACAGGGTCAATGACGTTTCCAAGAGACTTGGACATCTTTCTGCCGTCAGAGTCACGAATGAGAGAGTGGCAGTAGACCTCAGTGAAGGGGACCTTGCCGGTAAGCTTGAGACCAAACATAATCATTCTGGCAACCCAGAAGAAGAGAATGTCCCATCCGGTTTCCAAGACAGAGGTAGGGTAGAGCTTCTCGAAGTCGGGAGTCTTGTTGGGCCAGCCAAGGGTAGAGAATGGCCAAAGACCGGACGAGAACCAGGTGTCCAGACAGTCAGGATCACGGACAAGTTCGAACTTCTTACCAGGGAACTTCTTCTCGGCCTTCTGCTTGGCCTCCTCCTCGGTTCTGCCAGCAACCCAGAATTCGTCCTGCTTCTCATCGCTGTTCTCGCCTTCAAGCTTGACAAAGTAGGCAGGAACCTGATGGCCCCACCACAGCTGACGTGACAAACACCAGTCGTTGATGTTGCGCATCCAATGATAGTAGTTACGCTCGGCACCTTCAGGCTTGATCTTGATGTCACCGTTCTGAACCGCATCGATACTAGCGTCTGCAAGCTCACGCATGCGCATCCACCACTGAGGCTTCATCAAGGGTTCGATGACGTCCTTTGACTTCGAGCACAGGGGGACCTTCATGGGGTTGTCCTCCTTCTTGACGAACAGACCAAGCTTGGTGAGCTCCTCAACAACAGTGTATCGAGTATCGAAGCGCTTCTGTCCCTCGAACTGTCCAGCGTTGCTGTTCAAGGTACCGTTGTCGTTCAGAATATTGATGAATGGAAGCTTGTGCTTGGTACCGAGGTTGAAATCGTTAGGGTCGTGAGCAGGAGTGATCTTGACGGCACCAGTACCAAACTCCGGGTCAACGTAGTCGTCGGCGAAGATCGGGAGGAGGCGGTCAACGAAGGGGTGTTTTGCCTTCTTGCCAATTAAGTGCTTGTAGCGTTCGTCTGAGGGATGAACGGCAATACCAGTGTCACCAAGCATGGTCTCAGGACGAGTTGTGGCAACCTCGATCATCTCATCAGAGCCTTCGATGGGGTACTTGAAGTGTGTGATGACACCAAACTCGACCTTGCGTTCGTAACCAGGAACGTCCAGCAGAGTGCGTCCCTCGAGCTCCTTGTTATCAACTTCAAGGTTGGAGAGAGCGGTGTTGAGCTGAGTGCACCAATTGACCAAGCGGTCCGAGCGACGCGATGGAGGTTAGTATGCATGTTGATGTTGGGTGCAAAGAAAACTTACTAGATATAACCCTCCTCATGCATTCGGACGAAGGTTTCGGTGACAGCAGCTGACAGGTTGGCGTCCATGGTGAAGGCCTCACGGGTCCAGTCAAAGGAGCCACCCATTCTCTTGAGTACAGTGTTGATCTTCTTGTGGTACTCTTCCTTCCACTCCCAAACAGTGTCGACGAACTTTTCACGTCCGAGATCGTGTCTGGTCTTCTGCTGCTTGCGCCAAAGCATCTTCTCGACAACGCTCTGGGTCGAGATACCGGCGTGGTCGCATCCGGGCAGGTACAGTGTAGTGTAACCTCTCATTCTGTTCCAGCGGATCAAAGTGTCCTGGAGAGATGTGGCGAGGGCGTGGCCGCAATGCAGAGCACCAGTGACGTTCGGTGGGGGCTCAGAGATAACGAAGTAACCGCGGGGCTTGACGTTTCCATCAGGTCCAAACTCGGGCTCGTGGAAACCCTCCTTCTCCCACCAGTCATACCATGCTGACTCGACGACCGAGGGAATGTAGGCCTTGTGGTACTCGTCGTCCAGAGGCTTGAGGACTGCGCCTTGTCAATACATGGCTTCTGCTTGTTCGACTCGCGGTTCTCGGCTCTTACTCTTCTTCTCTCCCTTGGGCGTCTCTTCGACGTACTTGGGCAGAGCCTCCTCCTTCGCCTTGGGCTTCTTCTCCTTGACCTTGCCTGAAGGAGCAGCAGCAGTGGCTTGCTTGGCTTGCTTCTCAGCAAACTTGCGTGCCTTGTCGGCCTTGGCTCGTTCCTTTGCGACTGCTTTGTGTCAGACCTCTGGTCGTTCTGGTTGTTCTCTTGACATGATTGCGTACGCTCTTTCTCGGTCTTTTGCTTCTTGGGTGCTTCGGCGTCTCCACCGTCGCGGCCGGGGGCATTGTGGCCCTGAGGGTCCTTCTGGGATGACGAGACGAGAGCCTCGGTAGCCTCGGTCGACAATGATGGTGGCTGGCCGCTCACGGGTCCGGTCTTCTCGCCCGCTATCGCCACACGTCAATTATACGCTCTATGTCAGCCGTGGAGAAAAAGAAGCTCACGAATGTTGTGTGATGCTGCGTTGAGAGCCATCTTTGCGAAACCTCTTGTGCGATTTACAAAAACAGGCCGTACGACCGAAGCGCTTCTGTATAGCGCTCTCGAAAGTATCTTGATGGTCTGTTCGAAGCTGCGTACAATCGCGACAAAGTGAATGATACAAAATGCTTGACTCACTGGAGATCATCGCGGAGTTAATCCAAAGCTCGTTTCCTGACTCACGCGAGTGTGCCAAGACAACTTGCGGCGCTGGTGACCCTGTCCGCCCATCTCGACCCCTCCCTACTCTCTTCCTTTTGGACCAAACTTGCCCGTCAGTTGTTGTTTTCAGTACACGATGCTTTCTAGTATGACAGGTATCACCGAGGATCAGAGTTTCTATCACAGCATCCTTCTGAGACACCATTTGCTGCTTGGAGCTCGTGTTTTGCTTTCCTGTGATTTAACCATCACTTTGATATATACAATCAAGCCTGACCTAGCGTGAGAGCGGACAGATTGATGAGAGAAAGTGCATTAAACAGAACTTCATGGGATATCTACAGCCCTTGGCCTCTTAGTTCGTGCCGTCCGTTCCTACGGCAGCAACAATACGATCGAATAAAACCTCAACCCAGTGCCTCCTGCGCCCTCGCTTGCCGGCCCTATCGCTATGCCAATTTTCCGCGCCAGTGCATCGCTCTTCTGGCCACGCCTGATATGCAACCAGTTGAGTGGCATGCCGGACTTGCCTGATATGCATTTGATTGATCCACGGAAGATGATCCTAGTTTGGTCTCGCGTGATTAATGATAGTTTGAGTTACTCCAGTCTGTCCAGATTTACCGCCCGAACAGCTGTCAAACTATCGTCATCAAGAATGTGTAGCATCCGAGTTCTGCTGTGCTGCTTGACGGACTGGGCTGAAGTAGGCATGCTGCATAGCCTCCTTGGCGGTCAATCGTTCCTGCGAATGGTTAGTCGCTGCGTTTGCCATTGGTGACTGGTGCACTTGCCTGATGGTCGTATCTGAGGAGCTTGTCCAAGAAGTCAATGGCATCGTTACTGACAAAGCGTTGGTTATCAGCGTTGACGAAACTATGCCAGTTCTTCTTGGGGAATCTGCCCAGAATGTCGTCGTACTGAGCATCGAGCTCGATATCGTACTTGTCAAGGTAGTCGAACAGGTCTTCGGTACCGAGAACCTTGGCGATCTTGACGAGCTGGTCAGAATTGCTGTTTCCGTGGAAGAACGGCTCTTTGCGGAAGATCATGGAAGCAAACATGGCACCCAGAGACCACATGTCGAGCGAGTAGTCGTACTCCTGGAAGTCGACGAGCAGCTCAGGACCCTTGAAGTAACGCGAAGCGACGCGGACGTTGTATTCGGTGCCGGCGTGGTAGAACTCAGCAAGACCCCAATCGATCAGGCGTAGCTTTCTCTTTTCATGGTCAATCATAACATTGTGAGGCTTGACATCGCGGTGCATGATGCCCTTGCTGTGACAGAAATCGAGCGCCTGGCCCTAGAGTTAGTGAATGGATAGGTGGGGATCGGGCTGTAGTCAATCACCTTGAGCAGCTCAAAGATGTAGTAGCGGACATCGTAGTCCACGAATTTCGGATAGAGGCTCCTGAAGTCGGTGTTGTTGACGTACTCGAAGATGAGGGAAGGGGTTTTGCTCTGCAATGACAAAGTTAGGCAGGACGGAGAATGGCAAGTGGATCAAGCTCACCTGGCTGTCTCGCACAACGTCAAGAAGACCAACGATGTTGGGGCCTCCACTCAGGTTCTGGAGGATCTTGATTTCACGCTTGATCTTCTTCTTCTTGACAGGCTTGAGGACCTTGATGACGCATTTCTGGTAGTTGACGACGTTGATGCCTTCAAAAACTTCCGAGTACTTTCCGCGGCCTGGCCAGTCAAGGTTAGCTTGGGGAGTACAGCAACCGGACAGGCACGCGCACCAATCTTGCGAACGACTTCGTAGTTTTCCAGGACGCCCCAGGAGATGTTGACGCTGTCGTAGTCCCAGTATGCGCGAGGCATGTGCTGATTAACGTCGGCGTAGACACGAGCCATGCTGGGCAGCAATGGCTTTTGACTGATGTGGCAGGCGCGACAGGTGGTTAGAAGCAGTGCGCAACGCAGTGAGAGGTCGAGGAGGTTGCGCGAACGACGAAGGCGTGTGAAAGACGACGAAGACGACGACGACGAGGGGTAAAATGTGGATGTTGTGGTGATCGCGGAGCACAGCCAGAGCAAAGCCGCTGCTGCTGCTGCGTCAAACCATGACATGTCGCGACTTCCGCTTTCCGCTCGCAAAAGCCCTGGATTCCTCGCTGACTCAAGACAAGAACCTTTCAACCCTTGTTTCTTCCCTCGTCGTTCGACCAGAGAGAGATGGATCTGTCCATCACATTACAGGCCACCTGTGGAGGACCTATAAGCATACTGTCTGTTTCCATCTGTTCAATTCTCTCAATTGACGCCTCGTAAAAGGCCTCATCCCACCCGCATTAAATTGCAGCGAGTCATGAAAATCATCTCAAGCCTCGAATTCGAGAATCTCTCAACTTTGACATGTGAATATCCCCGACGCAATCAACATGGACTGAAAAATCATGACCAGCCATGTTTTACGACCTAAATGTCGACTACAATCCGTCGACCAAGGACGCTGACTTGTCCAGGACACTGGCCTTTCTCAGTGAATGTGAGCGCCTTCATCGCTAGCCATCCCGCTGCACCGTCGCTGATGTATACCAGTAGGATACAATGTCATCGCCTTGAACCATACCATCTCTGGCAGGCTACCGTCGGATCTCGTCAGTATCTCTCAATAAACACATGAGTCAACGTACTAACTTCAGCAGTCCTGCGCAATCCCTGATCCCTTGCCGTTCAAGACTCCCGCTTCCCTGACCATCCTCCGTCGCTGCACTTTGATCTTATCCGAATCAGCTACCAACAACCGTCTGGGTGCCTTGGCGAACAACTACGACATTCTCGCTTTGCGACCTGTCGACGAGAAGACTTTCCAACATGCCTGTGGTACCGCTGACTGCGACCTGATCTCCCTCGACCTCACTCAACGCCTGGGCTATCACTTCAAATTCAAAACCGTCTCTGAAGCCGTGAAGCGTGGCGTTCGCTTCGAAATCGCGTACAGTCAACCTTTGTTGGCTGATCCTGCCGCCAAGCGAAACCTTATCGGCAATGCGACTGGCCTGATTCGAGCAACCAGAGGCGGTCGTGGTATTATCATCAGCAGCGAGGCTACCAAGGCCGTAGGCTGTCGCGCACCGTGGGACGTCGTCAATCTGGCTGCTATCTGGGGACTTGCTCAAGACCGTGGTTATGAAGCCGTCAGCAAAGAGGCAAGGAGTGTCGTCGTCAGTGCCAAATTGAAGAGGACAAGCTTCAGAGGTGTCGTCGATGTCGTGTATGGAGGCGAAAAGCCTGCTGTCAAAGAGCAACCCGAAAAACAAGGACAGAAAGACAAGACCAAGGTGGCCGCTCTCAAGGAGGACAACACGAAGAAAAGGAAGTCGGAAGAGGTCGACGACACTACAACAGATGGTTCAGAAAAGCCCATCTCGAAGCGAGAGCAGAAGAGAAGAGCGCACAAGGCTAGGTTGGAAAGCTTAGGTCAACCCAGTACTGCTGCGCCATGAACAGACGCCGACAAGACTAGATGAAGAGTAAAAAATCGAGAAACACATTCTATACACTTTTCTGATAACGTTCGTGGATGTATTCATATCAAACAGTGCTTGCAGTCCTTGCTTTCTCCTGGAATTCCAAATCAAGACGCCGACCCAATGCATGCCTGTGATCATGTCCCATGCGCCTCGCCAGACCTATGGCTTGGACTTCCTTGCCCAGAAACACCTGCGTCGTCTCGATATGACGCGTGCTCATGTTCATGTTCGTGTTCTTCGTCGTCCCCTACACTGAACACGTCTTCATCGCTGTCCTCGGCGAATGCATCATAAAGTTCACCTGCCCTGCGCTTACCCTTTGCTTTTGCACTCATCCCGTTGGCTCCATTGGCTCCTCTGTTTCCTTCATCGTCAATGTCTTCTTCGTTCAACATTTCAAACTCGTACTCGTCGCGTGCATTGCGCTGTCTCCTCCGCTTGGTAAGGATGTACCAGACACCAAGGGATGTGCAGAATACTGCGATGAGCGCAAATGCTCCGTAAATCCAGACCTGGGTGCGTTTAGATGCACCGAACGTAGGGAAAGGTGAGGGAAGGAAGTTGGACTCTGGTTTCTCGCTGGCTTGGTCTTCTTCCGCATCGGGCTTGGATGTTGGCTCGGCAGTCGGCTGTGCAGTTGGTTCTGGAGTTGCTTCTGTTGTGGGATATGAGGTGGTTGAGACCTTGCTGTTGACAGGTCTGTCGATGTGGTCTGTAGGATTGCCTTGAGGCTCGCCTGTCACTACAGGGTGATTGACGCTCGTAGTAGCTCCACCAACACTGGTAGTCTCGATATCATGGTTATCATCATCATGCTCGTCAGGCAATGGCAGCAGTTCTTGTTTTTCGCCATCGATTGACTCGCCGAACAGCTTCAGATGCCAGTCAATAAATTTGCCGGTATGACCATTTTTTGTTGAGTCTTTGACGATCACAGTCCATTTCCCTATACCACTCTCACCCCAGTGAGCAACCGACATGAACGTCCAATCGTCATAACCGGCATTCGCTTCATCTCTGCGACGAGAGGTTGCAATGTGAGATACTATGCCCTGAGGGGAGCGCAACTCAACGCTGAGATCACCACGACGGGTATGTTCCACATTCATGGTCACTGTGACATGTTCAATACGTTCAAGATTGGCGTCTTTGACCATCTGTTCGGTGATCTCGAAGCTGGAAGCTATACCCTTCTCGCCTTCAGGAATTTCATGCCTGACGTGCATCCATGGTGAGAAGAACCACGCCTGAGGCTTGACGTTGGTCCAGTTCTTGGCTGCTTCTACGATAGCGTAGGCGTCAATTTTGCCGTAGCCAGACGCGTGACTGAATCGACGACCAAGAGGAGTATCTTGCCAATCATCCTCAGGCTGGTCGATGGGAATAGCAGTAAGGACAGTAAGCCATTGAATATCTCGCCAGGTCAAATCAGGTCTTGCCTCTAGGACAAGGGCGTATATACCGGCCACTAGAGGGCCAGCGGCTGATGTTCCACCATGGCTGACATAGCATTGGTTCGCTCCGACGTCAGTAGTGTGAATAGCATCACCAGAACCCGAGCTGTATGTGACGACCAACTGTGCTGAGCATTTCTCACTGTAGTATGGGTGCAGCCCCTTGCGATCTATGCCACCGACTGACACGCTGTAAATACTGTTGGTATAGCCGTCGAAGTTGCAATTGTCGTCATTGGCTGCGCCATTGCCGATGGCAAAGACGAAAATACTACCGAGACCCTGGCGACCGTCCTGCACACCAGCAACCATGGCTCTTTTGATTATGATACCAGGTGCCTCCATGCTTTGGCCATCATCCGGAGGACCCCATGAGCATGAGTAGATCTGGTTCTCCTGATAGGCGTAATTCAGGGCCAGAGCTTCGTCGAGTTCGGTGAGAGCGCCGGACAGAATGCGCACACCAGCGACTTTGGAGTCGTAGGCGACACCTACACCGCAGACGTCGTTTCTTACTGCGGCCACCTCACCTGCACAGCGAGTACCATGATGGTCGTCGGACAACCTCGGTTTAGGCTCATCAACATGGTCGTTGAAATCGTGGGAACCAGCAGCAAAATAGTTGTCTCGGAGATCATCACTGTCCATATCCAAGCCATCGTCCACGATGCAGACGGTGGTGTTCTTTCCGGTAATGCCCTGAAGCCAGACTCCTGTGACGTTGATGTCATGTCCAGCCTGGCTAGGGTTGAACAGATGCCACTGGTCCGGGAAAATGGGGTCCTCAATATTCAAGCTCTTCGCAATATCCAATCCCTTTTGTACCTTCGAGTCGACCAGCTGCTTGTCTGCGCGCAAGCTCAATGCATTGGGTAGCGGCGGTGGCACTCGCTTAAACAGACGCTGCCTTCGCTCCTGCTTTCGGTTGATGAGGACATTATCCAGAGCATGAGGGCGATCCCATCCAAGCTGTCTCTTCCTCCTTAGACGCTTCAAGTCCTGCTTGGCCTCGTGTATGACGTCCTGAGCTGCCTTTGGTGCTCTGAATACGTAATGGTCCTTGAGCGAGTGGATGGCACTGTCGAGGTCGAGGCCGAGGTGGGCAGCTACGGAGTCGGGCGAGGCATGGGGAGATAAATGTACAGCATAATAATCATACTTGTCGTAATCGGGCCTCGTCAGGGCGAAACTGGTCGCGGCCAGCTGCAGAAGGAGGAATAGTGGGAGGCGCATGATCAGCTGGAGTATTTGCAAGTTGGACCAAATTATGCTAGATGCATGGTAATTGAGACATGAAAATTTGACAAACAAAGGATCGGAAAGGGGGCTCAATACGCATGAGAAGTTGGAGTCGCAAGCTTCAAAGGCTCCCTACTGTCGACTCATTCAGCTGTAGCCTGTGAGAGAAGACGGCCCCGTGGCAGGCTTGGCGTTGTTGCGCAACGGCCGAATTGCACCCTGACCGTGCCTGCCCTGGGTATAATCCATCATTACATGATTACACAGATTGCATCAAAATCAAGTTTTGGTTGTACACGTTCAGTCGCAATCTACATTCTTTGATCATCTGGGATGCGATTCGCTGCTCCTCGTGCCTTGGCCATGGTTCCTTCCTCAAGCCCGCCCCGTGCTCCGGAACCACCAGCCACCGAGCTGCAAGCGCTGTGCTTTCGCCATGGTATCGTGTCTGCAATCACCAACTTTTCATCTATTTCCCGCCCTGTCTTCACTCCAACCTGCCTGTATATAGTCAACTCGAATCACCGCCTCTTCTTTCCTCCACCACACCTCTCGCCATCTCGTGACGCCTTCCTACTGTGCCTCAGTCTTCGCTGCGTGCTGATATGTCAAGGGACTGCTGATCGATACCTACCAGGCCATCAATTCGCAGCATACTATGGACGCTCGACGGAACAGTGCCTCTTACTCTAGACCGGCTGGCCACTTTGCGCAGAATGACACTCAACCAACCGTCCATGTACCAAAATCCCGCAGGCCAGACGTAAATCATGCTCAAAATCGCCTTGAACCACTTCCCCAACTTGACACTCGAGGCACAACATCCAACCACCATCTCACTGCTGACATGTCTCCTATCTCGCCGGACTACTCAACTCGTCAGCGTTCGAAGCATGGCACCGTATCAGACAGATCACCTCTCCAGAAGCTGGAGGGCAAGCTCGGCGGCATAAGTAAAGAAGAAAAGCGAGCCCGAACCGAGGACGCTGAGTACCGCGCCCGTCAAACATCAGTGGCCAACCAGTCTCGACGGGTCGATGCTGGTGGCCAGCAACCTTTACCTTACAGGCCAGCTACAGGATATCGTCGCCAGGACCAAAGGTATCCGTCCGCGCCAGTGTCAGGGACCGAACGCGACGAGAAGCCGCAACAGAGACGATACTCGGGAGACTATGCTAGAAATCCTTCTGAGGTCGCCGATCCAAACGCCCTGAATGCTGGTCAAAGGTTCAGGCGTGCGTCTGACGCACTGAGGATGCAAGGTCAGTCACAAGCCACAGACGACACCATCAATCCGTCTGGTAACCCGGGAGGTGTTGATGGCCAAAGACAAGTCGAACGGTCCAATTCGAAGGGATATCGCCATCGAGCTCGGGATGCTGGGTTTGCTGGAGCCGTGGCTGCCGCTGCCACACCCTCGACTACCAACGCTCATGGGTACGATGGCGTTCGTAGTCAGGAGTACCCTCGTCGTTCTTCCGATCAACACAACCGGGCACAGTTCGCTAGCCGTGACAGCAAGCGCAATGCGAGCCAGAATTCTGACTCCCAGGGCCACTCCTCAGGCAATAATCATCCGTCACATTTACCTGCTACTCAACAACCTTTACACACTGCCCGCATCGGAGCTAGTGGAGACACCAAAGCTGTAAGACGACATCAGGAGCCGGACCCCATTCCGCCTCAATCGGTTAGAACTGGTCACACACATGGACCAGCCTATAGTATCCCTCCCCAGACCGCAGGCGCGCAGGGTGCAAGAGATCATGTAGGCTTCACCAGAGCAAAACCAGTAGCTCCCCCAGCAAATGACCATGCTGAAGGACGACATCACCACGGCATTAGCAATTTATTCCATCGACATCATCAAAAGGACGGCATCTATCGCAAGACACCCGAGCTTGAAGAATGGCGTCAAGGGAGTATAGTGAGATTGACGGCAGATGATCTTGATCTAGAAGATCCGGAACAAGCCAGTGCTGGCAGAAATACTCATTGGTGGGAAGGAAAAAGATCACGACAGACCAATGAATCTCACAATGGTTCTGGAATCTACGACGGCGCCTACGACGAGCCAGCAAAGGCCTTCCGCCCTCCTCTGTTTCTGAAATGCGGCCCATTGTTACGCTATACTGGGATGCGCCGGGAGAGGCTATCACAGACAAGTCGTACTGGTCTGACTGAGCGAGAGATCTGGAGAGGTAGCGTGATGATTGTGACTCAGGATGAACATTCTTCGTATGCAGACATTCCGACGCTTCGATTGTTCGCACAACCAATGGAACTATTGCCACCTGTGTCAACAGAGCACGAGCAAGATCCGCCACCTGAATACCTGGATCCGATCGCCGGCCAGATAAAAGTCTCCAGGATCGGACAACCACTCTACGTGAGATCTGTAGATAGACTTGAGGATGGCGTTGATATTTCTTGCGTGGAGAACGAGTCTGGACTATTTGAGTTGACGAAAAGAGCTGCCTCGGAACCTCAAAGAGATAACCAATCCGAAGGCGAAGCCTACCCAACGACCACCACGCATGATGGACCCAGAGTCCGAACTCGTGACGGCGAGAAGATTGGCAAGTATCGTGAAGTCAAGGCAGCTCGCTTGCACCAAGAGCGTGGCGTCACATTCTGGAGATTCAACCTAGAGATCGAGCTTGGCTCTTTCCAAGCCCGAGTTGCATACCGAATCAATCGAGGCCCCGCCATCGGATTCTGGGTCCCCGCAAGAGGCGAGAGCATGAACATCATGTTCCATTCTTGCAACGGATTCAGTTTGTCAGTGAATTCGAACGAATTCACCGGTCCAGATCCTCTGTGGCGCGATGTTTTGAACAAGCATTTGTCGAGACCTTTCCATGTCATGCTAGGCGGTGGAGATCAGATCTACAATGATGCGGCCATGCGAGATACAACACACTTTAAGGAGTGGCTGCAGACCAAGAACCCGGAGCACAAGCACAGAGCTGAGTTCTCAGAGGATATGCAAGACGAGCTCGAGACGTTCTACCTTGATCGCTACAGTATGTGGTTTTCGCAGGGCTTGTTTGGAATGGCAAACAGTCAGATTCCGATGGTCAACATTTGGGATGACCATGACATTATTGACGTGAGCTCCACGATGATAGCCATATGAATACCTTCGCTAACCATTTCATAGGGCTACGGATCTTATCCCCACCACTTTATGAGCACCAGAGTGTTTACCGGCTTAGGTGCGGTCGCCTTTAAATACTACATGCTTTTCCAGCACCAGAGTGTGGTATCAGAAACGCAGCGTGATGAGCCCTCATGGGTACTGGGTGCATCTCCAGGGCCATATATCAACGAGCTCAGTCGCAGTGTGTTCATGTTCCTTGGCCGCAAGGTCGCATTCCTTGGTTTGGATTGCCGAACTGAAAGAATGAGGGATGAGGTTCTGAGCCAACAGAGCTATGATATCATATTCGACCGATGTCGATCAGAGATTATCAAGGGAGACACCAAGCATCTCATCGTACTGCTAGGTGTACCAATCGCTTACCCTAGACTCAACTTTTTAGAGAACATCTTGACTTCTCGAGTCATGGACCCTATCAAAGCCATCGGACGGACGGGTCTCTTAGGAGGATTCATCAACAAGTTTGATGGTGGTGTCGAGATTTTGGATGATTTGGACGACCATTGGACTGCCAAGCATCACAAGCCAGAGAGAAACTGGTTCATCCAAGAATTACAAGAACTTGCAGCCAGCAAATCTGTACGTATCACCATTCTCGGAGGCGATGTACACCTAGGCGCAGTCGGACAATTCTACACGAAGAAGAAGCTGGGAGTCCCTAAAGACAGAGATCATCGGTACATGCCCAACGTTGTCTCCTCCGCCATCGTCAACACTCCTCCGCCGAATATCATGGGCGATGTGCTTAATAAGCGCAACAAGATTCATCACCTGGATGCTGAGACCGACGAGGATATGATTCCCATGTTCGAACATGATGTTAACGGTAAGGCTCGAAACAATCTTCATCTATTGCCCAGAAGGAACTTCTGCAGTATCAGAGAGTATGTCCCCGGCTTCACTCCGCCTCCATCTCCAAGTCCGGAGCGTCAATCCACACGCATCCAGGACAACTTGACAGATAGTCATTTGTACCCTCCGGGCTCAATGGCTAGGTCCAGCTCTACCACCAGAGGAGGTCTCCGCCCTGGCAATCTCGCACGCAGACTTTCTGGCTCCTCAGCGAAGGAACGTCAACCTACCGTGGCAAGAGGCGAGGTGCACGCGATGGAGGCGTATGGTCCAAACGAAGCAGCACATGGCGGTTCTTACTTTCCATCTACACGCTCGAGACCGACAGATGCTTTTCGCCGGAGACCTACAGATCTATCTGAGAAAGCTGCATTAAAGGCAAGTACGAAAGGTGGATCTAACGGAGAAGACATCGGACACATCAACCTTGAGTATGGATTGGACATCTGTCTCAATATGGAAGTCGACCAAAAAGACCCCGCAGGAGTTACCAAACCTTACAGGTTGTTAGTCCCTGCTTTGTGGTATGAAGGAGCTGCTGATATCAACACCGCGAGGTTCAAATCAAGAGGCGCTTCGATGATGGATCGTCTGAGGGGGAAATCCGCTCATAGATCACCCAGTCTCGACGAGCATTCTCTCAGGAGCGAGGACAGTCGCAGCAGCTCAGAAAGTCTCGAAGACCACACAGCCGGTAGACTGGATGACAGGGCACTCAACTCAAGGCTTCAGGCGAGCGGACGTGAGCCAGCTGCACAGTTCAGAAGTAAAGGTCATCCTCACGGCTACGATGGCCCTCCAGACTCCGCAGAATTCAACAAGGACGTCGGACCGCCTCCTTCTCGTCACAGACATCCTGCATTGGCTGGTACAAGTTACGAAAAGGCTTCTGAAGCTGCAGTCCAGCCTCCAACCCAGCCACATCCTTCGGTACCGGTGGATAACAATCGCGAGAAGCGGTCATGGAATCTGTTTGGACGTCGACGTCACCATGAGATAAGCACAGCAGACGACGGAAGGCCCAATGATGAATACACAGGATCAGAAGGAAGCTTTACCGAGTCAGAACCGGATAATGAAGACTACCGACAACAGCCCCGTGAGCGAAGACCAAGCATTGCCGACAGGGTCTTTGGCAGAAATGGTGTGCAAAGAAACGAAGGTGGAATGCAGATTGAAGAGGAGCCCATCGGACAGCAAGAGGCTCCGAAAAAACCAGGATGGAAGATTTGGAAATAAGACGCCTTGGAGGCGTGAACAAGATTCTTTGACGGCCGCATAGATACTGGTAGCATTATAATATACCCATTCAAGTTTCCGCCCACATTGGTATCTGATCCGGCCGTTCAAAAGAAATGTCATTCACAAGTGTTTGCAACCTCATCGTCGTTGTCACTCTTCACTCCATCATCTGACTGCTTCGCACTTCTTCCCGAACCATGTATACTGTACTGCAGATCCGTGTCGAGAGAATGCGGGGTCGAACAGATATCATGAGTATACATCAAGTGCAATTGGGTGAAGCTAGATGATCGAATGAGTAAGTGCACAAGATCAGCAAGGACTAGTAAACATATGTAAAGCAAGTCCCAGCAGTCGACGAGCCTTTGAAACCCTCATAATTCTTTCTTGTCGAATATCTCAAAATGCGATCCCTTTTGAATTCGCAACAAGTCGATGACATCTCTCAAAATGAGCTTTATCAGAGAGGCAGTCTCGATTGCAAAGATGGACCCAAGTACGATGTAGAGCATCGAGAGAACATTGATGCTTTATATGATGATACGACAGAACAGAAGAAAGCCACCTTGAAAGAGGATGGTGACGTTGCTCAGAGACTGTTTGCTTCCCAGAATCATGAACCTATTGATTCGGCGGAAGAGGCCAGAGTCGTGAGGAAAATCGACTTCATGATACTACCATACCTGGCTGTCTGTTACGCCTTTTTCTACATTGACAAAACAACTCTCAGTTATGCGGCAATTTTTGGCATCCGCGAGGACCTGAAGATCCATGGTCAACAATACAGCTGGTTATCTTCGATCTTCTACTTTGGATTTCTGGCCTGGGCGCTACCTACCAATTTTTTGATGCAGCGGTTTCCTATCGGAAAATACCTTGGAGCCAACATCTTTATGTGGGGAGCTCTTCTAATGTGTCAGGCGGCTGCGACTAACTTCACCACTCTGGCTGTCCTCAGAGCTCTTTCAGGAGCGGCGGAAGCATGTTCTGATCCAGCGTTCATGATCATTACCTCGATGTGGTACTCGAGACGTCAGCAACCTATCAGAATGTAAGCTTTCGGAAGGTGTGAACACATCTCTTTGTACTAACAACTCTTCTTAGGGGCCTCTGGTAAAAGCACGACTATAGAAGGTTGAAGGAGGGTTACTAATGTATAATAGGTATACTGCCAATGGTTTCGGTATTGCTCTGGGAGGTCTGCTGGGCTATGGGTAGATGTCTCGAACCTGCTATAATATGCGGAGAAGCTGATATGTTGCAGAATTGGTCATATCAAAGCCGGTCTACCCTCTTGGAAGTTCGAATTCCTTATAATCGGCGCCTTGTGTTCGATTTGGGGTATCGTGATGATGATTTTTCTCCCAGATAGTCCGGTGACTGCCAAAGGCCTTGACGAAAGAGAGAAAAGGATAGCCGTGGAACGCCTAAGAGACAACCAAACCGGCATTGAGAACAAGCACTTGAAGTGGTACCAGGTCCGTGAAGCCTTCACAGAGTAAGTATCTTCTGGTTTCGGACACTGCAGAGCCCACTCTCTGGGAAGTTCGTACCATTCCCAGTCCAAACTTGCTAACATCATAATGACTGCAGTTACAAGACATACCTCTTCTTCGTACTAGGATTTTTTGGGAATGTACCCAAGTAGGTCGAACTGAAGGGCATCAATACTCATGATGACTGACGACTTGTAGTGGCGGAATCTCCAATTTCGGGACTATAATTATCAAAGGCTTCGGTTTCAGTACCTTGGTTACAACTTTGATGCAGGTACCTTATGGTGAGCATAAGTCATGAATCAAGATTTTCTCTCTGACCTTTCTAGGCATCTTGATCGCTATTAGCATCCTTGTATGCGTATTCTTGAATGACAAATTCGCCGCAAACGGTCGTCAGACGAGATGTTACTTCATCCTACTCTTTCTGCTGCCAAACATCAGCGGCTCTTTTGGACTCGGTAAGAATTTGTACAGATAGACGAGTCGTCTGTGCTGACGCATACGTAGCCTTCTTGAATGCCGACAATAAAGCTGGAAGATTGATGTGTTACTACCTCACCGGGTAAGAAGAATGCACGTTTTTTGAAAAGCCATGCTGATGTCTGGAACAGTCCTTACAACGCAGCATTCGTAATGGTTCTCTCCTTGACCACGGCCAACGTTGTAAGCCTCCATGAGATACTCAGAAAGTTGGTGGTGTTCATACTCACATCGGCAGGCCGGGCATTCGAAAAAGGTCGTGACGAACGCTGTGCTTTTCCTCGGGGTCAGTCAATTCGCTTCGAATGTGTCGTTTCGTCGCTAACAATTTACGCCTTGAATAGTATTGCGCTGGCAACATAGCAGGGCCGTTCTTCTACAAGACATCACAAAGTCCACGCTATCAACTTGGAATCTGGAGTATGATTGTCAGTCACTTGGCTGAAGTTTGTATCATTCTCCTGTTGCGCATGCTACTCAGCAGGGAGAACAACCGCCGAGACAGAATTCAGAGTGCTTTGCCTGGTGGACTCGAGGGCAGAGATCTCAATGCGACTGCATTTACGGATCTGACAGATCGGTGAGTCGGCCCACGGACCAGAGTTGATGTGACTACTAAGCATTGCTAGGGAAAATGAGAACTTCAGGTATATCTACTGATGCGCTGCAAGATCCTGAGGGAGTGTGACATTTTTTCCCCCCTGAGAAGCAGCAAATAAAGGACATATGGGTTTTCATTGTCAAGACTCAAGCTTACTCTGAATGCAAGACTGCAGTTTCAATCGCATATAATCGCAACAATGCAACCGACGTAGTGGTGTTTGGTACCTGGGACCGATTGCGGAAGGCGACTGGCCGGCGTGATATTATACCCGATCCTTTGAATATCAATCGGACCCTTGTTTTCACCTCCGAGTTAAATACGAGTCACGCCTGCAGGCATGCGTGCTCGATTTCTTTTCTTTACCCAAAAAATCTGCATCCGCTTTTGTGAGCTGGAACAAGTTTCACAGGTTCATAACATATCGTCAATGTGTCATCAAGAGGCTATGTGAGGAGCGTGCCAGCACAACGTGAAGTTCGAGCTGAGGTCGAGAAAAAGTGGAGGTCGGGCGGTTTGGAAAATCATCTGCCCCAGTCAGTTTCAAGCCACAAACATCAGCCTGCATATGATTGGCTCGGCTATCTGCAGGCTGCTGTGTATCTGGGCGCAACGACAACCTGACCCTCCAAAGGAATGCTTCGAATTACAAACGATGGACTTTACCAAGAATTCGCCGGGACCAAAGCCTTAACACTATGATCCGAGTTGCCACTGGCAGGTATTAGCAGAAAGAAGCATGTCGTGATGTGCAGTGCACATGGCCAGACTACGTGTCAAGATCAAGGCACGGCCGCGACGTCGATTATGTAGCCAATTACGACGATACAAAGAGACGAAGTTGAAAGTGATCAAGGCGTTCAAGAGAAGATCACATTGGTTGTTTACTTCAGTATGTGATATCTGACGGTTTTCGGAAAGAAGTCGTGGTCTTTCAGCCCTCGGCCAGGTCGCAGAAGGTTACCGTTAGACCCGGAAAAAAATGTCATCAACTGTGTGCCATGCTGCATACGAGGAACCATCTGGAACGAGTGGATAATCGACTGCGAGATTGCGATGCAAAGTGTTGAATGGTCATATGGGACGATATTCGATATCTGTAGTCTTTTGATGTTGTCAAAATCCACCGGCAAGGCGGAAAGCACTGTGCTAGTCTTGGCATAGAGTACCATCAATGAAGAGAGAACGTTCGGATCCAGGTAGTGACAATAAACCTAGGCGACGATTACCAGAGACGGACAGGGGGGTTCGGCGGGCCACACATCATCGATGGTTCACTTGTCTTTCTTTCTACCACACTCGTTGTCAACCTTCTGATCACACTTTCCCAATTTCCTTTGCAACTCGACCCTGCTCCGACGTTCTCGCCCTCGCTTGGATTGCCGGTACAGTCAACGCGCGCGCAAATACCCGTGCTCTCCGACACGCATGTTGTCTCTCCTACTTTCTTGACTCTCACCCATACTTCCTCATACTCATTCCTTTCCTTTCCCATCCGCTTTGATCAGCCTTGTGTGGTACCCGCCTGATACTCCCACGCTGGTATACCAACCACTTTCCTGATTAATCTCATCAACCTCGCCCGTGGAGCAGTCCGCCAGCACCTCGACGTTCTGGCCGGCGTCGCTGGCTTCACGACATGGATTCTCGCGCGTCCAGCGCCATGAACGATGCTGGTTCTCGCTCGCCTGTTGGGCCATCAGGACTCAGCACTATGAAACCTGAAAACGCAGATAACACTCCACGTGAAATTATGAGTGCTTCTCACACCCCAGCTCCTGCTAATACCGATCCACCCACGGAGCCAAATTCACGACAATCATCATCGCGGCCAACGGATCCGCCATCGGCACAGGACTTCTCAGATGTTGCAATGGGTGACGCCATGCCTTATGGTACACGCTCACGCAATCGTCCTCGACCGAATTACGCAGAGGATCAAGACATGGATTTCGAAGTCCCCCCGCCACCAGCCAAGCCTGCATCTGCCAGAAACGCCACGGTTGTTGATTCGAAGCGCAACCAGCAAGTTGTAACAGAAACCAAAAAGGTCGCCGCGGACCCTTCAATTGTCCGAGTCAATGGTGCAGATCACGATGAGAGATCCCCATCCGTTTCTGGCAAGGAGACGATCCCAGGAACTTCGTCTTTTCCTACTGCCCCGCCTAAGAAGCGCAAGGCAGCCGGTGCCGCCAATACGGCCATTGCTGCATCGGGATCTGGTAGCACCACTGCAAATGTCGCCGCGCAACCTCTTACGAAACAGCCGGCAACTTCAATTCCTCTAGCAAACATGTCCCGTGAATCCAACATGATGACTTTTGAGAAATCGAAGGCATTTCTGAAGAAAGGCGGGCTTGTGGCAGATGATGGCACGACCTTATACGTTGACGGCAAGCAACCAAGAATTCATCAACTACTTTCTCACGACTAATCGATTGACTCCAGATCATGTATATCTCATTTGTGAACCACCCGGTGATCCTTACTACCTCTGCAGAATTATGGAGTTTTTGCACACCAAATCCGACGACCCGAAATCCCCCGTGGATTCGATCCGGGTGAATTGGTTCTATCGCCCACGCGATGTACAACGCGCCAGTAGCGATAGTCGCATTGTCTATGGTACTATGCATTCTGATGTCTGTCCTCTTACCTCTTTACGCGGAAAGTGCCAGATCCTTCATCGTTCCGAAATCGACAATCTCGACGAGTACCGCAAAGGCAAGAATTGCTTTTGGTTCAATCAAATTTTCGACCGCTTCATTCGAAGATTCTACGAGGTGGTCCCAACTTGGCAGATTATCAACGTACCAGACAAGGTCAAACAAGCTCTAGATGAGAGATGGAAGTTCATCGCTGTCGAAATTAACAGAGTCAAAGAACTCACGGCTGAAGTCAAGCTCTGTAAGAGATGCACTCAATACTGTGCAAGGTACGAATGATGCTAGTGACTGGCTATGACCATTTCTGACATATTTCTTTCTAGCAACGACTCCGTTGACTGCGCAATCTGCGGCAACTGCTACCACATGAATTGTGTCCGGCCTCCACTGCCCAAGAAGCCTACACGTGGTTTCGCTTGGGCTTGCGGTCCATGCAACCGCGTTACGGAAAGAAGATTGGAGAACGGCACTTCTTCTGTTGGGGTCGAAGAAGAAGAAGAGGTTTTCGAAGAAGAGGAAGAAGACCCGGCATTGGCTGCAAGCACTCGAGCACCAAGCCCCAGCGGTCCCGATGTTGCTACTGATCAACATCCCGGAACGCAGGCTGAAATAGCCATGGCCAAGATGTGGCCTTTCCGTTACTTGGGAATTCACTGCAGGGTCGAAGACGCGCTCCAGTATGACGATCGTGCCATCTATCCGAGAGCCAGCTCACGCTTGGGACCACGCCATCAGGCAAATGTCAACGTGTGGCATGGCAGACCTGTGGAGCTTGTAAAGCCCGCCGACATTAAAAAGCGCTTCGTTAAGGGTGGAGGTCAGAAAAAGGACACCAAGCTTACGAAAGAGACCATTGCAGCGATTGAGGCTGATCGGAAGGAACGAGAGAAGAGGCCTAAGTGGATACAAGACGAACCTACAGGCTACGTCCACAGAGGAGAGGATTACGACAACGATGACCCCAGAAACACAGCCAAACTCATGTTCAAGATGCCAGAAAATGACGAACATGCTCCTGAATCGAGCGAGGCGTTCATCGACAACTTCATGGAACGTGCAAAGGGTACTGCAAAATCGCTTAAGGTCACAACCTGCGGCTCCAACCTTCTGGATAAAGCACTCGAGCTTTTGATCCAAAACAAGTACAACGCGAACAAGGCAATTGAACAACTATCCAAGGTCGATCGCGTCAAGGATCTCAAGGAGCCCATACTCACACCAGACGAGTTGAAGAAATTCGAGGAAGGCGTGATAAAGTACGGCTCGGAGCATCGTTTGGTCCGGCTTCACATGAAGACACAACTGCCAACCTCTACTATCGTACGCTTTTACTACCTCTGGAAGAAGACACCCCGCGGCCGACAAATATGGGACAACTATGGAGGACGCAAAGGACGAAAGCGTCAGAACATGGACGCTGCGAGCAAGCTTCAAGCCGAAGTTGCCGACGATCTAGACGACTCTGCTTTCGACGCCGAAAAAGCTATCACCCAGAAGAGAGGATTCCAGTGTAAGCACTGCTCTACAAGACATTCCCGCCAATGGCGCAGAGCTCCCGGAATCACACCTGGTCAAACAGTGCCTTCTGGTGAGGGGAAAGGAAGCAAAGACAAGAGTAATCGTTTGCTTCTGGCACTTTGTGGTCGCTGTGCTGGACTTTGGAGAAGGTATGCGATCGTATGGGAAGACATCGACGAAGCCACCAAAAAGGCCGTCCAAGCCGGTGGACGTGCATGGAAGCGCAAATTTGACGAAGAAGTCGTTCGCGAGATATTGGCCTCCAATGAGTCCGCAGCAGTCGACCCGGGATTCATCATCCAGTCAGTCGAAGGGGCAGAGCCGCCGAAGAAGAAGGCCAAGATGGGACTCGATAGCACCGACAAGAAGAAGGCTCCGAAGCTCCCGACTCCGCCGCCCCCTCCCATCGTGCCCGAGCAACCCAGATGGAGAGACCTCCCTTGTTTTGTCTGCAATGTTCTTGACTCTGCAGGCGAACGACCTATAGTGTGTTCACACTGCAAACTTAGCGTACACAAGAGGTGCTATGGTCTCTCGATTCAAGCTGTACCAGCAAAGTGGGTCTGCGATCAATGTACCAACGATAGGACGCCAACAGTGTCCACTGAGTACATGTGTACCTTGTGCCCCATCGAAGAAACCATTCAAGAGATGCTCGAAGCACCAAGGGTTACTCACAAGAAAAAGTCAGACCGCGAGCGCGAAAAGGAGAGATTGGAGAAAGAGCTCATGGACAGTGTACAGCTGGAGTACAACAAGAAGCAAGCTAGTCTGAATCGTCCCAGTAACCCCAGAGAGCCACTGAAACGCACTGATGGCAACAATTGGGTCCACGTCCAGTGCGCGATATGGACGCCCGAGATTCGATTCAGCGAAGCCAGCCTTTTGGAAAGAGCTGAGGGATTCAGCGCTATCCCGTTAGAGCGCTACGAGGCAACATGCAAGATCTGCAAGAAGAACAATCATGGAGCTTGTGTGTCGTGTTTGCAATGTCGTGCCAACTTCCATGTCGGCTGCGCTATCCAGGCAGAATACACACTGGGCTTCGATGTGACACCGGTCAAGGGGTCGCGCAAAGATCAAGTCATAACGGCGACGCTTGGCGAGGAAACCGGTTCACTTACAGCTGCCATCTGGTGTAAGGAACACGCCGTCAAGACTCCCGTCCACCCCATCAGCGAGGCTACAGATGACAAAGGTCAAAACGCCTTACAAGTGTTCGTCGAGAACTACAAACAAGCAGACCCGACGCTTACTGGAACCGCCCGTAAGGCTAACTTGCTGAGTCAGTCAACGAAGCTAGCTTCACAAGCGACTCATACGATTTCAACGACGAATCGCCGGGTCTCTACAGCAAGCAACGTTGTACGATCCGCGCGCGACTCGCCAGCAGGAGCTTCCAGAGCCGAACAAGCGGATGGCGCGGGCTCTCCTGAAGATGAGCTTATCAAGACATGTCTCAAGTGTCAGACCGACACCAGCCCGAGATGGTGGACGACTGAAGAGACCATGAAGAGATTACAGGCTCAGCCGTTAGCCACAACGCGCAAAGAGGATGCTTTCAAAGGCTACAGGTGCAACAAGTGTCATTTCAAACGGATTAATGCTCCGCAAGAAGCTTCGCCATCGCCGCCCTCTGCACGAAAGAGGGTATCATTGTCACCTCCTAAACAATTTCCTCTCCAGATCGGATGGGTCACAGGAATCGCAAACCAAACCCCACAGCAGCAGCAACAGTCTCAAGCACCCATGCAGATAGCACCGTCCCAGCCACAGCCGCAAGCTCCAATCGAAGCCGTGGGACAAATGCAACCTCCAGCTCCTCAGGCATACCCTGGACAATACCAATCATCGCATTCGCAAGTAAACGGATATGCATCTAGTGGTGTACCAACCTATGGTCATGGCACATCGCCTGCCTTCGTACAGCCTAATGGTCAGCCTCAAGGTCAGCACCATCATGTACCAATGAGCAATGGAATACATGGAGTGCACCACCAACATCCTCAGACGCTGCCACCGATCGCAAATGGTCAGCAAAGTTCTAACGGCAGCCTCGGACACGGCACTCCACCTGCAGGGTTCCCTCGAGCTGCCACGCCACGTGACGGATCAGTAGACATGAGAAACAATGGGGCAAGCGCGAGTCCAAGTCTGAGAAATTTGTTGCACTAGAACTTCTCGGACTGCAGATGAGGGAGTCGAGATAGTGATAATGGTAGTAATCCTGTTATGGTTCATTGATGGAAGACCAAAGTGGTCGATAGCTTATTGCTAGTAATGCATACAATTGCATCGAACCAAATGTTATTAATATTCCCAACTTAATTTTGAGACACTGCTGTTACCTTGGATCAATACGTGACGATCTCACAATACAGTCACATCCGAAGCAAGACGAGGTGTGGGCCGTGGTGAGGACGGTGAGGCTGTCCACTCGGGAGACGGTCACGTGGATCGGGAAAAAAGAGGGCAATAAGGCCGAGCCCATGCTTTTTGTCACTTTGAACGACAGTCAGTGACAGAGACATTGGCATTGCTGTCATAAGGATGGGTGCGTATCCATGGCCAGGCCTCGGCACTAGGCAGCGTGCTGATGGAACAATACAGGCAAAGCATACCCCGAAGAGGCGCGCAGCCAAGTCAAGCAGCTACTGCAGCAAGGCGTCGCCGAAGATGAGATAGAGAAGCAGACGGGCGTGTCCGACAGGACCATACGCCGCTGGAAGGCAAGTCGTCGACGCTCGTGATACAGCATCGAGCACGACCTAACGTCATGACAACAGCTTGAGCTTGAGCGCTATGGACGCATTGGAAAGCCGCCGGAGAGCAGGACCGGACGACACCGCGTCATGAACAAGGATGTCGAGCAGGCCCTCTTCGATCGCGTCGCGCAAAAGCCAGACATGTCTGTCGATGACATGCTCTGGTGGTTGTACGACACGTATAAGCTCGTCGTCGGTACGCGCACTATCCGAAGAGCTTTCGAGCGCCGCAACACTTCGCACAAGAAGTTCCGCACCGATGCGCGCAAGCACTTCACCATCGACATGGGTGTTGACATGGACCTGGATACCGACGTTGATGTCCATGTCAACACTCAACCCCATGATGACCATGACTCGATGCACAATGTCGTCCAAGATCCCACGCCCGTGTCCGCTCCTCAAGCCCATATGGCCGTGTCGCAACCAGACACGACATATCAGAGCCCGTACGCCCCGCTCATGGCCATGGCCGATGCCACTGATGACAGTGCCCAGCCACCACCGCCAGACATCAGCCCAGAGTTGGCCCGCGCACTGGGAGGCTTGACCGAGTCCACCGCCATGCACCAAGATCTAATGCCTGAACACCTTGACCCTCTGTCTGAGGACGAGGAGACATTGCAGTTACAGCTCCAGCAGATCATGCTGCAGAAGAAAGAGGTCGAACTCAAACTCAAGATGCGTCGCTTGATGCGCCAACGACGCGAGTCACACACGCCAAACGACGATTCGTTGTTTGATCACCTTGATGTAGACACTACCACTGCCTCGCACATGCATCCAGACTCGACCGCAAACAACGATCCCTTTGCTCCACAGTCTGCCACCACAGGCACTACTCCAACTACACCCAAGCTTCGGGATTCCCGTAGCAAGAGTAAGGTTCAAGAAGCCCGCAAACGTACTGAGGAACGTCAAGAACGCATGCTGAAGGATCTTGAACGCCGCAGTCGCCGTCGCGAACATCTAACTGCCGAGTGGGTACAGAGCAGAGATGTCTGGGCAAAGGGTCCTGAGAAGCTGTTGGTTCAGCTAATGCACAAACACTCGACCTATGCCTACAACCAAAACTCGCTCGAAACCTTCGAGGCCATATTCGCAGAACTGTATCACCTCGTTGACCACACTGAGTGGTATGCTCCGGTCCATGATGATCTTCTTCGCGAACGCACTCGCCGCAAGATGAGTCAACTTCGCAGCAAGATGGTGAAGAGTGGTGAGATCATTAGCCGTGGTGAAGGTTATGGCGGTTGGACCAAGCCTGACGATCATGATACTATGGGTGGTGCATCTGATCTGACTGGGACGACAAACGATGATACTAGTCTTGATTTGTCCCAGCACCACCATCACATGAACGGTTTATCTATGGATCTTCATAGTCACGATCCTAACCACGATACGCTCATGGCACGCGACGCAATGATGCAGCATGATCACAACATACTGGAGCATCTTCAAGGCAACACTGCCGATTTGCATCACGCAGACTTTGACCACGATCAGCTTTCACGTCACCAGAACGAGCTACTTGCGCAGCGTGGCATCGCACATCAGGAGCACATGTCTAACCAGCGTGCCATTGAAGAAACCATGGCTGCTGGTCTAGCCTCGGTTTGAGATATACAGGCTCGTTCTCGATAGCTTTCCGGCAGTGATCCGTGTGTAGAAATGGCTCCGTTGCTGCTAATGCTTGTACGATTATTCATGACTTCAGTGTCTTTCACTAGTTCGATGCTGCGCATCGTTCTTGCTTCAATTACAACTCTTCTCTGTCCTGACTTACTTGCTGCCACTTGTAAACGTCTCTGTGATGCACCTTGACTCCCTCTCCCTCTCTCTCTCTCTTTCTCGCAATTGTGATTGTCGAGGAATAAATATGCTTAATAATTGCATTGCGTCAGTCTCGGACCCTCCTTGTGCTTCGGGGTTCACAGCTTCCTTCCCCGCGTCTCCCACTCTTTAACTTCCATATTCTACAAGACAGTCGCAACGCTCTAAACACACGACTCGAGACATTCTGAACAAAGACTCATTTGATTGCTGTCTCCTATATTCACACGCATCTGTCACAGCTCCAAACCGACAAACACACCATGGCCGACGCCACACCAGCGGCGCCAGTCGTCTTCAAAAAGCGAGCCGGACGAGCCAATCTCAAAAAGCGCGCCGCCACTCCTCCTTCCGCCTCGGACTCGGAATACAGCAGCGAAGACGAGAGTGGCGCACGCGTAAAACGCCGTCGCAAAGGCGGCATCACCACTTCCACCTCGGCCATCACGAAACCAACCCGCGATCTAGGCAAAAGTACACAGTTCGCCGGCGACCGAAGTGCTGCTATCACAAACATGGACGATGCGACGAGGACAAGCAATTGGGTGCACGTGGATGAAGCTGCGAGTGGTGGGCAACAACAAGATGGGGATGTTGAGAAGGATGGAATATACAAGGGTGCCAAAGGCTACGGCAACTTCATCCAGAAGAACCCCGATAAGCTAGGCAAGAGCGTTGGACCCGTCAAGGCACCGACGAATATGCGCATGATCACACTTGTGGACTTCGCGCCGGATGTGTGCAAAGATTACAAGCAAACTGGTTTCTGCGGTTTCGGCGACAGTTGTAAATTCCTCCACGCAAGAGAAGACTACAAACAAGGCTGGCAACTCGACAAGGAGTGGGAAAAGGCCGGCAAGAGCAAAGCACCCCAAAAAGGCACCACTGTCGCCTCAGCGAACCGCTCCGGCAACGATCAAGCAGACGACTCCGATAACGACGAGGAAGCAAAAGAGTTGGAGAAGATTCCTTTCGCATGTATCATCTGCAAGGAACCGTACAAGAGCCCTGTGGTGACGAAATGCGGTCATTACTTCTGCGAAGCTTGTGCGTTGAAGAGGCATAAGAGTAAGGGTGGAAAGCAGTGTGCGAACTGTGGCGCGGATACTGGTGGCACATTCAATGTGGCCAAGAACTTGAGAAAGTTGCTGGACAAGAAGCGAGATAGGATTCGCAAGAGGAAGGAGAAAGCGAGGGAGAATGGAGAGGAGGTTAGCGATGAGGAGGAGTGATTTATGTGGGATTTGCTAAGACTGGCTCCCTGTTCGTCCTTCCAGATCATGAGAAAGAACGACTAGCTCGAGGAAGCAATTGTTGTTCAAGAGGGAGATGATGTCTACAACATTTACTCTTTGATCATGACAGTCGAAGTCTAATTGGATTATAGACCCACAATACTCATAAAACAAGAGCCACATATCAAGAACCACTTGTAATCATTGCATTTTGCGTGTGTCTGGTGTAGGCAGTGGACTTAAAGTGTCTTCTATTCGCCTGCCTCAACGCAACGATTGTCATTTTCGTCCACAGCGACTTCGCATCTCCAAACATCCACAATTTATATTGAAGCAAGGTGTTAAAACGTTGATTCCTAGTGCTACGTGCAAGACAACTGGGATTCCAGTACGTAGGAATGCTGACTGAGAGATGGTGAGCAACAAATCGACAGGGTCACCCCTCTAGCATCTCGGATATCATAATTCTAGAATGACAACAGAGCAAGAACAGAGCAGCTGGCTTATAAAGTATTGCGAGCAAAAACAAGATTGTCAAAAGCTGCGATGGTCACTTGGTATGCCAATGCCCGGATAAAAGGCTGAGATGACCGCAGCGCTGTATCCTTTCACAAATTAGAAAGCAGTCCACCCAGATGTAAAGACAGCAAGTTAATGTTCGAAAGACAAGCAGTTTTAAAGTCAATAAGAGCCTTCCCGAGAGACAACAAAAGAACAAGTCAGCAGCAGAATTGAACATGACAAAACAATCAAATTGGTATATATCTACATGAGGTTTGCGACAAGGGTTGAATGAGATGATGGGTTGGATGTGAGGTGTAAGAGACTACACTCTACTTTCTGACAGGGCCAGAGACACCTGCGCCAATGACACTGGGGAGTTCTTGGCTACCCATGGTGTAGAGGAGACCAACACCCCAGCTGACGAGGAAGACCAAGAAGACGGAGAAGGAGCTGATGAGCCAGAAAGGCATGACGATATCCTTCTTCTGGCAAGCGGGGCCGCCCCAGCGAGTGGTCTTCTTGCCGCCGTTGGCGTTTGTGCGGACGTCATCCTGGCAGGCGCAAGAGTAGCACTTGCCACCGAGGTCGCCGGCATCTCTGTCGGTGTGCTTCAGGACGCACGAGCCGTGACCAGTGCAATTACGGGTCATGGACTGACAGGTGGACAATGAAGGGAAGCAGCCAGGAAGAATGCCTCTGAGAGGGCCGGTCTGGTTGTAGGTCTTGTTCGAGGAAGCGTCAGGAGTCAAGGTGGCCTTGAGGTGAGAAGCAGTCTTTGTGGCTTCAGTGATCAAGGGGGCCTCCTTGAACTGGCGCTTTTGGTGCGACTTAACGTCAGCATCGTATGAACCGTAGGTGTTCTTGCTAGTATCCTTGGGAACGTTGAGCACAAGGACGGTATGGTACTGGCTGGTCAAGACTTTGAAGGCAGATGCGAGTGCCTGATTCAGTTAGCAACATGTGTAGAGTGGGACCGAAGGAGATGTGATAGTACCTCAGAGTCCGCGGCGATTCTAAAGGCGGGACCGGTGTAAGAGGAGACGGTGGATTGTTGGACGTGGTCCAAGTTGTCAATGCCAGACTGTTGTGCAAGATGCTTGAATAGCTTCTCAGAGGACTGGAAATCAGGAGAGTCCTTGATCTGGATAGTCTGCACGTGGGCAGAGTCGGAGAGGGAGAAGGGGACGTCTTCTTGGCCAACGGTCGACAGAATCAAGGCGACGGACAGATCCTGGGATGAGAGGAAAGAGGAGCTTCCAGCGAGGCGATCGATTGTTTGCAGAGACTTGTCGTCCTGTCCCTGGAGCGAGTGGTATTGGTCGAGACCCAGTCGCGAGGCGATAACCAGACGGGCGGCGTCGGCCTTGAGGCTGAGGACGGGCTGGCCGCCGCTCACCTGCTCGTTGTGGATATAGAGGTTTCCCAGAGAAGCCTTTGCAGCAGCGACTGCAGCAGGCAGCAAGACACACGGAGCCAGTCTCATGCTTGCGGTGGGCGATGAATTATATTGTCTTGGAGTTATGCTCTATGGACGTGTTCGATGAATGGTGGAACGTCAGTCGGCGCCTTGGCAGCATTCTTCCGTCCCCCGTCACCCGTCACCTCCGCGTCCCAGTCCAACCAAGGCCGTAACGCTCTCCGCCATCATCAAGTGTTTCATTCATCTGTCGCAACTCACCATCTGCGCCTTCGCGGCAGTCGCTTCTGCTCGCATCATCTCCCAGGTCCATCGTCCATCGTCCTCGTCCATCTGTCCAAATGTTTCGCGCCGCCCCAAAGTTCAGATCATTAGCCCGTCCGTCAACTCTCTACCGCCGCCCGCTCACCACCACCGCCCATCTCCGCCGCCTCGTACAGCCGGGCGAGCCTGTCAGGTCACATACCGTTCGCTTCCAGCCTCCGCCGTTATTCACTCCTCTCCGTATCGCTTCCTTCTTTCTCTACTCATCATGCCTCGTCGCATATGTCTGGTACTTCTTCCCGGACATCGAGATTGAGATCCAGGAGGGTGAAGAAGCCGAAGAGCCTCGCATATCCGATTCCGAGTTTGCAGATGAGGACTCCTATTTCGTTCCCTTGACGTGGGCTAAGAAACTGCCTCGGTCCTTCTACAAGGGCTCGGATCCGGAGTGGCAAGAATTCGTCAAGGTCTCAAAGGACAAGGCTCGCCACAAGAAGATTCAATGTATGACACTTCTAACATATCATACCTTGTTCATCTGCTAATATTCCCCTAGCCGAACTGGTCAAGATCGTCTTCGACACCGCTCAAAAGCACCCCGCCTTCGTCAAGCAGCTTGGTCGCGACACCAAGGTTGGCCAGTGTTGGCTCGACATCATCTTCCCGGACGGCCCTCCTCAGGAGTATGCTCGCGCAGGTATTGAGGTTGGCGACGACTTCGTTGCCTATTCCCTCCAGCGCATCGACGCCCAACAGCAACACCGCATCACCCGTACTCTCTGGCCAACTGCTGCCTTCAATGGCCTCTACAACAGCACAAAGGTCCTCGCAGGTTTCCAATACCATCGCTTGAAACAGTTGCTTGGCTGGGAGATTGACACCAAACCCGGCAGTCAAGACGCCAAATATCAACAATTACTGCAATTGCTCGAGGCCCAACAGGCCCAACAACAGGCAGCACAGGCCAAGACACAAGCAGGAGCCGGCGCACCAGAATCAGCAAATGTAGACAAGGAACAGAGCAGTGCCTCGTCGCTCTTCCCATGGGCCAAAGTGCCGCAACCACCCTCGAGCATAGAGATGCCCATAGCCCAACACATCTTCCACGCCACACTTGCCCAGGGAAAGATGCCCAAGAAGATGGAGCCGCCAAGGGGAAGCTTTGTCGTCCAAGGATTGATCCAACTTAAGGGCAGCAGATCTATTCTAACTCTGGATGTGCAAGCTTTCTATGATCCCAAGGCTAGCCATTTCTCTGTGGTGAATGCGACACCTAGGACTATCAAGCAGCGCAAGCAGTCGCCCAAGGGCGGGAACTGATGAACTTATACGATTTTAGAAAAAAGCATGGCGTGGTGTTTGAAGATTTTGGACATGGGGGTTTGGAACAGCAGGGCGCTCGGAGTCAGTCTTACACAGAACATGGGGTTTCGCATTGTACATTGATATCCGCGCCGTCGTAAAGACGTAGCATGCATTTGATTCTTCTCTCCTTCACCCGCTCTTTCTCTTAGACCCTATGAACTCGTTTAGGCTCCTAGGATCTGCATAGCGTTTCGTCCTCCGACTCTTTTATGAATCGGAAAGCTTCTCAGACAGGAAAAATGGATATCTCTTGAAATTTCATCTCAAACCAGCACAAAAGTGGACGTGTCAGTTTATTTCTTGCCCTTCTTCTTCGCACTGCCCGGTGTCTCGACCAAGACGGCATCCTCATCACTGTTGATCTTCTGGCCAGCGACAGAAACCACAGAGCCTTTTCTGCTGTTCGAAGCCGAGGTGACTGAACCCTTTCTGCTGCCAGCAGCTTCATCGTCGAGCTCCTTCATGAACTGAGTCTGGATTCCTTGCTTTCTCTTGTCCCACCACTCCTTCTCTTCGGGCAGCTTGGATTGGATGTCCTCCATGCGTTGCTTGGCCAGCTGGTTGTTGGCGATTTCGTTGGCTGACTGGAAGATGATCTGACCCCAGTTTGGTACGAGAGCGTTGGCCTAAAGCACAAGTTAGTCTTGATGCCAAAAAGGAGGCGTCGGTCCTTGAAGCGTACCTCAGAGACAACATCCTTGACCTCCTCCTCGATCTCTTGCTCGGCTCTTAAGAAGCGCTGCCATAACTCATCACCAACGCTACCTCTCTGCAGTAGTGTTTGAAGGGCGGGCTTTGCGTTACGGATCTGGATGATGCGGTGGATGTCCTCGACGGCGCGGCGCAACAGGGCAGCACGGATGATGCCGTCGGGAATCTGACTTAATGACTTCTCAGAGCCTTCGGGGGTAGATGAGGGGTCCTGAGGGTCGAGGTGTAGGAGCGAGAGGTAAATGTTACGTTGCAGGTGGGGTGGGAACCATGGCGCAAGGTTGGCGGCTTTTTGGGCCTTGCGACGACGGTATAGGGAGCTGAAAGTGGCGAGAGAACCTATGAGGATGGACAAGTATGCCAGGGGGACCAGGAGACCGACCCAGTCGACCATTGTTGCGAAGGTGTATGTGGATGGGATTTCTTGATAGTTCAAGAATGCGCCTGCCACTTTCAAGACTGCGACGTGTCTGGCAGGATAGGGCTGACGGGAGCTAAATTAACTCCGTCCCGGATCCCGGAGCAGCAGTGTTCACATCTCACGTCATGTAAGGAAGCTGCAACCGCTAGATTCACAATACAGTACACAACTGAGGGCGAGCACCTTCCACAACTCACCCGATCCCCGACTGCTTTCACCTGCTGTCTCGTCCCGAGCTACTGCTTAACATTCGACTCTCGCCCTCCTTCCTTTTTTTTCTTGCACACCTAAACCCGTTTCTAACAAGCAACTCGCACCATGATCTTGCGCTTCACCAGTCGTATTGGCCAGTTCCGCCTGAACGTCGAGCCTTCGACTGATCTTTCGACTTTACTTCCCCAAATTGTGGATAAGCTCACTCCAGAGACGGTTCCTTCATCAGTTGCCATAAGTCCACAGCGTGGCGGCCAGTCGCGATCTCTTGAGAGTCTCAAGGGCGTCACTGTTCAGAAACTCGGCCTTGCGTAAGTCTGTCCACCGCTGTGACACTAAACAGTACTAATCATAGCAGAAATGGCGCCCAGATCTTCATCGAATTCAGCGAAGGTCAAGCTCCGACCAGCGACCAACCTCCCGCTCCTTCCAACGCCTACAGACTGAACGGCAAGGAAGTCACTGCCCAGGATACCGCCACCATCGCCATTCCCAACCTGACTGCTCAGACACGTGTCGACAACCCTTGGGACACTGTCAAGCAGTTGCCGATCGACGATGCTTTGGACAAAGAGAATGGCAAGATCAAGAGACCTCGCGACACAAGAATGTGCAGACACGGCCCCAACGGCATGTGCGACCACTGCCAGCCCATCGAGCCATACGATGCCGGCTATCTGGCCGAGAAGAAGATCAAACACCTCTCATACCATGCATACCTCCGCAAAGTGAACCAAGGAAAGAACAAGTACGAGTCTGGAAGTTCTTGGATGCCTCCCCTCACTGAGCCATACTATCGCGTCAACCCAAACTGCCCTTCAGGTCACAAGCCTTTCCCTGCAGGTATCTGCACAAAATGCCAGCCTAGTGCCATCACTCTACAGCCTCAACCTTACCGCATGGTCGACCACGTCGAGTTTTCTTCTCCCGCGATTATCAACAAGATCCTCGACTTCTGGAGAAACTCGGGTGCTCAAAGAATCGGTTTCATGTACGGCCGCTACGAGCCCTACGCCGAGATCCCTCTTGGTACGAAAGCTGTCATCGAAGCTATCTATGAGCCTCCTCAGGTAGATGAACTGGACGGCGTCACACTCAACGACTGGGCAAACGAGAACGAGATCGACAAAGTCGCTTCACTTTGCGGTCTTCAGCGGGTCGGTGTCATCTTCACCGACCTGATCGACTCGGGCAAGAATGACGGTACTGTCGTATGCAAACGTCATGCCGACTCATACTTCATGTCGTCGCTCGAGATCATGTTCGCTTCGAGGTTCCAAGCAAAGTACCCGCGTCCCTCGAGATGGAGTGAGACAGGCTCGTTTGGCTCCAACTTTGTGACCTGCATCATCACTGGTGACGACGAGGACCAGATCGCTGTTCAAGCTTATCAAGCATCCGACTCTGCTGTTGAAATGACACGGGCTGACATTATTGAGCCATCCGCCGATCCGACAGTCATGCTAGTACAGGAAGAAGACCAGGACTCGGAGTTGGGTCGCACGCGATACATCCCAGAAGTCTTTTACCGCCGCATCAACGAATATGGAGCAAACGTGCAAGAAAATGCCAAACCATCTTTCCCTGTCGATTACTTACTGGTCACGCTCACCCACGGTTTCCCCTTGCAAGCCAAGCCCTTGTTCACAAGTGAGGAAGGCTTCGTTGTTGAGAACAGAGAAATGCTTGGTCAATCTCAAGAGCACAGAGCTTTGAAGACGTTCTTGAGTAGAGTCGCCAGACTTGATACCGCCGATGGAGTTCAGAAGATGTCAGACTTCCACGTCCTATGTTTCGTGCATACTATGGGCGTTTTGAGCGAGGTATGCTGCAATGACTGTCTATTTGTACAAGAAGTGAGCTAACGTTTCCTAGGATGAGTTCCGTCTCCTTTGTCAAGTGGCAACGCAGAAGGACACGAGCCTCGGTGCAGCGTTGCAGCAAACACCAGGTTGGGCCACACTCCAAACGATCCTTGACATGTAGTGTTTTGGATACGTATTTGCTTTTTTGAAGAGGAAGATTTTGGCTGACGTTTGGGTGTGTGCAACTTGTAAATAGGCTGGAAATCCCTGCTGACCATCGTTGAGCTGAGCGGCGACCGCCGACCAAAGAGACCAATTGACAGCGGACCATCGGGCTACGGCAGTGATGGGGAACAGCTCGCCAAGAGAGTTAAGAACATCGGACTCAATGGTTCGCGATGAGGAAACGACGGAACAAAAGGGGCAAGCCAAGAGAGGGGATTCTGAATGAGGAAGAACATAGCACAACGGAGTGGAGACGGGGATTGAGGCCACGTTGACGGAAAATATGCATGATCTGCTTTACAGGAAGCAAGACACGAGCGGTAGAGCGAGGCATGGGAGAGCTTCCGCAGATGATGATGATTGTCATTCAAGGCATATGACTTGCTCACGAAGAGCAAAGAAACAGCGATATACCCGCCGAGCAATTGCTATATAAGGAAAAGAATGATGAAAACGGATCCGATCACCTCTATCGTCTCCTCCTAGCAGTGTCAGAAGCAACCACATTCGCAATCGAGACGTGTGAAATGCCATGTACGACTAAAAGCGGCAGGTAACGAAGGTCGATAGAGATGTGATCAAACTGGATATTGGTTGACAGATCCTACTCATGCTTATCATCATAATACATCTTCCCATCACCAAGCCATTTTCTCCCAATCCTTTCCGCCTCCTCAACACTCAACCCCAATTCATCCCTATTGTCATCCGTGATCCTGCCATATTCGAGCAACAGCCTAAACATGTATATTTCCATATCTTCCTTTCTCAACACCTTGTTCGTCCATTCGCGTCCAGCTTCGGCGATGTATTTGCCTTGCTTGTCATGACCGGGTAACATGATATGCTTTCCTTGGACTTTGCCTTCGAGACCCATGAAATAGACGAGAGTGGCCCAAAAACCGTGGCCGCGGAGGTCGAGAGGCACAAAGTGGAGCCAGGGTGTCAATCTGTCGTCCCACCACTCACGGAACAAGGCTGCTTTGAACGGCAGACTGTGTGATTGCAAGAATGGGATGAAGCGACCGGAGAAGGCGGCGCCGTCGAGATCGAGTAAATAGCGGTATGACCAGTGAGCCTGGAAGTCTGTTGGTGGGACCATGGGGTCGAAATGCGTTGCTTGATCGTCGCAGTCTGGGCCGCCGCAGCGGATGATCTGATCTACGAGCTTGACGTCCACGGGGACGTGCTTGGTGAGCTCTGAGGTAGGCACATCCACATAGGCCAGCTGCTTGCGCTTCTTGGCAAAGGGGTAAGGTAGGAGTATTGATTGTAATGGCACAGTGGAGGCGATGTTGTTGGCCAGGTTCATGAAACGCTGGCGACTCATGCCTCTCCATACACCCGTGAAAGATGAGACACCTTCGGAAGTGCTTCCCCGCCAGAAAAGTGTGCGTGTTTTGTCGTCCCAAGAAGGGTCAGGATGATCGTCGTTTGGGTCGTATCTGACTTTGTCCATGTAGTTCCATGCGGATGGGTACAGAATGTCGTTGTAGCCATGAACTTTGGATTGTGAGAAGACAGGATACAGCTCGTGAGTTGCCTTGAAAGCTGCTGGAGAAAGATAGAAGCCGTGCAGATTGGCTATGTCAGGTTGATGGCAGATGTCTGCACTTTTCGTCCAGTTGGAGAGGTATGCACCTAGCGAATGAGGAGCCACACAAGATGTGCACAGATGACTAGTAGACCAATGCAGTGTACTTTGCACTGCAGAGCCTGGTGGGCAGCCAGCTTTTCCAAACTCGTTGAATGTCCTTTGCCACGACATCTCCCTAAAAGGCGCAATCCCGCTGGATTCCTCTGGTACTGGCTTCCAGGCATCCGCCCGCTTTCCGCTGAAGGCATTTTTTGCATCATTGTATGAGTCGATCTTCCGCTTAGCAGCCTTTCTTCTCGCCTGTATATCTTCATATGGGACTGCTACACGGCATTCATCGTTCAAGTTGAAGCCTAAGTCCATATCTGGCAGAAACTCGCTGAAGCGACTGATCATATCAACAATACCGTCGAGCATCCATCTATGCGTCGGCATGACATTTGGACTGATCTCAGCCTTGCCGTTACGAATGCTGATTCCAGCGACATCGTTCCAAGGATTGGATATAGTTTGCCATGTTCGCTCTCGAATGTCCGACGGATCAAGAGTCCAGAATGGTAGCAAGTCTTGATGAATCTTATCGAATTCATCGATGACCAAGGAGTCACGCCCAATTGCATACCTATACCATTCGTGGAAATTAGGCGGGGGATTTCTGCCATGGCGATACTGATACTCAACCACAGCAGCTGTCAAGTTAGCACTCGAGTATGCTCGTCCGGTATAAACATTATGAAGATTGTTCGCTTCATGTATCAAGAGATCGATAGGATGATATGCGACATGCGTGATGTGGCCAAGCCAGATTAGGAAACGGACACAGAAAAGGAATATCAGAAGCCCAATGAGAGTGATTGGCGTGTCAGAGAAGATAGCGTACTTTTTGCGGCGGTGGTCTTCCGAAACGACCTGGGTATGTATGAGTGCGACAAAAGCAATCACAAGGCCGCAGAAGGAAAGCAAAGCCGATGTGTCAGCATCCGGAGGAAATGCTGGCAAAGTGTGCCAGGACCAATTAAGAGTTATCGAGCACGATGCGACAAAAATGAGAACAGAAGTAATCGACATGGCACCCGAGTAGAAAATCTAAAAGTGTTAGTACATATACATGACCAAATCGAGGACGACGAAGGCCTACCGTAATGCAAGAGGATAGTGCTGCTATGCAACACAAAGCGGCGAACTTTATCAAACGCCAAATGAAGCCTTGAGGTATCTCGAGCACCCAAAATCTATCCTCGGGGACAGCGAAGAACCAGATGACGCCCCAAATACCGATAGCAGAAGCAGAGAGAAGACAGGCCCACCCGATGATGCTTAAGGATTTGGCAGGAGAAGATCTGCCAGAGGTGGAATATGAACGTACAAGAGCGTCCAGGCAGAAAGAAATGCAAAAGTCGAGAACTAAAGCAATGCGTTGAATCGTAATCATTTTATCGTGAATTGCGGGCGTGCAGATGTACGTGGAAGAAGGGCTATCGCTCTGGTGTAAAATGCCTGCGCTTGACAGGCCAAAGAGAGCGGTAATGATAACATAACGGAAGCGGTTGGTGGCCCAAAACTCTTCGAGAAGTTCATAAACACTCAGATTGGAGTTGTCCTCAGCGGCAGAGACTTTGTGTCTTTGGTGTATGCAGAAGTCGATGATGGCAAGGCCAAATGGTATCAGCTCGACGTAAGAAGGTCCGACACATTGGACATCTCTGACGAGACGTCTTGTAGCTTCAGCGCGAGCGCATATGGCGACCACCAGAAGTACGAAGAATAGTCGCAAGACGCGAAGACTAGTCTGAAGAACCTGAGCATGGCTGAGGCTGGGCGATACTGGCGAGCGCGGTGATGGTGGGGAGATGTCGGAGTTGGTCTCCTCGAGAGGAAGCTCGGTATAGGAAGTCGTGGAGGGCCTATTGAGGTAGCGCGACAAGGCCAGGAGGGAGGCGCCAATGGATGCGAGAATCAGGCCAAGAACGTGCAAGGTACGTCCTACAAGTGTCAGTGGAATGGCCAGACGTAAGGGCAGGCATAGAAGTACCATATGCAAAGACATCGGCCGAGTTCAGGGCCAACAGACAGGAAGCAAACGTCAAAGCGACCAAGGCATAGTGTCTCAAAGAGTCCATTGCGGACCAAAGATTGGCGGTAGTGCTGCTATCGATGTTCGAGGTGATGTAGCAGAGCGGTAGGCCGGCACAAACACATCATGAGATATGTCAGATACAAAGATGGGTTACGCGACACGAATAAAGCAGTTAGGAGCGCGGTATCGACCTGTTTGGTGGATTGCCAGTTGGCGACAAACTCGGGGGATAGAAAGCGGCTCGACCTTGAATTGCGCCGCAGGCGATGCCCCAAGCCTCCACCGCCTCCGTCACCAAGGAAAACAGGCGGGCACGGGCCACACCCGTCAATCTCTGGGGTCGGAAAGCTTAATCCCGAGATTTTGACTGCAACTTTTTGGCCTTTCTTTAAGCTCCGCCACTTTTTTACCAACAGCTATCCAGCTTGTATTTGATTCGGCGACCCAAGTCGCAGCTTCAAAATGGGCAAGAAGGCCATGTATGTCTATTCTGTCTTCTCTCGCTGCCTCCTCCTCCGTACTGACCACCTGCAGTGATTCGCGCATTCCGGCCCTCATCCGCAATGCCGCTCAAGAACACAAGCGCGGTTTCTTCGTTGTCGTCGGCGATCGCCAGAAGGATGTCATTGTCAACTTGCACTACATCCTCCAGACTGCCAACCTCAAGGCCAACAAATCTGTCCTTTGGGCCTACAAGAACAAGCTGCTAGGCTTCACCAGTCACCGCAAGAAGAGAGAACAGAAGATCAAGAAGGAAATCAAGCGTGGTATCCGTGATGTCGACAACGAGGACCCCTTCGAGCTGTTCGTCTCGACCCAGAACATCCGCTATGTCTACTACAAGGAGACGGAGAAGATTCTCGGAAACACTTACGGCATGTGCATCCTGCAGGACTTCGAGGCCATCACCCCCAACCTCCTCGCCCGCACCATCGAAACCGTTGAAGGAGGAGGCCTTGTTGTCATGCTCTTGAAGGGCATGAGCAGTTTGAAGCAGCTCTATACTCTTTCCATGGACATTCACTCGCGCTACCGTACCGAGGCCCACGGCGATGTTGTCGCCCGCTTCAACGAGCGCTTCATTCTGTCTCTCGGCAGCTGTGACTCGTGCTTGGTCATCGACGATGAGATGAACGTTTTGCCCATCTCTGGAGGAAAAACCATTCAGCAGCTACCTCCCCCTGACCCAGAGGCCCAGGGCAAGACCCCTGCTGCTAGGGAACTCGAGACCATCAAGGAGAGCCTTGCCGATACTCAGCCCGTTGGATCCCTCGTTACTTTGGCCCGTACTGTCGACCAAGCAAAAGCCTTGCTTACTTTCGTAGACGCTATTGCCGAGAAGACTTTGCAAAGCACAGTCACTCTGACCGCTGCTCGTGGTCGTGGTAAGTCTGCAGCACTCGGTGTTGCTATCGCCGCTGCCGTCGCCCACGGTTACAGCAACATCTTTATCACTTCGCCCAGCCCCGAGAACTTGAAGACTCTGTTCGAGTTCGTCTTCAAAGGTTTCGATGCTTTGGGCTACCTCGACCACGTTGACTACACCATTATTCAATCTACCAACCCCGACTTCAACAAGGCTATTGTCAGAGTCAACATTCACCGTCAACACAAGCAGACCATCCAATACATCCAGCCCCAGGATGCTTACACTCTCGGTCAAGCTGAACTCCTGGTCATCGATGAAGCTGCCGCGATTCCCCTCCCTCTGGTCAGAAAATTGATGGGTCCTTACCTGGTCTTTATGGCCTCGACCATCAACGGTTATGAGGGTACTGGTCGTTCCTTGTCCCTCAAGCTGATTCAGCAGCTTCGTGAACAGTCTCGAGGAGGCTCCAAATCTACTGACGAGCAGGTCGCCGATCGCTCCACTGGAAGATCTGCCAAGGACGATAACCAGGTCGCTATCGCTGGTCGCTCTCTTCGTGAGATTACCCTCTCCGAGCCAATCCGTTACGCACAAGGAGATTCGGTCGAGAAATGGATGAACCGCCTTCTTTGTCTGGACGCCACTCTTCCTCGCGCATCAACAACCCGTGGCTGCCCTCACCCCGATCAGTGCCAGCTTCTCTCCGTCAACAGAGATACTCTTTTCTCCTTCCACCCCGTTTCCGAAAAGTTCCTCCAGCAGATGATGGCACTTTACGTTGCATCGCATTACAAGAACACTCCCAACGACTTGCAGCTCATGTCTGATGCTCCCGCTCATCAATTGTACGTACTCGTACCTCCAGTTGAGGAGGGTAGCAACCGTCTTCCTGAACCCCTGTGTGTCATTCAGCTTGCCCTGGAAGGACAGATCAGCAGAGAAAGTGTCATCAACAGCCTGAGCCGTGGTCAAAGAGCAGGAGGTGATCTGATCCCTTGGCTGGTCAGTCAACAATTCCAAGATGAAGACTTCGCCGGGCTCTCTGGAGCGCGTGTTGTCCGTATTGCCACTCACCCAGACTACATGAACATGGGCTACGGTAAGAAGGCTCTCGAGCTTCTCACAGACTTCTTCGAGGGCAAGTTTACCTCTCTGTCCGAGGACGATGGACAAGCCGAGGCTGGAAGCGAGGGCATGGTACGTGTCACAGATGCCGAGTTGGAGAATGCCAGTCTACTGCAGGACAACGTCAAGGTTCGCGACATTTCGACCATGCCTCCGCTCTTCGCTCGTCTATCAGAGCGCAGACCTACCCGTCTGGACTACATGGGTGTCTCATATGGTCTGACTTCGCCGCTGCACAAGTTCTGGAAGCGCACAAACTTCGTGCCTGTCTACCTTCGTCAAACTGCAAACGATCTCACTGGAGAACACACCTGTGTCATGTTGAGAACACTTGACAGCGCTACTTCCTCGGACCCTGCCTGGCTTGGAGCATACGCCAAGGACTTCCACCGCAGATTCCTTAGTCTCTCGTCTTACCAATTCAGAAAGTTCACTAGCGTCCAGGCTTTGAGTCTCGATGAGTCTGCTAATGCCGGTATTAAGCTCGACAGCAGCGTGCCGCCGAGAGCGCTGACCAAGAGCGAGTTGGACGAACTGTTCAGCCCCTTCGATTTGAAGCGTCTGGATAGCTACGCAAACAACATGCTGGATTACCACGTCATTCTTGATTTGCTGCCCAAGATCGCCGAGCTCTTTTTCACTGGCCGTATCAAGGGAGAAGAAGCCGTTAAGCTCAGTGGTGTGCAACAAGCCTTGCTTTATGCCATCGGTCTACAGCGCAAGACGCTTGAAGACCTCGAGAAGGAACTTGGACTTGGAAGCAGTCAATTGCTCGCCATGTTCGTCAAGGTGATGCGTAAGATGTCGATGCATTTCCGTGGTCTTGTTGAGGGCGCTGTCGCAGAGACCATGCCCAAGGGTATCGGCGGCGGTGATGCCGAAGCCAACAAGCTTGATGGTGAGGACGAGCAGCGATTTGCACCTCTTCAACAGACTCTGGAAGACGATCTCGCCGAAGCTGGTGACGAGTACATGGCTGCCGAGAAGGAGCGTGCCCGTGCTATGATTGACGCCTTGCCTCTGGACAAGTACGCTATTGCAAATGGCGAGGCCAATTGGGACGAGGCAGAACGCCAGATCCAAAAGGCAGGAGGTCGTAGCGGAAAGAGCACAACCGTCAGCGTCAAGTCGAAGAATGCTTCAAGCAAACGCAAGGCTGGTGAGGCTCTCGAGGAGGTCCAGAAGGAGGCTGCCAACATTGACGGCAAGAAGAGCAAGAAGGGCAAGAAGTCAAGGTAAAGGATTAAATGAATTGCATAGAGGACGGAGTTAGCGGTGTACAAAAGGGTGTATTGCGAAGGGATCTTGAAAGGGAAATATCCAATCTGTATTTGACGTATTCTACAAATCCGAGCAGAATTACAAGAGGTCTTGTTTACGAGTTTCGTCGCGGACGCAATTGCCAAAGAGACGGGCATGCGATTGGTGGTTGCCCGCTTTCGGCCTTTTGAAAGCGCATCTCCGTTCTTGCGAGCCGCATCGTTCGCTCAACACTGACGTCTCGCTCGCAAACAAACCCATTCTGCAAAGCACCAGCTCGAACCTCGCTCCTTATCTGTGACGCGTTTGCGAGCCTACCTGCTAAACTCTCAAAAACACAACAATGGCCGAACCACGGTATGGAGCTCTCACGCCTTCAGCACACACAACAAACGCAGACTGACAGCAAAACGAACAGTGGAGCCTGGGCACGACCTCGTCCTTCTGCATCCCGCACACCACAATCACGATCTTCAAACGCATCACCAGCACCGGCGGCTTCTGCTGCACCTTCCAAGCCCGGTGTCTCGCCCGCTCCAACTTCCGCACCCCCGGTCAACGTGTGGGCCACCAGAGCGGCAGCACAGAAGGCCACACCTGCTCCGGCTCCTGCCACTGGAAAGAAGGAGGAGAGCGCCCCGGCGGCGGCCGCTGGAGGGCAAGAGAAGCATGTGCCTTTGAACGGCTTCAACCATGTCGAGGTCAAACAGTTTTTGAGCAGAGAAAAGGGCTCGGTGTACAAGACCGACAAGAGTGGAAATGCATCAGGCGGAAAGCGTGAGTAGTACCTATTGCTATTCAGAGCAAATTGCTAACAGCCGCAACAGCAGGCAGCATGGCCAACGGACAGTCTTTCTTCAACCTACTGAACAAGCAAGTCACGGCGCTCCAAGCAAAGTAGATGCTTCGCTCGACAAGCACATCATCACAAGACGGACAGCTAGAAAGAGAGCTGGATGAACAGGCCTAAACAAGACTTATACATTCAACCATCCCTCCACGCCCAAGATACCACCATCGCTAGCACTTGGATCCATGGACCACGTCTTGATCGGCCGTACCGACAGTTGCGACCTCCAACCTGCCTCCCACATCTCTATACCCGCCCAACCTATCATGGCCGCATTATCTGTACACAGCTCAATAGGCGGAAAGCACAACCGTATATGATCATAACCCCTGACATCCAGGAAGGCGCGCATTACATGGCGAAGGAAGGAGTTTGCAGCCACACCACCAGAAACAACTACAGAATCGACTTTTGCAGCCGCTCTGGGCGGAAGAGAGGCTAGATGTAGCATAACGCGAGATGCGAGATGTTCGAAAGCTACACGCATGACTTCTCTGGCCATCTCGCGGCGCTCATCATCAGATAGATGGCCAGGCTGGCGTAAGCGCTTGGATATGGTGGAGGCTTGGTGGTCAAATTCATATTTCACAAAGCGCTCGATGCTGCTCAATAGACCGGAGAAGGAATAGACCATTTTGCGACTGCTACTGCCGTTCTTGCTTTCGGCCAGGGGTGCGCCTAGTCCCCAGCCCCATTTTGTGATTCTGCGAGCGAGTTCGACGTCGCGTTTTGCTGGTGCTGTGTAGTGGTAGTCAGAAGCGCCAGCAGGAAAGGCAAATTGTTCCAGTGCTCGTCCGTATGGAGGTGCTACTAGATGCGATGGGAGAATGGCACGAGCAGCTTTATCCAGACAATCACCCAGAGCAATGTCGCCGGTTGTGGCTAGGATCTTGTGATGGGTCAAACTAGTAGACTCGATCAACATGGAGTGACCTCCAGATACCAAGGCACTCAGGAAGGGAAAGTTCGGTCCAGTGACTGAACGAGACTCGAGTGCAGACACCAGGCGCGGAGTCAGGGCATGTGCCTGCATGTGATGGACACCAATGACGGGAACGTCCCAGGCTACAGCTAATGCTTTGCCAGCATCCAGACCGACCGACAGATTAGAACGCATACCAGGACCTCTTGTGGCCGAGATGAAGTCTGGCTTGACGCGGACAGTGTCTCGATGGTGTAACGCGCGACGAGGATCAGAGCTCGACTCCGCAGGTGGCAGATGGCTCAAAGCCTGTTGTATCAAGGGTGCAAGAGACGACTGATGCGACTCTAATGCGACGACTGGATGTATTCCATTGTAGGCTGCGGTGTTGGCCGTGACCTTTTGGTGGAAGTGTAGTGTTGCTGATGCATCCTTGTGTTTCTCGACGATGGCAACGGAAGTGTCGTCGCAAGACGTCTCGATGGCTAGTGTCAACAGGGTTCGGCGGTGGAGCGCGACTCCATGAGGCCTGAGAGAGAGGCGACTGCGTGTGAGAAGACGCAAAGGTGACAGCATCAACGTGTGTTGTGTGTTTGGAGATGGCGGTCAAAAGATAAGCAAGATCCGAGATTAAAGATGCTGCGTCTGGACCCTGAAGATAGAGCGATCGGCAGGTTTAAGCGCGGCTGTCATCCCGCATCGTGCAGCGGCATGACGCGATGAGAAGCGCCTTCCACGCGGCTTCCTTGTTTCTGGCACGCACGCGGGGACCTTCATGCTACGCCGTTTCCTGCCCCTCGCAGCGATAGTCATACTGCATGGCTTGATATACAAATGTACCCTGCAAACCTCCGCCCGTCCCTCACATGTCTTATGAGCTGCCGTCCAAGGAGAAGCTACGTGAGATAGCCGCCCGACAAGATGCAAAGGAAAAGGAAATCAAAGAGGCTCGCCAGAGACGCTTGTCGACATGCGACCAGCCGCTCGACGAGCAAGAGGCTGCCGCTGAAATCATCCAAGTCGGTGCCGATCAAACCTCGAATTCGTCAAGATCTGATGCTGAGACCGACCAGCGCAACTATCGTGGCTACCGCCAACGCAGAGAGATGCGTGGTCTAGGCTTGTCTGCTTCTACGAGATGGTTTGATGTAAGTCGTTGTCCCCGAGTACGAGTAGTCCATGTCTAACGTCTGTCAGGCTGTCAAAGAAGGTACATGATTGCCCGTTTATTCTTTGTTTCCCACTGCTCATACAGGGTAGCTCGTTTCCAAAACACCACCCAGCCCATGTCTCGCGACGAACGCGCCCGACACGCCTCGACCCATATCTCCTCTCCTGGCAACCAGATCGCTCGCGAAAAGTGGAAGCGTGCCGGACAAATCGCTAAACGGGCAGAGAATGATGACACCAGCTCAGACGAAGACTTCGGGGACATGGAGCCAGACGAACGTGAGAAATACCTGCAAAGGAAGAGAGAGGCCAAGGCCGAGAGAGAAAAGATGGCAAGGACTATGGGCATTGAATACTTTCTCGAGATGGTGAGAACATTTTTGCTGGCTTGTATTGTGCTTCGGCTTACATGCCTATAGGTCGATCAAAAACACCGATATGGGTCTTCGCTTCGAAAGTACCACAAGGTCTGGCAAGACAGCGATACAAAGGAAAACTTCTTCTACTGGCTGGATTTTGGACAAGGCAAAGATGTCGACCTTCCGGAACGTCCGAGGACACGACTGGACGAAGAAAGAGTACGGTATCTGTCACGCGAAGAGCGCCAGAAATATTTGGTCAAGATCGACGACGAAGGCCTATTGTGCTGGGCAAAGAACGGCGAACGCATATCCACATCTCCCGAATGGAAGGACAGCATGGAAGGAATCGTCCCAATCGATGACGATACTACACCGACATGGCGCAACACTAGCGGCCGTCAGGAACTCGCGGCATCATCGAGTGACTCAGACAGCGACTCCGACATCAGCGTAGGCAGTGGCGAAGATGCATCCCGCTATGTGAATCAAGAACTGCATGACGCGAAAGGCCTCAGCAAGCTTAAGCATCTCTCGGCCAATACCATCATGAATGATCTACTCCGGTAAGTGGTCTTCGGATCCAACGTCGTTCAGTCTTCTGATCGTAACGGACGCACTAGTCCACGCTTTTCGATTGCTAACAGCTCCTCTAGCAAAACTACAAAGAAGAATACCTGGATCTTTGTGGCAGATACCTCATTCCGTCTCTACATTGGCATAAAACAGTCTGGAGCGTTTCAACACTCTTCATTCCTCAAAGGAGCTCGGATCTTGTCAGCAGGATTAATTCGCATCAAACGAGGGCAATTGCGAAGGCTGAGCCCCTTGTCAGGACACTACGCGCCTCCAGCTAAAAGCTTCCGGGGCTTTGTGCATAGCCTCAAGGATGCTGGAGCCGACATGTCTCGCGTCAGTATATCGAGATCATATGCTGTACTCGTCGGTCTAGAAGGATATCTCGGTGCCAAACGCAACGTCAAGAAAGGCGAGCAGCGCATAAAGGACATGATACACCCTGAAGAAGCCCGCCAACGCGAAGAAGCGGAAAAAGACAAAAGCAAGAGTGCACAGAAAGAGCGAGAAATACTCGAGGCACAGGCGAAAAAAGAAGAAGAGGCCAGGCGGCAGAGCAGTATCACAGATCGCTTGAAGAATAAGCTGCATCTAGGCAGCGATGGATCTCGGGATGGCTAAGGCGTTTTTCTTTCTTGCTAGCATTATACCCTTACGCTCCCTTACGATTAATGATGTTAATGCATGTAATGCCTTTGACGATTCATAACCAGTCTTGTATCGTTAGTTTCTAGTGTGTGTGTGTGTCTATACTGCGAGGACTTGCTCAGTGGTCACCGATCCAGGGGCCTCTGATCGTGAAACATCCAGCGGCATGTTGAGCTCAGCATCATCTGCTTGACGCTTGGCATCAGGGGGTGGACTGAGTTCGGCATCGTCTGCTTTACGCTTCAACGACTGCTTGTCCTCTGCCTCCTTTGCTTCCTGTTTCTTCCCTTTCTTGGTTTGATTGGCTCTTTGCTTTCTCTCAGATCTTGTCTCTTTCTTGCCGAAACTGATCTCGAGTTTCTCGTCCACCTCGCGGGTCAGAGTGACAAATTCTTCCTCATATCCCATGATCTCGACGATGTCGGTGTAGCTCTTTGCTTGGTTCATGGGGCGATATTGCTTTGCTCTGCCGGGGATCATCTGGCCGAGGAGATATTTCGTGTTGCCCCATCTGTTTTCGACCTCGAGAGCAGTTCTGATGTATTCCTTGACAACTTGGTCCCAGGGTGCCAGACCACCGTCCTTCTCAGCACGGAAGCATGAGGGGTTCGCCTCGGCAGCTGTTGCGATCATAGCACCGTCGACACCGTATTCCTCTGCCAACTTTAGTGCTTCGTCTCTGCTTGTCACGTCGCCGTTCATCAAGCATGCAACACCGGCTTCGTGGCAGATTTCACCGACCATGCGCAATTGATCGCGAATGGCGCTTTCGCGTGGTCGCATGGGTGTTGTGCGACAATGTACTGTCAGACCAGTAATTCCAGTAGCGACCAATCTGCGCACCAGAGCAGCCGTATCCTCAGGGTTCTCCAAGATGCGGATCTTCACACTAATACCAATCTCGAACGGGGTTCCGACTTCTTTGACCAGCGCTTCAAGGATCGCGACCAACTTGTCGGGTGTCTTGAGCAGAGCAGCTCCCATGCCTCCAAGTGTGCTGAATGGTTTGGGACATCCTGCGTTGACATCGATGCCTGCTACGTCCGGGGCGATCAGTTTCGAGGCCGCGACCGCTCTTTCTGGATCCGAAGTGCCGATCTGGTGGATGAGTTGACGGCCTTCACGGGAAGGGTATAGGCGGTAGATGATGCTTTCGCGTTGCGAGGGGTTCACGTCTGGGTTCTTCGAGCCGTTAGAGGAGATGCGGGTGAAGTCTATGGTATTCGTGACGGTGTTGACGCGGCGAGTGGTGCCAATAAGCGCCTTGTCGATGGTCTCGGGACCTGAATGTCGCAATAAGTATACCGTGCTCCTGTTCAAGTGAAATGGCATGGCCATACCCCATACAAGATCAGCGCCATATTTCAGCGCCATCAGTCGCGACGGACATTCGCCGCTGCGTACCATGGGTGCGAGGACCACCTTGCCTCTGTAGTCGACTCCATTCTTAGGGATGGGCACTCTCTTGGCCATATTGCCTGTCATGAATTGTGTAAATGTTCGTAACATCCCATAACTTGGGTGGTTTCAAAGAAGGTCATCAACCCGGCCGGCAGGTGCGACCGAAAAAAGTACTCGGAGGGTCGAGACTCTTAACGCCGGTGGGGTCACTTCTGATTGGTTCGGCGTGTAAAAGCTTAATTCTGTCACTTCCGGAGCTGCTTCCTCTTTCTCTTGAGGATCTTTAAAGCCGCTGCAGCCATGATTCCGAGATTTGTGCTTTCTATCAATTGTCTATCATGCGTTCTATACACCTCTGGGTCGTCCCATACTGTGTCTAATCCATCTTCTGCTTCCTTCTATCGATACCCTCACTCATCAGAGTAGCCATATCTTCGACGGTCTTTCCTCTGTTCCTCTCACCGGTCTTTTCCTTTCCCAAATCTGTTCCATGGGCAACCAAGTCGTATGTTCTTGCAATTCCTCCAAAGATTGCTTCATTCTCCTCGAAGCCGCCATCTTCCGCAAGTGTCGCACCGATCTCCTCCATTTCTCTGACCCAGCGATATGCTTTGGGAGGCATCACAGGCACTGAAGCGTTGGCCATCTCGTAAGTTTTCGGCATGTACGTTTGCAGATGCTGCTGCAGTTCTGGGAGGACACCAAGTCGAGAGGCTGTGGTGAATGACTGGATGGCAAGCGCGGTGAAACCTTTCGTCACAGCTGCAAAACTCATCTTTAGTCCTGATGCTGAGCCTATCTGTTCGGAGATGTGTTGAGAATTAAGTACGTTGGCAAGATGAGCACCACTTCGCTCTGCATCTGCGAGTACATGCGGTCCAGACATGGGTATGCTAGGTCTCTTCCAGGCTTCCACAGTGTTCGGGTCAGTATGATCGTCCTTCAGACTTGGTGGACTGCCGATGATGGCTCCATCGAGGAAACGAATATTGTTGCCAGCCGGCTTGAAGAGCTCGGCTATACCTCTGACTGATTTTGGGGCGACAGCATTGAGGTCTAGGAAGTATAACGGAATTTCTCGTTTGGCGAAAGAGGCACTCGTGCTGACTTTCATGATACGTTCTGCCGTTGCTATAGCATCTCGTGGAGGCACGATAGAGAGGATGTAATCCGAGGTCGATGCTAGTTCTTCATCCGACGATACCAGGTCGAGCGATGCTGATTCCGCTCGAGCATGTGTGGCTTGACTGTGTTTTCATGTCAGATTGAATTGTCAGCCTGAACGCGTGAAGGAGAACATGCCTCCGATCACTAATGTTGGTGACAACGCGATAGCCATTTGCTTTGAGTAGTTTGGCTATTCCCAGACCCATCTCTCCGATCGAGATGACCCCTAGGGTCGCTAGTGGAGTAGCCATCTTCTAATCCGTTATGCTTTTGTGATATTCTACAGATGAATACACATGCTCTTCAAGTTGAGTCTTTGTATCAATCGCGTCCAGGCAGCCATGTTCAGACGCCGAAGGTGAGCGGGGTGTTCTTGCCGAATGGATGCGACGTCATGCCCGATCTGGGTATGATAGCCGATGACAGCTCCTTCCATCTGTGTTCAATTGGCAAACATCAGTGTTGTCGAGAACCTGAAAGAACCCAGAAAACAGTTGCTATGTTCCACAAGCTTCTTACATCTCGTGCACCCTGCTCCCCTCTCCGCTCTTGCCCTTCCGTCATCCGCAGCATGGCCACCGTTCGTTCATCTCTAAGCCATGAAGAACGTACCGCTCAAGAGCCACGAGAGGCACGTCTGGAACCCGTGACTGTATCTCGAATCGATGCTGTTAACGACACAATTCGTCTGATCCGATTGAGCGCAATGAAGCCTGGTCACGCTCTGAAGGTAGGTCCACTTTCTTGATCCATTCTCGATGCAAGTTGATGAATAATTCGACTGACGACATATATCAAGTAAAGTTCCAACCAGGACAGTGGCTAGATGTCTTCATACCCTCTCTCTCCAAAGCGGGTGGCTTTACCATAACATCTACACCTACGGACCAAGGCCAGCCCACACCTCAACGACAAGCCTACTTCGAACTTGCAATCCAGAAATCTACCAACCCTCCAGCGCAATGGCTCTGGAAGCCTGAGTCTGAGATCATCAATGAGCAAATCATTGTGCGTACTGGAGGTAGCTTTGTATGGCCACCACCAGGTATAGACGTCGATGGTATCGAGCAAGTTGTCTTGATAGCAGGCGGTGTAGGCATCAACCCGTTGATCTCGATTTTCGCACACTTGATGAGTCTACCACAAAGACCAAAGAAGATCAGGTTCGTGTATGGAAGCAAGGTCGAGAAGGGTCCGATCGAAGCTTCACGTATTCTGTTCCTAACAAGAATAATGGACTTGATCAAGAAGCAAGCGGATACCAACATAGAGCTGGACTTGTTCCTCACATCAGCGTCGCGATCGGACATCGACCATGCTAAAGGGTTGCCTGAACATGTCAAATTGGGAAGGATAGAAAAGGATGACTTGGAGGCAGCGATCGGAGAAGACCGAAGTGTCAGACAGAACACTGTTGCCTACATCTGCGGCCCGCCTGCCATGACCGACCAGTTTGTCGAGTACTTGAGCACAAGAGAAGGTGTGGACAAGCGAAAAGTGCTCTGTGAGAAGTGGTGGTAAATTCTCAATACACATCGCAACAATTCCACAACCCACCCACCTTCTCCTATTCTCCAAATCTTCTTTAACCTCTACCACTCTTCTTCAAACTTCGGTCACAAAAGAAACCAAGCGATCAACGAAAAGCCACCGCTTCTTGCATCGTAATTTTGTTCCAAAAATTCCCTATCTTCCTTCTCGCGAAGGCCGATAGAAGCAGTCAAAAATTTAATTTTCAACTAGCAATAATCTGGTCTCGGACTGGGTCCTCACTGATGCAGATAAAGCCCTTGCACTGGGATGGAAGAAAAAGAAATCAGTTATTGGAGATGGGGAGATGGGTTTATGTAGGTGGGACGATTGTGGGCGTGGGGAAATTCTAGGCAGCAGAGCGGATTGTGTGACTGGAGTAGGCAGCAGTGCGGTTAAGTAACTTCCGGATGATGATGGAACCTAATCGATATTGATGGATCAACTCATATTGGTCGACTTTTTGACTTGAGGTTGCCCGAGAGATGTGCTAATGGGATGACCCTGGTCTCGACACAACACGAGCCTAGACTTGAACAGCGTTCGGCCAGTCGCTTCGCAGCCACGTGGTATCTCATGTAAGTATACTTATGAGGATGAAACTGTGTAATGCAACCAATCAGGGGATCATCGATGCTATTTGACATGGAGAATTGCACATTTGCATTAAACAGAAATCATACCAAAGAGAGTTCCTACATACCCAAGCTATCTCGCTATCATCGTCCAAGAACAATACCTCATGGTACTGCTCCCGGCATTGGTGCCAGAGGGCCGGAGCCCATACCATGCTTGTCAAACACGCTTCTTCTTTTCGCCAACTTCCTCCCATGCATACCATTGAGGTAGTTCGTGGCGTACGTCCTACAGGTGAAAGATGAACTGCTCTTCGTTGGTTGCGCATAGCTCGTGACCACTTGCGTAACAGTGATGTAGTTACCACCTCCTGCTGTGATGGTAACCACACCACCATTTCCTCCACCTCCCGTGCCTCCACCTACTGAGACAGTTTCACCTGGAGCGGTGCTGACTATCGTGCGCTCGGAGACCGAAACCGAGATGGAGATACTGGTCGTGGTCACTGTTTGAGTAGTGGGCTGATAAACCACGCTGATGGCTGTGCTGACGCCGTATGTCGAAACGACAGTCTGTCCGTTCGAAACAAACGTCGATACAGCAGTCGAAACCCCGTAAACAGTAGACCCCGGCCCCGTTCCTGGACCCGTTCCTGGACCCGTTCCTGGGCCTGTTCCTGGGCCTGTTCCTAGGCCTGTTCCTGGGCCTGTTCCTAGGCCTGTTCCTGGGCCTGTTCCTAGGCCTGTTCCTGGGCCTGTTCCTGGACCAGTGCCCGGTAACGTGTTTGGCTGGGTTCCTGGTAAAGTGTTCGGTCCATTTCCAGAACCATTTCCAGTGCCTCCAGAACCACCAGACCCACCAGAGCCTGTTCCACCTGATCCACTTCCAGAGCCATTTCCGGTTCCTCCAGAACCATTTCCAGCCCCAGAGCCGGCGGGGCTGGTAGCTGTCGCTGTGAAGGTGCCAACTGCCGATCCAGAGCCATAGTCGCCATTGCCTCCAGATCCGCCGGTACCTGATGTGCCGTTGCCCGAGCCAACAGATCTCGAGAGGAGGCGTGCAGAATCAACTCCAGGTGTAGTCACGTTAGTGAAACCATTCTTCAGCTCGCAGTTATCCATACTGAGGGTCGTGAAGAATGAAACACCTAGACAGGAGCTGGGGGCGTTGAAACTCATGAGATTGTACATGTCGCAGGCATCAATGCATGACGCGAGGGAGCTCACATTCGTTGTCGACACTGTCTGGTCGGTGACATATCTTTCACACCCGATCTCATAGACTTGACCCAGGCTGTCAGTGAAAAGCTTACCGTTTGAGCCAGGACAAATCGGAGTTGCTGAAGCCCCACCACTTGGTACAGCGCTAGACGGGCCGAATTTTGTGGTAGAAGGAGGAATGCTTGATCCCGCGCTTGCGACAGGTCCTATACTTCCACTTATGGAGGTGAAAGAACTCGAGACAAAAGAGCTTTGAGGAGCGACACTGAAACTGCTGAAGTTGGAACCAAACAATGTACCGTACCAGCCGAAGCCTTCTGGCGGACACATGCCTGGAGTGGGGCAAGCAGTGACTGTTTCCGTGGTGAAGACCGTTGTGGTTCCAACGGAGCCAGATGCTGGGGCAGAGCATACACTCCCACGGCCAGTACCGGTCTTTACTGGAGGAGACTCCAAGCTGCCACCACCCGTTATCACAGTAGGCGTCAAGAAACAAGTGAAACACAAAGAGCCCGATCCTGTGCTTTCGCTGCCAGTTGCAATACTGCCGCTGGGAGGAACTCCAGTCGTAATGTATGTACTGAAAACAGTGACAGTTGCACTTGCAGAGTAAGCTGGAAGACAGTCAGTAAGAACGAGAGAGCTTGCAAATAAGTTCGATAACTCACAGGTCGTGATTGTAACAGGAGCAGTGCTACTGGCGATGATACTCGAGGAACTAAGAACCGATGTTGTGGAAGAGCTTGTTGCACCTGATAAGGACGAAATACCAGGATCAGTCGCGCCTGCCCGTACCGCGATGATGAAGTTTGCATTGGGTACCCGAGTGCCGCTGAAGGTTGACTTCAACTGACACAAGGACGATGACGTGTCGTAGGCCACACCAATACAGCCGGCCGTAATATCGCAACTTGGTAAGCAGTCTAAGACAGAGACAGCACGGAACGGACTAGCAAGATCGCCTCCCTGAACGCTGAAGCCACAAGCTATGGTATAATTTGTTCCGTTCGAATCTGTTGCATTCTGCCCAGCAGATGCAGGACACGTCAGGCTAGAAGCAGACGGAATCGCTGTGGACGAAGTGCTAGACGTCACGCTTGAGGAAGTCACAGACATCGATGGCAGTGATGCGGAGGCAGAGCTGGAAGTTGGAAGAGCAGAGGCAGTCGGTGTCGATGTAGCAGCTTCCGTCGAAGTGACTGGTACTGGCGGTAAGAGTGTGGCGGCGATGTTTTCTGGGTCAGAGATAGTGCCAGTGATTTGACTGAACAGAGTACACTCATCACCTTTGTAGTTGACTCCCACACACCCATCCGTGTCGTCACAAAGATCAAGACAATCTGTGTACGAAGGCTCGGTAACACGCTTCATGATGCGGAATCTGTTAATCCCATTGTTGCTGTCGATCGTCGTTCCAGTGTAGGAGTTTCCGCATCCAACATTGAAATTTGCCCCTCGAGCGTTCGAACACGTCGTTGGTGTATCGGAGTTGCAGATGTTGTCTGCGGTCGAAGGACACGGTGGGGCGACATAGTAGACGATTTGAGGAATCGCGGAAGAAGTCGTCCACTGCGAGCTGGATGCTGATGATGGAATTGATGAAGAGGTCAAGGATGTCAGAGACGCCGACGACTGCAAGGTAGAAGACGAAGATGTCAAAGACTCCAGTGGCCGTGAAGACGAGGCCCGTATTGAAGAGGATGCAAATGACCGCGAAGAAGACAGTGATGTTGCCAGAGACGATGACGGAGATGACGAAACACTCGTCGTGCTAGCAAGGAGACTCGAGCTGACAAGCGAGCTTCCGACAGACAATACACTACTGCGTGTTGAAATGGAGATCGTGCTGCTATAAGGAGAGGGAACGGATGCAACACTCGAAAGAACCACCGATGAAGTTTTAGGAGCCAAGGATGAGCTACCTGAAGTTTGACCCTGAGCGAGAAAAGCGACAACGAAGTTGGAAGGAGCCGACAAAGTTCCACCGAATTGGTTCTTGAAATAACAAGTGCCCGATGACGCACCGACAAAGGTGAATCCGACACAATCCGGCGTAACATCGCAAATGGTGAAGCAAGCCGTGAAACCGCCGCCATGGATATCGGTAGAATTGAAGGAGCCAATTTCAGTATCTGCAGAGCAATACACGTTGTAGTTGATGACATTCTCGTCGACGTACACGGCGTTATTGGCTTCTGGGCAAGTCGATGGCTGAGCAGTAGGGCGAAGTGTGGCAGTCTTGGGTGGTGTGGATGGTATAGAGCCTGTCGACGTCGTAGACAATGTTGTCGAGGAGCCGCTGGATCTGCCTGAGATCGCCACCGCAGCAAAAGTATGACCATCGTAGACAAGATCGCCGGTGCCTGTCTTCAGTACACAAGTTCCAGCTCCATTGCCTCCAAGATGGGAGACTCCACTGCAACCATCAACTCCATCACAAAGCTCGATACAAGCTTCAAAGCTGTCAACTGTCTGCCCGTCCTGGTTCAGACTTTGGGCAGTGAAGTCAGATCCGCAGCTGATAGTATATGATACTCCTTTATAGTCCGTCCAAGGTCTGTTGCCGTACAATGGGCATATGATTGGGGTAGCCGAGGCAGTGGCCGAGGACGAGCTTGTAGAAGAAGCAGAAGAAAGTGGTCCGCTGTAGGGTACAGAAAGAGGTAGAGAAGATGTGGATTGACCCATGCCAGGATTGATGATACTATTACTGGCACTGATAGGCGAAGAGGATGTCAGTGGCGCCGTGCTGGTACGAACAGTAGACGAATCCACGTTGACCGGTAGCTGATAGACTTTGAGCGAATTAATTTCCCAATAGGCGTCCAAGAAAGCCTGTGGGTTATTGCCAACATAGTCGACACAAGAATCATAGCCATTCAAGCCAGTCGTCAATGGACATTCTTTGTAGTTCGAATACGTGAACCCGGCCCAAGCACCACAGAAATCAGTATTGATGATGATGCTGTGATTGGCGAAATGGGAATCAATGTTGCAAGAGCCTTGGAAATTTGCCATGGGTAATCCGAATTGAGTAATGTTAGGAGAACCGCTTGTGACACTTGAAGGTATATTGTTGCGAGGGAAGAACCAAACACGAACATATGCTGAAGTCCATTCGGTAATGTAAACACCGCCGTTATTGTCACTAAGTGCTTTACCATAGTTGTTAGGAGTAGCAGTGTTGTTTGCCACACTCCCACATCCAGAGTTGTCGTTCGCCGCATGATCGCAGTTGGAGCTTGTGAACAACCCGGTCTGTCCTGACCCAGCGATTGTACAATTCGAGTCTGTGTGCATGGATATGGTGTTCGTAGTACTGGTGTGTACACCCTCAATGATATCTAACGATACTTAGCCGGGATTCAAGAGGGCTCAGAGAATCACACTCACCTATTTCACCATTGCGTGGCCAGTCCGGTCCAAGAAGCCAGAAAGCTGGCCATGTTCCACAACCAAAGGGCATATGATTGAGGTCCAGAATGAAGAGGCCATGAGTGTAGGTGTTGTCACTGATGAGTCTAACGGCGGGTCTTCCAGGGCCACCTCTCGGCCATTTGTTCGTGGTGTCGACGCTGATCGTGATGCTGTCGTCATCTGTTGTCGTGTAGCCATTTCTGTTGGCGACGGTCTCATTTACGTATCTGGAGATACGAATTAGACACTACTTTGTAGATGGATGGTGGTAGAACTTACTGGACATGACCATAGGTAGGATCGTAAGACTACGAAAGATGAGCATTGATCTTCGCTGTGATCTTAGAGGTAACCCACATTGTAATAATTGAATTTGCTGAAAAACACACTGGGCTGGTAGTCATCAACCAGCTGGTATGCTCCAGAGCCAGGGACACCACCACCAGTGAAGTAGCTTGCACCTGGTATACTCTGAGCTAGAGCGGAGGAGAAGAGAGCAAAGAGAGGCAGAACCCCCATTCTGGATCGTGATGCCGTAGGCGGCATTTTCGCCATGCGTCTTCACGTAAATACAGACGTGGGAAAGGAGAAGAAAGACTTGCCTGGTTACATCAAAGAGTCTACACATGATAGAGCCTGGCATGTTGTTGTGGCGGACGAGAAACATTCCTTCTGCACAGGAGGCCATTGACCACATTCCATAGCACCTCGCAAGGGCAAAGCCCAAGCATTCGCCAATTACTCCAGCATTCCCGAAATATCGGTTTGCTATCTACAAGAGCATTACACGTTGTGTCATTCAATGAATGGAAACGCCGAAACGAACGCGACAGAGATCAAGGTCCACTGGGATCGCGCTGGTCTTGGCAATTTCAGATCGCACATGCAGGAGAATTCAATGAAAGGACAATATTGCATTTCCAACGGCACAGATCTGTCAGGCACTCCACGAATAAACTATTACAAAAGCTTTCCTAAAAATCAACACGGTGGTTCCCTCAAGGATACTCGAAAATCGCCACTGTGTCCGCAAAGCCGTTCGCATTCGAAATGGCAGGCACGAGATCTACCTGATCGACCGTAACCAGATTCGATGAGCCCACCGTGTTGACTGCGTATAGGTAGATACCTTGGCTTTGTTCAACGCTGACCATCTTCTGCTGGCAATTCGTAGTAGCCAAACAACCAGAGTCGTAGTTGTTGAAGAAAGAGTACATTCCAGCACCGTAAGCAAAGATGTATGTGCTATTAAAGATGCGTAGGCCCCAGGTCTTAGGGCAATTGACAGTGAAACAATCGGAGAACGTTGGGTCGTTCCAATTTGACAGCGGAGGGTATGGCGAGATCGCATTAGGATTGTTTTGCATGTACCTTGTGGCTTGTTAGCAAGTGCAATGATTTGAAAGACAGCTGAACCTACGCAGTCTCTGACTGAATGGCACTGATGTAAATCTCCTTCGCTGAAGCGATCTGGTAATTGTACAACATGCTGTGCTCGAAAGAAGTGCCCAACATCCACACGGGACCCTGGCTTTCGACCAAAACTCCACGACCATTGTAGAGGTTGATTTGGTCATGATCGGCCTGGTTCAACTGTCAGCTCGTGCAATTATCGGATCTCGAGTCCAGAGTCCTACCAAATCCATTTCGTGATCGCTGACCCAGCCCCAGTTGTTAGCCATGTACATAGACGAGGATCTTGTAAGATGAAGAAGGAGGAAGGCGCCATAACATTCAGCTTTTGGGGAGGTGGGGACGTTGGGTGTCTTGCGACAATTGTAGGATTGCAGTTTCGTGCCATTTGTGCCACCGACACGCCAGTGAACATCGAACATTGCTACACACACGATAGTCAGTAGAGCATAACCAGCGGAACGAATCCAAGGACTTACCGGCAGATCCTGGAGATGATTGCGCAAGGTTCCATTCCATCAGAATTGCACCTGGTGCAGCGCCCAAAGTTTGGAACATAATCTCAACAAGTTCAATGTCACCGACTTGACCAGGCTGTCCCACACGGAATGCGACTTGGGGGTTGTTCTGATCGCTGAACTTTGGCGCGCTGCCATCCACCATGAAGTAAGGCCATAACTCACCCTGGACCTTAATCGGAATGGGAAAGTTGATAGTGTCTCTGATCACATACGCGCCGTAGTCAATATAGGCGATCTGGTCCGTTCGAATTGAGTTTAAGAAGCTCTGAACGCATGCAGTATCATCGGTGACACCATCGCCAGCACAACCATAGGTTTTGATGGATATGAAGTTTTCGACCGGAACGCCTTCGTACTGTGGTCTTGAACGCGTGTAGAACGAACCATCTGGGGTCAGCAAAGATGGTGATTTCGGAGGGGGCTCAACAAGTTGTTGTACTCGATCGAATTTGGCTGCAGGCCCGTAGCAGGTCAAGTTGTTCTCCTCGTAGGAAGACTCGTAAGCAGTGTAAACTCTGCCCTGAGCCCAGGATGCGATCTTTTGGTTTCCTTCAAGAATTGTAGCATTGCTGGGAGAAAGCTGAACAGCGACAGGTGTATTGACGAAGTTGACGTTATCTAAGAGAAGCGTTCCAGCCGAGGCAGGGGTTGAGTTGCCAGAGAAGGTGGTAAGAACACCAATCTCGACATTATTCATGGTCGCGTCTTGCAAGCTGATCGAGCCGGTAGTGATGACATCCCCACCTTGGGTCATATCTATACCGATTTTGGCATTATTGATGACGATGTCTTTGTAGGCGAACAACCAGTTCCAGTTTTGGTAGATGGCGGTCTGACAATTGTTGAAGGTTAGATTTCGACAAGTGAACTGCTGATTTCCGGAAAAGAAGCCAACACCGCCACCGTTGAAGATGAGATCTTCCAGGTATAGTGCCGATCCGTTATCCATGAAGATACCCTACAGGAGGTCAGTGACATGGATCAGTATGAGTAGGGTCGAACTGACCATTTGCTTGTTGTTGTCACCGCCCTCGGTCATTTCAAAAACAATGTTCTGCAATGACGTCCCCTGAGCCACTTGCCAATGCAAACAGTGCGCCGTGCCTTTGGGGATTTGTCGGATGTCCAAGACGAAATTACGGACCTGACGCCACATGTTGTTCTGTAACTCTCCGTCAGTGAATGGATTGGGGTGGAGATGCAATGACAAAACCTACCTGGTTGGCATACCAACTGAGCCCATATGGCAGATATGGGTCGGAGTCAAGTAGTGCGATGCCGTAGAAGTTGGGTAGACCTAGAATTACAGGCAAGCTGTTTGCATCACCAATGAATTGGGTGTAGTAAAGCATGACCAGCGGGCGGCTGATGGCATATGTACCGGGGGGGAAGTACACGATAGCTGGGGCAGTTGTCTGTGACTCGCAAGGATATTGGCATCTGCCCCCAGCAAATGTCGCATTATTGATAGCATCAGTGTCGTCGGTTACGCCATCACCTAAGTCACATCAGATCCGCGAGTCGTGATACGATCGATTTGAGCTGACCTTTAGCACCATAGTCCTTGACGTTTCTCCATACAGGATATGAAGAGTTTGTGCCGTAAACCACTTTGCCTTGTCTGGGAATTTGGGACATCCAGTAAGGAGCCCCTGAGCCGTAACGCTTTACATGATTTGTTGTGTGGAGTGGACCCTCGGTGTCTGATTGAGCATGAACCTAGAAAGTGACATAAGCGGAAGTCACAGTGCCGTAAGAAGCGCTACTCACCGAACAAGAAGGAAAAAAGCACAATAAAAGAGCGACGGACGCCAACAGCGTGAGTAATCGCAATCCCGCCATAGCTTTCGGTCGGTGAGAGAAGCAGAAGGTCTCTCGAGAGCGAAAGAGCAAGACCAGGTTTGACATGCCCCAAACGAAAAAGTAAGTGGAATGGGCAACAGCCGTATGTTTACACCATGCGTGCAAAGGAATGAAGATTCCACAAGTCCAGAGAGCCGTTCAAGCAAGGAGAACCCCTCAGCCAAGCAATTCCGCACGACTATGTCGGAAATGAAGGTTGAAAAGAGAGAGAAGGTGGCTAGTTTCTTGAGAGGCCGAGTCTCTGTTCTTTAGTCCTTGTATCTTTTCGAGGGCCTAGAGCAGGATCAAAAAGGGAATTGCCAAAAGGGTCCAGATTTCCACGCTGCTGTTTGTTCCTCTCCTGGTCCTTTTGGAGCTTATGAGCATCGTAAGCAGTGATATCGTCCTGGACAAGAGTAATCTTGGTGGGTTGTCTACGTAGCATGATGGCGGTGTTTTGGTGTTGATGGGGTGATGCAAAGGGAATGGTATGAGTTGACAATCGAGAGGATGGGAACAAGGTCGAAATAGACAGTCAGATGGGACGGGGTCACGATGAGAGATGCACGGAGGCGAAAGGGAGATGCGAGCAGATGTGCGAGACGAATGACGGTGTTGATGGTCCGGAGGTCTTGAAAGGGCTCCGCATACACAGCCGCACAGACCATGTCAAAGGCCAAGATTTGGGATAGAGGCAGCCCGACAGCAACATGATCTTGAACTTCGTTGACCACCCATATCACCACCGTCGTTATGTTCAAAAGACAACCGCTGGCGGCCGTCTCATCGGTGAGGCCACGATGCTCTGTCAGTCTGCGCTCGCAGTCAGTGCGCTACCGTAGCGACCTCAATTGGGCCGATCGTCAAAGAGGCCAGGAAAAAGGCTCCAACACGATGCGTACGCTCTATACAGCCCTCTTGCTCATCGTGCGCCGTGACTGACTCTACACAGCAACCAACCCCGCTCCTGAACACACACCCACACCACACAACCAACCCGCCACTGGTCGCTCACGGCAACAACGCGCCGCTCAGGTCTCCGAGGAAGTGCGCATGCTGAACCGCGGCAGCACAGCCGCCACTGTTTCCGGCGGCAACAACAGTCGTTACCCCTCTACGCAATCGAAAGACGTCGACCCAGAGGCTGTCGGTGGAACCGGCCAAATGGGCGCCAACGAACCAGTGGGTCGCGAGAGTGCCTTCTCCCAAAGTCCCGGTCGTCCAGTCCGCGCCGGTCGAGCCCCCAGAGAGATGAGATCTGAGCATTCGCCCTCAGGTGCCGTCTCGGACCCCAATGACGGTGGAGAAGTCGTGCTCGAAGACGCCGAGGGAAATGAAGAGTTGGTCGAAGACGAAGACGAGGACGTAGACGCCAACGACGAACTGGGTCGCGATCCTATGGGTGATTCGACAGCCAACGAGCTCACCATTCTCGAGCAATTCGACAAGCAAGACGTCACAGCTGTACCTTTCGAACCCGAAACCGTCACTCGCGATGAGTATCTCAAGCTTGGGCAGGGAGGTGCCACCATAGCTGCTGGAAACTTTGCCGGTGTGCTCGAGGACCGCATCAAGATTGTCGCCGAAGCCACACAAGACGAATTCCGTTACGCCCCCGACATTGCCAAACGCATGATCAAGGGAGAGCTTGTCTCTTTCAAGGACGAGCAGGAAAAGGCTGATGTTCTCGCAACAATCAAGAAGGGGGGCTTTGAATTCTCCGCCATCCCTTCCACCAGCCAGAATGTTATCTTCGACAAGTTTGTCCGTGGCGCATACCCCGACCTCGAGGCCGCGCCGCATAAGAACAAGGTTTTGAACGAGATCGCCCGCACCATCTCGCGCAATTCGACATATCTCAACAAGGACTCGACAAAGCTTCTTAGAAAGATTGGTAGTCTCTTGCCTTCCGAGGCTGCTGCGCGCAAGCCCTCCGCTGCCCCCAGAAAGTGATTGCTCTTTGGGTTGTATAATAGAATGTATCTTCTTGTAACTACCAATTTACGACCATCAAACACGCTCACTCGACGTCTACCAATCCTCCTCGTCGTTTTGTCTCATTGCCTTTGATCTCGCTCTCAATGCTTCTGCCAATCCTCCCGCCAAGCCGCCTGCTGGTGGTGTAGATGTGCCGCTGTCTGTACCGCTGCCACTACCTCCTGGCGCAGGAGGGGCTGGTTTGCGACCCGCTGGTCGCTTCGCTGGTGGAGGGGGCGGCATCTTCTTTCCGGTTACGGCGCCGTTGGCTTTTGGTGGTGCTGGTGGCATTGACCGCGCCTGGACCGGCGGCGGAGGTGGAGGTGCTGGCTTAGCTACCACTTCTTCCAGATATGCTGACGGTGCCCACCCTGATGCAGAACCATCCATTCGTTTCGCGAGCCACCAACCTGATTATACATTAGCTTCCTTCTGAAGGATAGATATTTGAGACATACCATTGTTTTCCTTTTGTGTTACCAGAATGATCTCGTCCTTAGTGAGACTCAGTTCACCGCTCGTTTGTCCAGCAAAATCGTACATGGCTTTGAACTGTGGGTCTTTAGGCGGCGCGGCGACAGCGGGTGGCGGGGGTGGAGGAGGAGCGCGTGCAGAGCCTGCGGACGGAGTACGTGCATGTCCAGACCCGTTGAGTGCTGCGACTGGCGCGGGAACTGGCTTTTGTTGCATCGGTTGCAATGCTGCTTGTACAGCCGCGGCAGCAGCCGCCGGCGTCGATACTGTCGACGTTGGTAATCCTGCTGGCAATCCTTGGTTCTGGTTCCCACTTGGTAGAGGTCGAGCTTGTGGCACTGGTCGAGATTGAGGTACCGGACGAGCTGCAAGTTTCGAAGGTTGACCACCAGGACCTCCAGGCCTCAGAAGCTTACCGCTAGTGATAGGTTTACCAGGAATAGACTTGGCCTTAGGAGTCGGCTTCGACACAGAGTTGGGAGGTTCACCTGGTCCTGTATGAACAGTACCACTCTTGTAGAGGTCATCACGAGCAACGGTCTGGTCCTTGATAACCTTGACTGTTGCAAGTTTACCCGGCTTCTTGTTGTAACTGATTGTCTCAGCGATACGGACATCCACAGTGCCGCGCGATGCCTGCTTCAACATAGTGAAGAATTCGGTTTTGAAGATGCAGTTTACCAGAGGGTCAGGCTCTTGAGCAGATCCAGCACCAATCGAGAACCAATCGTCCTTCAGCGTAGAGGCACTGACAAACTTGATGGCACCAATGGCGATGGTACGCTCGGCCATGATTTGTAGTTGCTTGTTGACGATGGCTTGCTTGACAAGGTATACGTTTTTGTTGGTCAAGATGAGGAATCGTGGCTCTGGCTTGCTAGAGCGACCAAGCTTGGATACAAGCAGCTCGCAGCGACAAGAGAAGAGTACCTGATCGGAACTGGGGAGATGGATCGAACTTCTTATCATCTCACCAGATCCACCGTTGTTCCCAATGCCGAGGTAGTCTCCCATGAATCTTCTGTAGCCGATAAGAGAGTAACGTCTACGCTCCTTGCGACCAGCAAGTACTTGGTGGCCTTGATCGCGCAGTTGGATGAATTCCATTCCACCGGTCTTACGCCTCCAGAATCGCTGAATACGTGTTGCACATTCTATCCTGTAGCGCAGATAATTGCGCCAGGCTCGCTGGATTCTGATGGCCATGTTGTGCCAGTATCTATCACGCATGGTCTCGAGCGCGAACAGAGTTTCCGGAGTTTTGATGAAGGCCTTTGTAACACCCATCTGATACTCTTCGACAGGGATACTGCTATCTTTGAGAATCTGCTTAACACCAGATTTGGCATCTCCTGTCCAAGTGTAATCTCCTGCGTAACTTGTCTTTGGCGAGAGAAGGTAGAAGCGTTCCACGAACTTGTCGAATGTCTGTCTGTAGGCAAAACCAGCACGTCGAATTCGAACGTTTTCTTGGAGACCGAGATATTTGATCTGATGCATGACGTTTCCAGTGTTGTACTCGGTAGGCGACTTGTTTTCGTTGGGCTTGATTGTACGAATATAGGACGGCGATGCTTTCATTAAGGTCGAAACCAGGTCATTGGCAGAAGCCTTGATTCTGTCGCCAGCGGTGGGCGGTCTGCGCTTGTTATCTTGGTCAACTTGGTTAGGGAAGAGAGTGTGAACGAAATTGTTCGAGCTCTGCCCACAGAGGTTGAGGATGTCCTTCAACAGCTGATCCTTGTTCTTGTCCGTCATTCCCTCGACAGCGTATGCGACATCACCAGCATAATGCTTGATGACGAACTGACCTTGTCTCGGCTGGAAGTTGGGGTTTGAGGATAAAGCGTTCAATCGCTGCACAAATGTGCCGTCCGCAGCTGCGGGATCAGCATGGGCAGTCGCACAAGCATCGTTCAAGGCTGCGAATACACCAGGAGGTCTCTTCTCTTCGATCAGTTCACACACAACCTTGTTGTCGAAGTATTTGATAGGAGTCCAGGTAATTTGCTCGCGCTCATACTCTTCTTGCTCGGCCTTGAGAGTCAGTTGGATGAAAATCTGTTGCAACTTCTCGTTGACGTAGTTGATACACAGTTGTTCAAAACTGTTGCGCTCGAAGATCTCGAATCCGTAGATGTCAAGAATACCAACTGAGTGAGAGATGGCACCCTTTGCGCGCAGCGACTGGTTGACTCTTTGGACGATCCAGTCGAACAAATTGTAATAAATGGCCTTGGCCAACGCGTCTCGAACAGAGGTGGCTTGCGCCGGGTTGAGAGGCACATCGTAGACTGATCCTCTTCTACCACCACGACTGGTCTCCATGACTCTGATTGTCAAGGCCTTGTTGACGTGAGCCGAATCAACCTCCAGAAGATAAGCAACAAAGTCAACCACAGACTGGTCAGCGATCGCAGCATTTCCTTGGTCGTCCTCTCCGAAGGTACAGTTTCCGAGCCAAAGAATTGCAGCAAGCATGCGGAAGATGTCGTCTTGCTCAGCCTGGGACAGACCAATAACCTTCATGGAGTTTAACGTGTCCTGGAATTCGGCATGGTCATCAATCCCTTGAACATCGTAGCACTTGGACGCGCTGGTGTAGACGTAAGACTGAGGTTGCTGAATGCCAAAGGTTTGTCTGTAGTTCTCCGAACACGCCTTGGTGAACTGGTAGAAGATGTGAAAGTTTCTCTCGTTCATAATTTGCCCAACGACTCTTGACTTTTCCAGTAGATAGTTGGTGATATTGGCTCCGACAGGCTCGCCTTGAGCGTTGAATTGAATCTCGAGGTATTTTCCAAATCGTGAAGAGTTGTTATTGCGCAGCGTTTTTGCGTTTCCGAACGACTCGAGCAGTGGATTTGTGGCCAAAACCATGTCTTTGGTCTCTTGGATAGATGAGTTGCTGCCGCCAGACACGTTGGCGATGTATTGCATGATACGCTTAGCCGCTTCAGTCTTTCCGGCTCCGGACTCTCCTGAGATGATGATACATTGGTTCTCTTTGTACGCGTTCATGTTGTAGTAGGAGGACTCGGCGATGGCGAAGACGTGAGGAGCGACCTATAGGTAATCAGCACCGTACCGATACCATGACTGGGGGCACGCACTTCTAATCTGTTCTTTCCCTTGTAGCTATCGAGCACCTTATCGGTATAGATACCCACTGGAGCAGGCGGGTCAGCACTCTAGAAAACCAGGTAGCATGGGGGGCTTCTTACGGTCTCTGAATGGATTCACCGACACCAGCACGTGGCCGATGTACGTCTGCACAGAATCACTATCAGCGTCTGATCGAGCATGTCCGATGTCGAGGCGCGCATACGTAAATCTCGCCATTTTCGAATCGCTTCTTCAAGTTCTCGTTGATGGCTTCATTGGAGATCTTGCTGATGAGGGTGAGATCCGAGACTCCGACCTCCTTCTTCTTTGTCGATTCGAAGGCCGCCTTTCTGACTTGAGGCTTTCCGCCCGAGGCTCCTGGTTGTGCGGCGGCGGCATCCTTCTTTCTTCCGGCACGTTTGGTTACGGCCTGCGAGGTACAGTCAGTGAATTGGCGCAGCGTGACGATGCAGCCGGGAACCGCTCACCATAGTGGGCCTGATCTAATGATGGAGGGCAGTCGTAGCTCGTGTCGGGTGAGCCAACGCTGTGAGTATGCTGGACGATGGCGGTATCCAAGCAAAGAATATGAGCGGAAGCGACACAAGACGGTCGTGTTCAAGAATTGGTTGTAATCTGGCTAAGATTGGAGGCCACTGCCATCGAAGCCCAAGTTGCTCCACGTCCACGGAACGAGCACCAGCCACGATGCGTCATGGCGCGCCGACCGGTGCCGAGAGGATCGACGAGCCGCTAGCGAACAGACACACTTTCTTATGCAGCTCTCTCAGCCCACGACGCTGCCGCGAGATGCTGCTTAAGAAACGCCATGTGCTTGTTACCGGCTTACTAACCCCAGCCGTACGCCGTATTTGTACGCGCAATGTCCCAATGCTAAGCCATACAGCAGTACACTTTTTCCAAGTCTTGACGTTTCTTTAGGCACCTGCATTCTGGAAACATTCTTACTGAAATCCCGAAATAGTCATTCGCCTCTTATGCATTGCTAGACAAAAATTCATGGCTGCGATCATAGGTATCCAACAAGAAACGAATCAAAACTGTCCTGCCAAAGCCCAGCCTCCTCAAAACGCCTCGCTATCCGCACCAAAGTGGTATTAAAGAAACGAAACAGAAAATCAACAAGGCCCCCATCGTTACGACCTTACCTCGTCACCTCCAAGCCTCCCCACCGTTACCCAGTCAATCTTGCGTGCGTGCTCATTGACCCAGGAACCTTGCCACTGCAGACGTTCTTCTCCGACACCAGTACAGCCGAGACCGCCGCCTTCTATCCACTGGTCAAGTACTTGAAGTAAGAGCAGCATCTTCTCTTCAACCATGTTGGCTTGCACCATGTCCGCAAAAAGCTTCTGCCCACGCCCCGGCTGAGAGCCATACAGCAGTGCATGAATAGAATGTACCAAAGTTTGGCGGTCTCTGAGCAATTTTGTTGGTAAGTCGTGCTTCTCTTCTATTGCACGTACTCCTTCTACGGGCACAAGCGTTGCAGATGTGTGCAAACCATCGGCAGACAGAACGAATTTCGTGTGATCAGGGAAGTGAAGCTGTATCTTGCGTAAGCATCTTCTTTAGCAGTATCATCACGCTTCAAACATACCTGTACACAGCCGTCCGAGAAACCCCAGATGCCGACGTTGCCTGATCTCTGATAGAATCGAACAAAGAGCAAGTCCGACTCCGCATCTGATTCGTCGTCTGCACAGTCTGCCGTCTCGGTTGCATTGAGTGTCTGGCTCATGTATCGGCCAAACTTCACCCACAACACTCGGAGCATTCGAAGTCGTTCCCTCGTCTTCTCGTCTCTTGTTGCAAGATCAAGCCTTTCCAAACCGTTGGAACCATGGTCTTCAAATATCCTGAATGGAACGCGTTCCAAATGCTCAAAACGCTTTCCTATGCGAGCGAGCCAGCGTTCTCCATTCTTGACTGCCACATGGGTTACAGGGGTGCCGCTTGCCGCGGAACCATTGATGACACATCCTACTGTGCCATCGTCCAAGACATATCCAACTCCATGCTTCTTGCTGTAATCCACCCATCGGCTTACGAAAGGAAGTGGTTTTGATGGTTGTTGTGGAACACGTCTGGAAGGTGCTAGATGCTTCCTCTTCAAGGCAGCGGCCAGATTGTCACGGAATGTGCTCAAACGCTGCAGAACTGCGGTTGGGTCAGATCCAGGGAAGGCTGAAGTAGACTCTAGCATTTTTCTCCTTGGTACAGGGAGTTTTGCAGCCATGGCTGGAGGAGGCGGAAGGACCGGTCTGGCTATATTCTCCTGCTCATCAAAAATCTCGACGACTTCTTGGCTGGGTTGTTTCGACCTTGATCGTGAGCTTCTGGTTGCCAATGTTTTCGGAGCAATTTCCAAGTCGTCACGTATTGCGTCCGCCAAAGCTGGGATTTCACGGTCGGACAAGTTCTTCCGTGGTGCTCTTGGGCGTCGTGCTAAACTCGCATCCACACTGCGCTTTGAGACTGGTATGATTTCGCCGCTCTGAGGCTGCGAAGATGAGGGAAGGAAGTTTGTGCCGCTAAATGCTGTCTGACTCAAAGGGTTAGTTTGGCTGAGAGTGTTCAGACGAGAGGACTGGCGAGTCGACTCGGGTGCAGATTCTTCCTTGTCATCTGGGATGGCGCGCGTCTTTCGAATCGGGCCTGCTCGCCTGACACGCGGTGGTGGAGGTGGCATTAACTCAGCGTCTTTCTTCTTCTTGGTTTCGTCCGAGCTGCTTTCCTTTGCCTGAACCTCGTTGTGCGATATCTCCTTGAGTTGCCTTGTGTCAGGCTCGCGTTCCTCTGCGATTTCTGATAATGCGTTCCTGGGCTGGAAGGCGTCGATACTGTTGCAATTTGGTGACGTATAAACCGTGTCTGACGGGATCGGAATCACGGGCTGACGGCCTGCAGCGACCTCTCTCTCAATGTCTCTGACGATGCTGCGTATTTTCTTGCCCGCGTTCAGCTGGAAACACTTTCCTGGCGCATACTCGCCAACTCCAGATTCTTTGCAGACATGCCACCAGGATTCGCTGTAACCTCTTTGTAGCACTTCTGGACTCGGTGGCTGTACGTTGGGCCATGAGGGAACTTTGCTGACTTGAGCGCGACTCATTTGTCTCGGAACAAAGGCAATCTTGAAGAAGGGATGCGAAACAATCTGGTCCGGACACGGGCGAAGCTCTTCAGAGACCAGTAGAGAAGAAACCAGGTCCCGTAGGTCTGCAGAGATTTCGTTTGTGATTGAAGACAACTCAGGCCATGAGTAGTCGCCTGCTTTCAGTTTCTTGTAAATTTCTTCCTTGGATGATGCGTGGAAGGGAGCTCTTCCAACAGCGAGAGTGTATCTACCCGTGTTAGCCACCGGGTGAGTAATGAGGGCAAGCATGACTTACGCGATGATGCCGATAGCCCACAGATCAACCTTTTCGCTGTGACCTTTTCCCTTTTCTAGGATCTCAGGGGCCAGATAATTGGGAGTCCCACACATGGTGGTCCGGCGCTTGGCATCCATGTCTTTTCCGCTGACGAGCAAGGCGGCAAGGCCAAAGTCGCCGACCTTGATGTTCATCCTCTCATCGAGAAACAGATTTCCGGTCTTGAGGTCGCGGTGGACAATGTTGCGCGCATGCAGATATTTGACGGCGCCAGAGACTTGGATGATGAAGCGACGGATTTCGGGCATAGTGATGTTTTTGCGACGCTTTAGCATGTCGGCAAGCGAACCGCTAGAGCATAGTTCCAGGACGACGTAGGTGCTCTCGCCAAAAGAGAATGCGCGGTGGAAGGCTACGATGTTAGGGTGGGACAACTTGGAATGAATTTGCAGCTCGGTGATGAACTAGAGGGAAGAGGTCAGAAGTCAGAAGGAGAAGGAGACAGGTTGGACGGTGAAGTCCACGGGGGCGCACCTTTTGCGCCAGCTTCGCGGGCTCCATCCTGGACTTGACAATCTTCAGAGCGACCAGATGTCCGGTGGGCTGGTCGCGTTCGAGTCGTTCGGCCTTGAAGCAAATGGCGAAGCCGCCTTTGCCCAGTTGGTTGGCGGTGGCATAGTTGATCCCGTGCGGTTCCGAGACTATAGAAGGCGGAGGCTCCGCGTGGACAGACATGTTTAATATCTGCTGCGTGTATGATGCTGGTAAAAGGCTGGTCGTGTCTCCCTCTGGCGAAGAGAGAAGCGTCGAGCGTCAAGCGTCAAGCTTGCTCTGCCATGTTATTTTGTTTACCCACGCTTTCGGCACAGCAACCGACCGGCCTAAGACGCCGCCGAACGCCGACCCAAGAATCCCAAGAAACCCTGCGTCCGCCGTCCGCTGCCCTCGTGCGTCATGCCAATGCCGCTTGTTGCTGCTGCTGCTCTCTGTTGACTTTGCTGCCATTGGTGTCGTAACTATATCGACTTTCCATGTTCGCCGGCTTTCAATGTCGTTGACCTTCAAGCTCGCCTCTCTGGTGATTCGTACAGTCGCAAAACCAATAGGAGTATGCACCCTCCCCTCCAATTCAGATGCGATGCTGACGCTAGGCAGAACCGAATCAAACAGTCGGCCAGAGAACATGACACTTTTCGAAGATACTGCGTGGGCTTCGCTCAGGGACTCCATCGTATAGATATGCGCATGCGACTGGGCATTCTACACGACGCTGCTGCACAGGAACGCATGCATGCAAGAGAAGCTGCAGAGGCTGCCGCCAAAAAGAGACTCTCCGAAACCCCCACCGTCAGGACTGAAGCCCAGCAAAAGGCGGATGATCAGGCCGCTGCAGATCTCAAAGAGAAGGAAAGCAAAGCTGTACCGAAACCCAGAATCCGTCCGCTTTCCGAATCAAGAGCTATCGAGTTAGGCGCAAACTTCCTCTCCGAATCCTTCATCTTCGGCGTCGCCGTTGGTTTGCTCGTATGGGACCAATGGAGGTCGAGGAGGAAGGAGAACACACGGAGAGAGGGCATCGACGATCGTTTGGAGGCGCTGGAAGATCACACTCGCCAGATCGTTGACCTGCAATCCGAGGTTGACCGACTTAAATCAAAATACGAACCTCTGGCCAAGCCCGTTGAAGGTAGCGAGGACGAAAAGAACCCCGACCAGCTATCAAAGAAGAACTCAGAGGCTCAGGCTTCTGTGGATAGAAAAGACACAACAACGAATTCAGAGGCTCAGACCCCTGTGACAGAGAAAAGCACAACAAATAAAACAGACGAAAAGGACGTAAAGTCAGAAAGGGCTGCGCTAGTGGAGCAAAGTTGATAGACGACTAGCCAGCTCTGCTCTCGCACATGTACATATTTTTCACGCCGCTCAAGATACCCTACACAGTCATACATCTCAACTCAATAGAGCAAAAAATTTCAAACACGCACTCTGTCTTTGAGCTCACGATCAAGTTAAGGTCATGGCAAGGCAATACCTTTGGTAAGGATGTATCCGTGTCCCGTGGATTTCGCCAACACAAAGTACGATGTATAGCTGAGTCAAAAGAACCAAAGCCCCCAACGCCAAACATTAAAAAGATGGGCTCCTCGGAATCTGGGAGCAGTAGTAGCAGAACTAGAAGATGGAGTTGACAATGTTGCCACCAATGGTGGCTCCAGCACCGAAAATGGCAGCATTTCCTAGCTGGAAAGATGTCAGTAGCACTCGTAAAAAGTTGATCACTTTGGTAATTTACCTTTTTTCCAATTTTTTTACCACCCTCTTGCATCTTGGTGGGCACCTTGCCGCTGCCATCGCCCTGACCACTAACCTCAAGAGGCATGTTGCCGTAGCTGGTGGGTGCAGACTGCGGCAGAGCATTCTCGATCACGCGGACATATGAGCGGGGGAAGATTCCCTCTTGACCAGTGCGTGAGGAACGGCCCTTCCACCACTCGGCATTCATGTACTCCATGACGTTGATGTGGTCGTTGGGTTGAAGCTCGAGATCGCCAGGGTCGGTTCCGTTGTATGCGTACAGAGCGGTGGCTTGAGCAAGTGGGGGCATCGACGGGGGTGGGGCAGCATATGCAGGAGGAGGAGCAGGAGTTGCTGCTGGCGAGGGTTGGTAGAAGTTGTTTGGCTGCTTCTTCTCGTCGTCTCTGTGGATGTTCAGGTTGGCCATAGGTGCTGTGGGGGCGGCATCGTTGATGGGAACAGCGCCAGGCACAGCGCCGACGGACAAGGGGGCGTGCAGAGCAGTTTGGGCCGGGATCTGTGACAACAGCGACGACAGCTGCTGCGGTGTAATGACAGATGCGTCGCACAAGTACTCGAGTTCCTGTTCAATCGTCAGTCGGCCTTGTTGCGTCGTCGCTCGGACGTTTCGCTATTTCCGCACCGCTTTGATGGTCCGGATCGACCGGTTGAGCTGGGCAATCTGCATTTCCTCGAGTGGTGCCATGGTTGTTTCTTGGTGAGCGAAGCGATTATCACAATGATCTGACCGAGGAAAGAGGGGTTTAAGAACAGTCGCAGAAGGCACCGAGTCGAGGCTGGGCAGTGCACTCGTGTCGTCGCGTTGTTTCACATGCGATGCGGCCTGGCCAAGCCTCCTGCAACGTCACGTCGTGTTCGTATTCTTCTGACTTATATTTCCCTATCAATTCAGCTATCTGCTATCTCTACATGCTGGCTCTACTGCGAATGCTGTGCCATCATCTTTGCAATGTGTGCATTCATACCGTGGAATGCCTTCTGCCTCTCCTGTTCCCACCCGTTGAAGGAGCCCTCCGACATGCCAACCGGAATCTGGTCCTTGCCTGCCTCGAGCCCAGCCCACGTTGCTTCCGTAAAGTCTTTGAGAGGCATGCCGATCTGTCCGCCGTTCTTGATGTCCGGTTGGTGTTTTTCGTCATGCAGCTCGGTCTGTACGGCGGGGGGGAAGATCTCGATAACCTGGATGTTACCAGGTCCGTTCTTGAGCTGCTCTCGGAGCACCAGAATGAAGTGATGCAGTGCCGCCTTGGAAGCACAGTAGTTAGGGCATCTCATCATAGGAATCTATCGGATGTTTGTCAGCGAATTGTTATGAATGGAGCTCCCCTGCCTTCTCATTCGCAACCATGTTTAAGTCAAATAATTGCCACAGCGCAATGCTATGATCGATCGAATCTTCCTAAGAGGATTGACAGTGTTGGACACCAATTGATTGTCAAGGTACCTTCATCGACAGACCGAGAGCGTCTTCGTTTGTCGCAACACTAACGAAAGAAGCTACTCATGCTCGAAACATGATATTGAAGGAAAGGCGGCAATCAATCACTTACCAATGCTAATCCAGATGTGGTGAAGATGAAGGAAGTCTGCTTGCTCTGCTTTTGAAGATAAGGGGTGAAGGCGGTGACTAGATGGATGTAGGAGATGTAGTTTGTGTTCATTTCTTCCGAAACAGAGCTGAGATCAATGCTCTCGGGCTTAGAGAAGTCGAATCCTCTCTGGATGCCGGAGTTGAGGAAGATGCTGTCAATGTCCGCGTGGGACTCCATGATGTCCTTGACGAACTCAGGAATTTTGTCCAGCTGCGTGATGTCGAATTGTACTGCCTCGGCCTTCTCTTTGCCATGTTGAGACACGAACTCGTCCAGCTTCTCCTGTCGGCGGCCAGTAACAATGACCGAGGTGCCATTCTGGACCAGCTTGCTTGCGAGAGCCCAGCCGATACCAGAAGTGGCACCAAGAACGAGTACTTTGTTATAGTTGAAAGGCATTGTGATTTGGGTCTGAGATGCGAGGAATCAAGAAATGAAAGACTTGGTCGCCGGCAGTTGATTGTTTTATCCTCTTGCCTGTGCGTTACATCATGTCAAAGGGTTCCAGACCGGACGGAGATAAAAGATGTCCATGTCCGAATCATCCGAACTGCCGACGAAGAAAGTTCCCGTGTGAAGCTTTTGACAAGCAGATCTGTTTCAACAACATCCCTTACTCTCACGTTGTTAATCACAGACATTGCTCCTATTGTAGTCAACGAGATAGGTAAGGCTTTTGTCACTATAGACTTTCTACGGAGTTCACGAGAAGCATTTCGGCGACTCCGGTTTTCTCAGCGCCTCCCGTTAGAACTGCCGTCGCTTGGGTCCGCGATTTGACTTGTCGACAACCCAATCACTCCCTGCCACCTTGCCTGCGCCTGTTGTTCCACACGCGCAGAGCTTTTGCGATCGAGTGTGTTTTTTGTAATGCGTTGATCATCATTCGTTATTTCTTTCACAACATCAAATGTCCTTTGACCCTGTTCGCCATGACTGAGAAGGAGACAAGAGATGTCTGTTCTCCACTCTCGGCAGGACAGTCGAAACAAGCAGACAACCTCGAGCGAGAGATAGAAGGGCAAGCAATAGAGATGGATGAACAGCAGATTCAGTCGCATCACACAACTTCATCGCAACCTCTCGCGTCAAAGGCTCGCACAACCGCACTCGTGGTCACCCTGACTGGAGCAGCTTTCTTGAACACGCTGACCGTGCAGGCCGTGGTCATTGTGCTTCCAACCATCGGCAAAGCACTCAACATCCCGGTGGCCAGACAACAGTGGATAGTCTCGGCATACTCACTCTCCTTTGGCTGCTTCCTATTGCTATGGGGTAGACTGGCCGATGTTTATGGCAAGAGACTTATCTTCATCCTCGGCTCACTATGGGTCGCCATCCTTAGTACGTATCTTGAAAAGCGAGTTTTCAAGGCCATCATGGACACCATCAGCTATACCTACCTCATCCCAACAACGTTCTCAACGCCCACTTGCAGTCGCCGGAGGCCATCTCGATCTAGCAATGCAACGCACTCTGAATAATCGCTAGCTACGTTCGCGAACGTCGCTGCGACCCTACGTTGCTGATGGTGTTCGCCTAGGCTTAGATCCCAGACAATGGCTGCTTAATCACACAATAAGAGAGATGCGCTGACTGAATCCTCGTAGCTCTCATAAATCCTTTCGCGACCAACGAGATCGCGTTCGACCTTCTCCGTGGACTCCAGGGCATTGGCGCGGCCGCAAATGTTCCTACTGCCATCGCGCTTATCTCTGCCACTTTTCCCAGTGGCAGCGCCAGGAACTATGCTTTCTCAATATACGCCTCGGGTGCTCCCATGGGCAGCATCATGGGAAATCTTCTAGGCGGTCTCGTCGCACAATATGGTTCCTGGAGATGGATATTCTGGATCCTTTCTATCATGGCCTTCATCGTGACAGCGGCTGGCTATTTCATCATTCCTAAACTACCTCCACAGCCAGCTTCCGACGTGAAGAGTTCTATCGACTGGATTGGCGCGTTTCTGGTCACAGTCGGTGTTTTGGTGCTGCTGTTTGCGATGGCCGAAGGCAACGTCGTGGGATGGAGCAGGCCTTACATTCCAGTTTTGATCGTGTTGTCAGTTCTCTTCATTGTCACCTTCGTGTTCTGGCAACTCTATCTCGAGCAACGAAGTGAGCGACAACCCTTGATGAAAGTTACAATGTTCAAGCGCACGAGGGTCTCTGCCGCCATGTTAGCAATGGCCGTCTTTTTCTCGGCCTTCAACAACTACTTGATTTTCTCGACGTACTTCTATCAAGAGTATCTCGGCCTCTCTGCCATTCAGACTACCGTGCGATTCGTTCCGACTGGCGTGGTCGGCATTCTCACAATTCTTGTAACCTCGCGAGCACTGGCCCGAGTGCCGATAAACATTTTGTTGATGTGGGGAATGGCCTGTGTAGGACTGGCAAACTTGTAAGATCCTAGTCGCTCACTCTCTACTGAATGCTCTCGCTGACCTCCCATAGGCTCATGGTACGTACATCTTATCACTTCAAAAGCTCGTAGCGTCACCGGGGACTCTTCTGTCCTACAGGTTCGATGCAGCACAGCTCTCAAGGGGTAGCCCGCCCCTGAGAGCTGATCTTTGGCGACTGTTCTATCTCAGGGAGTCATTCCCTGCAAGAATCATGCTAACGGAGACATCAATGAAGGCTGTTCCCATACCACCAACAGAAACCTACTGGGCATATGGCTTTCCCGCCATGTGTTTAGCCGTATTCGGAGCGGACACTTTGTTTCCCGCGCTACTCGTCCTCGTCGCGCATAGTACGTCAATCGCAGGTGTAAGCTCCATGTCTCTGGAAACCCTACGCTAACACAGCTCGTTTTCATCAGATCTGCCTCCCGAAGATCAGGCTCTCGGTGGTGGACTCATCAACGCATTGGGTCAAATCGGACGAGCCGTTGGCCTGGCCATTGGTACTGCGATTCAAGTAGCAGTACAGAGCAGTCGTGAAGGATCGAATGTGGTGGATATCGACGGCAATGTTGGAGATCATGCTTACCTGCAGGGGCTGCATGCAGCTCAATGGCTCAACGTAAGTGACCTCGATTCCCGAAATTCACGAACACGTCTCGCAACTTGTCTCCAAGATGCTTGGTCAAAAACGGGACGTTGTTGGGAGAGGCGAAGTTTGCCTTTCCCTTGTGCAGAAGTTTGTCACTATCGTTCTTCTCTCGTGGCAATGTCTAGAAACACCGTTGAAGCTGTAAACATGCAAGATACTTCTGAGTTGCCCGCAGTAATCCACAGAGATGGACATGCTGAAGTCCTCTCACTGAGGGCGACTTTGATACGAGAAGCTCTGTGCATTGCTACACTCACGGGCGTGACAGACTTCAGCACAAGGATTGAAGACAACTCAAAGCGCACTACTCATCACCTCCTACCAAAAACATGCTGACAGTGCTTTTATTATAGGTGGGCTTTGCAGTGATGGGATTTCTGGTCGTTGCGTTTGCATTTAGGGGTGCAGGAGTGATTGGAGCACCAAAAAGCCGAGGTGGGCCTGGTTAGGTGGAAAAGGTCGTCACATTCATGCATACGCTCCATCTCATGTTTCAGATTCTCCCTTCAGCTCACAGCTTGCGGGTTGTCGTAGTGACATGTTCAAGCAAGGTTGACTGTAAAAGCTTCTGGCGCCCTTCTAACGTGCTTCTCGGGCCCTCCGGCGCCTAGCCCAAAAACCTTTAGGCTTTTGTCCACGTTTTTTCGTCCTTCGCACTTGGAAAGAAGCCGAGAGGAAAGGATGTCAGAACAGAGAAAATGCGAGGGCGGGCGGCGCAAGCCATGTCATGCACGCCAGAGGGAGTACCACCTCTTCGGAAAGAGGCTCCTGAGACTTTTCTTTTTGGGCTGACGAGTTTTTACGAAAAGTCAGCCTTCTCAGTGTGACGAGACCGCGACGTATCTTGCATGTATTGGGTAAGAAAAGTGACCTGCCAATGACATTCCAACCCGTACCTCCCACAGTAAAAGCTAAGCTCGATCGCTTGCTTCCTTGCTCAGCGTAGAAGGAAAGAAGAGTTGAGCGAGGCACACGTGGCCGGGCTCGATGCCCCTCGTCTCCGGAGTTCAAGACCCCGCATTGCTTTTCCACAGCACCTCTGTGCTTGTCACTCGTACTCCAGCGACTCGCAAGGCCAGAGCGAAGAGGAGCTGGGTTCTCGATGGTACTGTATAGACGGCGCTTGGCGCATCATGTCAAGGTCTGCACCTGAGAAGCAGTCAGCAACGAAGGTGCCGTTCCTTGCACATGGTCCCACTACTTGAGCTGAACCACCAACCTCGGAGCAACGGCCTCCAGGATGGTTCTGCATATGGACCACTCTATGCATTGCAAGACGCATATGCTGTCACTATGCCACAACCCCTGCTGCGATTATATGCAGTTGAGCAGTTTCGCTTCCTGACTGCAAGGTAGATCTCAAGGTTCAGTTGCATGCTCCTCGTGTGCTAAATTCTATCACGTCAACAACTCTCTTGCCGCAGTTATACACGTTTATACACTTGCCTGAGTGCACGACGAGTGCGAGTAGGACCACTCTGTCTTTAGAGAGCGACTCTCCAAAGTTCTCTCTTCAGATCCAGCGCCAATGTCGAACATCACTGTGCGTTCTCCCAGCTTCATGCGTGAGAAAGTCTAGCACTCGGGAAGTTGGAAACGGTAAAATTCAATTGGAGCTCCTTGCAATGCCTAGAAGCAATTCCACGTTTCATAAAGTGGCCCACCAACGCTCATGAGCCGTGGTCCCTGATCCAAAAGCAAAATTCCATGGGTATCGTGCATCCCCAAGCGCCATTTCCCCTCCATCACATGCCTAGAAATGATTTTCTGGCCAAGACCTTCGTCCCCTCTTTCTCGAACCGTCTCTTGCCGTCACTGAATGCGCGACTGCTGCGCCTCATAAATACGTTGCATCGATGTTGGGATGTGAAACTGGTCGATGAGTTTGACAATGGCAATACTATTGCATTGCACAATGTCGCAGTCGGCGAGTACGGCATTGGCTAGGTGCTTTTGAGTAACACTATCCAGCATGCAGGTTTGTTTCTCTGACAAGGTTTCCTGTGTAATATTCAGGCAACATCACTTGCCAATACTCTGCTGCTTCAAACAGGAATACCCCTCTCAGTTTTCCAGAGCTCAAAGGCTAATGTCGGGGTGCGCTTGATGACTCCAAAGACATCCTGGGTGCTGGCGAGTTGAGGGTGATTCCTGAAGGCTTGAATAACAACGTCTCGGAGACCTCGGTCGTTGTCAATGGTCGAGCAGTAGACTTCCTCAATCGCATCGGCGAACTCTGGCGAATCGTAGTAGCAAGCCATGGCCATCTCGAATTTGCTTTTTGCAAGAGCTTTCAGAGCAGGTATGTCATATTTCTCTGCCAACGCGTAGACACGAGTGTGGGTGAGAAGGTTCGAGTCATCGGTTTCGTACTCGCAATCATCGTCCTCATCAGAGTCGCACTCGGAGCCAGAACCTGAAGCACTCCCGGCACTTGCACCGCGGAGTCCAATCTTGCCTTTGGGGCTCATTGCACGTGGTGAACGGTCGACACTCGAGTCATGCCTCGCTTGCGAAAGGAGATCAGCACCTTCCGTCGGTGTAATTGGTGTGGGTGGGGCACAAGCAGCCGCCTGAGCGAAGAGAGGGTCCACGATGTGCGACAGATCAAGCTTTTGTGGTCTTTGTCTGAGAGCTTCTTGAGCACGGTGACGGAAGACAGGAGAAGCCGGCTCGTCCTCATCCTCAGGTGTCAGGTAGTCCAAATGGTAGAAGTCTAAGCGGTCAGTAAGATTGTGTAAGAAAAAGGGGGATTGGCTGACGAGTAGCCTGCATATCGTGGCGCTGAGCAAAGCAGCCGCCAGCAATGCAGACCAATCCCGACGCACCCGGACAGTCAGGGACTTACAGTGAATCATGTGCTCGACAGCCTCCTCATCCTCTTCGCTCAAGTCAATCAACCCAGTCTTAGCTTCGCGAAATTGGTTGCTACAAGCTCCATCGAAGAATCCAGATCGCGAGCAAAGGATGGCCCGGTGCACGTTGTATTCTCTAGAGTTGCATTTGACAGTAAGATCGGAGTATTTTCCACCCAAGTGAAGCCTAGTCAAATTAGCGACCGATGAGAGAAGGGGGGGCAGCCTAGAGTGGAAGCTCACGTGGAAAGAGCAGACATCAATTCCTTCCTTGGGGATTCCATGACGGACAGTAGACGCTCTTCGGGGTGTGAGGTGGAGAGCCGAGGGTGCAGTGTGATTTTTAAGGTTATTTGACAATGGAGATTTTTTCAGGGGCAAGAAGATCCTTCGAGTCGAGAAGTGGTCGAAAGGAGTTTGTTGACAGCCAGAAGGTGCGCAAGAATGGTGGTAGAGGATAGACAGATAAACAGTAGAGATATTGCTGGAGGGAAAGCTGTGACATAAGTAAGCCCAGACCAAAACCACCAGTACTTGTATTCAACGCGTGACCCTGACAAAAACGATCGGACGCCCTGGGCACTGACGCGTACCGAAGGACTCCGCCGAGTCGCCGTGTATCGGTGATGATGGGAGTTCTTGTTGCCGACCTACGTCAAAGGGTTTTGCGTGTGTGATTGTTGCAGCAATCTGCGATCGCCAACACCAATAATTGCTTAGGCGGCGTTCCCCACAGTGACCAAAGTTTAGGGCACTAGTACTGTACTTGTAGCAGCGCGTGGCAGTGTGAAGATATGGCTAGATTCGATGGCGTCCGGCTTGGAAATAAAGTCTTTAGGAGAGTAATATCGGGTGGAAGACGGGCTGGGCTATCTAGATGAGTGAGGGGACACTGCTCGTTTTAATCCTCGCTGCTTCGCAATCAGAACTGCGCAAATTCTAGATCACTTCCTCAGGGGCCAGTACACACGGAAGTGACTTTCGGCGAGTCCTTCATGCTTCGGCACCTCGCATACGCGTTGGCCGACTGTGTGTTTTGTCTTGCGTGCATGGGCGCGGGCTTAAACAAACTCGGCCTCTAATTGATAGGCTGAAGCAAAAGCGACTAAATTCTGGCTGGCGCTCGACAACTCCACACCTACAAAGTCTTGTGGCTTGACAAGGCTAGGCGAGGGTACATGAAAACATCGACGATTGAGTGTAGCCTTCGCAAGCACAAAAAGCTGTTTCGAGCTACCAGGTCTATTAGATCTACTGTGAGCAGCTTGGGCGCATTCCGAGTCGGCAGACGCAAACCCCCAGAATGAGCAAAGAAGTTGGCACTCGGTGCCATGTGGAGAAGATGATCTTCTGGGACTATGCGGAAGTGGTCGAGGAGGCCAAAGTTTGATGCTGCAGGGTCTTTTTTACAAGTCGCGTGCCAGCGGCAGGGCTTCTGCACGCGGACAAGTCGAGGAGAGCGCCATGGTCATGGTTCGAGCCACACAGGTTTGGCGGCGCGAGCTGTCGACCATCCATTCCCATCTGGCTGTGGGTGCTGAAACGTGCACATGATGAATGCATGGACGACGAACCTTGGAATGTAGAATCTGGGGCATCGCATCTCAGCCCAAGATGTGCTTGTAGCACGGACTCCAGATCCCGATCCACGGACCGTACACAGCCTTACGCCAGACCCATCCAGTCGACAGGTCTCTAGTGTTCAGGATACAGATAGGGTCTTTAACCATCCGTGGTCAAAGGTCATGGAAGTCTATCTGAAATGGACACTGTTTTTCAGTCATGTATTTCCCAAATATCTTGAATCCGATGGATATAAGTGCCCCCAATGCTGCGCGAGACCATTTTGCAACGATTGACAGTTTACTGTATGACTTGAGTCTCCGATACTCTCCGCCGTTTGATCCGACTGGATGTCTTGGACATTGCACAAGATGCAAGATATGCTGGTTGAGCTTGAATTGAGAGCAGCACTTGTAATTTCAACACTCTCTTAGTAGTGCTGTCCTCTGAAATGCGTGCGAATGGGCAACGAGCTTCAGACGTTGTTGTCTCCATTTCTCAAATGCCGATTCCGTGTAGTAAGGGCAAGGCCACCTTACTGCAAATTACGTCCTCTTCGATGAATAGGGGCAGATGTTAGAGCGCAACGGACGTCTCGTACAGCCGCTAATTCGGTTGTGGTGGTTGAAGGGAAGGGATGGCTTAGATGACAGACAAAACTTGTGTAGGCAGACAGGACAAAAGTCCGTGGAATCTCTCCTCAGCAATCTCCGAAAGGGCTACCAACCGACAATGTATGTTCCAGGGGGACGGTATAGAATAAAATTACCTGTGGCCTTAGGCACATGACCATCTCAGCAGTAGTTTGATGAGCCAAAAACAGGGTCGGCTCATGCTGTGTGGCATTTCTGTGTTGTGTGGCACGACTGTGATGTCGGCGAACGGTATTGGATAGAGGCCGATCTACTCGTTTGTTGTTGACGATCCCTGGCAGTTACAAATTTTTCTACACGAGCACTTGAGATTGGTTCACTCAAGTGGAATATCAGAGACCACCAAGGTAGAAATTGTTCGGCGTGGTTGTAAAGCAAGATGGCGGGTAGCAGATGTGCTCAAAATCTGGAAAATGTGGCTGGATGGAGTCCGGTCTTGGTGATGAGATCCAACGAGTCTCACCAGCTGAGCGATGGCTAGTAATTGTGCAGTAAAAGATCAAACAGCAAGTTGGTGGCATGGGAATCGATGGTGAATGAGGTGTTGTATGTGATGACGTCGGCAAGCAAGCGCCGGTCACTGTGACGAAGCCGAAGATTGACAAACAGCAGCAGCTCCGGAGAAGTGCACCACCTTGACTATCGCCCGGCGCACTTTTGCACTCACATCACCTTGACCGCCACAAGCAACCTACAATACAACAGAGTCTGACAGTTACTGGCCAATCCCAACCCCAGTCATCATGGCCGACGTGTTCAAGCTGTCGGCGTCACTCAAAGGGCACGAAGACGACGTAAGTGAGTGGCACGGCGAGACCGCACATCTCAAGCGCTGACTGTCAACTCCTCTAGGTCCGCGCCGTCGTGTCTCCTTCGGCTCGCTGTATCTTCTCGGCCTCGCGTGACGGCACCGTCCGACAATGGCTGCTCACCTCTCCCAACCCGCCGACCTACGACGACACAATCGCCGTCCAGGCTTCCTCTTTCGTCAACTCGCTGACCTACGCTGCTCCCTCGTCTGCACACTCCGACGGCCTCTTGGTTTCTGCCGGAAAGGACACTATCATCGACGTCCGTCGCCCCTTCCAAAGTCCAGACACTGACGCCGAACGCTTGCTTATTGGCCACGCCAACAACGTCTGCTCTCTCGACGCCTCTCCCGATGGCGATACCTTGGTCAGTGGTGGATGGGACACACAGGCAAGAGTTTGGAGCATCTCCAAGGGCGAATGCACCGCCGAGCTGAAGGGACATGACGCCGCAGTCTGGGCTGTCATGGTATACGACGACAGCACTATTATCACAGGCTGTGCCGACAAGACCATCCGCATCTTCTCGCTTGGAGGCAAGCTCCTGCAGACGATACCTGGCTTGCCCGATGTTGTGCGCGCTCTCTGCAGACTGCCCTCTGGTCACCCTTCCGGCGCCGCTTTTGCCTCAGCAGGAAACGATCAGGTCATCCGACTTTGGACTTTGGATGGCGTTGAGGTCGCACAACTTCATGGTCACACCTCCTTCATTTACGCTCTTGCTGTCCTCTCAAATGGCGACTTGGTTAGTTCCGGAGAGGATAGGACTGTGAGAGTATGGAAGGGCACAGAATGCATTCAGACCATCACACATCCGGCTATCTCGGTCTGGGCCGTAGCTGTGTGCCCAGAGACTGACGATATCATCACCGGTGCTAGCGACAAGATGATCCGAATCTTTAGCAGAGACTCAAGCCGCTACGCAGATGCCGAGGTATGCAATTCCCATGGTGTAAATCCTCTCTTCTCTTCTCTGACCAGACTTGCAGGCTTTGCGTGCATTCGACGAGAGTGTTAGCTCATCCTCGATACCGCAGCAGACGGCAAGCGAAGGGCAGCAAATCAATAAGGAACAACTCCCTGGTCCCGGTATGTGTGCAAAATTCCTTTCAATTTTAGACAGAATTACTGACAGCCCGAAAGACTTCCTGCAGCAAAGGTCAGGCACCAAGGAGGGCCAAGTTCAAATGATCAGAGAAGAAGATGGCAGTGTTACAGCTCATACCTGGTCGTCGGCCGCTCAGCAATGGATCAATGTAGGCTACCTCGAGAAAGCACCAAATTCGAGAAACTGACAGTCTTCCACAGGTTGGCACTGTAGTCGACGCAGCTGCCAGCAGCGGCCGCAAGGTGACCCACGAGGGCAAGGACTACGACTTCGTCTTTGACGTTGACATCAAAGATGGGGAACCCCCTTTGAAGCTGCCGTACAACATTGGACAGAACCCCTATGATGTTGCGAGCAGGTTCATCGCCAACAACGAATTGCCCATGACCTACCTTGATCAGGTTGCCAACTTCATCACCACAAATACTCAAGGAGCGACACTAGGTTCATCTTCGCAGCAGCAAACCCAAACGCCCGGCGCCGATCCTTGGGGTAGCGAAAACCGCTATCGTCCAGGTGAGGCTGGTGCTCCTGAACCATCCGGTGGTACCCGTCCACGCTCCTTGCCTCAAACACAATATCTATCCATCACCACTGCGAATCTGTCTGCTATTCGCAAGAAGATCGGCGAGCTCAATGACACTATCTCATCAGATCTTGCTCTATCGTCGGACGAGCTGAAAGCAGTGGACAACTTGGTCAAGCAATTGCAATCCAGTCCCAAGGACCCCAAGCCTCAAGCAGACCAACTTTCTGCAGTTCTCAAGGTTGCTACCAAATGGCCATCAGCAAACCGTCTTCCCGGTATCGACCTTCTGAGACTGACCGCTGTAGCTCCCACTTTCGCAATGCACACAAGTGGCGGAACTGGCACTATTGTGGAAACTCTCACCCTGAGTGGTGTCTTTGCTGCAGACACCGACAAGCCCAACAACACAATGCTAGCTATCCGCGTTCTTGCAAATCTCTTCATGACAGAGGAGGGCAGACTGGTAGCTGACGGCTGCTTTGAAGATATCATCTCATCCACTCAGCCATTCTCCAGTACTTCTAACAAAAACCTGGCCACGGCGATTGCGACCCTGTATATCAACTACGCAGTACTACTCACATCCAATGCTCCTGCATCGGAGTCTAAGACACGTGAGCAGCGTGCAGCCGCAGTCATCAACGCAGTGTTGAGCATCATCAAGCCGGAAGGTGACAGCGAGGCCGTCTACAGAGCACTTGTAGCAGTTGGCACGCTGATGTCGCTAGGCGATGAATTTAGGAGGGAGGTTGCGCAAGCAAAGGACATGGGCAGCCTTCTGCAAAGCATTGAGAAGAGCGCTTTGGGCAAGGAGAACAGAATCAAGGCTGTCACTAACGAAATGAGGGATCAGTTAAGGTAACCACACAAGGATAAAAGCGATGCATAACGAAAGCTATTAACTGTAGATGAGAAAGCCTTAGAGCTAACAAGCAATAACAAAAAGGGCTGCAGAGTGCTCCTCCGAGCTCATGTGGAATACGATATTGTTCTCACTCGATAGCCCAGTCCTCGACCCAGAATTCTATCATGCTCTCTATAACATCTTTGTCCACCTGTCCTGTCAGGACACCGAACGCACTCCTGCTACTCTGCAGGACATCATCGGATGAGAAAAGACCCTCTGACTCGGGTGTGGACAAAGCGCGGTGAGCGAGTGCAGCCTGAGCAACGTGGCCCAGAGAAGTGAAGATGTCAGAGGTCAAGTCGACGGCTAGAGAAGGTAATGGCAAGTCAGGGGTGCAGTGCGCCAACATATCCAAGGGCCGAACCGCGGACGAAGGCTTAGGTCTGGGCCGGCTGATCGACTGTGCGTGGGTCTTGACAATTCCGACGAGTCCGTCCAGTTTCGCCAGGGGGAGAATTGGTATCCACGAAAGTTCCGAGCGCGTCATGAACTCGGCTTGAAGAAGTGCGTAGCTGCGTATCCCATCCATTTCGTCCGCCTGAGTAGCATTGAGGAGGTCTCTTGCAGATGAGAATGGCTTGGATGCCGAGAGTGACATGACAATAGCGACATCGAGACCACCGGTCAGAGAGACAAAGTGCTGGATGCGTGAGAAAGTGCCTGGCAATTTGGTCTCTGACATGTTGTTTGGCGACAGCAAGAGTAGGCGTAGCGTTCGCTTTGGCTTCGGATCGTGGGTGATCTTTGGGAAATCAGGCAGTGGTAAGGCGATGTCATGGGTCTCTAGCTGTGATTCTTCGGGTCGATTAGATGGTTGACATTTCTCAGTTCTTCATCTTTGCTAACCCTTGATTGCAAGTCCAGATGGCGCAATCAGCGAGGGAATGACGGATGCGAAGGACGAGCGGCGACGAAGAGTAGTGCAGAACATTTTTGTGTTCTTGATTCTGATTTTAGCAGGAGATTCTGAGATGAACGGCAGACAAATTGATACAAGTGTGCTAGTAAGAGAAGTCACGGTCAAAACAAGGCTCCCTCCTTTTATAGCGCCTTCCTACAAGATTCGTAGAAAGGCTCGGGACTTTCTGTGGCAAGCGCGATCAGCCAACGGAGTCTGATAATCATTAGACCTGTATGTAATAGTCATTTTCACCGTGCTTGTTCAATGTAAAACACTGATGGGCCTAAAGCACATCATCCCCCAGAACAGAACGGGCACTTTCAATGGACATTCTACGATTTCAAAAGCATCATGCCTTGAGACAGGTACTAGGTCCTGACTCCTCGGCTGTGAGAGAGAGAGAGAGCTGCATCGATATGCATCTCTGGTCCTTCAACAATTCTCCAACTTCAGAGGCACCTTCGTCATCATCTCATCATCTTCCATCATCTCTCACCACCTTCTACCATCATCATGGTCGTCTACGACCGCGCCACCTTCGAAGGCGACAATAGCTACGATGATGATGATGACGATAAGGTCTCTGCTGCAACTAGGCGCCGCCTTATCGTACAATCCTTGGCCCAGACTCTTTGTTATGGCTACGACTCAATTGTAAGGATAGACATCTATGCCTTTGTTACGGCAATAGACAACCGGACTCGAAGGTCCAGTCTTTCACTGTGTACTGTGCTTGTCTATCGGGCTAGACAAAAGGGTACCCTCGAAATTGATCAAGATATGTAAGATAAGAATCGATCAATATGTTCTCTTTCTGCTTCTAATGATTTTATTCATGGTAAGATAGTATCACTCCTATTGTTTACACTGCAGATGTGCAAAACATGTTTCAAAGATGTATTTAGGTGTCTAATACACGAGAAAGTAGACAAGAGACAATGTCTAGTAAGGTGCTAAACTCTACAAGACGTGTTTCTGTTATAAAGAAAAGGATGTGTAACTTTTTCTTGGTTGTCTTTTGTCTGGACATAAAAGAGGAAAGATTACATAACATCAACTTTTTACCTTGCTTCAATAGCATGCGAATACGTTCGTCAAGAATATCCGGCATTGAACATAAAAAAAAAGGAATCTTTGCAAAAGAAGGGCTTGTTCTTGCATCTGTCCGCTATTAGAACCGGGACATCGTACATTCTGAAATATTCAGCAAGTTCCCGCGTAGCTGCCGTCAGCTTGGGATGCGAGATGTGTAACCATCCTTTCCTCTCTATATCTCGAAATGCTTAGAGTATCGTAAGATGGAGCGGTTGTGATTGAAGAAATCAACATCCTTGGTAGCTTGACCGCGTCCGGCACAGACGTCTCCAATCTCTCTATCTGGAGGAATACAACGCCCGCTCGCTGTCTCTAGACAGCAGGTTAAGTCGTATTCAGACTCCGGTCATCCTGAAAGAAACAACCCCTCATCTGCATTCTCGAAAGACAATGTGCACTGTAGAATTGCACAATTTTAGCATTTTCAGAGGTAGCCTCCATTGAGAGCGTGATATTTAGCGCCTCTCTAAGGACGACTAGAGATATTTCGAAAACATTGTGCATTTCTACGGACCAAACAACCCCCAGCATGGCCGTGGGAGATGGCTAAAAGTGACAGAGTTTAGCACACGGGGAGGTGACGTGCTTCTCTATCTAATTGGTGACATTGGCGGTGATGAAGTTGAAGGAGTTGCCAAAGTTGCCCTTCTGAGTGCTGAAGTTGCTCTTGTCACCAAGGGTCTTGGTTCTTCCAAGCAGCTTCTCGACCATGCGGTACGCAGCGCTAGGCGCATACTGAGGAATCATGTGGCCGGAAAGCTGGACAGTGGCAAAAGTCAGACCACGCTCAGTGTGCCAGGCACCCTGAACACCCGAGCCGGCAAGATCTCCCAGGTTAAGCTCGGAGTGGTAAGGGACGAAGAATTCCTCATAGGCTGAAGGGCCCTTGCTGAATCCTTGAGCACCGTTCCAGGTCATGTTGTTAATGGCCATCAGAGTTCCGTTGTAGGAGATGATGTAGTCGAGCATTCCCTGACCGATGATGACGTTGTTGGTGTGTTCGATGACCTTGGGCAAGACACTGAGACTGGTGTACTCGCTTGTGTCACGGCGTAGGATTCCGCCGGTACACTCTTCCCACTCTTGAATTGGCGCGTTGATTGCCTTTTGCACATCGGTACGGTTGAAGTAAATCTGGACGCCTTCGGGCAGGTAGTCGAAACTACCGGGGAAGCCGAGAACATCATAGAGTAGAGGGCAGGTGGTAGCAACCTGGTAGATATCAAAGCAGGGGTTGACGAGACTGACAGCGTTGTAGATATCGTTCCAGAGCTCACAGCCAGGCATACTGTAGTCGGCGTTGGGAGGAGAGGGCAACAGACCCTTGGGAGGGAAGGTAAGAGCCTCCTCCATGAACGTAGTGTAGCCGCAAGCATCGGAGCGGTTGTGGATATCGTCCATGAAAGTCTGATTCAGGTTGAACAGAGGGCCCCAGTAGTCAACAAATGGAGTGGCTGGAATGTCCTGCAGAACCACATCATAGGAGATTGAGGGATCGTATATCATAATGCCATGGACATCATACAGACGCGAGTTGTTCTTCTGGATGAAGTTGTCGGCGATGTACCTAGAGCAGAGTTGATGTTAGCATGACTTTCTGCAAGCAGAGTCGACAAATACATGAAGAACATCCTTTGTGTGTCTGTTTGGTTCCACGGATGCCGCGCAGAAAAAGTTTTGGCTCAAAATGCGGTATGGAAAGCACCCAACAGAGCGAACGACACAGCAGGGTGATCCACGATGTATCTGCCTTGGATTCGACATACGGAACGTAGAAGCCAGCGTAGGATTCGCCAGTGATGTAGACCTTCTTGTTGTGGAGACCAAAGGTGTTCATGAAGTTGGCCCAGAAGCCAGCGAATTGCTCTGCTACCTCTTCTTCGTTGGTGGCGGCTGGCGTGCTTCCCTTTGAACTGAAGCCAGTGCCGGCTGGTTGTTCTACCCAAACCTAGAGGAAGAAGTACAGTTAGTATGTAATCAGAGCTGACAACATCTCATACATACCACGTTCGTAAGATTGTTCCAGTTGTAGTTGTTTTTCACCGGCGCGTAAGTTCCGTACTGCCAAAGGAATGGGCCATTCTCCTGTAGCAGACCCTCAAGACTGCTGCAACCGGGTCCACCATTGAGCCAGATGACAATCTCATCGCTGGCGTGGGTGTCCGCCGAGGGAAAGAACCAGAAGTATAGCTCACTAGCGTTCTGTTGGGAGGAGATGGGCATGAGGCCAGCATAGCTCTCGCCTAGAAGGTCATCAGGAGTGTGTAGGTAATATCTCGAGCGGTTTGACTTACCGATATCGAAATTGACATCAGGAATCTTGGTGCCATCAACAGCATACTCTACGGCCTGTTAGTGTTTTTTCTTCTTGTAGCAGGCATAGGTGCACAGAGAGCACATCAAGATCGAGCCATCTCCCTCGTGGAGGCATAGCGACTTGAACATCACCAGAGTCGTCCTCCGAGAGAATGCACCAAACAAGCTCTCATTGGACATGTCCCTGATCACAGTGATCACCAAAAGCGGTATGCCTATGTGCAGCGCTCCAAGAGACTCGACCCTGCCGCAACATCTGTGCCGCCATATCTCTTCCAGGAATCCAAGGTTGGTTATACGTACTTGTCGTGTTGCTGTTCTGGGGGATGATGTGCTTCTTCTTCTTGGAAGCAGCTCTCTTGTCGAGACCTACAGCAGGAAAGTCGCCGGCAGGTTCACGACGCATGCGCTCAGGCAACTTCTTGTTGACATGTTGAGGACTGCGACCAGCAATCGCACCAGCGGCGAAGAGTAAAGTCGAAAGAACAGACACCTTCATCTTTGCGTCAAAAAGTGTTGCAAGGGATGAGGCCAAGATAAGGAGGGTTCACCTTGCTTTATATCTTTCAAGCGAGGGCAAGCTCACGGGATACGAGTGGCATCGCCGGATAGCCTGGGGATCCACAGAATGGGCAAACAATTGCTCGTTCAAAAAGCATGATGATTGCATTCGAGATGCTCGCGAACGGAACAGTTCCTGTTCCTTGCATGATAAACCCACAACTGCCTTCCAGAAAAAGCCTAGTCCAGCGGGCTTAAATTCCACCCCACAGAAGAGGAAGCTTGATTGTGATAAGCAAACTATGGCACTGGTAACGACACCCATTGTGTGACACATTGAAATGGCCTTTTCTTTGTTATTCCCATACAGAAAATACACTGCAATCAAGCTCCCCGTGTGCTCAACTTTGTCACGCGTACAACTATAGAACAGCACAATTCCAGCATTGGTAGGGGTAGCGTCCACTGAGAGCATGGTGGTTAGCGCCTCTCTGCGGACGACTACACCGATCTAAAAAAAAAAAAAAAAAAACATTGTGCATTTTCACAGCCTGTGTGGATGTTAAATGGCATGGAATAGTTAGAATATTAGAATATTCCACTCAAAATCGGTGAAATATTTCACTCTATTGGCATGGAATAGAATCAGCAATTCGAGTAGAATATTCCAAATTCTAACCGGTCAGGGTGGCTACGACAGCAAGAGTTAGTAATTAGATACGCAAAGCTTGTTATTGGCTGATCTCATCTTATCTGATCGATTAGATGAGATAAGATGTCTTAGCACATGCTTACTAAGCTTACAAGGACAGGGTCGCTTACCTTACAACAATGCTTGGAATTGGAATGATTTCACAAAAAAGTTGGCATAGAATAGAATAATTAGTCAGCTAGGTGGAATGGCATGGAATAGAGGCCAGATTCCAAAGATTCCATGTAACATCCACACTGTTCACAGGCCAGACGACTCCAGGCGTAGTTGGCCGTAGGAGATGGCTGGGAGTGACAGATTGTAGCACACTAGGAGGCAGTTCTTCCAAAGCACGGCATGTACTCAACCGCAGAGCTTTGAGGTTCAGAAACCGATGTAGACTATGCAGATACTGCACAATGAGAGCCCGAACATGTATCCTACTAAGCACTGTGGCCTACAAGAACCCTGATCAAGATTGCTAGTAGGTTTCTGAGCAGTGCACTGTCAACAGTGAGAAAAGAGAGGACCTGAGATAGGCAGATTTTGTCAAGGGGATGACCCTGGCACATGTACTTCAGCATCCAACCGAAAGACCGTTCATCGAGTCAATGAAAGCTAGCCAAGCGTTGAATAATAGCGGGCTGTAAGTCAAATACCGGCATGAGTAATGGTATATATATAGGATGATCAGATGCAGAATAAAAAAACACCAACGCTTCACCACCCAGCAGGGCAGGCACAGAACGCCCATGCCTGAACAAAGAAATCGTAATATTTTTGGCGATCGTAACAAGTGCAAAAAGAGCACAGAGAGCTCTAATTCAGCATGACGGGTAAAGAGTCGAAGACGACCTGGTTGTCCTCGTAATGAACAATGAAGCCGCCTTGGAGTGCGCGGCGTAGTGACTGCAGACGATGGAGTTTCCACCACTTGTCAATGCTCATGGAGTTCTTACCAATGTGGACGACCATACGCGAGCCGTATGCCTTGTTGGTATATTGGTCGATGGCATTGCTGTAGCGTGGTCCCCTTGTAGGGTGCTCGACGGTGTTGAGAATGTCTGCGAAGCTCGAGTGCAGTTCCTTTTTGTCCTTGCGAGAGATGCGTTTGCCGTGTGCTTGAGCTAGAGCACTGAGAGTGTGCTTCAACTGGTGTTCCTGGCGCCAGACGGTATAGCGTTTGATCATGCCCTTTGCGGTAGGATCTGCCTCTTCCTCGTCGTCGTCGTCATCACCACCTTGGTGTTCAGGTTCCTCATCTTCTTCTAGCTCGGACCAACTCTTCTCGAAAAGAAGAGCAATGTTCTCGCCTGCAGCGATGACGACGCTTGAGTCACTGGACTCGAGTTGCTCGACAAAGGCCTCCATAGGTTCTTCGCTCGTGTCTTCCATGGCCTCGAACTGTGTTGCTAGAAAGCCCCATTCCTGCAGAGCAGCGGCCACAACGTTTCCGTCATCGCCTGCTTCGACAGAATGGCCGTCGGACTCGATTATCTCGAGGTAAAAGTCCATGATTTCTTGTGTTTCGTCAAGACCGACGCCTCCGTAGAAGGTCGCTACACCAAGGGTGTGGATAGCAGCGACCATGACCGAGGACGACTCGGAAGAGGATATTATGCCCTTGAGCGGACGGATCATGGCATCGTAGATTGAGTCGGAGGGTTCGGTGAGGATCAACAGGCTCAGGGCCTTGAGTGCCAGGGCAGTTTCATTGTCTGACTGGCCGCCTTTTGCGCATTTGACCAAAGCTGGGACAAGTTCACTGAGCTTCGGGCGAACGTGGCGCTGGGAATAGTGGGCCATGAGAAGGTGGGAGAGGACAGACAGAGACTCCTCGCGACCTTGAACACTGCTTCTCTTGCGCTCGATGAGGTGTTCCATGCGTTCGTTAAGCTGGGCGACCCAGGCGTCTTCGGGCGCGTCGATGTCTTCAGGGCGGAGCTCGTCAAAGGAGTTGACGCTGCGCAACAGGTAAGTGGCTGGGCTAGGAGAGACGACTGAAGACATACCTGAACTGTGTCGTCGAATCGCTGAAATCGGCTTCATCATCCGAGGCCTGGCGACTGGCGACTCTTGAAGTAGCTCTCGAGGCGTTGGGCGAGTTTTGCTTTGAACTCGCGGCCGAGCCCATGGCCTGCTTGGCCTTTGCCTTTTTCGACAGCGTCTTGCCGCTCTCTAGGAGCACCTGCTTGCGCAAATCGTGCATCGTGTGTGCTTGGTAGGTGAGTGTGTAGGGAGTTTGGTGGTGGCGGTGTGGATATCAAGAAGAGGGGTCGCAAGTGTGCGGCTAGTGATGCGGGTTACTGTATGGGAGTGTCGACCTGGCAAATACGGAGAAATGGGCAAGGCAACTTCACTTCCATTAGATTCTACAGACAAGTAGATCGAGTCAGCAGCAAGCAGATGTTAGAGCAGGAATCACGTCGAGTGTGACTGTAAGAAAGACTTTTCCACAAGCGCCTGCCCGCCCTGCAGCGCAGCCCGCATCGCCAACAATGAATTCCACTTCGACTCTTGCCCTGCGTCATAGGTCAGCAGCGCTTGGACCATTCACATGCCATTCGTTCATAGTTGGTACTTGGTAGCTGCTCGACTCAAGACAATTTGCTAGACGACTTCCATATCTGTCGAACGCTATTTACAGCTACTATTACTTGTTCGACAGACTGTCTTTTTCGTCCTCTTCGTGCCTGCTCATCGTCCCTCCTAAGAACCTGGCGGAGGGCGGGGTCCGATGATCTGGCGTCTGCCGCCGAATCCAATCCCACTGCCCGAACTGCTGCCTCGGTTCTGGCTATCTCCTCCCATGTAACCATACTGATGCACATCCCATGACTGGCCGGCACCGCTGCCTTGGCTCATGTCTTTCGCTACTTCTTTGGACGCTTGTTGATTTGCTTCCCATTCCCGCTGTCTCTCCCTTTCGCGTTCCATTTCACGCTCTAACAGTGATTTGGACGCCCAGCCGCCAGCCTTGGTCGTCTGTTGTGATGCCAGACGTCGGTCTCTATCGCCCTGCTCTTCGTACGTTGAAGTGTAACCCATCTCTCGTGGCTGGTGAGCAACAGGCTTTGGTGATACTGGGGCCGGGTGGTCAGCTAGATAGCGGTCGGTACGCGTTGGCGCTGGCGAAGCAGGTCGGTATGCAGAAGGGTCCGGGAGAGGACGCGGTCCCGCTGGAGATGCTGTGCGCTCGGGTAATAATGGCGTTTGCCTTGTTGTAGGTGTTGGAAGAGGTCGCGTTGAGCCACGGGCCATCTCGGGCGCCGGCACCTTCCTGTTCAGTACCTCATCTTCTATCGGTGCCCAAGATACCTCGCTATCCTTCGGCGAGGCTGCCCTTGGTATCGGGTCTACTTCCTGCTCCGATCTTGCAGTAGATGGTCGAGAATGAATGCTGTTTTGACGTACGCGGTCCTCGCGCTCTTGTTGATATTGACGCTCGCGTTCCCTTGCTTCTTCAAGCTGTTTTTCGAGTTCACGGACTCTCTGCCTCTCAGGTGTATCTTCGTGTGCGCTAGGTCTGCGAGCGCCCTGATCAGCCTGATGCTGGCTCAAATACTGCCCTTTCAGGTTGACACCAGCCGTATCTGCGTCTTGCTCTCTTTGACGGGCTTCTTCCTCAATTTTCCATCTGCGCTCTTGCTCCTCCCATTGTCTTTTTTGCTCCAAGATACGCTGTCTCTCTTGCTCCCTCGTGCGACGAGCCTCTTCCTCCCACTTTTGTTCTTCGGCAACGCGATCGCGCTCCTCCTCCGCTTCTCTTTCAGTCTTTCTCTTGTATTCGGCTTCCTCGGCGTCTTGTCTTAGACGCTCTTCCTCTGCCTCCTTCTCACGACGTCTCTTTTCGAAGCCAGATTCGCCCTGACCGGGGACGTGGGGTGCAGCAGTTGTGATTTGTCTTCTACCGCCAAACATGACACCCTGATTGCCTTGACTGGCACCACCCATGTAACCGTATTGCGCGATGTTCCATGCGGGAGCTGTATTGCCTCGGTCACCTGCTTTGGTCCAACTACTAACTGTGCCTCGAGATGATTTCAGGCCGTTGTCGGATGCGCGAGAGCCCGAGGAGCCTCCACTGAGAGCAGGACTCATGGGCCTGGCGGAGGGAACGGCAAAGGAAGGCTTCGCAGAAAGAGGGCTCGGTGCGATTGGTCGAGCATTTCTCATTGTAGGGCCAGTAGCAGCAGGACTGAGGGTGGCACTCCTCTGAGGACCGATTGTGCTGGGGAAGTTGGCCGGGCTAACAGCATGAGCGACACGACTAAAGGCGCTGATACACTGTAGAACTTGAGCAGGATCCTTGGACTCAAACAGATCGACAGTCAAGAAGCGGTCATGGGCGGCCATGTTTAGCGGAGGAGATTCGCATGCGCGGAGGAAGTGTGAGATGTTTTCCATCTGGACAAAGGGCATGGCGGATTTCTTGAACCTGAGTCCTGGAGGCGGTAGAGCTAGGTTGGCAAGCTTGCACAGGATTACACCGTCCTTGAGTACATCCTGAAGAAGGTCGCCCGGTGGTAGGGTCTCGCCGAGCGTCTGTTCGATCCATGAGCGGATCTCGTTGGCAGCTTGCGGAGTGTATTTTGACAGGCGCAGGTTGCGCATGTCCTGATCTAGCGACGACACGGAAGCCATGGCGAGAATGAAGACGGATGTGTTTTGGTGATGGAGGGGTAAAGAAGGGACTGGTTGATAATGTTTGGGCGGCTTGGGCGGATTGCAGCACCCAATGTACGGACACGCTTCGCGTCTGTGCATGCGCCTCGGCCGCGTTTCATCAGGAACGTCATCAAAATCATGCCTTCTGCTTGTGCTTGTGCTTCATCCGCGTTTGCTTTGAGCATGCTCCGTTGCCTCTCCAACTCGACTTGATTCGACTATCGACATCATGCCAGCGCAACCAGGAGCTGTTAAACAAGCTTGGTACAAGTGGAAAAGTCTGCGTCTTCCGTGGCGACGAAAGTGGCTCGTTGGTATGTCCAAGAAATTATCAAATCACCGCCTTGACCTGGCTGACCACATATAATTGCAGGCGCTGATCTTTCTGGCAACACTTTCTGGGAGTTCAAGGACGCCATCAACGCCGGCCGTCTTCGAAGAATCGTGCAATATAGCAGCCAAGGCCATTATGCTGATGTGAAGATCTCACGTACGCCACTTGATTGATCGCAATTATCAGTTTGGATTCGTTCTAATCTTATGACTTTATAGCACAATGGCACCAATGGTTGCGCCAGGTTCGCCCAGAGGCTCCCACAATTCAGGAACAGCAGTATGAAGTATCTCGGCAGGCACAGATGCGCCAATTGGCTGCTAAGGCGGATGAACGATGGGCCGCTCAAGAGTCCTTCCTGGATGCACCTTCAAAGCAACAGCCTGCACCAGCCATAGGTGTACAGGACCCTGCAGGTTACATGCACCACAACCAGACAGAGCCTACCGATAATGAAGGCGTGAGGAGTGCGGTAGGTGACGAAGGCGAGGTTGAGGCCTCAACTCAGGGCCAACCCAAGGACGATGGCAGATTCAAGGGCAGAGGCAAAGACAAGGATGCGAACCCGTGGAAGCAGGCACCAAAGGGCAACCCAGGAGATGACTGGCAGCCACAGAGCTGGACTCCTGGCGTCAGCCGTAGATAAAGGGCCTTCATTTCGCTACACTGTATTATTACTGTATTCACCTACCTGTCGAAAAGTCGTCTCGCTTGTCTAATTCTTCAAAAGTTTGGAGAAGTCAGTTTAAGCAATAGAACCAAAATAGCAACAGCCCTATTGCCAAGGAGCCGCGGAGGCAGACGGAAGGCATGCAGACAATAGGGCGACGTGGACATGAGCGGAGGCAAAGTGGATTGGGGAGAGGAGGAGAGAAGAGGATAGAAGGAGAAAGCCATGCATGGACGTCGATAGCGATAGTCAGTGAGAAACAATAGGTAGACGGAAGTGGACAGGCGACGGGTCGTGGTTGTTGGTAGTGGCAGTCAGCAGCAAAAATAATCGTACGTCTCGGTCTGGATGGCTGGTCGACTTTCCAATTTCTCCAGACACAGCACCGCCACAACAGCCTGCACTCGTTCTTGAATCTTGACTTTCTGGACCCTTCGCATCATATCATTTTCGCTCGCACCCGGCTCCCAACTACTCTGCCTTGCAGCCACACGCTTCCACCGTCAACTCCAGTCTTGCCGCGTCCATCGCCTCTTGATTGCTTCCCCTCCCCGGTGCAGCAGTGCGCCCACGACCGCCACGATTCCACACCCCTCAGTAGGAGCAGGACCAGCAAACACCGCCAAGCTGTCTTCCACACTCCTGCAACCCTCCTCCGGCCTTAGCTTTGCCGGAGACACAAATCGCCCGCCGAACCAGAGGAGACATTCAGAAAGAGCAGCTTCCAGCATGGACACCAAGGCCGCACGGAGGAGACGGTCTAGCAGTCTGATGTACACCGAGCCCCCTGAGTCGCTGGAGCACATCAGTGACCAAGCCGCCCTGCCCAACCTCAACTCGGAATGGGTCAATGCCAAAGGTGTGTACCTGTTCCTGCTACATGCTGCCCCGACACATGCCAGCCGCGCATACTGACACGTTTCTCCCCCAGGCGCCTGGGCCATCCACTTTGTCCTCATTGCTCTCCTCAAGATCATCTTCGACATTGTCCCCAACATTTCTCAAGAAACATCATGGACCCTCACAAACATCTCGTACATGGCCGGCTCCTTTCTCATGTTCCACTGGGTGCGAGGCGTGCCCTTCGAGTTCAACGCCGGTGCTTACGACAACCTCAACATGTGGGAGCAAATCGATAGCGGCGATCAATATACCCCCGCCAAAAAGTTCCTGCTCAGTGTCCCCATCATCCTCTTCCTCGTCAGCACCCACTACACGCATTACGACATTACCTACTTTATGATCAACTTCATGGCAACTCTTGCTGTCGTTGTACCGAAGCTCCCTGCTGTAAGCCAACACACGACCAAACAACCTTCAATTCCACTTCTGACCACTTCTACAGCTCCACCGTATGCGTATCGCTCTTTTCAATCCCGATGTGGATGATCGATGATCCATTTAGTTTCGACTATTTTTTCCCTTTCTCAAGTCGTCGCCAACTCGGCCCCGCATTCCTTGACCAAAGATACCAAATAATACTGCTTTATCTGCCAGAAGATTCAAACGAACAAGTCATTGGCTTACCCAGATACATGTCAATCGTAACAACTCGATTGCCCTCAAATTTGCTGCCACGCTTTCGAGCCAGAGCTCTCTGCGACCTGCAACTTCCTATGTCAAAGTTTATGCCGATCTCATCCTGAAGCCTGCCGTCCACCCCTGTTGATCATTTCTCATCGTCCCGCACGTTCAACGTCCTCAACACGCGTCCGGTGTTGATGTTGTCGTTGTCCCTTGCGCCTACACTATCACCAAAACGCAAGCGCGCCCTCCGATGAGTATTTTATGTTTCAAGTCCTTCTCTGTGAACTTCGTTCTTGGTCATGCCCGAACTCGCCCGCAAGTGGAAACAAGTCATGCCGGTCACCACCTGCTGCCAAACACCAGTTTAGACCACTACTGCCACCAGCGGTTCCGAAGTGATCAATGTGAGACTGTGTAGGTCAGACTATTAAGCCGAGCTGGTCCTCTCCAGACCACTGATCCATGCACCCTTGCCGAGTACGATGCCATGTCAAAGGACGTGTTATCAAAACGTACTGAACATGTATTTCTGCAGCTATCTGATCAATAACAGCCCCGGTGTCGATCGTTCGATGTCGAGAGGTAAGCAAGACAATGAGAACCGTACAACCCGTCCAACCACTCTCCATTGTGCACTCTTTGTATTTGTAGATATCTGCTTGTGATAACAATTGCCTTGTTCCTTTCCATCCAGCCATACATCAAAGCTCAAAGTCCGACAGAACTCGAAACAGCGAGACAATGAACATCGAAATCGAGATCAAGTGTTGCACAACATGCATCTCGCATTGTGATTACGCTTCTCGAGTTCCCGTGACTTTTGATTGATACGCTAGCTCGATCAGGTCTACCTCTTACGGAACCGAGAGGACATACATTAAGTTCTCGCTATTCAACTTCTTCATCTCTTACAGGCCCGAGATACAGCTCTTGATTGGTATTTGTGGTCTAAATTAGTAGTGTATGATGCTGTGCTTCTGACTGAGCTGCTTGCTGAAGGATGTTTGTATGCATGAGATGTCACAATGAACAGTGTCTTGAATTGGAAGTTGAAAACGTATACAGCCTCATCAAGTGTTCCTTCTGTGGCAGCAGTGTCTCAGAGCTTGTTCGGTTCGGCGAGGGGGTCTGATTTTAAACCTTGGATTATTGCTCTGGCTCGTGCTCTCTAGTCGTAACGGTTAGCGTTGCTTATTACTCTCAAATAAACCATGCCTTGTTCGGTTCGCTGTATAAGCTCGATTATAATCCTTGTGAGCGTAAGGGTCCGAGTTCCTTAAGTTCTAAGCTGAGTTCCTTGAGTTCTAAGTCCTTAGAGCAATCTCATTAATGGCTCCGGATCGACGACATCGCATGGCAATTACCGTCGTAGTAGCAGCAGCTGCTGCTTAGTATGTTGAACGAGGGGTGCCTTCTAGTGTTCGGACCTTATATATAAGCGCGTATCGTGGCGAGGAACTGACTACTAAACTGCGGCGGCCTAGGTTAGATGAACGTCTCTTTAACTTTACGCGCCTTCGCCGACATACCTTTAAACTCCTCCTCGAGTAGCTAGAGACTAAGGCCGATCCTCCTCTGCAAGGTGGTCGCTTTGTATTAGCTGCCTAAAAGCTCATTATCTTCCTCTACATCTGCGCGCATAATGTTAGATTTCGAGTGGTTTAAGAGAACTTCTAACACTCGCGGGATACCGTGTCGTATATCTTCTATTAAGTCCTTAACTCCATGTAGTTAGTCTACCGATCCTACGTCGTCCTACCTAGCGAAGAGGTGCCTAAAAAGATCCTAGAAAACAGCAAGTTCTCGCCGTACTTTAATGACTACGTCGGCGCGCTAGATAGGTCCTATATCGTTGCGTATATCGAGGGTAAGTAGGCCCCTTAGAGGAATAGGAAAGGATACCTATTACAAAACGTTTTAGTAGTCTATAACTTCGATAGGAACTTTACATACATACTAGCCGGATAGGAGGGGTCTACTTACGATAGCCGAGTTCTAAAGTTAGCGCGGATAAAGGACTTTAAGCACCTAGGTAGTAGTCGTTACTACCTCGCAGATGCTAGATATATTAACTCTAACATAACGTTAACACTATACCGGTCAACTCGTTACTATCTACGCAAGTAGATTAGTGCTACGAAGAGGCCTAAGACGAAGGAAGAGCTATATAACTTGCGCCACTTGCAGTTACGTAATGTTATTAAGAGGACGTTTAGGGTCTTTAAAAACAGGTTTAAGATCACCTCGATGGCGACTAAGTTCTCTATACGCACATAAGTAAGACTAATCTACGCGTTAGCAGGTCTCTATAACTTTATAAATAAGACTAACCGAACATGCGCATCTAAGGACTTAACTAAGGAGGATCTCGACGAGGTTAAAGANAGACGTCTACATTAGGAACAGAGTCTCGAATAGCCTAATCATTAATAGAGTACAAGTTAGCCTAGAAGAAGCGTTCACTAGGATTAAACCATCTATTAATCATTTAAGAGTTTAGGGCTGTTAGGCAGTTTTATACATGAATCTAGACTCTCTACTATAAGGTACTAGGAGAGATAAGTTTATAGACAGAGGTAGACACTATGTGTTCCTCGGATACGTTAAAGGGACTATAAAGTAGTAGCTCTTTTAGGCTCTAGACATAAGAAAAGTGATTAAATCACATAGAGCAGACTTCTTTAAGAATAAGCAAGGAGGAGACCTACAACTAGGTATTCCTAGACGAGCTGCACTAAACATAGCTCCCCTAAGGAATCTTAGAGGCCGGCCGCCCTTATAATAGACTCCTATAACAGATGCAACGACCGTTCTACTAGCTATAACTACTACATTAAAGAGAACTGAACCACAAGTCGAGATCCTAGCATTCCTAGAGCATAAAAGACATCTCTATTAGGACTTTACACAAGAATCTAGATAGCTACAACTAGGAAATAGCGCTAACTTATAGGAGGAGCGCGATTTAGAGCTATTAGAAGAAAGTAATGTCGAGTCTTAGGAGGAGCTACGGCCATCTTCATTAGTAATAGCTATAACAACAATACTAGCAGCTACAACTATAGGAAGAAAGGTTCTCTCTTATATTGAAATTCCCCGAGTATTAAAGAGGATAAGAGAAGAGTATAGCATACTAGAAGGACAACCTAATTTTAAGCTGCATAGGGCAATGCTAGCAATTAACCTTCTAAGTCTAGGAATTAACTTAGAAGACAATAATCAACTTAACATCCTGCATCATGCTTTTATAGCAGCATTCTTAGCAAAGGAAGAAGTGCCGATTCTAAAGTTATATTAAGCTGCAATTAATGATCCTATATAGGGACCATTATGGCAAGAGGCATTTAGGCTTAAAACAGATGCCTTATAGGCAAACGGGACCTTTAAAATCACTAAGCCACCTATAGGGGCAAATATCATCACAAGCAGATAGGTACTTACTACAAAACATAACCTAGATAGCTCGTTATAGAAGCTAAAGGCACGCCTTGTTATAAGAGGGTTCACCTAGAAATTTGGAGTTGATTTCGACTATACCTTTACGCCTACCCTCCGCTATGATACACTACGGGTGTTCTTTACAATTGTTGCAATAGAGGATCTTAAGTGCTATGCTATTAATGTTAATAATGCCTTTACCGAGTTAACATTAAAGGAGGAGATTTACATGGTAGCACTACCTAGAATGAACATCCTACTAGGTTATGTACTTAAAGTCCTAAGATCGCTCTATGGCCTAAAACAAGCTGTAAGAGATTAGAATTAGAGCTACATAGAATCGTTGCAGAAGATAGGTTTTATCTAAATAGACGCCGACCTATGCCTTTTAAGACATCTAGAGAAAGAAATCCTCATTCTAGTCTATGTTAATGATATCCTAATTGGATCTAAACAGGCGGACAACATTAACTAGTTTAAGAAACACTTTAGAGAGATCTACAAGATTAAAGATCTAGGAGAAGTAAGCAAGATCCTAGGAGTTTAAGTCATCTGTAACAGAAAGAATAGAACGATCACCCTAGATTAGTCTCACTACACTAAGGATCTTCTATTAAGGCATAGAATGGACAAGGAGAAGGCTAATCCAATTAGTATTCTACTAAATGGATATAATCTGTTAAAACTAGCTAGTCTATAAGACAAGAGAGCAGACTAGAAGGAGTATTAAAAGATTATTAGCGGCCTTATCTACCTAGCAATTCTAACGAGACCTAACATTGCATTTGCAATTAGAAGGCTAAGCTAATATCTGTTAGATCCATTAGAAGGGCACTTTAAACTGTTAAAATCCCTTATAAGGTACCTACGTTCAATAATAGACCTTAGCCTAGAATTTAATGTAGAAGGCATATAATAACTCGTTAGCTACTCTGATTTAGACTACGTAATGGACAAGTTAGATAGGATATCCATTTTAGGAAGTGTATTCATGATGGGCAACTGTCCTGTTAGCTAGTCTAGTAAGAAGCAGAAGTCAGTTGCAACCTTAACCATAGAAGCTAAATACATGGCCATATGTTAGGCTACAAAGCAGTCACAATAGCTAGCTTAACTTCTAAGAGACATAGGCTATAGCAAGTACATTAGTTGCAACTAATATTAGCTAACTATAAGAGAAGAGTAAAGCTTCGTTATTAGGTCACTAGTTAAACTGTTTAGTGACAATTAAGCCTCTCTATCGTTAGTTAGAGATGCCTATACTTACGAGAGGTTAAAGCACATCGATGTTGCATACCATTATGTTAGAGACCTACACCGAAGGAACAGGATTAATGTCGAGTTTATAGGGACAAGAGATATGGTTGTAGATGGCTTCACTAAGCTATTACCTAAGCCGGACTTTGCAAGATTCATTAACTAGCTAGGTCTTACTAGCATCCGCCGTCTAGACTAAGGAGGAGTGTTACAATATAGTAGTTAGGGTAACAGATGTAGTAAGAGGAAGTTAGGTAATACGGAGAAGCCGTAACATAAAGACTTCTATACTGCAATAGTAGTTAACTAACTTAATCATAACACACGTATTAGTTCTACCCCTTAATGACTATTCCCCCTAGAGCTCTAGCTTCCGACTACTAGGCGATACTTTGTAACTAGAGGTTTATCGCGATACTTAGCTATATTAGGCTTTTTAGCAAAGTAGTCGTCCATCGCGGCCTTATTAGTCGTCGGTAGACTAGTCTTTAAGTCGTAACCCTATCCGGACTAGTTTATCATCTCCTTCTATGTCCTATAATAGCTCTTAAAGGTAGTCTCCTTATTCTTAACCTTCTAGAATTTAATAAGATAAGGCGTACGAGAGACCTCCTTTACGGCCCTTATAGCTTCTATTAACACCTGCTTTTTCGAGCCGCTCTACGCGCGCTAGTCGCCTACCCTTACATTACGTAATATAGCGATAAATGCTTCCTTCATCTTCGTCGTCTATCTTAATGTCTCTAAGCTACCTAGGGTCTACGATAGAGTAGCGCTCGCGCTTACGGTAGAGGGTGCTAGCGACTCTAACATAGCTGTTTTAAGGGTTAGATTCTACTTAACATTACCCCCTAGAGGTACTTTTAAGAAGAATCGTAATTATTTGGTCTCGGCACGCTAACTATACCGTTTTAAGCAAAAATACGCCTCTAGCACGCTTCTCTATAGTAACATGTTTATAAACTAATAGACGGAGGATGCCGAACCGAATAAGCAAGGTTTATTTAACGATTATAAGCAGAAACCGAAGAATCCGCTTCTTAGAAGCTCGAACCGAATAAGCTCTTAGATAATGACTCTTATAATAGCTAACAGGATCTGCTGTTTAAAATGAGTTAGCAAACAAGTAGAGAGAGGAAATCGCGGCTAAGGATATTACATGTTAGGTTCCGCGACCTCCTATCTTACATATTCTTACTTTATTCGAATGCTGTTACCATTATAGTAAGTAGTAGCTTAATATCGCGTGTAGTAACAAGATTAGGGGTCAAAAAGGACCCTATATGGCCGATCATCTACTTATGGATTTTAAAAGTCTATTAATAAACGCTCCGGGCGCACGAATTCGAGCGACTAACTTTAATAACAAATATCTATATAACCACTTAACCAATTTAATTGATTTATAGCTATAAATGTAGGGAATTACTTATGGAAATTGTTCTTGCCCTATTTGTTTAAACACCTACGCGCGTACTTAAGGAAATTGTCCGCGTCCGCTTCGGCCTTAATCTTTGATTCCTACGCTTCGGCCGTCTACTACTCCTATATAATCCGATCTATCGCCGCCTTCTTTTGTTCCTCGCTTATACCGGTTAGGATATGATCTTGTAGGTTATCCTTAAATACGTTAAACACCCTTTCAATTAGATAGAGGTCCGGACTGTTTCTAGGATGTAGTACGAAGAGTATACCCTTTTATAGGGGATACGACGCGAGTAATTGCCTTACTTTCGCATGCGCACCTACATTATCCTCTACTAGGTACACCTTACAGTCTAGATTATTCTCCTTAACCTTATAATAGTAAGGATAAAGATTAGTAAGTAGCTAGTTGTAGGTATACTAGGCAAAATCCATTCCTTTTTTAGCAGTTCTATTAAAAATCCTTCTCTTTAACTTTAAAGACCTTTGCCGGCGTAAGCTATCTCTTAGTCTTAGGTAGGTTCTTTTTTATGCCTTCTTAAAGGTCCCTTTTATGCTAATTATACATCTCCCTATTAGCAGAAATTACTGCTAGACCGGCGGGAGAATTAGGATCCTTTTCGGCCTCCTATTGTTGTTTCTTAGTATCTCTCTTTGCTTATCCTCTAGCATATTATAATTAAGTCTAGATCTTTTGTTTCTCTAGCGTATCCTCCTTTACAAAACACTTAATAGGCCTAGTAATGCTAAGATCCGAAGAACAAGCAGCTAGAGTCTATATAGTAAATTGTAGATAGCTAGCTTTAAAAATCGTAGGAAGGTCGGTAGCGTCTATTCCTTCGGTAGCACTATAGTATCCGCTATGCTTAGAAGGACCTCTAAAATTAATAGGAGTCTCGTTAGACATAACAAAGATCTTCTTCTTAGGCCTAACTTCTCCTACATAGCCGAAAATCTTCTTTAATCTTTATAAGCCATCTATAATAGTTCCTCCAGTAGAGCTTATTAATTAGCTTTAAAATGTATTTTTAGGCCTTTTTCTTCGAACAATTTAATACGGACGCTCCGGGCTAGGAGAGAGGGCCATTCTACGCGCTATAGAAGTAGAAATATCGAGCTTATTATAGTCCTATACTACTGTTTTCGGGTGTTCCGTTAGGTAGTCTAAGAGGCTCTAGCGGTACTTAGATTATAGAATAACATCCTATAGAACAAACCCCGTCGTTTTCGTAGCTATACGAGCAGATTTAAGAGCGTAGTTCTATATCTTACGAACGGTATCGCGATAGAGATCGATACCGGCGACGCGACCGATCGGCGTTAGAAACATTGTGCATTTCTATAGCATGCGCGTGACAAAGTTCTGCATACGGGGAGGGGGTATCGATGTGGAGTATCTGAAGCGTCACCTCCATATCAAAAGCTTGGCCGAACATCTTCCTCTAATCATCATCAACACCTCATGAATCTCTTCCTTCGTTCCCGGACCTTTACCACCAAGGCATTGTCACACGCCACTGTCAGAACATTTGCCATGGAAAATCAGTATCCAGCAAGACGCTTTGCGCCCCTGAGCAAAGGCAAGGGTCATGACGTCGTTGACGGCAGCATGGTATTGAAGGGAATTGTCTTTGATGTCGATGGGACACTTTGCGAGTGAGTTCTCACCCACTACTTTTGAAACCGGTTTGAAAGAGGCTAGTCATGAGGAAATGATGGAATTCAATACTCAACCATAGCGAGCCTTGCTGACGAGAACGCTGGCCGCAAAATTATATGTTCGGCGAAATGCGCCGCGCGCTGTCTATAGAGAAGGGGGAGGACATCCTAGACCATGTGTATAGTCTCCCTGAGGCCGAGCAGAAAGAAGCGCACAAGAAAATTGAAGATATTGAGAGCGATGCCATGAGAAAGCAAATCCCTCAAGCTGGACTGGTAACGCTCATGGAACACCTGGATGCAAATGACATCAAGAAGGGAATCTGCACGAGAAACTTCAACACTCCGGTCGAGCATCTCTTGACCAATCATCTGCCTGGTCACATCAATACCTTTGCTCCCATCGTCACCAGAGACTTCCGCCCACCCAAGCCATCCCCCGCCGGAATCCTGCACATTGCAAAACAGTGGGGTATCATCAGCGAGTCAGACGTAGCAGAGAATGGTCGTCCTGTTGCCAAAAGACCTCTTCCATTGATTATGGTTGGTGACAGTATTGACGACATTATTGCTGGACATGATGCCGGAGCCGCTACCGTGTTGCTCAGGAGCGAAGGTAAAGAAGATCTCGAAAAAGATCCCAGAACCGACCTGGTCATCAGCAGGTATGTGTGAAATCCCGTACAGAATGTCGTTCCGCTGACCCTGGTCTTCTTTTATAGATTGGACGAGCTCATCGATGTGCTTGAGAAGGGCTTTGAAAGCAGACAACGATAATCATGTTATACGTGTTTTCACGAGCTGATGACACTGCAGACTGATTGAAGGCATCGAAATTTTGATCAGAGACGGTCGTGGAGACCTGATACATAAAGATATACATACTAAGCTATACACATATCGCTCAGAGCAATTCTCGTCAACGCTCCACCTGCACTTAGGTCATCCATTCTTGAGAAACCGCCCGACCCTCCCTTCCAAAGCCGAATACCACCATCGAAATAGAAATTGCAACAAACGAGAGAGCAACGCTGGTTCCTGCCATGCTTGGGGTATATAAGAAACAACGACGAAACAAAACATAAATGGAAAAGTAGAAAAACTCCGGTGGAATCCTATCCTGCATATGCTGAAAACCAGATTCGTGTCGGTCATGATAACATCAAAATGAGAACTTGATCGTTCGGCCCGAGATGAGGCTCTCAAACGGTGTTGTTCATTCGCAAATTTGAGCGCATGGCATTTCTGCGTGACTGCAAAGTTGATGTTTGGATGGGAGCGACTGACAAGAATTGTTAGCATGGATTCAAATTGTATTCTACCAAGCAAAGTATACTCACGTTTGAATGAAGGTTTACGGTCTGCCTTGGGACGACTCGGTACAACCGTTTGGTCGAATGTGATGATGGATTTTGTGAACTCGGCTGGAGGAGCAACCGAGCCAGACAGGAATGACTTTATGCTGGCGAACGTCTTTGTGCTTTGCTTGATGGTTTTCCTCGTCTCTGATTGTTCGTAGTCGTCTTCGTCTTCGTCGTCCGAGGAGATTTCTCTTTCTTCGATGGTGACATTGGGAGGAAGCGAAACCTCTTCGTAGCTGGGAAGTTCCTCATCCGAAATGTTGGAGTGTAGTGAGAATGTCGATGACATGATTGTTGAAGTGAAGATAGTATTTGGTTGTAGTTGTAGAGTAGTGGGACAAGACAGTCGAAGCACTGGTAGAACTCGGTATGATTTATGATTTCTTGAATTTGGAGATAGGATCACAGCGGAAAGGTGCTGACCGCAGCAGATGGTCAGGCAGATATATATGTAGTGATGTACACTGCGACTGCGGAGAGTCAAGCACCTTAGCAAACTTAGTGTCTCGGTCAAACACCGCAGATCCAAAACCGAGTTGCATGCCGTGCATGCCGTGCATGACGAGTGTCACGGGCGTAGTCGTAAGCCGAGAATAACAAGGACTCAAGGCACTCAGCCACCACAGCGCCGGGCAGCCTTTACGAAACACGACCGTCGGGCAGAAAGGATTCCAGCAAGCGAGCTAGTGCGAGCCCAAAACAACCTGCAAAGCAGACAAGAGGGAAAAACAACACGGACGCTGTGAGCAGTGCCCACCTAGCGACCGGAACTCGGGTTGACAGGTCCCTAGTCAAAGATGGCGGGGGGACTTGATGCCATTCAGCCCTACCTACCAAGATGACCTACCTGCACGCTTCTGCAAGCCGGATTCTGTAACTGCAGAGATCCGTATGCGTCGAAACCCAGTGGTGACGTGTTTCCCAGCTTGATCGTTCATTTCGGCCGATAGAGCCAAGGTTAACCAAGCAACCTGGAGACAGAGTGGAGAGGCAAAGACGGTGCTCTGCCCCTCGGGGAAGAGGAGCAGCTTACGAATGATCAACTTGGAATAAGCCACACGAAGATCAGAAACCGTCTTTCATAGTCCGAGTCCTGGGCGGTCACGGCGACAAGACTTTCGGGCAGCGGCTGAGGTGAGTCAGGCATCAAGGCGTACCATGGGAAACGACACCGGTCGGAAATAGAGTTGGTGGAAAGCAACCAGATCTGAATCAAGCATAAATTTCTAGCGCGAGGAGGCAGCTAAGGGTTTAGGACATGATTAAGGAGTGTTTGGTTCACGCCCTGCTTCCTTCTGCAAATGAATTAAGGCATCTCACTTACGACTTGACACTTTTCTAGAAGACTGGTCTGAAACCACTCAGGGTCATGGTCGAAGCGTTCAAGAGCCCAGCAGTTCGGTCTCCGTAGATGAAGAGCAATCCATGATTGCACAAGCTCACGTGAGAAATGTACAAGAATGAGATGTGCAACACCAGCTTGCACACGTGTTTCACTAAAACCACTTTAAGCACGAAGCCAGAGCGCGTTCCAAGACAGCACGCCAAACGCGTCTCAAGTCAGAAGCTCTCGGTTCTCTCTTCCAATCCACGTCAAGATGGCAGACCCAATTCGCACTCCAGCTGTCGAGCGCGAACCTCCATCTCTCCCTGCATCGCCATCCCCCAAGCGCGTCAAGCACGTTGAACCCGCACCAAACCTCTCAGTTGCATGTAAGTGTATATTAAAGCTTTGAAGCTCCAATTGAAGCCTACGAGTACCTTCAGCCTTCTGACCCGTCGACAGCGATCCTGAACGACCCAGCAGCCACTCCCACCCCTCAATCACCTGCACACAAACATCAGCAACCAGACATGGCTGCCGCTGCTACCCACCTCCCTCCGATGAACCTTGAACCCCCACCACCAGCACTCCAGATCAAGCTTCTCTCGGCGACAGCTCGTGCTCCTACCCGTGGCAGCGAGTTTGCTGCAGGTTATGACCTGTACGCTTCAAAGAGCAGCACTGTGCCTGCCAGAGGAAAGGTGCTTGCCGATACCGACATCTCAATCGCCGTGCCCGCCGGAACCTGTACGTTGCAGTCGTCCGCTACCCTCTCTACACATCTCTGACATGTGACACAGACGGCAGAGTAGCCCCCCGCTCTGGACTCGCAGCAAAGCACTCGATCGATGTTGGTGCTGGTGTCATTGACGCCGACTACCGCGGTCCTCTCAAGGTTCTCCTCTTCAACCTTGGCGAGACCGACTTTGCCATCAACGAGGGCGACAGAATTGCACAGCTGATCATTGAGAGAGTAAGCTGCCTCGTCAGACACTTGTCCTACTTTGATCTAACATTCGGCAGATCTACACACCAGAGGTCCTCGTGGTCGACCAACTTCCCGACAGCGTCCGTGGTGCCGGAGGCTTCGGATCCACCGGTGGTTTCGCCAACATCATCCCACCTGTCAACCCTCCCGTCAACGGAGGTGCTCCCATTAACGGTCTCTAAACGAGTGGAATACGAACTTGGCAAATCATGGGATGACCGGCGTACAAGGAAAAGCAGGAACGCTAGACAGGGGTGTATTGGAATGTTTGAAACGATTCTATCTCGGATTAGAGGCTATGTGGTGCGAGACGGTCATAATGCAAAAGGCGAATACAAAACTCACATGCTCGATCAAGTCTGGTGAACTGCGCCTTGTCCAATCTCTCCACCAGTGCCCATATTGACGACTCCGAGCTCGTCAGGTTCGACAGAGGCGTTGGTACTCAGCTCGACGTTGACTGCATGTGCCTTGAAGGCCTCAATGTCTGGAGGATATACCAAGTCTTTCCAGTTCCTGACGACCCTGACTTCAGCTGCCTTGGTAAGGCGTAGATACTTGTCGCGCTCATTGTCCTTGTCTGCCTCTTCACCAATGCCGGTGTTGAACTCCTGAGCACTCTCCATCTTTTCCAATTCCTGCTGCCTTGATTCCATGGTTTTCTTGAGTACCAAGTGCATGCTCGCAAGGACCTTTTCGGCAGCTTTTGCCAGTGGTAGCTCGGTCGCTGCTACCTCGTCCGGTGATTGCCAATGAGCAGTAGACAAAAGGTCTGCAGCAAGACATGCTTCACGTAGTCTTGCTACCATCAATGCAGCAAACATGTCGCCAGTTCCAGAGAAGAAGACGGGGAAAGCGGGTACTTTCAAGCGGAACAGACGAGGATTGAAGTCCGAATCAGCCGTAGATCCTACAATGGAGAGCTCGGGCTCTTGTCCGTCCTCGTCATGAGGGAGACGGACGGAGGTGATGATGATATGCGGGACTCGGTGCGAACGGTGGAGCACGCGAATGGCCTCTGCAAGAGATTTAAAGTCGGTGATTGTGACACCCGAAAGAAGTCTGAAGTGTGTTCGTGGTTAGTTGGAGGCCAATCGCTCAAGACAAGAAGCACATACTCGGCTTCGAACTGGTTCGGCAAGATGAGGTCGGCATCTCTCAGCAGACTCTTGTAGGCGGGCACCACTTCTTCACTGACATATATCTTGCCCTCGTCACCCATCACAGGGTCAAGTACTGTTGCCTTCAGCGTCCATTCTCTTCTCGATTTGTCTTGTGCTCCACTCACCCCAAAAGAAAGCACCAGGCTTTGTTGTCGAGGCGAACCTGGTCTCTCTGGCTATCTTGCCGACTTGCTGAACGACACCAGCACTGGGACAGTAGCCAGATAACAAGACGTCAAAGTCATTCAACCGCGATTGTTTCAAGCCCTCGTATAACTCGGCCACCTCTTCCGCAGGGGTCTTGCGTCCCTTGAACTGCTTGTATCCGGTGTGATTGCCTGGTTGAGTCAGACCTACTGTCTTTCGCATGTAGCGTGGTCATGGGCGGAAACGCACTGAATTGGACTGTGTTGATGGCCGAGACCTCACAGCCAAGAGCTTGCATGACAAAGGTGGCCATGGTGTTGCCGACATAGCTATCGTAGTGTAAGAGGCGCGATTTCGTGCTATAACGCTATCGAGGGGCTTCTTACCCATAGGCTACCTTTTGGAGCAGTTAGTCATACTGCGGGATTGCTTGATGTGCGCATCCACGTTTCTCTTACATGGCTGGCAACTGCCAAAACGTGGGTTTCTGGCACTTCGGCCATGTTTGTTGCAATGTAAGCTGGGTTGGAATGTTACTTGTTCTCTATCCTTGTGCTTCTCAAAAACAAATGAGTTCGGGAGATAAGCGATAAGGCCGGCTGACGTCGGCGGGGCTCGGCCAGGGTCATCAGAAAACAAATGAATACTCGAGTAAATCGGAGAGAAGTTGGAGGAGTGTGCGGTAAATTAACTCATTGGAATTGGTATAAAAACATTGATCATCCGATCTAAGCCTCGCTGTATGATCATCCACAGCGTGCTTCTTTCCCAGAAGCAAATCATTAAAACGCCGAAAACACCATGTCATGCCTATGTCTTGCCCTACTTTTCTGTCATGTATATGTCTACTCCTCGTCGCCAATCTGTAAAGTGTTAGCGTGTGTTGAGTCAATGCAAGAACGAATAGGCATACCTTGGGGGCCAGGTAGAATCTAAGGTAGCTGTTGTTGGCGAGCGAGTACTCGACCATGAGCGGCACGTCGGTCGACAGACAGAGCTTGACTCTGCTGGAGAGACCGCTGGCCTTGCAGAAGTTGACCAGGTACTTCAAGGAGAAGGTGAGCGAGACGGGCTCTGACAGCTGGATATCGACGTTCTGGTCCTCCTTTTCAACGTTGGTGTGCTGGCGAAGAGTGACAGATCCGGAACCAATGTCACCAGTGCAGCCGAACTTGACACCCTCTTTTGTGCATTCGATGTTGACTGATTGTTCGTGTTAGATGGGTCGGAGATTCTTGTGAAAGCTTGTGAAAACTTACCAGACTCGGAGAGAGCAGACAGATCTCTGCAGATGCGCTGGAGCTCAGCCGAAGGCAGAGTGATGGAAGCAGCGTAGTCGGTGTCGGGAATACCAAGGTGCTCCTGGTCAATGTCCATCAACTTGATGTCGTACTCGCTGATTCTGTCACTGTCGGAGCTCTCAAAGACAAGGTTGACAACATCGGGAGAGTCCTCGGCCTTGAGGGTGAGGATATCCTTGTCTTGAGCAGCGCGGAGAACCTTCTGCAGAGATACGAGGTTGATGCCGAGGGCGATGTTACGGTCGCATCTGAAGGGCGAGAAGGAGTCGGCCTTGAGCAACATGGAGACGAGGGCGACGTGAGAATTGTCCATGGCCTGGAGGCCGACACCGGAGTCGTTACATTCAAAGTTGCAGTCTTGGACAAGGTCCTTGATGGCTTCGACGACCTTCTTCAGAAGGTTGGCTTGTTCGAGACGTGCCTCAAGCACTGCGGAGTGGTAAGTCTTTGTTCCTGATGATGCGCAGCTGGCGGCTCTCTTACTGTTGATGTGTGGTGAACGGAGGTGTGATTGAAGAGGGTTGAAGACGGGGTTGACAGATGAACGATCTGGTCAAGTAAATGGAGCAATGGAGTGAGGCGAGTGTTTGCAAGTGAGAAGACGGTAGAGGGAGAGTCAAGTGGGATTGTTTGGCTGTGAAGAAAGCTAGCGCGCGTCGACCGCGTCTCTGCAGACGCGTTGTCGAATCTTGGCCTAATCCGGTCAAGATGACTTCACGAGCTCTTTCCATCATCAAACATCTAGCACATGGAAATCTTCATGTATTCTTTAGTACATCGACTCTTCCAATATTACGTGCCACAGCTCGTGCGGGTGGTCAACAAACACATGTTCAGAGCCATGCATGTGGGACTCAGTACCGTTGTTGGCTTTCGAATTCATGCAATTAACACTCCTATATCTCCATTACTCTCTCGCAACAGCGATCTCTCATGGGTGTTCTCTTGGATGCCCCTCCATATATGAGCCGCTCAGCGTGCTGTTTCCTACAGCCTTCTCCCAACGGATCTATATGGCTTTATAACAGCTGTCTGCTGAATCAAGGTCTCTGACTCGAAGCCGTATTGCGACGCCTATCTGTTGTGCCACGACGATCACAAATTTTGTACTTGACTAGCCCATCCAGAGCGAATTCGATCCACAAGGGGGCCTTGAGACCGGCTGAAGCCTCAAAATGTGGCTTGCAGGTGGCGCTTCTAATACACAGCGCATGCTCATGGTCGGCGCAAGGCACTGGGCTGGCGAGATGGTTGCTCTTGTAGATGTAGTTGTGGGAGGAAAGACGAATGAAGCTGAGAAACTGGCTGTTGTGCAATCGTCTGGAGCGGGGGCTGTGGGCGCGATGACGATAGAGAATTGATCATGCGCGGACAAGACCGTAGAACAGAGTCCAGGTAAGGACGAAACTCATGAGACCTCCAAAGAGGTCACCGATCCATAGATCGGCGATAGGCGAGTGGAAGTATGACTTGGCCTGGACGTTGGCGCGGAGGGAGAAGATGAGTAGAGAGACGACCAGAGAGCCGAGGGCGTAGAAAAGGAAACCAGGGAAGGACTCAAGGCCGAGAACACCAGCGGCAACACCGAAGAGAGAGGCAGTCAGGGAACGGATGTTGGAGACGGTCTGTTGGGGGTCAGCTGTGGCTACGGGATGGGACGAGTACGTGTCTCTTTACCCTCGCATTGTGCATCATGCTCTCCTGCACGACCGGGTTGATGGCAAGTTCTCTTTCGTCCAGCATCTTGTGTATGGCTTGAAGCGTATAGCTTGAAGCGATTGTTTGACGTGAGATGTTGTGGAGTAGAGACGCAAGCAGGGTATGTAGCTTCCTCGTTCACGTTGGCGGCCTCGAAGTTAGCTCCTTCTCCACACACGGAGTATTGCGGACCGAACATGTTCCCAGTGCTTGGCCATGACCCCGATTAAGGCCGCCATCGAACCCAAGCACGAGACTCGGACCCGACAATCATGAGACAGTTTTTGTCGTGCTATCTCGTGGGACGCCTTTCACATGCGACGGTTCTTGTGTGACTGCTTGACAGAATGCACTGCTCGAAGGCATCTCTCTGTCGGCAGTTGGATGATGTAGAGTTTCACGTTGCGACTGAGATCACTAATGTTCTTATTGATCTGGTTTATAGACACGGTGAGCGGTACAGTATCTGGATGCATTCATGAATATTCGAAGCGAAGAGGGGGCTGTTTCGAATATGCTAGATAGGCCATCTAAGAAGTCGGAAGAGCGTCCTCGGCAAAGCACATGATGGAGGATGGATGTTGGCGAAGCATGACGAAGGAACGGCTGGAGACGGGATCGCGCAAAGCCGTCCGCAAATCCTTGAAACTGTCGTCGTCGTCCAGCGTGCCCGTTGGTCTTGCTTTTCATCATCACAAGTCGTCGTCCAACTGCCAAACATAAACACGCTTTTTACCATCTACAAGAAACGCCCTGCGCTCCACGTCGTTCCGTTCCCAACTACTACGACACCAACACCAGCCGCGCACAGCATCCCTAGCCTCGCAGCAGCTTTTTCCATCCCTTCGATGCGCCGGCACGCGACCACGACCCTCTAGTCCCTCGACCGTCATGGCCTTCAATTTCAACTGGTCTCCGCTCATAGGCGACACCTCGCGTGCTCGCGAGATGCTCACCACCGCCTTGAACAAATCTCCAAAGCCTCCAATCATCGTTGACGACATCATCGTCAATGAGCTGAATCTAGGTTCTGTCCCGCCCGAGCTCGAAATCCTCGAGATTGGCGACCTGGCTGAAGACCGCTTCCGCGGCATCTTCAAGATGTCGTACACTGGCGATGCCTATCTCACCCTCAAGACTCGCGTCCAAGCAAACCCGCTAAACACCTCGTTATCCACAAAGCCCGCCTTTGCCTCGCCTCAGCCTTTGGCCGCCGCCTCGGGTCTGACCATCCCCATTCAGATCACCCTGTCCGACATTCGCTTGTCTGGCTTCGTCATCCTTGTCTTCTCCCGCCAAAAAGGCATTACACTGGTCTTCCGCAATGATCCTCTCGAGTCTCTGAAAGTCTCCTCCACCTTCGACTCGATCCCCTTCGTCCGCAACTACCTACAGAAAGAGATTGAAGCACAACTGCGCGTCTTGTTTATGGACGATCTTCCAGCCATCATCCACCGACTTTCCCTTCGTGCTTTCGTACCAGAATATCGCCAGGCACAAGACGAGGAAGCAAAGGACCCTGCAGACGCTTCAGAACGACCCATCGACCCCCTCGCAAGCCCTCCACAAGACCCTGTCGACTCATGGGCTGACAGCTTCGACCCTTCCCCTTTCTCCCTCGACTCTTCTTCCGAGACATACGCATCCTTCTCTCAAAAGAACCTCCTCCGCCTTGCTGCCTTGAGCGAGTCACAACAAACACTCTCGCTTTTCACTCCTGCCATTCGCGACACCGTATTCCGCGCGTGGGCCAGTTCAAAAGATTCTCAAGACTCGTCAACCGTTGCTACACCACTTGCCCGCCCGAATCCCTTGTCCCGTATACATTCATCCATCGGCACACCCAAGTCATGGTCGTCGGCCTCGTCTGATGTTTCCGATGCCCCAACACACTCCAGCAGGCCTTCTCTCTCCAGTCTATCTACATCATCGACAGTCTACTCTATGGGTACCACCAGGTCAAGGGCGCATGCTGCCAAGAAGAGAAAGAACAGAGTCGTCAACCTGCGCAAGACGGCCCCGGAGGATAACAACAACGACGCCGAAAGTGTTACGACCAATGCCAGTGAAGAACTCGCCCCTAGCATTACTCTCACCGAACCACCAGTATCTCCTCGTCGGGTCCCAAAGCCCGAGCCAGAGGTTGTGCAGAAGACACCAACCTCGCACGTCAAGTTTTCTGGTTCACAAGAACAACCAAAGCCGACTTCAGGAACTCAAACACCGACACCAGCTTCGAAACCTCAACGTCCCACCTTGTCTACAATGCAGACACAACCTCTTTTCAAGGACAAGAAGAAGGCAGAACCGGCAGTTCGCTCTTCTTCTACGTCTCGCTTGCGCTTCAACTCTGAAGGCTCTACCGGTGGCATTCTAGAGCAAGCCTGGATGATGAAGATGACCGCAGAGGTGACCCGAAGAGTACAAGAAGAAAAAGCCACAGGTGGTGGTTTCTGGCACCAACCCGAGGAGCCGGAACATCCGCCCCCAGCTTACGCTGCATGATTATTTCCATTTTCCCTTCTCGACCGTCTGTCATAGAGGTCCATTGTATTTTTAGTTTGTCTAAGCGCGGAGTTCTTGGGTGTATGGTCGCATGGCATGTCATTTTACGAGATGGGCTGGTTCACACGATTCACAGCGAGTGTGTTTTTAAAAGCTTTCGTTTTGGATTTATGGTAGCAAATCCTATCAATTTCTTCTCTACCAGTCATAAACAATGTTCTCAGAGTGTCACGATCTGCGTAAATTCTCGAGTAATGATTGATCTTGTAATTATCCAGGCTTACTCGTCCTTATCCAGAATGGCATTGACAGCTGCAACCTTGTCTTCGGCCGTCTGCTTCTTGTCTGTCCTCGAACCGACTCTGATATCGCTCTGGATTCTTACCACGCCATTTTCATGCAGCAATGAATGTGCTTGGCCAATCACTCGCATAACATCGTCCCATGGACCCTCTGCGTTTTTGTGAATCAGCCGTGCGACAATGTTTATATTATCATGTCGAAGAGTACTTACCGACTGTTGTTCCAGCAGAGTGCATGTGATACACGAGACCGCTCTTCTTGAGTAGGCGTTGGACTTGAGAGACCTCTTTGGAAACGGAAGCGGTGGGTGTGCCCAGCGGTATCAAGCAGAAATCTACAGTCTGTCAGGCTCAGCTGTTCAATTAATCATCAATTTCTCGAACTGACCTGCAATACACGCTGGCGGAGTAGCAAGATCTAGAAGCTGGTTGTCTGACATTTTTGTGTTGTCAACGATAGAGTGTGTGTTGGTGGTGCGGGCGGAACTGACGACGTCTTGAGGTGGAGGCTTCGGCTCGACAACTCTCTCCAAACAATCTCCAAATTCAACCCGACTTTCATGCTTTCCTTATAGTATATTACATTTCAACACCAGTAGATTGACCAAGCGCATTCACTTCCGCGTGTTCAGCATGTCACGATTTCTATTGGGCTAGTCTCATATTTTCTCTTTCGATCCTTTCCGCCAACTGCTCGAGAGCAGATCCAATTTGACTGATGATAGCCCACATCGTGTTTCCACCAAACACTCGAGCCCAAATCCTTAGCACTATCGTGCAGAGTTGAGAGGGTTGTAAAGCAGAAATCTCCAGGTTTGACCTGACTCCTAGTTCCTCCAAATCAACTGATTCGCGGGTCTCTTCTACCAAGGCACGCACCCAATCCAGGATGATGATTTCGTGGGCTAGGTGAATGGCAGTGTCAGCTTTCGTTGCAGAATTCAGACAGTCAAGCAGGGAGACACACCTGTTAATGGCTCTTTGCCAAGAGTTTCCGCCACAGTTTGCAGCCATTTGGACAAGAACACTGCACTTTCTAGTCCACAGAGGGAATGCTGACAGCTCCAGAAGAACATTTGGCTGCGCGAGACGTATTGGACACCCATATTGACCGGTAAACTGAGCGCATGCGTGACGTGCAGCAACGCAGTAGTCAAATGAGGGCCGCGCTTCAGAGCTGGAACACCAATCAGTGCTGTAGCAATCTGAGCCGGATCACGAGTATCGAGTCGTCTATATGAGCCAAGATCCAGATGCAAGCGGACAGAAGCTAGCGTGAAGAACGCCACTGAGGTGAAGGGCAGCGGTCCATCGGGATTTTGAGGGTCGAGAGTCGAGCCAGGTGCTCGTTGCCACACATTCTTCCATCTCCGCAATGCATCTCTATCGAAAAAGCGTTAGTGGCTGGTGCTGCCTCCAGCGGTATGATGAGACTTACTCCATCTCATCCAAGTCATCTTTGCGAAGAGCAGCTCCTGCGGTGATGCTCAGCTGCCGAAGAAGACACGTCCTTTGTATGAGCGCCTGCAAAAGAATAAAATTTGCCAAAGGTGACAAGCGAGACAGTAGACTCTGCACTTCAGAGACCTGGGTTCGACTCAAGAACGCATGAAGTGCGTCCTGAAAACCTAGATCAGGGTGCCTGGAACGAGCCCGAGTCAGCTGCCACTCTATGGCATCAGGGGCGTCCCACTCTGCAGTCGAGCAGGGCATCTGAAGTTCAACTTCATTGTTGAGCATCACAGGCGGGAGGTTGTATGCCACCGTTTGTACATTGAGGTAAGCGAAAGCTATCATCTTGACGCGCCGAGCTCCCTCGATCAAAATCCAGTCGTACCAGTTCTGATCGCTTGCAGAAAGGTCTTCGTGCATACCGTCCTCACGCAAGCAACGAGCAAGAATACTTTGCAAACCAAAGGCATCACGCAAAAGCTCCGACTTCCAATCCCAGGATGAAAATGCGATCAACATGACCAAGGTTCGAATCATATCGATACGCTGTTGCTGGCTAGTCAAGTCAGGGCCATCTGCGAGTGTTGGAGGCATAGGAGAAAGGGGCGAAGTATGGCAATCGCCCGCTAAATCTTGCTTCCTAATCTTCTCAAGAGCGATCGCCTTCGAGGCCTTGTAAAGCGCCAGGCCATTCCTGGATTCGAATCGATACTGCGCACCGATAGCAGCAATGATAAGAGCCAGCTCTGGAGGTGTATAGTCAACACGTAGTGTTGGTATATGTACGAGAGGGTAGTGTTTATGGAACTGGTCCACGAAGCTTTTGTAGTATCTTGAGAGCGTATAATGCGACGGCAAAGCGAACCCGGTCAAGATGCTTTCGAAAGGCTCTAGCAAATGTTTGAGGCTTTCTCTTCGATCCTCAGATATCGTCCAAGACAGCTGCCGTGAGGCAGGGTTATTGATCACCTCTAGTGTTCGTCAGAAGAGATCGCTATTTGCCAGATACCCTCGTACCTGGATGAGAAGCCCCAACTGCCAGAAAAGCACGGTCTCTAGAAAGGATATGATTTGGGCTCAACTGTGGCATGGATACAACCCCTTGCGCGTGACTTTCAGTTGTTGTAAAATCAAGGTTGTTGGTGTTGATAATATGATTATTCACGCCTGCCAATTCCTCCACCGTGAAAGGGAAATTGAATATGTTCGAGCCATCAGAATCCAGGGTTAGGCCTATACTGTCGACAAAGTCTGCAAAATCCTGTAGGGGATTGAGATGGCCATATTGTTGAATTTGACGCATCGATGTGTCCACTAAGACGGCTGGGTATCAATGAGAAATTCTATGCAAGGAGCATAGGCCTTCGACGTACCAGAGTCATCTGTAGGAGACAAACGAGCAACTGATTGTGCAACATCAACGGCTGAGGCACACACCGAGGTGCAATTGCCATAACGTCTAGCGCTGATCTGAGCCGAAGTATCCCGTGGAGAGCGTTCAGATTCGTGATCAAAACCAGCCTGAGGGTGTTGTACAGGTCCCGAATACTCTTCCGAGGAAGGAGTCGAATGTGAAACAACTTCATGTCTTTCTGGTATTGTCTCATCCGCTTGCTCTGATAGAGGTTGCCCACCATGTGAAATTCGATTGTGTCGCTTCAGGAGATCTAATCGTGTAAATGTATGCCCACACGGACAGGCAAACGGCTTCTCTTTGGTGTCTTTTGGTTGGGTCAGTGTTGAATGTGTCCGATACATGGACATCACGATGTGCTTACGAGTCCTGACATGGCGTTGGAGATGCTCATTTCGAGCAAACTTTCTTTGGCAAAAGTTGCAACTAAAACTCTTTGCGATGCCTTTTTCAATACGCGTCATATCTCGATGAGGCTGGTTCCATTTATGCTGAGAATTATAGACACGATGGTTGATCAGGTAGGCAAGTATGTAAATTACGACGTGCAAAAGGTTGGAGAAACTTGTAGCTTGAATTGGGGAAGTTGGAGATCGGCAACATCCCCGGCCTCGGTAGCAGGCTGTCTCCTTGATCCGAACTGACCAGAAATTCTTCATACCAATATCGTACTCGAGTAGCATCCTCATTGCTTACTACGATATGCTTCAACCTCGATCTCCACCAACATTGGAGGAAAAGCGAGTTTGGGAACGCTCAAAGCGGTCCAGATAGGACGGTGTCCAGGGATGCGGTTTTTGAGCTTCTCAACGAAGTATTCGAAGTGGTTGGCAATATCCAACTGATAGCTTCGAATCAGGTAGACGTCTTCCCAACCACGTAATCCTGCCGCTTGAAGCACACGGTCAACGTTGTCAAAAGCATTGTCGATTTGCCCTTGCCAGTCATCGCTGTCCAGATTGCCCTCGCTGTCCCACCCGCCCTGCCCAGCGCACTTGACAACATCACCCACGATCACAGCTTGTGAGTAATGACAAGCATCACTGTGCTTCTGGCCGGCCCCCTTTTCGTTGAAGTATTGCAGTGTCGACATTTCGATATTATGCCTGTTCTGGTTAGACCTTTCAAGCTGTCATGATTCTTGCTGTGAGGAAACTAACTGTTTAATGATGATAGCTATGGGGATAGATCCGTTTTATCTCGATATAGGTGTTGATGAATGAAACCCAACAAGAGAAAATGGATGCCATTTATATATCTTATGTTGCTGTAATACCCCAAATTCACTTCTCCAAATCATGAACCATGATCTCCAATTCTTCAATTCTCCAACCATGCTTACAAGTCTATGCCGAAGTCTATCCCTTAGCCAAAAATGCTTTTCATGGTTAGTTTTCGTATGTATGCCACAAGCGGCTGCGGAGAATGACATAGAAATAGTCGAATTGGGAGTTAGAAGTTACATTGGTCTGAAGGAACGTTTGGGGAAGCGGGTCATCATGAATCTCTGCCGTCTTTTTCTAACAACACCATCTTCAGAACAAATTCGTAGCATCTCACCAGCGACAACATGACCGGCGTAGTGTACTCAAAATTCCCGCATGAGAAACTCCGCTCAATCCAACAATCCGACTCTCATAAGCCACTAACACTGGAATATATCGCAGAAGGCAATGCCAACATTGTTTACACCTTTAAGCCCATCGCCGACGAGCCAGTCAACCTGGGCGTCCGACAAAAACTCTTACGACTGAGAAAGGACAAATCATTCATTCAGTCAACCCAATCACAATATATCACCTTTCAACGAGAATTTCTCCCGTTGTTCCGCCCCGAGAATATTGTCGAGCAGACTTTGATCACGCTGGATGAATCACTTATCGAATCTCTCAACCAAAGGCTTGCAGAGCATGAAAGCACAGGGGCTCGTAAAGACGTTCGGCATGGTGACAGACTGGCTGTTGATGATCACGGCTTATTGATGACCGACATGACCGCTCAACATGGCGAGTTTCTGTTCGAGATCAAGCCCAAATGGCTACAGCAATCGCCCGATGCGCCGCGAGACTCGATCCGATGCAGGACCTGTGCATTGAGGATGCAGAGGGACCACATGAAGGCTGGAGGTGCCGTGATTCCGACACGAGGCGGCTTCTGTCCCCTTGGTCTCATTGATGTTGATATTGAAGAAAGACGAAGAGCTTTTAGGAACATCATCGAAGCACAAGCCAATGAGCTATCACATACGACAGGTAAGTCTACACCCTTGATTATACACACTTGTCTATTTCTTTGTCTTGTTCGCGTTCACGGCGCTAGAGAATCTGCCCAATATGAGTTAACATTGGTAACAGTCGGAGAAATCGTGAATTATCTCGCGGAAGAAGGGTACCAAGTCCTGAGCGATCTTCGCAAGCACCAAGCACAGTTTGACAAACACGGACTGTTGGGTCGCGATCCGTGAGTTCTTTGTTGAATTCCACCAGTTGACCTTTCTAATGGTAAACAGTGAGGACATCTCTGACGACTATTCGAAAGCCATGACACTCCGTGACTGCATGTTGTTCGTCAAAGGCTCTTTAAATGCATTTGCCAATACAGCAGATATCCGTCTAGCAGACCTGGACTTCAAGCATGCCCACCCAGACAAGGTTCAGAAATGGAAGAGTACCGAAAGAACTCTCGTAGATCAAGGCTGGTACACAAGCACTGAGGTCGATGAGGGGTATGAGCCCCGGTGTTTACTTACTCGAAGGTCACTATGAACCATTTAGGCAGTGCTGCCGGAACATAGCCAGGTTCTTTGTCTGCATCACCAGAAGTTCACTGAAAGGTCGAGGCGAGTCGGTCCGTGGAACTCTGAGATGCGTGTATATCCTGGGCCTTGGCAAATTCTGTGGTAGACGACTATCTCATTTGAGTGAACGGGGCCTGTTCGGCAGGCATCAATTGGAGCAGACGAAGCCTGATAATACACAACTGATCATTTTGCCTGACAACCACTTTTCGGTACTTGGGTACGGGGACTGCAGGCACGGCTGCGGAGATATGCATTGATAATCACATGCGTTTTGAAGAATCGCTAAGCCTTGCTCATTCATAAGTACAACAACTCGTGGGGAACTGCGGCTTGAACTGGTCGTGCGACATGATCATTGCTATCCTTTCAGCAACGAACAGTAATAACACTTGGTTTTGATCATTATGCTCGAAGCTGGGGTGGTTGAATACACTGCTCATGTTTCGTTGACTTGTCTCGGAATTCCAGGTGTAACGCGAGTCCCAATAGACCGACCGTTCGGTCTTTCCTCTTGTACCTTGACTAGACATGACCACGCCATGGATGCTGGCCTGTGGATGGCGAAGCCTTTGCGCGCAGCCTTCCGATCCTTCTGCCGATGAGCTAAAAGGGAAATAATTGGCACGTCATGTGGTAAAGACTGAGCCTACTCTGCCCACCTGTCTTGGCGGCCGCGCCTGCATTGATATAAGAGCTTCGATTGTTGCCGAATCTCAAAACTCGAGAAATATCCCTGCTTCAGTCCTGATTCAAATTCAAACCAATTAGCTCCCCTAAGACTCCCATCGTGGCCTTGCCAACACCTCGCCTGAGAGACTCCGACATCCATCCAGCTTTGACACCTCTTACCTACACGCCAATCATGACTAGTTTCGCCCAGCACCCAGACACTGCAACACCAAGCACACCTCATTTTGTCGTTCAAGACCCTCATAATCAGCGATATGTACCGGCTCAGTACGACCATCAACCGATATCGAGCCACCAGCAATTCGCACCACAGACGCAGCCGTACCCAGTCCAAACCCAACATTACCAGCAGCCGCGCTTCGCATATCAGCCAGAACAACAACCAGCAACGATACATGCCAGCCAGCGTCCCGCCTACCCTGCGGTACCTTCCTACGGACCATCGCCGGGTGGGTCTGATCATGGTCAACAGCTCCGACCTGTGCTGGATCAGAGATACAGTCAATCAAGCTTCCGGTCTGCTCGAACCCATAGATCGACTCGTTCAGCAGACTCTGATCGATCTCAAGACTCAACCAAGTCGTATAAGTCGTCTCGTTCGCACAGATCTCATCGTTCTCACCACAGTACGAAGGACGAGTCCAAGGATCGCAGAAAGAAGAGAGATCTAGACGCCAGACCAACCATGGGAGACAGCGTAATGCTCGTGGTTAACCACTTTCGAGACATGCTTTCTAGCGACACTCGAAGTAGACGCTGATTGTGTCGGTCAGGAGGAAATATTACTTGGGCCGTGGATTGAGGATGAGGATGAGGCATGAGTTATGATAACCTGGTTTTTGAAAGCTGCTAGATTGTTATCGAACATATCTACATTCTTTGTTTCCGAACGCTGTTGATCTGATCCTTTGTCATGTACGTGCGTACCGTTCGGGTGCCAGATACACTATACTCGTGTTGTCCGTCTCTCAATCGAGTTTGTACAGCAGCAGACGTAAGTTTGGCTTGTCGTTGACTGTGTGGACGATGGCGGTCTCTTCGAAATCATCGACGACCCTAGAAGTACTCCGTAGGTAGATACTGAACGTGAATGCTAGAAGGCGAGTGTGTTCGGTGGTTCAAAGAAATGTCCGTGCGTTTGACGCTTCTTTCAGTTGTTTCTCTCACCAAGATTTGGCGAGGAGACCCTTCCCTAAAGCCGCCCGGATTCCAAGCTCGTTAACCGGAGCTTTGCTGCCGTTGATTTTGCTGAGATCACTGAATTCGAATCGCGCTAGCCGCGCTTGAGCGTGCGTGTGATCCTGGGCCTTCACTCCCATTCCTTTATAATCTAGCTTCCCCCCACCCACTTTACCTCTCTCAACTCCATACCACGCTCTTATCCAAAACATCAACCAAAGTCGTCAGACTATCTATTCCATCAACACAACTTCTTAACTCAACAACAACAACTCATACATCATGTCTGGACGTAAGTTATCATCGTATCTATTCACTCATCATCGCCGCTCTCCCGCCGCCGTCACCGTCGTCGACGCCTTCTGACAGTGGGAGCGCGTCGTCGCGTCGGCTTTCGTCGGCGCCCTCTCACTCCACCATCACAACATCTCCTTGACCTTTGACTAACATACTATCACAGGTGGCAAGGGTGGCAAGGGTCTCGGAAAGGGTGGTGCCAAGCGTCACCGCAAGATCTTGCGCGACAACATCCAGGGTATCACCAAGCCCGCTATCCGTCGTCTCGCTCGTCGTGGTGGTGTCAAGCGTATCTCTGCCAGTAAGTTTTGCTCACTCACTTCATGCCCAAGACGCGTCGCTAATCCACACATTAGTGATCTACGAAGAGACCCGCGGCGTCCTCAAGACCTTCCTCGAGGGTGTTATCCGTGACGCTGTTACCTACACCGAGCACGCAAAGCGCAAGACCGTCACCTCTCTTGACGTTGTCTACGCCCTCAAGCGCCAGGGCAGAACTCTCTACGGTTTCGGTGGTTAAACGCCTCTACACAACATGGTTACCGCCTCTGGTTCTCTTCTTTCACGAACTTCTTTGATACTACTTTGCTTTTCACACTCAATCGGCGCGGGAATATGTGAGCATGCCTTTGATGCAGCCACTGGGATATGGGTTCACGGAGTTATCATGGTACATGGGTCATGAGCAAAGGGGAATGCTCTTCTTCATATGAAGGAATGTCTATCAAATCACATGAATCAAGCATGAATGGCACATCGCCGTCATGAATTATCAACTTCAAATCATCTCCAGCGCTCTCGTGACATATCGCGTGCCTCTTATCTCCCTTCCATTCTTGAAATGGTTATGTGACCGTGGTTAGTTGTCTTGAGTTCTTGGACTCTAACAATGTCCTGAGACGCCAGTCGTGATAGATCAAAGCATTCACTCCATCTCAATCTCTTAGAACAACGCCCGAACGCCTTTGCCATGCAATCCCAGTGGATATCCCCTTCTTCCTTTTCAATCGTACACGGTAAATGCGATTCCCAAATCAAGAGACTCATGCATCAGCACCCTCCTTCTTGAGTTCCTGTCCCAACCTGTACTTGGGCTCCATGAGACCAATCTGTATTGCGACTTTCGTTAGCAAAGGCTCTTCTCGTGGCCATTGTTCGCTTCCATGCTTCCGTGCTTCCATCTTTCCCATTCTCTTGTTTTCAGACCATACAGGCCAGCCTTGCTCTTTCGCTTTGTATCGACTCACCATGCTAAGCAACCTCCAAGCGGGCTCACTCGGCTGAGCACCCACACCCAACCAGTACTTTGCGCGATCAATGTCGAGCTTGATATCCTTGAACTTCTTCGCCGTCTCGCTACTGTCGATGGGTGTTTTCGGGATGGGGTCGTATGTGCCGAGGACTTCGAGAGGTTTGCTGCCGCGAGCGGTTCTGTAGATTCGCGCTTCTTGTTAGACTCGTGTTTTTTCCTTTTCTTTTCTCTGATTCTGTTTCTTTCCGGGGGGGAAGAGTATGAGAGGGGGAGGAAGTAGAGAGATGGGCGTGAGCTGTGGTGGGGGCTTTTGCGCGAAGGGTATAGGCGTACCGGGCGTGGGCGACGACGATGTTGTAGAAAGGTGCGTGGCGCTTGCCAAAACGCGCGAGACGGATCTTGAGGACCATGTTGTGTGTTGTAATGTGCTTTGTTGCCGCCAAATCAGATGTTTCGTCGACGATACGGCTTTCTTTCTGCGGAGACTCGTAGGTACGCCGCTGCAAAGACGACTCCGGGAAACCTGCCAAGACCAGCCGACTACTCGAGTACGAATGAAGGAGAAGAACAGCATTTCTTTTCAACCGCCATCAGCTTCACTTGCACTCTTTACTTTTGCTCTCACTTTACTTTCATATATCCCTTTCACTTTCGCATACACATTCACTTGTAATCTTCACGTGATCTTTTGTTCATGTCTTCATACTCGTGATTACCGAGATTATAGTACAAGCTTGAGCTGCGAAGCTCCTCGAAAATGGGTATAGCATCCATACCCCTAACTCCATGCTATGCTATGCTTTGGCGGTATGCGCCTTCCTTTCTAGCTCAACCCACGGTTCTCACTACTGGGTAATGTAGATTAGTACCAATTCGAATATCGAGCAGAGGGTAAAGGAGGGTACTTACAAGACTGAATGTCATTCTCAATTTTCGTCATCCGTGCTTGTGCGCTCGCCGCCATGCCCTCAACTCTGGTCCTGAGAGCCTTTACTGTCGGATCGAGGCCCTTGAAGGTATCTCTAGTAAAGTTTTCTAGCTTGCCTAGTCGAATCGTCAATCCCTTGAGTTGATCGGGCGCGCCGAATGTGGCACGCCACTGGTTCTCCATCATTCGCACCAGCTCCTCTGTGGTGACCGAGTTTAGGCGTCCCTCGTGCCTTTGCAAGAGGTCGACGTGATTCTCGAGCAGCTGGCTTGTGTAGGTCGAGCTTGATTTCAACTCTTCCATCTCTGTTTTGGCTGATGACCTCATCTCTTCCACGTAAAGTCTCATGCTTCTGCCAAGTTCCTCGATCATTGTCTTTGTACTCCTCTCGTGGTCGTTTAAAGTGGACCTGAGGTTCTGGATGTGTGTTTGCAGATCCTTCCAAGCATCAAGGTCCTCGAGCTCTTTTCTGATGTCTCTCACATCGTTTCCAGAATTCCTTTGCATTTCGTCCAGCTTTGTGTTGAGCTCTGATATCTGCCCACTCATCATTTCGTCCTTGAATTCGTTCTCGTCGGTGATCCTTTCAGCGGCCCTCTCGATCTCATCCAGTCTTGAATCGTGATTGTCTAATTCTGCCTCGACTAGACCTAGTCTTGATTCGTTGCTGTCCAGTCTGGATACGAGCTCATGGAAAGCAGGAGTTGGAGCAACAACAGCAGCGACCGCAGGAGATTGACGGTTTGCTAGCGATTTGTGTTGAAGTTCGAGACTCTTCAAAGCTTTGTGAGCAGTCGCCGCAGCATCTTCGTTCTCTTCCAGCCTAGGGAGAACGTCTAAATTGAGGGTCCGCTGCAGCGTGTTGACGTCGGCTTTGAAAAGTTCAATCTTTGAAGTGTGCTCTTTGTGCTCTCCGTCGCTCTTTCCGATGTGATCGTCTAAAGTGGTTTGGATACTGCTGATGGCCTGAGCGTTCTCCTTGTGCTTAGCTTTGTTTTTTTCCATGTAATCCTCCAAAGCAGAACATCGAGTTCTGAAACTCAATCTGTCCTTAACAGTCTGATCTTGCAGAGCTTTGTGGTTCTGGACAGCTGAACTGATAGTACTACTTGTCGCTCTGTTAACTTCCTCGATCTTTGCCATGCGGTCCGTCATACGGTTTAACGCATATTGCTCTGGTCTCTGGGCGGAATTGGCTTCGTCCTCTAGACGTCTGTCCACAACGCCTAATCTTCTCTTCATCTCGCGATTCTCAGACTTCATCTCCTGAAGCTGTTCTTTAAGAGAATCGAGTTCTGTTCGAGGAACACAGTTTTGATGAGAGGTTGAGCTCTGTCCTTGCAGTGCGTCTAATAACAACTTAGTGGCCGTGGCAGCCTGTGCCTCGGCTGCTTCGTTATCACTCCGAGCCTGGGTTAGTCTGTGGGTTGATTGTAATCTGAGAGCTGGAAAGTCTGTGTGCTTGGGTGCCATACTCTCGAAATCGCCTTGCACATTACTGAGATGTTGAGAGGTCTGGTTACGATTGGAAATAGCCAAGACGAAGCTTTCGAGCGCTTTTGGGATGGCTTCCACGTTATTGAGGGTGGGAACATCGTATCCATTCCTTGTGGATGGTGAACGTGATTGAGGTGTGCCGTATCCGGCCAGTTCGGCTCCATTTTGTAGTGACATGGATGATCTTCTTGAACTTGGATTGGAGCCGTTCACCCTTTCAAAGTGACTGTTGGCTGTGTATCCTGAACTCTGATCGTAGCGAAGTATCTTTCTAGAATTCCCTTTGGGATCTGGAGAGCGTCCGGAATTACGACGCTTTAAGTTGTCGCTGAACATGCTCCAATTGGGCCTCTCGGGCTGTGTGAAGTCAGAACCATGGGTGTGTTTGAGGGGTATTGAGTGAGTTGTGATGATAAGAGTGGGGATGGTGCGAATGTGGGAGACAGAAGTGAAAACAGGAAAGAAGGAATTGAGTAATGAGTAGTGAAAGCATAAGTGAGGAGTTGACAAGTGAAGTGAGAAGATCTTGTACCAGGATGTGAACAGCACGTGAAGTGGTGAATAAGGTGGACATTGGTGTGTGAAAGTGGATTGGTATACAAACTTAGAAAGTAACTTACTGCCGTCAAGCTTAAGTGTCAGGATGAATTGGTGCTGTTTGCAAGCTCATGTGCATCAACACCAGCACCGGCATGGGCATGCAACAAAAAAGCGGGACTGAAGCGGGAGTTCGTTGGACGTGGAGAACTGGCAGCCGATGTTGCACGACAGGTGCTCGACAGTGAATGGGGTTGAAGAAGTAGGGCAGAAAAGGTGAAAGCGCGTGCAGTTCACTCGATGGTGGGATCTTTGCAAGTATTAAAATACTTATCGAAGAAGACTTGGTCCGTGGGTGGCTTGAGGTTAGAGATGGAGAGGTGGGATAGGTACCTAGGTGACTAATGATCAATTTACCCTTGAAGAGGAAAGAGCGATACGCAGCAGACAAGTTGATTAATTGCCTGGCGGATCTTGTCCCCCGACTAAAATGGCAGTGGCGCGTTGGTGATGGGCAGGAAACACGTCGGGTTGAGCCGAATGGAGATGCGAAAGACGCGGAGAGTTGCAGAGTGACAGGTCTGAGGAGCTGCAGCTTGTGATCTGTCGCATCCACCACAATTCACTTCCTCGTCATATTCCATCCAGCCGTCCTTGTCAATTGAGCTTTTCTATTTCCGGCCCCAAGCTCGAACAGAAACACAAGTCAAAGTCGTCGCGACAAGCATCCAGAGACGTAGTAACAATGGCGGCGCAAATCTCGACCATCGCCGAATCGAAAGAGGTGCGCGGTCTCAACCTCATCGCCGCCCACTCGCATGTTCGCGGTCTAGGTGTTCAGCCAGACACGCTGGCCCCCAAGCCCGCCGCCGAGGGTCTCGTTGGCCAACAGAAGGCACGCAGGGCAGCTGCTGTCATCCTCCAGATGGCTCGCGAGGGCAAGATCGCCGGCCGAGCTGTACTCATCGCAGGACCGCCATCTACCGGAAAGACTGCTATTGCCATTGGTATGAGCAAAGGATTGGGCGAGGATGTGCCATTCACCATGTTGGCCAGCAGCGAGATCTTCTCGCTTGAGATGAGCAAGACCGAGGCGCTGGAGCAGGCCTTCCGTAAGAGCATAGGAGTTCGCATCAAGGAAGAGTCGGAAGTCATCGAGGGAGAAGTCGTCGAGATCCAGATCGACCGCAGTGTAACAGGCGGCAACAAGCAGGGAAAGCTCACCATCAAGACGACCGACATGGAGACTCTGTACGACATGGGCACCAAGATGATCGACAGCATGACCAAGGAGAAGGTCCAGGCCGGCGACATCATCTCCATCGACAAGGCCTCGGGCCGCATCACCAAGCTCGGCCGCTCCTACACACGCTCGCGCGACTACGACGCCATGGGCCCTGACACCAAGTTTGTGCAGTGCCCCGATGGCGAGCTCCAGGTCCGTCGCGAAGTCGTCCACACCGTCTCCCTGCACGAAATCGATGTCATCAACTCGCGAACTCAAGGCTTCCTCGCCTTGTTCAGTGGTGACACTGGCGAGATCAGATCCGAGGTCCGCGAGCAAATCAACACAAAGGTCGCCGAGTGGAAGGAAGAGGGCAAGGCTGAGATTGTGCCCGGTGTTCTCTTCATTGACGAGGTCCACATGCTTGACGCCGAGTGCTTCTCGTTCATCAACCGTGCCCTCGAAGACGAACTGGCACCCATTGTCATCATGGCCAGCAACCGCGGTCAAACTCGCATTCGTGGCACTAGCCACATCAGCCCTCACGGTCTACCTCTGGACTTCTTGGACCGTCTCGTCATTATCAGCACCCAAGCATACTCGCCCGACGAGATCAGAGAGATTTTGAGCATTCGTGCACAAGAAGAGGAGGTGGACGTATCGGCTGATGCTCTTGCTCTCCTGACCAAGATCGGCCAAGAGACCGGACTAAGATATGCCAGTAACCTCATCACCACTTCACATCTGCTGGCGCAAAAGCGCAAGGCAAGGGAGGTCGAAGTGATGGATGTCCAGAGGAGTTTCGAGCTATTCTATGACCCGAACCGCAGCATGAAGTTTGTTGCAGAGTTTGAGAAGAGATTTATTGGTGATGAGGGAGGTGTTGAGTTGGGTGGCATGAACGGCAACCCTGATGCCATGGAGATTACTGCCTAGACCTGCAATGGATCAACAGGTGAGACGATTGCATGTTAGGGGCGTTCAAGGAGTCACAAAATGATCGGAATACCAAGGCTAGCGGGGCTATCAAACGAGCGTCTGCTATAGATGGCAAAGGAATACTGGCTTCAATAAAACTCGGCTTGGAATTGAGTGTGGTCTGTCATAAGGTCATGTCTATTATTTGCTGTATGTGCTGGTGCAAGGTCCCGTCTGCCTAATTTGAGGGGAAACATCACAGTCATTCGTCATATGTACATGCTCGGGATGCCCCTAGCAGCTCGAATGAAGGCGATACTGTACAGGCCGAAGAAGCAGAAAGCCGCAAAACCTGATTTCGCCGATTGTTCCCATGCCCAAACTCCGAGTGAGAAAATGACAAATGTGAGAGAAAGAAAAAAGACATGTGTCAAAGGCTCAGCCTGTCAGCACTGAGGCGATCAGCACTTGTGTCACGGCGCACCATGCTGAGCTTGTAAAATCTCTCCTCGCCAGCAGCGGTCCGGCCGCCAATGTACCACTTCTCGGCTCCAAGGACGTCTCTGTAGCCCATGCCGCCTTCAGAGCTGCTATCTGAACCTCTACGATTGCGACGAGCTTCTGACGCGGTAGGATAGCTTGGCGGTGGACGGTTTGGAGGGCCATACACAGGCATGCCTCCTGCGTTTACACCCAGCGCTGGAGAAGGGGGAGACCTCGGACCATGGGTAAGAGGGGATACGTTATGTTGCAAGGGAGACAGAGCCGGGTGCAGTGGTGTGGGTTGCGCGGGAGCAGCAGTAGATTGAGAGGGATGATGAGAGACGGACTTTGAATTGATGGTGCGAGGGGCCGACGCAGCGTTGGGAGAGGGTTGCGAGGGGTTTGTTGATGTCGAAGACCAGACGGTTTGAGAGGAGCCAACTGCAGCTGCGGCTGGAGAGGCGGCGGAGATGGAAGAAGACGACTTTGGTAAGGCGGCAGAATGGGCGCGGAAGGTGGCCCAGAAGTTTGAGAAGAACGGACGGTTGCTGTTCATTGCTGGCAGATTCTGACCTTCAGGTCATAGTGCGCATCCGATGGTGGTCCTGGTCCCCTCGTAGGATGGTCGTGTTGTGAGTTAGTCGGGACAATGTCCTCGCAGCGACTACGGAAGTGGAAGGTTGACGTAGACAAGGCACGAATGCGCGCCCGTTGAGTCCTGCGTCCGCGATAACGTCTTTTGATGCAGCAGGGCGTGAAGTATACTATGTAGAAGAAAGCACTTGGAATTTCGCTCAGGGCTGGGGTCGATGATGTACGAGCGAAGGATTACCAACAGCTGCGGGCAGAAACGGATGTCACAAGCATCGAGATGCGCCGCGACTGCACAGTGTCGATGAGGGGTGCCCCGGATTCTTTCGGGCTCGACGGCGCCTGTCCGCTTCCGTTTGCTTTGTACAACTCCTCACCGGCTATTCGTTCAAGAATGATACCAAACATGCTGCATACTAGACAATGCAATGGCAACTCCTTGCGACCGACTTGTTGTGAGGCACAAGGGGTAGACACCGGGAGTTGGAACTCGGAAGAGAGAGAAAGCATGGAGAAGAGGTTTGCGATCGATGCTCCATCTCTCCACACCTTCCTGCTGCTTTCTTTTTCCAAAGCCTCGCTTGGCCGAGCCGACCCGTCAAGTACAACGACTTCGCGCTTTCTCCTGTTTCCTGCCATGTGGATGAGAAGGACCTGGACAACGGTATAGCACAACAAAGGAGACTGAAAAGGAGAACACCCGACCTCCTTTGGAGCACCTCTGATCAAGCTTTGCTCTAAGCCAGGTTTGCGGCCCGCAGATCGACATGTTCTTTGCTGTTTCGAGTGCCCCTCCAACTGCTGTGCAGCTGTTTCACGCGTCCTTTGCTTTCACCAGCGGCCAATCCTTGAAACCATGTCGGAGAATACGGCCTTTATTTGCTTGGATGACTGCAAACTCATTCGTTCGAATAGGAGTCATGCGCCTCGGTGTGAATCCACCGTCATGCCAGTCGTCACCGGGCGCCTGAAGCCTGTTTTAAATATTTCTTGTCTTCGCGTCAGTCTCACATTCCTTGGTGCGGCGCGTCGTCTCCTTCCCTAAGTATATATTCTTTGAAGAAGCTCCTTCACCTGTTCTCAAACTTCTCGCTGTACAACCCTCTCTTGGTCTCAGTACATTCTTCCACCGCGACTCAACATCCACATTTATCCAACATCATGGTGAACTTTGTCCTTCCTATTCGTATCGCACAAGTCATTCTCGCCCTGCTTGTGCTCGGTACAGCTGGATATGGTAGGCGCTTTCTCAATTGTATCCGACCTGGCATCGCTTTGCTGACAGCTTCTTGTTTGAAGTCGCCCACTCGTACTCCAGCTCACCCTCCGAGATCAACTTCCTAGTATTTACTGCAGTCTGGACGCTACTCGCCCTGATCTATCTCACCCTCACATCATGGAAGTTCGAACGCTTTGCTCATCCCTGGATCCTCTGTGGTGTCGAGAGCTTGACAATGCTCTTCTGGTTCGCCGGATTCATTGCCGCAGCAGTCTTCCTCAGCGACCTCATTACTTGTGCCGGAAAGGCTTGCAGTTCCGCTAAGGCCGCGACCGTCTTTGCCGCCTTCGAGTGTAAGTTGGCCTGATCGCAGAATGAAATGCGCCTCGTTGACAAAATTATGCAGGGGTATTGTTTGCCGTTACAACAGCCTTGGCCGTCATGGCTGTGTTAGGCAGAGGTCGTGCCACCAAGGCAGGCCCAAACACCATGGGAGCCTAGAACCTAGAACCTTCCTACTCGACTCCGATGATGATCTCGTACGACGACAATGCGTGTCACGATTGATGGTTTCTGGTTGCAAGGAGGCGGTGCTATTCTATGGCTTGGAAAGATGAGATACCCTGGGAACTCTGGTGACACTTCGGGAGTAGTTGGGTCAGATCGGCAAGGGTTGTTTTCTTTCACATGCAAGCGGCGGCCCTGAGTTGAGCCACACCTTTGTGGCGGTGCAGATCAGGGTTCCCTAATGACGCTATTAATCAGCATCGAAGGCGCGCGAAACACCCGAAGGCAAGTCTTTGTCGCAAAGGCTGTTGATACCAAACTACAAATCGATACTTCTCACGCATCTCTCATCTTATTCATCTATCGCTAGTGCACAACTATGGCTTCAGAACCCGAGCGTCACCCTTCGCCAGAAGTGCTGTCAGAAGATGAACAACAAGACGGCCTCTCCCTGACGGTGCAATACCATGGCCAACCTATAACACTCACCCTACCCACCGATGCCACCATCTCAGACCTTTCCACACTTGTCGCCGAAGACCTCCAGATACCTGCCACGAATCAGAAATTCCTCATTTCGCCAAAACCGGGTCTCCTCCGCCCACCCTTCAAAGACCCAACACTCCGCCTTGACGCCCTACCGCAGAAAGCAAAGATCACACTTCTAGGCAGTACAACTCAAGAAGTCGCCGACGTCGACTCCGCAATCACAGCCCTCAAGCAAAAGCAACAAGCCCGCCGAGCAGCCCTCAACGCCGGCCGCAAAATCCAAGCAAACCGCCATCGCGACTGGAAGACCGTGACAGAAGAAGCAACATACACCTTTGCCGCTCTACGCCCACTACCACACCTCCACCAACCCGAAAAGTCATTGCGGTTCTTGGAACGTCTGCGTGATGACCCAGGCATCAAGGCCGCCATGCGGAAACATAAATTCGCCGTCGGATTGCTGACGGAAATGGATCCTGCCGAGCATACCACACATGAGTCACGAACACTGGGGCTGAACAGAAATAGAGGCGAGGTTATCGAGTTGAGATTGAGGACGGACGCCTATGATGGATACAGAGACTACAAGGTCATCCGGAAGACGTTGTGCCATGAGTTGGCGCACAACGTCATTGGTCCGCATAATGCAGAGTTTCACGCTCTGTGGAACCAGATCGAGAAGGAAGTGGAGAAGAACGATTGGTCAAGAGGTGGCAAGTCGCTGGGGCAGGAAGAGTTCTACAACCCTGGCGATGACTATGTCGAGGACGACGACCACTGCGATGCTGGTGGTTGGGAAGGAGGCTCGTATGTCCTAGGTGGTAGCACTTCGAGCAGTCAGCCTGCTGCAGAGCCTCTCTCTCGACGAGAAGCCATGGCAAGAGCAGCTGAAGAGAGAGCGAAGAAGCAGAAGAGCGCACAGAAGGCCGCCGAGCACGACAACAACCCACCGACCAACGAATGATCAATCTCTACGACTTATCACACGAGCATGGCATTTCTCTATCTCTTTTCGGTGCGATAACAAGCAAGCATAATTAATAATGTTGTAATGAAGAACTTTGACTACTTGATTCTGTTGCTGCAAAGACTTGCCTAGGCACAAAGCTTGTGATCGTCCATATCTGCCACATTCCCAAGTATTGTCAAGTCTAGATGCACGCCCCAGGATTGCGAGGAATGTTGCCAGTCAATCCCCCGAACAGTGACGATAAGTTCGCGCTATACATCGAGCACCATCTTGTCATCGACTGATTGGGTTGGCGAAAGCGTGCATAGCTCACATAGGACACTTGGGGAAATGACAAGATCATGGCAGCAAGCAATGTTTGTGCGTGCCCATAATCTATCGAGAGTCAGCTCCAACTATAGCCAAGACCCACCTGAACTGATCCGGAGGTTCGTTGAACCAGCCCTGGCCAACTGCCACAAGTCCCTTGTTGAGAAGGTCAAGCGAACGATGAAGGCGCTCAGCATGGTGTTCACAAGAGCATCGAATGGCGAATCAAAATTTAAAGGCGAAGGTCGAGCGACGTGGCGATTGAGAGCGCCGCGAGCTGACGTGAGGAGTAGAGTGTCGCACGTTACAATGTTGAATTGCTCATTAAGTTGAAGCAATTTGATGGAACCGCACCACGGGATGTGTAACTGTATTGGAAAAAGGCGGACTGCCGAACTAGGAAATCCACCGGAAAAGATGCTCGAGAATCGTAAAGCTGTATAACGCGCGATTGTGTCTGGGTTGTGTCGCCAAAATAGTTGCAGAAGCACGTCACGCCTCAAGATTTCTGATTCCTTTTTTGCCGTACGACGAGCTGAAGCCGAAAAGACCCGAGAGATTAATCTGCTGATGCGCCCCGAACGAACCGTGAATAGCGTGGAAGAGCGGCAAGAAGATGACGAGAAAGGTGAAGAGGTACATGATGGTGATGGGTGGGCATAATAACCGATGGGCCGGCATATCAAAGCGTGCTTTTTTCGATCCCCCTGGTCATTAGTAGGCGCTTTAACGGCGTTCGTACCTGTCAGCACCGCGCTCCTCACCATAAGCACGACGGCCACCAGAGGCGGCAGCATCGGCGGCGGGAGCAGCGGGGTCAGCATAGCTGGAAGGAGCGTCAGCGCGAGCACTGCCACGGTCGTAGCCGTATCCTCCGCGTCTGTCGTCATCGCCGCCAGAAGCACCACCGCGTCCAGCGTAGCGGTCTTCGCGGCCACCGCCGTAGCCACGGGAGCCACCGCCGTAATCATCACGGTCGCGACGGCTGTATGAGCCACGGTCCTCGTAGCGGTCGTAGTCGCGGCCGCCGCCGTAGCGGTCATCGCCGTAGCGGTCACCACCTCCGTAGCGTCCACCACCAGATCTGCCGCCGTAATCGTCGCGTCTGCCGGGGCCACGACGATCGTTGTAGCGGTCACCACCACCGAAACGGCCAGGAGGGCGACGGTCGTCGGCTGAGGGGAGTAAGGTTAGTTGGCGGACATTTGTGGTAGAATTGTGCTGACTTACTTCTCTTGGGAGGGCCGAAGTACTTGCCGGGGGTAGGGGTTCTAGGTCTGGAGCGACGAGCCTTCTCAATGCTCAGGGTGCGGCCTTCGTAAACCTCGCCTTGAAGGCCAGACTTGGCGGCGTCGGCCTGCTCGCCAGTGGCCATGTTGACGAAACCGAAACCACGGGATTCGCGGGTGTGAGGGTCGCGCATGATGCTGCAAGTGTCGACATCGCCGTACTTCTCGAAAAGACGGCGGACCTCCTCCTCGGTCAGACGGGGGTGGATGCCGGTAACGAAAAGGTTGGAGCCAGGGTTGGCGGCTTCTTCTTCGTCCTCACGGATCTGCTGGGCAGTGCTAGGTGGATGGTCAATGACAAGTTGCGCGTGGACGGTTGATGGTTGATGACATACCGGTCGTCGCGGACAGCAGCAGGCGAGGCGCTACGGAGTCTGCTGTCGCCATCGCGGTCGGGGCGAGGAGAGCGCGAGCGCTCACGGGGGTACTGAGGCTCGTCTGTCATATCGTTAGACCAGTGATGCAATGGTGCAATGCGAGTCAGAGAGGTAGGTACCGTCGTAGTCGCGGTTCTCGTATTCCATTTTTGCGGGTATTAGATGAAAGAGACAGAAAGAGAAATGGGTTGGGCAAGTTCAATGGAAAGAAACAAGGAAGGGATGATGCGATGGAAGTCACGTCTGTGAATGAGGAAAGGGATGGAGGATGCTTGCGCCTGCCGTCTAGCTCTCACTTGTTTGCGTCTGGGCGCTAACTTCACTCCGCCAACCACGTGACTTTCGGTCAACTTTACGCTGCTTCCGCTATGATGTTGCGCAGCGCAACAAACAAGACAAACTGACTTGGTCCATCATCGCAGTGAGTTCATCTCTGTTCCTCGACTCGCACTCATGCAGCCATCCTATACTTTATTTGGCTGCCAACATGACGTCGCCGCTTGCCATGTCGCCGCCGAGTCTTGACGTGTGGCTGACTTGTAGCAGCATCTTCTGGAATCGGCCATCTCTCTCGATCGAGAAACGTCAGCATGGCCTCGAATGGCCCCTACTACCAGCCCGTCCAGGCGCATGATCAACCCGTGTCGGATGAGATGCGCCTCGCTCAAGGCATCCTAGACTACACCGCCTCGGCTCCTCAAGCATCCATGTACCCCGAGCCCAACTCGGAATATCACCATGCTCAGCAACTGGCCTCAGAACAGGAGGCCGAAGATCATGCTCAATTGCAAGGTCTCGTCGAGGCTGCTACCAGTGCTGCTGCCCAAGAGCAGATTCGCCAACGCAACCAGCAACTCCAGTTCGCACATTCCGACCAAGACCTTGCCTCACTGCTACGCGATCCTTCTGCTAGACTGTCGACATCAAGGAGAAAGCGCTCCAATTCCCTCGACAATGACGATCAGACTTCTGCGAGCGAGTCTTCCAAGCGTCAAAGGCGCTCCGAAGACGACGGACACCACTCTCCGCACCTCGATGCCCGAGCTGCTGGCGTCCACTCAGCAGCAGCTCTCTTCCGACCTGCCTCCGACTCTTCCAAGAAGTATACACGCCCTCCCATGTCCAAGCTCTTCACCTCGCTCGAGCTATCCCCCGAGAACTTCCTATACCTACAAGCCGCTGCGAAGCAGTATATGCTCAATGCCGACTACCCCGATCGCCAAGCTTGTGTGGGCAACAGAGGAAGAGGTGACAACGAGATGGTGAAGGCCAGGATGTATCAGTGTGTGCGCGAGTTCCTCGAGGCCGAGGGTTGGGGAGAGAAGTACTTTGGTGAAAACGCACCTCCACCAAACGATGGAGAAGCCAATGCACCGCCTCAACCACGTCGCTACGTCTGGCCGCGTGACAGAGATCGCATCATCGCTCTTTGTACCCCGCTGTTGCGTCGCATGGTGACAAATGAGCGCCAGAGACAGTACGCCATAGAATCGCGTAAGGGTGGCAAGCCAGATAAGATCCCGCAAGACGCCTCTGACCCTCAGGCTCAATCCGCCCATGATCAAGACTCTGTCTCCATGTCAGCTCATGACGCCCAGGCAGAGCCGTACGACTCCCGCTTGGATGCCATTCCAGCCTATCATCTCTATCTCGTCACCCCCGCGACAGGCCAACTCGTGCGAGACCGTATCTCCTTTACTATGGAAGAAGAATTCAGTTGGCAGTGGCTAGTGGACACTCTGGTTAGCAACTGGTGCAGTGCCCTACAGATCGTTCAGCCTCCACCCGACATTGCTGCAAACATCCTCGAGCGCTTCACAATCAAAGTACTTACTTCTTCTGGTTTGACTACTGTTTCTGGCGAAGGTGAATGGCAATTGGCTATTCAAGACATTCGTCAGACTATCTGGCTGGATAGTACTGTCAAAGTTGTCGCCGAATGCCCATCTACGCCGTAGAGTCTTTAAGTGGCGGTGTTCGAACGGGCTTAGAAGTGGAAACGGAACCAAAGAGCCTTTTTACACGTTATTGGTCTGTTCGTGGCAGCTCCTTCTGCTGTTTACAGTCACGGAAGTCGGAAAGTGCAACAGATGATTGACGACTGCTCACGCTAACATGAACGAGTACATACAAAACCATCAAAACTATTGTAACCTTAAAACCCCTCGACACTTGACACTTGTTTTGTAAACTGTGAACCGTTTTAGGCGACAAGCAATACGAGACGAATGAGACAAGAGGTCGCAGTAACGTGAGTACAGAGAAGGAGAAGCCAAAACAAGCCAGACTTTGTACATCCCTCAGATACTCATCTAAGTGGCTGTCTCTAGACAGAACGGTTCTAGTTCTGGTACAACCATCCAGAAATATCACTTGAGAACATCGTTCTCTATGAACTAGAACCTCAGGATCAGGATCATTGTGGAATCTTCATGGGCATACGGAGTATTGTACTAGAGGAAGACCTTGCAAGAAGGAGGAGCTCGGTTCTGTCTCTAACGATTCCCAGTATCATATCAAACACCTTGCCTACCATAGGGAGCTTCGGTTGCGTCGATTGAAGTTTGCCTCCCAAGTCGAGTTCAGGAAAGAGATGCGATCATAGGCTTCAGCAAGAAGGGCAGAAGATGGGTTTATGGGGGTAGTGAGTTTTCTTTGATTGTGGTGATTCTCCTCCTAAAGCCATGATTACAACAAAGATCTATTTGGTATCCAAAAAGTGTTATAAGTCCATCTGTCGGACTGTCGAAGAATGGAAAAAGTGAAGTGAAGAAAGGGAAAGAAAGAGCAAAAGCAAAAGCAAGGAAAATGTTCGTGTCGTAAAAGTTCGTTTCGTCAGTCATCATCAGTGTTGGCCTTCTTTTCCCAAAAGAAAAAGAACTCCTGAAAGCAGAGAAAGAGAGCAATGAAAAAGCGCTTTCCTCCTGGCTCCAAACCGATGACCCGGAAATGAGATTCGTAAAGATTCGCTTTTTTTCTTCTCATCATTCATATCGTGGTGTTCTCCCGTGTTGAGGAGGTTCGTTAAAAATAAATGCGTAATTACAGCTCAAAGTGCAATGACTTAGAGCATTTGGCCGGCAATGTCGCGGATTGCCCATCGCCACGAGTCGTTGGAACGACGGCAGCCACCATCCATGGGGAACCAAGCCTCGCATCTGCGGCGCCAGACTTGCTCCTCATCGCGTTGGCGACGAATGAATTCGGGACCAAGGTCGAATTCCTCACCAACCAGCCACTCATCGCCACCAGTAGTTTGTGCGCCATCGGGAGCAGAGGTGGGGCCCTCCTTGAGATCTTCAATGGCGGCGAAAGGGTCCTCTTCGTCCTCGGTAACGCTAGGACTGTTGTTCCTAGAATCTCCGGCACGCAGCTTGAGCCAGCACATGCGACGGGGGTCAAAGACCATTCCACCGACAACCTTAATGTTCTGGTTGGAATAGTCTGACGCGAGCGGGGTGATAAGAGCAGGTCTGGGAGGGGAGGGCGGAAGTGGGCGCGCAGTCATGTAGGAAGTCTGCTGTGCATCGTGGGCGGTCGGAGTGGGGGTCGGTAGGAGCGGACCAAGCTCGAATGGAGCCAGACTGTTCTCATTGCCTTCCCAGCGCAAAGTCTGAGGGTTGAAGGTCATACCCTTTTCAATGATTGGCTTGCCGACATTGGTGGTGCTGGGAGTAATGAGCTGAGGACGCTTGGCCTTGATCCTGGAAGCACTGGGGCTGGTGTGGGGACTGCGGGCAGCAATCTGAGCCTTCCAGTTGGTGCTGACAGGCATAAGCGGGCCCTCGCTCTTGGGACGGCCAGTTCCTGCGGCCCTGAGGCGTGATTCGCGTGCGATACGGCTGGCTGCAGTATCGCGAAGATAACGCGGGGTGTTGGACTGGTCCTGGAATCCCTTCATGGGCATGGGGCTGCGAGGTGTCACGGGAGCGGGAGTCTGCATGCGCTCGGGCAGAGGGATTTTGGTAGGGCCAGTAACATCGATTCTGCTCGGAATGTTGCGAACCGACTTGGGTGCACCCCTGGCAGAAGGCTGCTTGAGATACCTTGATTCCTTGGTCGACGATGTGGGCAAGTCGTCGAAGAGGTCGAGCTCGGTTCCATCACCAAAGTTGCGTCTGCGAGAAGGCTTCGTCACGGTGCGCTTGGATGCAGCTTCCCTCGCAAGTGCGGCAGGGGCAAGGTCGGCACGGCGACCAGAGCGGGAAGGAGTGTCGGGTACATAGCCCGAAGACAAGCGTGAGTAAGAGCGGAGGGGAGGCGACTGGCTGCGATGAGGTTCGGCCTCGCGACGGAGGTGGTACGCAGAAGTACGCGAAGGAGGCTTGGCGGTAGTGTGGTGCGACTGGGCTGAGGTTCCGGCTGGTAAGAATGGTACGGGCTTGACGCTCTGCTGGGGACCGCGCAGAACGGGCATGGAGCGCTTGCTGCGCAGGAAATTAGAACCCGATGTAGAGGGTTGAGGTCGTTGACGCGTGACAAGAGTAGCTCCAGGTTCAAATACGGGCTCGAGGCGGGAAGCAGGCTTCGACGAGGGAACGGGTCGGGGGATGCGCGTGGCAGAAGGCTTCTCGGAGAAAGTGAGGGTTGTAGTGGGTGCACGAGTCGACGACGAGGACTTGGTCTGTCTTTGTTGAATGTTGCGGTGGAGGGTGAGCTTGCTTGGATCAAAGACATTGCCTGCGCCGATGTCAAGGCCACTTTCGAAGTCGTCCTCATCCTGGGGTTGCGAAGTAGGAGCCTCGACTTGCTGTTGACGCTTCTTAAGCATCTTACCCAGGTCGATAGGTCCTTCAGGAAGTTCAAGGCCGCCAAAGTCATCCTCGCTTTCAGTCAAGACGCTGCCGAGACTAGGGCTCATGGCGGAGCCCAACTGGGAGCCGGAAAAGCTCCTGTTGCGCTGGTCGCGACGTGTACCGGCGAAGCGAATGCCTAGGCTACCCTCTGTGAAGTCGTCGAAGTCGTCATGTTCCTCCTCGTGTTCTTGGTGGGAAGTCTTGGGCAATTTAAGCGAGAGCGGAGCGTCGTCGCCGATTTCCAGGTCGTCGGCCCAGTCGTCGTCTTGACGGGGAGGGAGTGTTCGGCGAGAGGGCGCGTTACCTAGACGCTGAATCTTGCCGCTCATCAGAGCTGAAGGGGGGACATTGTTAGGAATAGGGATGCCGGCGTGGAGGCGGGCGGACTGGATTGCGTTGTTGGCGGAGGAGTCGTCGTTGGGCGCCAGCATGACATGCCAGTCATCGTCAGCAGCAGCGGATTCGGAGCGCAGTGACAGGCGTGAGGAAAAATGAGTTTGCACGGTCGAGACGGAGTTTGTGAAGAGATCGCCCTGGAAGTCGACATCGTCGTCCCAGCTCTCAATGTCGGCCGCGGCCATGACAGGCGGTCAATCGGCAAGCGAGCGACGGCGGCGAGGGTGTGGAGGGTGTGGATCGGAGATGGGGAGCGAGAGACGATCGAGGCGCTGGGAGCGACAGTAATGAAGGTGCTGGCAAGAACGGGGTTGCATTGAAAGATGCAGCGAGCGTGCAGGACGAGCGAAAGAGACGACGCGGGATGGCTGGAAAGCTGCTGAAACGGGCGTAGAGATATGCAAGCCAGGGCAGGCTGCACCGCTGCGCGAAGCTGCCACTTCCACAACTCACCCGAAGCACACACCACGCACCTTTTTTTGCTCTTTCCTCGCACACTTGCCAAGAAGGGTCTACCTTCCCGCCGACTCCACTGCCCGAGAGGCCCTAGCGACTCGCGCGCACGTCACAATCTCAGTAAACAATCAATCAATTCCACGCGACCTTGACGTCTCCTTCAGGCCTCTGCCGCAGCAAGAAGCTGCCTCGCGTCTCTGCGCCTGGTGCCTGAAACGTCTCACTCACACGCGTTTGCTTGCCGAAACGCTCGCCAGCAAACGGTTAAAAGCTTTCGAGGCGTCGACGTTGCTGTCGTTGTTTGCACATCCCGCTGCCTCCAAACAAACGTCCCCGCCTCGGCTTCCGCTCGCTGACTACACCCTACCGACCCTATTCTCAGCCCTTGACCGAGACTAGCCACCATCAAATTTTACTCTGCCGTCATGCCACCATTGCCAGACCCTTTAGTCTTGCGGCTACCGCGGACTGACGTCGACAATGACTTCGTCCTCGTCAATGTCCAACAATCCGGTCCGGATCTTCTGGATGTGAAACTCGTTGCTACAGATGGCGAAGCTCCTTTCGTCACCTACCTCCGCCAAAACCAAATCCACAAATTGCAGGCTTCTAGCTCGCAGACGGAATTGGGCCATTGGCAATCTATCTTGTCTTCTGTCTTGCTTCAATCTATTCCAAATGATCCTACTCTGGTCGGAGTAGAGGCCGTGGCCAATCTCTCTTCATCTCAGCTCACTATAACCATCCGTAATAAGATTAGTGGCATCACTGTACGTTTCCGCTGCAACTCTCCCTACTCGTACGGTATACTGATGTCCGTAGCAACGACTTGGCGCAATCACTCTGGACAGGGATGACGATGAAGCTGTGCAGCTATACGACTGGACGGGCTTTGCTGTATCCCGAGCTGATGGACTGGCCCACCAACTAGCAACCTTCCAATCTACCGTGACGGAGCATCAGAAGAGAATTGATGAGCTGACCGCTCAGCTGGATGACCTGGTCAAGGCGAAGAAGTCTCACCAAGATGAGATGCTCCGGAAGTTTGCAGCCTTATTGAACACCAAGAAACTCAAGATCCGCGATCAGCAGCGCCTTCTGGCTCATGCCAAGGTCAACCCCAGAGCCGCAGATCAAGTTCAGCAGGCTAGATCTGCTACTGGCCGTAAACCTGATCTCTCTCGCTCAAGCAAGCGTAAGGCCGATGACAAGGTCAATGAGTCTGAAACAGATGACGATGACCTGGGAGGAACGGATCTGGGGAACCGCATGGACGAAGAACATGACATGCGTCAGGAACTTGGCGGACCCCTGACATCTGACAAGTCTGAACTTGATACTGAGGATGATGACAGCGATGGTGGCTTTGCTCCAGCCCCCATGCCGTCACAGCCGTCGCGCTCTCAGGCCTCACAATTATCGCGCTCTCAAAAATCCATGGGAGCCATGGAAGGAGCCTCGGAAGCTATCAAGCCAGATGAAACAGAGAAGGCACCTGAAGTGTCCCCTGAGATACAGCTACCGCCTAGAAGGCAGTTGCCTTTCTCCAAGCGGAATGATCTGATGTCTTCTTCACAGGCCCTGCCTAAGTCCTCTTCGACAATGGCCTCTTCTCAGACCCTGCCCAAATCGTCTGTCGTAGTGCCTCCTCCTAATCCAACGCCAGCAATGGAGGAAGACGATGAGACAGACGACGAATTGTGACTTACTCGTAATCTCGTTAAGGCATGGTCGCTCTCATACTTTCATACAACTACCAAAATTAGGAGGACCATGAGCATCAACGACATACACCAAATTCATATGTAAGACATTGCGGAAATCTTGGTCAGGAATAAATTGCCTTGGCTTTGAGCTCTATGTACAGGTTGCTAAAAATTAGTGGCATCAACGTCCATCCGGTCCTCCATACCGCTCCCTAAATGGTAAAGTATCTGAAACAGGTGTAGGACCATGTTCCCCTTCGAGTGTTTGGAATGCCACTGTCCTCGGTGTCATCGGGTTCAGCATGTTCGATATGCCTGGTGGATACTGCCATTCCGCCTGTGACCGCATCTTCTCCCACTCTTGCTCATCAAGTCGGGCCGTCTCTGGCGAATATTCTGGTATCTCTGTCTCTTCGATGTCGGCTGCTCGAGCAAGCTTCTCTGCTTTGGTAGGAATACAAGAGTGGAGCGAGACTAGCAATGTCACTGCGAAGAGTATCCTGAAGAGCACTATCAGTCCTGAAACACCTCAACGTGTGAAGGGGACTACTCACAATAGACACAATGTCACAGCAAAGCTCGCCTTCGCTTGCTTGCAGTACCCAATGTTCTTCTTGTCAGACGCAACGTCGCAGCTCTTGGTGATGTACCACGGTGCGCCTTTCTGTGGATGGTCCTTGTCGGTCATGTCGGACGCAGACTGACCATATGCACTGTAAGCATACAGGACAACCAGCAGGATATGGACCAGAGCAGAGAATATTGGAATAAGAGCGCGCATGAAGAACAGAACGGGCTTGATAAGCATTATGAACATGGAAAGCACAGAGATGACAACGTTGAAGTCGGTGATACTAGTAGATGGTCAGAATCCGCCATAGAGAAAATTAGGATTGAGCTCAACATACAACTGACTCCAGATGATAGGAGGACTGATCGGTCGATGATTTGCGTAGGAGTAGAGAATTTCAGTGGGTGAACTGTTGAATCCATTGTTGTATCCGTCAGTCCAGAGTCGTGTACGGTAGGTGTTTGGCTGAGCAATGGCGAAGAGAGCGAGGGCAGCCACAGTAAAGGGGAACTCTGCAACGAACAGCCAGAGCATGGTCTTTCGTGACCGCCATTTTCGCGCGACGAGTAACATTGTGGTAGGTCTGGGGCTACGGGCAAAGTAAATGCAGTATGCGATTGTTCAGAAGACTCGACAAACGCCTATCGAGTATCGAGCCTCACGCTTCGCAACCAAGCGCCGAAGGATGAGAAGAGGAGTCAGAAAGAGACACTTGCCATCCCAAAAGGCGGGAGCAGACATGATTTGTACAAGTTACTGCAGTACGACCTACTCGCATGATCTACGTCCATTCTCACCTTGTTATCACCGTCAGCAGCGAACGGGGTAAGCTGTGTAGCCGCCCGTGAAAGCAAGCGTGGCACGTCTCGCGCTTGCTGTTCATGCATGTCGTCCAATCAGCTGGCTGGCTGTGGCGCTTGGCTGCGTTTCCTTGCATATCCATCTCACGTCCTGCTCACCGTTCGTCTCTTGATTCGATTCAAAGTGGTTATGTTTGCTGATGCCTCTCGACGAGTCTTGACCTCAATCGAGTTTGCTATTCAACTAGACTTGCAATGATTTTCAAGGGACGCTTGTTTTTTCGGAAGGGAGCTTTGTTGATGTCCGAGCAGAATTGTGAAACCTGATGTAAGAATAGATATTGGTTTACGACACACAGAACCGGGACCAAACACCCGGCATCATAGTCCTCATCCTTCAGATTTCTGTCTAACGCATGAATATGGATGATCAAGGTCAACGCGGTTGGTGAAGTGGCTCCGTCTGATCCGAGCAGGGTCGCCCCCTCCACGTCTGCTCACATCGACGTCAGCATCTGCATCTCAACCGTCCACAATCTTTCCATCATCAGACTCAAATCACAATGTCCAAACCTGCAAACACCACTCTCAGAATGCTCTACGGCACAGCCTGGAAGAAGGAACGGACAACCGCTCTAGTCACTCAAGCTCTCCAAGCGGGCTTCCTTGCCGTCGACACAGCCGCGCAACCCAAACACTATCAAGAACACCTTGTCGGCAAGGGCGTCCGCACCTTCCTCTCTGGTAGCAATCTCACTCGTGGCGAATTATATCTTCAGACCAAATACACATCCATCAATGGCCAAGATCCGAACAACCTACCATACGACCCTTCAACCAGTATAACAGAACAGGTTAAAGCTTCTGTGGCGTCTTCGTTACACAACCTCAGACATACTGAAGATGTAGAGGACAGCTATATCGATTGTCTGGTGTTGCACAGTCCATTGCCGAATATCCAGCAGACAATGGAGGCCTGGGATGCAATGGCCTCGTTTGTACCAGCTAAAGTACACTCTTTGGGCATCTCGAATACCTCCCTGCCGATTCTGGAGTATATCTGGGATAACAGCAATGTCAAGCCAAAAGTGGTGCAAAACAGGTTCTACGCTGCCACTGGTTGGGATATCGGGCTCAGAGAGTTCTGCAAAGAAAACAGCATCGAGTATCAAAGTTTCTGGACATTGACGGGCAATCCCAAGTTTCTTGGTATACCACTTGTCACTCGTGCAGCCGAGGAAATAGGTGTGAGTGTGGAAGTTGCGATTTATGCTCTCGTTCAAGGACTTGGAATTACACCCATCAACGGCACTACCTCACATATTGAGACCGACATTGCTAAGCTGTTGAAGCTTGAGGAGTGGAAAGCCAAGGGACACAACAGCGAGACATGGGGAAAGACTGTTCGGGCCTTCGAGTTGTTGCTTCAAAAGTGGTCGCTTGCTAGCTATTAAAACGCATAACGCTATTGAGATCTCAGAGAGGGTCCATTGAGAGCCCGAACTTTTTGCTCTCTCACTGGACACTCGCCGAATTTCTCAAATCTTCGTGCAGTTTCACAGCTAATAACAACAGCACCGAAGACCTCATACTTCGAAAATGTAAAAGAAAACAAACAAACTTCGATTAAAGCCTCTCAATAAATATGTATCGTATGCGTATATATCTTATCCTCATATGCGTTTTCATTCCATGTATTCGTTTCTCTGTTCATGTGTTTCATCTTGACGTTGTGTGTTCTCGCCTCAAACACTGGCGGTGCGCCTCTTGACACAGACAGGCTTCTGTGCATAACAGAACAACAGTCTGAAGCTTGTTCTTTGGCGCTCGCACTCGCGCAGTAGGCCAGGTGTGTCCCAAAGCCCTGCTGTGGTTGTCTGACCAGGATCGGGATAGCAGGAGGAGTACCACCATCGTCCAATCTTGGCCACTGTTTTCGTGATATCTTCGTCATTGCGTCGCTCATGGCGTTCGTCCTCCTCATTGTTCTTGTCGTTTTTGTTGCTCTGCATCCACTCTGTGAAGCGTAGGTATTCAGGCTCTGGTTGTTCCGACCGTCTTTGCTTCTGGCTACTTGAGCTCGAGGTTCCGCTATCGTGACTTCTGCGTATGCGCCCAGCTACTGGTATATCGACGACGCATTTTCTTAGGTTCTCAAAATTGCGTTTGCCGAGGAGCGTGAGGAAAGCATCGCCGTGGTTCCAGAGACTGATCTGGCTATCATGTTGATGGATACGTATCTTGAGGTCGCGAATGGTTTTGCGAGCTGTGTGACCTGCAAAGCGAATGCAAAATTAGCATATTTCTTGTGTGCATGTGTGTAACGATACAATCTCCCAAGGCCGCGAGACATCAGAACCTGTAGCTGTCGAGATGCAGAGAAGTGGTCATAGTCGACTAGCCGTCCATAGAGAGACCACTTGCTTCCATGAGAAGGTAGGCTCAAGACAGATGGCCGTTTGTACAGCGAGCCGACTAACAATGCAATCTGAAGCACCATCTGATGGCTATTGGAGCATAGTATCTACATCCTCGCATACGTACCCATGTTGACAAGATCTAGGTCTAGCACAGACATCTCTAGGTATCCTGACGGGCGTAATGTGCGTTTGATCTCATTGAAGCATGCTTGATAGGCGTCGTCTGCGGCGGCGATGGGGAAACGGAAAACTACTGCCGAAAAATAGTTATTGGGGAATGGGAAGGGTGTGTCGATTGACGGATGAGTAACATGGTGATGGTTTGAGAGCGTCTCCCATGAGGACGAATTTGGTCCAGGCCCGAGATTATAAAATTGACACTTCGGGTAGGTCAAAGCGCAGTTATATGACCATTCTTTTCCAAGCCCGTCAACAATCAAAATTCGGGTGTGGTTGCCAGTAATTGCTTCCTCATGGGCGGGACTGAATAGAAGTCGGCCGAATGATAGCCATTTGCTTGTCATGAGTGCCGCAAATCTCAACTCTGCCGAGGCTGTTGGTGGACTGAAAACAGCAGGATCGACTCGAGATTCTCGAATTCTGCGTGGTGAGATAGGTACTTCAGGTTTTACGTCGTCCTCTTGGTCAAGATAATCAGATATCGAAAAGGTTGTGCTTGGGCGACTGGTATCCAAATTGGAGCCTCTTTTGCTGGCCTCAGGATTCGAGGTACTTCTGGGTGCACTGTCTTCGTTTCGGTTGATGGCTTTAGAGTCGACCATGTCGGCATACTGGAACGGTGCACCGAGAGACGAAGTAGTTGATGCCCTCACTTTTGCTGGCAAGACCTCATCCAACAGATTGTCGTACTCATTCCAGACCTCGTCTTCTCCGACGAAAGAAGATCTTGTGATACAAGGACTTCCGAGGCCGGAGCTGCTAGTGTAAGATAACTCAGAGTTCTTTCTAGGGGGAAAAGCGATGAACTCTTGCGTCTCATGACTCTCATCAACCATCATGTCCTTCGACGTGTCTTCCGGAGTGACATCATCTTGGAGCCCCTTCAAATTTTGGCCTGCTCGTACAACTTGTGGAATTCTGCCGACAGACCGGAGCCTAGCTTTTGAGACTTCCTCTTGCTGTGATGACCCAGGGGTCTTGGAAATTTCCACAAGCTGAGGAGCGTTGACTTGGGTCATCGTCTTCGCCTGAAGAAGGACTGGAGATCCAAAAGACGTTCTCTTGGGGGCGATAGCTGCAGGGGGAGTAGGAAGAAGGCCTTCATGTCTTCGACTATAAGCCACTAGTGGATTGCCACTGGTGTCAGAACTCTTCGAACTTTTAGAAGAACGACTATCACCACTGAGGAGCTTCTCGATATCTGTGAGGTCGATGTTTGTAGCTTGATCGATGGAACCAAAATGTAGCGACTTCGTAGGTTGTCGATACCCCAAATCACCGTTCGAGGTTTGATTCGTGACCTTGGATCTGAAGCGCTGCATGAGTGTTGGACTCTTGCTGGATCTGGGGGAGCTTAGCCAATGGCCCTCTTTGCCCTCGTGACCCAATTCGGAGAGAGATGGCTTGTCAGCCTCGGTGGCAGGCATAACTGTCTTAGAGCCTGCTGAGCTTGCGTAATGTCCAGCCTTATCCAGATTTTCGGGTTTGGCGGTCGCAGAAGCTCCATGCTCTTCAGACTTCAGCCCGCTTCCATTTCCACGGAGAATGATCGGCTCTCTTCTCTCTTCCAGGAATCGATCCACATCATCCTCAGTATCGCTTGTCGCGCTTTTCTTTCTGCTCAAGAACGACAGTCCTTTGCGACTTGTTGAGCTGTCTTTGCTGGAAGAGCGACTGGTTCTACCAAAAATGCTGCTTCCTCTTCCCCTGAAACCGAACTTGCCATAGCCCTCGTGGCCTGTGCCTGCTGCAGGTCCTTTCTTTGGCTTATCTGACGTGATCGGAGGAGTGGACGAATCCTTATGGCGGCTAGACAGTATCCCTATCCTAGGAGTCCTCGAAGTGTTGGGACTCGGACCAACCATCGGCGAATCTTTGCGACTGAGAGGAGTGCCTATTTCAGAACGCTCAGTCGGTGTTCTGGGTGTTGTTGGAACTCCTTGTGATTTGTTACTCTGACGAGAAGAGCTTCGATGAGAGAATCCAAAAGTCCTTCTTGGGCTCAACGGTGGCGTTTCCATGTCGGCTGCGTCTGGGCCATGAGAGGGCGTTCGGACAATGTGTGAAAGATTGCTTTGTACCACAGGGATGTCCGATGCAAGTCCTAATCCATCGATACCATCTCTGCTTGGTCGCCTAGGAGGCATTGATCTGTTGTTTGATAAAACCGCAGGTGGATCCACATTAAGGTGTGCAAACTCCGGCGGGATACCGTCAAAAGGCACACCTTGAGATGTCTTACGGGTCGAAGACTTGGTAGCAGAACTTTTTTGGTCGTGTGTGTGTGCAACCTTGGCCGAGAATGGATTGGAAAAAGAGGGTTTCTGTCTAGTCTGCTCTTGATGTCTTAGGCTAGGAGCATCAGGGCTTAAAGCTTCAACTCGCAAAGCAGAGCCAGAGATCGCAACCGATGGCTTAATGTCCCTTCGTGTTTGTGTCTTTGTAGCAGCACGAGCTAGATCCAAGCTATCTCTATGGCGTGCAGATCCTAGAGTAGATGCAGCTAACGAAGAGTGTGAGGAAGCTGAAGTTGGTGTTGACTGGTGACTGAATGGCGAGTCAGAATTTCTACTTGAAGCGCCATCCGAGAACGGCGCCTGTAATTCGATTGGGGGATGTGGAGCTTTCGTATTGGATCTTGAATTGGACATCCTAGAATCGGAGCTTGGTATGCGGCTAGTGTTCCTTGTAGATGAAAGTCCAGATGTGGAAGGAAGAGTCATACCAAATATGGCTCCTGGAAAGGGGTCGTTGTCATACTGCACTTTGTGCACTGTTTGAACCAGTTTCCGATGTTCTTGCATGCTCTCTGGGTCGGTCTTGACGCGAAGAGCATATTGGTTGATAGTCGAAGCCTTTCTGCGTAATCCAGAACGGGGGCTATCAGGTGTTGATATAGTCGAGCCTGACACCAAAGAAGGTGTCTTTGTGCTCAAAGGAGGCGGTCGGACTGATCGGCGTTCTGAAGACCGTGCTTTGCTGGAAACACTTTGTACTGATGGAGTGGCCGACGAAGGTTGCGCCTGTACAACGCTTGGCGGAGCATTTCTGGATGGTAGGCGAGAGTTGGTGACTGTACGACGTGAAGTTGTCTCGCTCTGGGGCACATGGCGAAGATCCGGGCTTGTTGCATTGTGTCGTGTTGGCTCAATTACAGCATGCTCTTTCGGAGAACGAGTCGTTACCGGTAATCGAGTTATCGACCTTCTCAGACTTCTTGCTTGACGTTGATCTCCCGAATCCGAAAGATAGCTCGTTCCTAGTACATGGGTCGCCATCTTATGTGCCTCGTGAGATCCGTATATAGAATGTGGAGGTGGCCTATACCAGAGCGTGGACAAAGTCTGTGATATGGGTAGACTCCGCTATATTCTTCATAGTAAGGGCCAGAGATAGTGTTGGAAGATGCTGATGTAGATGTACAAGAAATCTGAAGCTCAAAAAACACATTCGAATATATTTTTGAGTTGACTCCACAGAGAATCGAAAATAGAAAAAGCACGACGACGAATGTACCAGTATTATGGTAGGTATCCTTATGCAAGCACGTTTCGTGAACCACTGAGGAATTTTAGAAAGATATGCCGAGCACCGCCACCGGCAAAACCGAGAATCCGAGGAAGAGACAGAGAATATGACGCGATCTTGGTCGATGGTTGCAGTGGCAAGGTCAGCTTTGATCTGACTTGCAACGTGTACAACGCGGACTGGATGGTTTGGATTAGGGAAAAGGGCCTCTTTGCTGGTCGGAGCAGGCGAGATGCAAAGCTAAACTCGGGATGGCGCAGGGCGGCAGTGGCTTCGCTCGCGTGTCTCAACCGCGGCTCGCAACGGTGTGTTAGCCGCAGATCCGGCCGACGACGTTTCTTTGATATTCCCAGGGCTGGGGAACGTTGATAATGTTCGAGAAAGATGCGTAATTTGGACGAGGATAGCGACACTCTATATCGTTGCAGCGACAAGTGATAAGGTGGCCCGTCTTGTGCCGTAATGCGAAATGCCGCACGCCGCAGGCGCTCGTTCCTTTCAACATCGGACCCGCTAGCCGCGTAGCTGTATGCAGGCTCAATATAGCATGACTCTCACTCGCCAGTCTTTGAGTACCCCAATCTCCAATCTGAGCGCTCCAGATTGCAACCCACAAGCTTCTGTTCGGCGACTCTTCGATCAGAAAACACATCGTTGTTCATAGCCTACACCCGGAGTGGCCGCGCACACATCAGTTGGCCAGCTCAGAGGTGTGTGGCTGTGTGCAGATTTCTGCATGTGTCTATGCATACATCGCGCCAGCGACCCTACTCTTGCTCCTGGCTGGTTTCAAGGAATTTTTGATCGAGAACACACAAAACAACTCGCTTGGGCAAGTTGAGAAGATGCTGTGATGCTGTCGACGGCTCGAGGGGTCGAAACGGAAATTCAGAATCGGAAGCCTTCCACGCGAAAAACTTGCAGCTTTAACCACCAATTGCGAGTCTGTTCCGAAGCCACATCTCAAGCAGTATGAGGGAGAATCCTTATTGGAGGTTGGCACACCTTTCCCGCATGACATTTCGATCATGTGATCTGTAGTGGTGTATGACGACTCGCCAGCAGGCATCAGAGACACTGCAATTGTTGAACTAATCCTACTCTAGCTATCGGGACTGTTTCTCCATACGGCATGTTGCATCTTGTAAAAATTCACGGTCGAACATCACGAAAATGGACATGTATTTGCAACACTGTTCTTGATACACCGCTGACAACCCAGTCAACATCCTTGAAGCAATCTTGACATTAAACGCCATGCTGCAAATGCAATGTGATAGCTGAACATCACCCATATCGGTCGTTAACAACGTCGGTCACGCCATGCTTGCCAATGAGGCATTGTCACGATCATGAAAACTCCACACGCGCGCCTTGATTAGCGCTTCTCTGCGATGCTCTCTCTGCTCGCCGTCTCTTTCTGTTGGCGTCGTGGTGACTGAGATCCGTCCCCTCGGTGTCAAACGTTCCAGGGCTACCGACTCCGCTGGTCAAGCCACTGGGAACCATGTTGACAGGGCTCATACCCGTGCTGTGAATAGGAACCGGTGGTGGACCCTGCATGGGCGGCAGGTTCAGCTCATCTGGATGTGACGATACTGGTGGTCTGGCTGCATTGTTCATATGAGGTGCGACGCCTTGAGTACGTCTGTACCTGACACTTTCGTCTTCCACTCCGGAGCTCAGACTTTCGGCTCTTCTCCTTCGTTGGCGTCGTTCCCGTCGTCTAGCTTCGCGCTCTGCCGCGGCTTCGTCCTCATTCAGTCGACGAAGTGTGACGTGACGTCCGTCGTTGTGCATCTTGACTTTGACACTGACAGGCGGCGAAGCAACACTTGTTGGGCTGTTGGCGACTCTAATCTGCGATGTAGCGTTTTGGTGACGAGTTGGCCTGTCGCGATAGTCAGACCTCGTGGGTGAGTGTGCTACAGCTGCGGTTGCGAGACCTGCTGCGGTCGTGTCCACTGGAAGATGGATTCTTGAAGTGTTGTTGGACCTCGCTAAGCGAGAAGCATCCGGAACGACAGCGCCTTCAGGCATCGAGACAAGTCCAGGCTGGACCGGATATGCCGGACCCGCCATAAGAGGTACGTGTGCATTGTTGTTCGTGTTGTTCGGAAGCAGAGTTGTACTGTACTGGTTTCCTGGGAGAGTAGCTGCTGATGCAGGTAATGGTGGCACGTGTTCGGCAGGGAGGTGGTGCCGGGAGAGCTCGGGGTTGCTTCCTGTAAAGCCGTGATCATGTGTGACTTCGGTCTCAGTCATGCTTGGTCTTCTGTGCCTGGGTCGGTCGGTATAGCGCCGACTATTAGCGCGATTGATACGTTCCGCGTTATGCTGTTCTTGCTGACGCATCTCCTCGATCCTGGCGTCATCCTTCTTAACGCGTGTTTGCCTACGCTTCTCCTTGAAGTAGCCAAACAGCCCAAGAGCACCAATGCCACCAAGTATACCAGGTTCAGCAGACTTGGTTGGCCGAGCGGCATGATCGTCCTCGAAGGAACTTCGGCTGTCGTATGAAGAGAACGAGTCGCGACTTGTGCGTGATCGAAGTGGTTGCTGAGTAGGTGTTGCCGGTACCGCAGCGATACGATCAGATCTAGCAGATCGTCGAGGCTCGGGTGATAGAGGTGCATCTCCGTCTTGGACTCTTATCACCTCAGACCGGTTGACGACATTTCCACCAACAGTGGGAGCGTATGAGGAACTGACATAGCTCTCTTCATCATTAGGTCGTTTGCGGGAAAAGGCTCTTTTTAAGCCTCCATATGCGCCTAACCCAGCACCAGCACCCAGGAGTCTGTTCCTCCAAGTATTGTCCTTGGGTCGAGTCTCGATGATTTTTTCTTCTTCGACATAGGAGCCAGAGGGGTATGATCTATGAGAGGGAACCTTTGCCCTTTCGGTACGTTGAGCAGTTCTACTTTGTGAACGTCGACGGAGCGCTGCTAATCCAGCTAGACCTGCACCGAAGAAAGCCGTATTTCTCAAACCGTGATGACTAGTGTTGCTCCCAGTACTCACAGTTCGTCGAGTGCGACCAGTACGGCGATCATCGGTGATTTCCGTTCGCGTCGGTCCAGAGGTGTAACTTGAGTAATCATCATAGTCGGCAGACGGTCGGTAGATGTAGCAGAGAATGAAATACAAAACGATGAGGGCGAACACAGCTAAAGCGTAGAGGATGAACAAGTATTTAGGAGAGCCGTATAACGTCATGCCGAGAGGGATCTGAGCTATTCCGAGGAGAGCAATGGCTCTGCCGAGCCACTGATGCAGCTGATAGCAGTGTCAGTATCATGGAGCAAATTGGAGCACATCTCTACTTACCATGAGCTTGAGAGGAATCTTCCACCGTGACTTGCCCTTCTCGATTTGATGGATCAAGGCGCCTCCGAAGAATTGAACAAGCACCAGTGTATACAGAGCAACGCCAATGCCATGGTGAGGATTGGACAAGCTTCGCTCAGGGCCCACGGCAAACCAACCGAGGATCAGAACAACAGTGACCAGAGCGACGGTCAGGATTTGAAGGTAGATGTGGAGTCGGAGGGCAAGGCGAGGATTGCGGTAGTAGAAACGCGCGACGAAGATGGCTGAAGGAACTATCAACAGGAATACCAGAGCAGCAACGACTCCGTGGCCAATGATGAGGCGGTGGTATTGTGGTAGTTCGGAGAAGCGGTTGGACATGCCTGAACACAAAGAGTCAGGTACAGAACGAGGCTAGCCGACTGTGGACAATCTTACTGTTCAACTGCATTGTCGCAAAGTTGAGCCCTTGCAGGTTGGGAAGGAGGAAAGTGTTTTTGGTTGAATCCCATGTTCCATCTCCAACGAACATTGTGCTGGAGTCGTAGACACTGCTGCCCGGCGCACTCAGGTTGTCGACAGACATGTTGATAGCGCTATGTGAGCGCACTATGGCGCTTTGTATGAGTTGCGGGTTTGATCAATTGCTGGTTGGTGAAGGGTGTGATGGTAATTAGTTGAGAAATTGTCTGGAAGCAGCGCGATTTGTTTCGTTCAGGTCGTTCGTTGAATCATAGAGTCGTGATAGTCGTTTTTGGAGCGGTAAGGCACAATCGATTGTAATCGATAAGCACGTGTCTGCACTTCTGGAAAGCAACGAGTCGTGGTATGGAAGGTTTGCAGACAGCAACGTAAGAACAGAGTTCAAAAGCAGTGCGGAGATGTATGCGCGTAATTACAGAGCGAAAGAGACATGGAAAAGGAAGAACAGGGAACTGGGCACTCTTTCTGCATGATGCCGCACCATCTTGCAGGCTTGAGAGACGTGATGGATAGTGATTGGCAGGAGCGTTGACCGAGCAACTCGGCTGTCATGTCCCCCCGCCGTTGTTCCCGCTGCGCCCGGTGCACAACTCGATCATTGCAATGCACGATTTATGAACATCCAGCCATCTCCAACCACCTCCGAACGCTACTTCCTGCTTTGCCTCAAGGGTACGAGCACTTGGATCTAAAAGACCAATCAAAAATTGTCCATCTGTAAATTTCCGTCGAGGAGTGCCCACTATGGTCAAATCAAAGGAGTTTCTCAAGAAGCCAAAATTGCCCAAGCAACAGAAAAAATCAAAGGTGCAGATTCAAACTTTTCCATAATATCTGTACATCATCATATTGACCAACATAGATATTGGTCACAGCATACGACTTTCAAGAAGGTAAGCAAACTCAAATTTCATGGTACTTGGATGGTTTACAAAGTATCCTGCGCTTCTGTTTGCGACTTGTATCAGCCTTTCGCCACAATGAGTACCTGAACTGACCACGACTATCACAGCTGCCGACGCCGAAGAAGAGACTGGCGGTAAATGGAGAGCTGGTGATCCGGCCAAATCAAGTCGTGCCTTTGTCAGAGCTATCGAGATCTACAACAATGGCTTGCAAAAACATCCCAAGGATGCCGACCTGACATACAACAAGTAAGAAACATCTTATGATATCAATCTATGGAACGTTAGCTGATTAGAGATTTTGCAGAGCTCGTCTTGAGTTTGAACTATCACAACAGCCTACTTTAGTAGCTAAACTCGCGGTTCCGTTACTTGACTTTTTGCAGCAGGCTCTCAACTCTCATCGCTATGCACTACAGCTTAACGGTGAGTCGGCTGATGTACTGTTCAACACAGCTCAGGTCATGATCAGTATTGCCGAGTATGTGACAGAAGCTGGCATCTTCAGCGCACAGGCCGATTCAGTGTCTCTTCTTCGCGAAGCACTTGAACTGCTATCAGCATGTTTTACTCGTCAGGAACAGCTCGTGGAAGAACAAAATGCAAATTCCATGGAGGCCGAAGGCGGCGTTGCAATCGACCAAGAAGTTCCTGCAGCCCAACCCGAAGCTTCTGCAGCAGGAGATACAGCTCCCGAAGACGAGGAAGAAAGCGAATACGTCTCTGTGCAAGCCTACATCACCCCCTCCGATTTGTTGGACACAGCACGCTCCAGTCTCACGGCTCTAACCCTCCTCATCACCCTCGACGACCCCTCAAATGTCTCTCCCCTCGCAAAGATGGGCACCACCCTAGTCGAGGACAAAATCCCTCAATACCTCTCTCAAGTCGAAGCCGAAGAGCGCGCTCAAGAAGAACCAGACGTCCTCCTCGAGCGTGCTCAGTTCCACGCGGCCCTCACAGTAGCCGATCTCAAACTCGGCACTGCATCTGCAAACGACTCCTTGAGTCGTCTCCAACAAGCTTTCGAACCTCTGGATACAACCGCAAATGTAGCAGTCATGTGCACCTACGCAGACAGCCTCGTCGAACTAACAACCACGGCTCAAAACTTCAGTCCTTCAAGCGCAGCAACGACTTGCTGGTCTACATTGTCAAAGGCGCAAGACCTCTATGCAGCTGCAGTCAAGATTAACGATACCGAGGCGAAGGAACGTAAAGCTCGCGTCTATGAATCTCGCGGTGATGTCGAGTTGTTGCGTTTCAATCTCGCCACCACACCTGCTGCTGGTCTTTCTGCGGCCATTCAGAAAAGTGCGCCTACGTTGATTAAGAATGCACAGACGTATTATCGCGGTGCTATGAATCTGTTCCGTGCAGAGGGAGATGCAGAGGCAGCTGGCAAGGTCGAAGTCAGAGGGCTGATTGCCACTATGCTGGAAGGGAAGTTGAACGGCAATGTTGGTCAGCAGATCGTCGCTGTCTTGGGTCAAAAGGGAGAGGCTGGAAGAGCTGTAGCTATGGATATGTTGAGGGAAAGTTTGTTGCCTGAGGATTGGGATCAGGGTCTCATGTAGAGACGCTGTTCACTTGTGGCTATAGATCTAGTTGTACAAAAATTGGTATACATTGAAATATTGGTATCTAAGATTCCCACCCGTCTATGAGGTTAGCTAGTTTTGGCTTTTCCACTTCCGTTGACAAAGGCTTCTGCCTCGTCTTCGCTTGCAGTTGTGTCACCATCGCCATAATCTCTCCAGTCACGCTGCTTGCCACCATAGGGTGCAACATCCTCTTCTTCGTCCTCCTTCTCGCTCTCAGACTCCGGCTCGTTGAAGAACACGCTTGTTTGTCGTGTGATTTCTTGAATGACACTGCCTCTGCGAGCGAAGTCATTAGACTCTTCGCGTCGGAGCTGTCGCACGCTTGGACGCATGGTGTCATTCGAATTACGTGGTGACATGGAGCCCAGCCAGCCACTGAAGCGTCTAGCAAATGATGGAGAAGGCTCTCTTTGTTCATCGAACCGTGAGCCCTTGGGTGACGGATTCTTCGAGCTCCTACCACTCTGCATTCTGTCAGGTGTGGCGGAGAGGAATGGTCCTGGTTCGAGTCTGCCGCCATTCGAACGTGCTTGCTCAAGCAGGGACTCAAGGTCGTCACTGCTCAGCATGCTACGCATCTGACTCTTTTCGATCGAAGGTGTTGGTAGGGCATTAGGATTAGGTCTCATGCTCTGTCGGGCATCTTCCACAATCTTCTCGATCTTCATGCGGTTAGCAATGAACTTCAGCTTCGGGAATGTAGCCTGTTGGCCGACTTGGATCATGTTTGCCAAACGTTCTTTGGAGGGATCAGCAAGGATGTGCCAGAAGTCTGATGGTTTCGACCTCGGCCAGATTGTGATTGTGCCAGAGAAGCGCTGCAGCCACACTTCGCTCCAGTCTTGACCCATCGGTCGTGGGAGCAATTCCAGATGTCTGAGAACTTTGAGCCATTTGGTCAGATCAAGCTTGAGATATTGTTCGAGAGCAGAGCCAAGGAAGCCTCCTCTCCATCCTCGACCACGGCGATGAGTGACTGGTCTGCCGACACTACCGCGTGAGGAGAAGAAGAACAGGTTGATGTGAGGGTTGACTTGAGAAACGATACTGAAGTTGACATTGAAATGCAAGTTGAGGGCCTTGAGCGGAATGTCGGTACGGAGCGATCCATCCTTCCACTTGTGCCCGAAAGCGTAGGGCTCTAAAGTGCCGTCACGCTTTTTCTTCATGAGTACAACGGGGTTGAGGACGCCAGGAACTGCAGCTGATGCGATGACAGCAGACCAGATGACACAGTCAGGAGCTGTAAGATAGTTTGCTAAGATAGTCGGCGAATGGGGGTCGGATGGAACGCAAGACACATTGAGTATGCGACCCGTCCTTTGGAAAGCTTCGAGGAAGGTGAGAGAACCATGGCAGAACCAAGCACATCGTCTAGCCCAGTCGACCGAATCAAAGCGAGCACCAGTCTGGTACCATCGTTTCGACCAGACAGGAAATGATTCCCTACAGGCAGTGATACGAGCCGCCAATGCAGGCACCAAAGTCGACTTGAGCTCTTCGTTGGTTCGAGTACCAAGCAAAGCAGCTACGAGAGCGCCTCCTGAAGTGCCAGTGATGATTGGGGGAAGAAGATCGGCATCCAACAGAGCCTTTGCGATACCGAAGTGATAGTAAGCAAAGGTTGCACCGCCCGAAAGACACAAAGCAGTACGTCCGAAGTTTGTGCTGAGGTGCTTAACCATGGCACGCTTGTCTTCTAAAGTCAGCAGGTCCGAGTCTAGCAAAACTTTGATACAGTCCGAAGCTTCGTCGATGAAGTCCTGTACGAGGTTCTTGGTTCCGTAGTATGTTTCGGAATAGAGACGAGGGTTCTCGAAGCCTGCAAAGTTGTTCTTGACACAAGCCTCGACCAGACCTCGGAGCTCGTCGACAGCGCGTCCGCCTGGAGACACAGCAGGGTGGTCTTTTGCTTCGGCTTGGACCTTTGCTTTCAAGGATTGTAGGCGGTGTTTGACGCGACGGACCGTCTTGCTGTCGTAATAAGCATATTCGTCGTTTGTTTTCCATTTGTCGCTGCCCAGGTGGCCATCCAGCTCCTCAGCAGCTTTAATCCAGTCCTCGTAGTTGGACTTGTGTCGCAGACTGGCGCGCAGTTGTTCTCGCTTTCCTCGCCAGGTAACGAAGTGTTCGTAGAGATAGATGTACAGCCTCGTGAACATGTATGAGATTCCCAGTGCTGTAATCCAGCCTAGGACGACGAACAGCAGCGGCCATTTCAGCAGGTTGTATGTCCATCCTTCTCTTGTCTCATCCTTGCCTCGACGCGGAGGACGCTTCTTCTTCTCTTGCTTGTGTTTTTGGCGACCTTTGACCTTTTGACGTACGGGAGCCCAGTCGTTGAGAGCTGTGAAGAACTGGGGCGGCTGGCTCGCAGCATGGAGGAGATCGTCTTCCGAGGGGGAGGTAAAGTCCGGAGCCGCAAGGGCTTTGGCGAACTCTTGAACGTCGTCGTCCCCAATGAAATCGTTGTCGAAGTCGGGGATGGTCGAGGGGTCCCAGGCTGTGGCATCCCAAGGTTCGGGACCATCAGTCTTTTTCGAAGTATCGGCCATTGCACGAATGGAATTGAATTGCTGGCTGTCACCCGACAAGAAAGCGGCTTCGGCTCAGCTGCATACTTGGGAGGAAGGTACGATCGGGGGGAAGCATATTGCACATGGGGAAGACGCTACGTCATTCTATTGGCTTCGGCCCGTGTCCGCCGAGATGGCCCTACTGTCTTATCTAATCTTATCGATAAGCTTTCTCGAGAAACACATCAAGGTCGCTGTCGCGTTCGCCCCCCCAATCCTCCATGATCAACAATGCTGCGTGACAGCAGCTTGTCCAAGCACAATGCCATGGTCAACCGCAAGACAAATGGGGCCAGCGATGCTGACGCGAAGCGCCCTGCGAAACGGCTGAAACAGGAACCTCGATCAGAAGCAGAAACGCCAGACGATGGCGAACTTGCCCCAGTCGATGTCGGACAACAAAAGACGACCGATCTTGAGACGGCTCTTCCTCCCATTGATACCGACAAAGAAGCCATCTTAGCCTACGAAGCTACGCGTCTCGCCGGTTCATCGGATTCTCAGAATGATGGGCCAAAATGGATACCTGGTCAGCGTTCAATCTACGTCGATGCCTTCAACCTTGCTCTCGATACTGTACTTGAAGACGAGAGCCATCTATTCGACGATGCTGAGAAGAAAGTATTTGAAACCTGGCGTGAATTGAACTACGAGGCTCAATACCTCTACGTTCGCTTGTTCCTTCGCAAGACATCTGCCTGGCATCGTACCAACCGTCTAGGCTATCACAGCGATATCTCCGACCTCCCCAAAGCCGTCGAAACTCTACAGATCCCTTGCCATCTTCCACCGCCCACCGTAGAATCCCTTCCCGTACCTCGCGATTTTGACCAACCCGACGATGCTCGACTTGGTCATTCCTTTACCTTCGCCGACAAGTCCGAAGACTTCATCACCACATTAGAGGAAGCCTCTTCGCTGCTGCTGCTAGACGAGCTCAAAACACTTGCTAGAGATGCAAAGGTCCAAGGCAAGACAAAAAGAGAATTGCTTCACGCTCTAAGGAAGGCAAGTGGTAAACAGGCTGGTCTAGGGTGGTCATCGCTCAAACGATCAGACACGGAAGAGTCGAGTCTGTCTATCCCTGATGACGACAGTCGAGAAGGCACCCCTCTACAAAATCGAGACACACACTTCCTGGAGAAGATCATGGCAGAGACAGGTCCTTGTGTCAGATTGTCTGACCCGGCACGAAGATTGTTCGAACGTGTCCATCTTGTCTTCTATCGATCCACCATGTGGACAGAGAAGTCTTTGACGACTATCATTCTTGCGAAGATCTCACGCTTGAATTTCCCGGAATATCTCGTCTGTCGCTCGTCCAACATCTTCGCATCCAGACCTATGCTGCTCGAGTTCGAGGCTTCATTGAGGATTCAGTATCATCTTGACAGCATTCTCGAATTCAACGGCACACCGAGTCCGGATAATTTGGAGATGATCCTGAATCTCTGTGAGGAGATCTTTCCACGATGGAGAGCATTGTTGCAAGAAGAGCAAAAGAAGGAAGACAGCATATACATGACTGGTGAGGGTGCCTACTTGCGACGTCTGTCTCCCGCCTGGGTCTACACTCGTATCATTCACAAAGGTGCATATGTCATGGGAAAGTTCAAGGACCACAAGCGAGAATACGATACCCTCCAAGAGCTTCTGAAACAGAGACTCTTTCACACCTCGAGGCGCGGCGATTGGTATCAGCGAAAGGCTCTACTAGAAGAACACTACATGCATGCCTTGATGCCAGCCCAAAGCCGCGGAGAAGACGCTCAGAAGAAGCACTGGAAGCGCATAGCCCTACGGACTTGTGAGGAAGGCCTTCAAGACCGTCTTGTGCATCTTATGTACCATCACGACCTTCAGAAACGGGTCATAAAACTGGAGAAAGCGCTTCGCGTGCCAATGCGAGAGCAGCACGACTTCAGCCATGTTCGACTAGCCAAGCCTGTAGAGCGTGTCTTCTACGGCACCCGAATACAAAGGCCGGAGCAGCCGAACGAGACGAGACGAGGAGGCAAGACCATCTGGATTGATCCTGGCGAGAATGAAAATGAGGGAGAGTGTTCGGTGGAAGCAATGTGTCTTTCGCAGTACCGCTCGCTCGGCTATCGAGGATATCATGCTGAGGGTGGTATTGTTCGAACGTTGTTCGCTTACCTATTCTACGACATCCTCTTCGTCTACATTCCGGATGTTTTTCAGACACCCTACCAAACTTGCCCTTTGGATCTGCACACGGATGCCTTCTATCCATCCCGCATATCCGAGATCAATCAACGCTTGAACGAGATCAACAACGGGGAGGCAAGTAACCTGATTCAACGAGTTTGGGATGATCACCACGAGAAGAATACCTGTGTAGTGGGACTGAGTTGGTCCTACGAGCTGGAGGACCTCTTGTCCATCGCCAAGTGTTTCCCACCCGCGGCTCTCAGTACTGTGTGTAAAGTCATGGCGCAAGAATATGGTCAAAGAGGAGGTGGTGTACCAGACCTCTTCTTGTGGAAAGAGGATCCCAACAACAGTGGAGGAGAGGTCATGTTCGCTGAAGTGAAAAGTGAGAATGATCGATTGAGCGATACACAGCGGTTGTGGATCGACGTGCTCACAGGAGCGGGTGTCACGGTAGAACTGTGCAACGCTGTTGCCAAAGAAGTAAAAGTGGTTGGCTAGTTTTAGGACTCATGACTTTACGAATCTCACGAATTTCTAGAGGTTTGCACGACACATCTTTCCTTTTTTCATGTGGTTCCAACAAACTCAATCAACTTGCGGAGTCTCCACTGCCAACAATCCACCTTTGGAAACGGCAGTTAAAGCTCCCCACCACACCTCGACAGTGGCGATTCAGTGTTTGAAGGTGCGCTGCGTCCATTCAAATCTGCTGGAATAATATCAGCGATTGTTCCACGAGATGGACTCGAGGAAATATTCCAGAAATACCAAAACAGGGTTGTACCAACAACCATGCGATGGTCGCGGGCGATCTGATGGACAACCTCGCGTGCGAGATCAGCACCATGATGTTACACGTGTGGCTGCTGTGAGGCGCAGCACTGCCCACTTGAGGGCAGGCTTTTCCCATCGCTTGCAAGTCCAGCCGCCGCCCGCAACTCATTTCGCATACCGGAAGTCAAAAAACAAGACTTCAGCTCCAGAGATTCCAAGGTCGCAAAGCTGGTTTCCGCACACTGAAAATCAACACCCTTCTATTTCATATACTCATATGCTACTGCAGGTCCTCCCGTCGATGCGATTGCATAGATATGAAAGTTGCGGTTCTCTCGGAAGCTTTCTTTGCTTTACCTCGTCACGATTTTCAGGGCGGCCTTGCCCATATTAACCCGTGTGGAGAAGAAGGTTGTCAAAGCAGACGGAGATCGAAAGCTTCTGATGTCATGCTTCGCCAGAAGACCATCTGAGACAAACTGCTGTTCAGGGCTCCAACGGTCTCGCCAACGTGTCGGGGTCTCTACCGAAACTTTATGACTTCAAACTCCAGGCTTCGAATTGGATGACAAGCGCTGTAAAAACTCCGCGAAGGAGCAATGTTGCCACAAACCGGCTGGGCTGTTCGCAGCTTGCCATGTCACTCAAGAAGTTTCTCGAGCTCTCTCCAGCTTCCTGCATCATAGCTCCAGTCCGAGACCCTGGTCGGACGCAACGTTGCCGTACTTGCAGGGATGAATATGCATATCAGACGTCACCCGTCGAGGACGCGCGCCAATCACTTCAACATCCACGCTTACACTTGCACTTCTTACCTCTGAGACTGTTGACAGGTCGCGGTTGCGGTGCTGTTGCCGTCTGAAGGTGTTTCTCTTCATCGGCGCGCATGTCGCACAACACACTGTATCGAGCCGATGGGACGGGAATCTTTGATTCCCTCGAGCTGCCGCAGCCGCCCAAAGCTCCCTCGAGGTCCTCGATCCTCGCCTAAAGCCACTAATGGACCGCCCCGTCTTCTCCGCATCGTCGATACAGCTACCATGCAGCCACGGTTCTCCAGCCGTCACTCCATATTTTCGTGGCTGTGACGTTGAAACGCAGCTCCAGAGCAAGCCCACCCGACCTCTCACCAGCCGCAAAACCTGCTGATGCCACCGTGAGGCGCTACCTACCTGGCAATTCCATACGTCACAAAGCTCCTTGGACAGCGTCCCAGCCAACAGGAGTGCAGGCCTGCTCCGTGCTCGAGGTAGCTCTCTTATATGTTTTCAAGCTCCCTTCCCTCGTCTCAATTTCTCTATCAATTTTCCCCCCATTCCCCCCAATAACCTAATCAAATTGTTGTATGACCAACAATTCTTCATCCTCCTCTTACGCCTACTACTCCTTTCCTCCAACACCAAACAGAGCTTCTTCCCCCGCAAGCTCGAAATCTAATTCACCTACCCCCAAAACAATCCGTACTTTGAAGAATATGGCACCTTCTCCGGCAGCAGGCAAGGCCACTGGTGGCGCTCCCAAGACACCCACCAAGTTGGGTAGAAAGCCCCAGAGCCAAACTAGCCAGCCCCCCAAACTCGGACAGCAAGCAGCTTCCGGCGCAAGAAAAGCATCCGACCCCGAGGGTGCTAAGCAGCCAGAAGTTCCTCAGACTTCCGAGAAGCCCGAGGTCGGTGATGTGCAACAAAAAGCCGGCGAGGCCGCGCAAGGTGCACAGGACAAAGCTGGCAAGACTGCTGAAGACGCCAAGAGCAAGGCCGAGGGCGCTGCTGAAGAGCCCAGCAAGGTCGAGATGAAGGACGACACTGAAGCCGCATCCACCCAGGCTGGTGATGATGAGGACGATGACGAAGACGAAGGCCCCCTGAGCAAGGTCTCCCAGGCTGGAGACAACGCCAAGGGCCAGCTCGAGGAGCAAGCTCCTCAACCAATTGACGACTCTAACGACAACGACACTGCTGCCGGTGCACAGGACACCGCTGATGACGACACTGAAGACACCGAAGACACTGCCGACGATGACAAGACCGTCAAGGCTGGTGATGAAGCTGATGATAACGACGACACGGTTGACGACGCTCAAGACACCACCGGCAAGGTGGCTGACGACGCTCAAAAGACTGGCAAGCAATCCGGCGGTAACCTTCTCAAGGGTGCCAAGGGTCTCGCCGGCAAGGCCTCTGGTCTCGCAGGCAAGGCTGCTCAGGACCCCAAGAAGGCTGCTCAAGATGTTCCCAAGGACGCTCAGGAGACCGCAGAAGACGTCAAGGACACTGCCGAAGACACCGCTGAGGATGCCGCCGAGGGTGCCCAAGACACTGCCGACGACGCTCAGAAGGTTGCAGGCGATGCTACCGACGAGGCCGCCGATGCTGCTGAAGACGCCAAGGACACTGCCGAAGACACCGCTGAAGACGTCAAGGACTCTGCTGAAGAGACTGCCGAAGACGCCAAGGACACCGTCGAGGACGCCGCCGGTGATGCCACTGACAAGGTTGGCGATGCCGCCGAGGATGCCCAAGACACTGCTGAGGATGCTACTGAGCAGGTCAAGGACACTGCCGAAGATGCCACTGAGGATGCTCAAGACACCGCGGAAGACGCTACCGAGCAGGTCAAGGATACTGCTGAGGATGGCGCTGAGCAGGCCAAGGGCACCGCAGAAGACGCAACCGACAAGGCCGGTGAGACCGCCGAGGACGCCCAGGACACTGCCGAAGATGCCAAAGACAGTGCCGAGGACGCCGCCGATGGCGAAGTCCCCGAAATCAAGGACATCAACGACCTTCCTGTCGACCTCTCTGTGCTCAAGGGCCTCGAGGTCTCAGAGGACGGTATGGTCTCCGACCAAGACGGCAACCCTATCGGTAAGCTGGCTGAGGGTGACGCTGAAGACCTCGCTGGATACCCAATTGGCGACGATGGCGAGATCCTTGATGATGATGGTGATCTCGTTGGACGTGTCGAGCTTCTTCCTGAGCAGGTTAAGAAGCAGATGGGTGACCTGAAGAGCAAGGGCGAACTGCCCAAGGGCGCCGAGAACTTCGTTGGCGACCTCCCCGACACCGATGATGCTGAGAAGCCCAACCTTGCCATCTTCAAGGGTTTGACCTGCGACCCCACCGGTAACATCTTCAACGACGATGGCGATACCATTGGTCAGGTCACCGACGGTAACCCCGAAGACCTGATGAACGCTACCTTGAACGAGTACGGCGAGTTCATCGACGAGGATGGCAATGTCATTGGCCACGCCGATGTTCACCCCGATGCTCCCGAGGACATCTACGACCAGATCCAGCAAGCTGCTGATGATGCTCAGGACGCTGCCGACGATGCCCAAGACAACGCCGATGACACTGCCAAGGCCGCTGACAAGGTCGACGAAGCTGCCGACCACGTCGATGACGCCGCTGATGATGTCAAGGATGCCGCTCAAGACATTGAGGATGAGCTTCCCGGTATCGAGGCTCTCCAAGGCAGAGAGCTCAACGATGCTGGTGAGGTCGTCGACGACCAAGGCGAGCTCCTTGGCCAGATCGACAACGAGTCTCTCAGAGGCAAGATCGAGTCTGGTGAGCTCAAGGCTGAGGATCTCAAGATCAACGAGGATGGTGAGGTCGTCGATGCCGATGACAACGTCCTTGGCAAGGTCGGTCTCGCTGAGGGTGCCGCCGAGAAGCTTGGTGGACGTCTTCCTCCCCTTGACCTCCGCATTCTTGATGGCAGAAAGGTCAACAAGAAGGGCAAGATCCTCGACGACGAAGGTGATGAGATCGGTGAGCTCGCTGAGGGTGACCCCAAGGAGTGCGCCGGCAAGAAGGTCAACGACCGCGGTGAGGTTCTCGACCAGAACGGCAAGGTCATTGGCAAGGTCTCCGTCACCCCTGGCGAGGCTGCCGAGAATGCCACAAAGGAGCTCCAAGCTGAGCTCGGCGAGAACGTTCCCGATGAGGAGCAGGGTGAGGACGAGGAGCCAGCCGATGAGGAGGAAGAGGCTCAAGGCCCCCAGTTCAAGATCCCCGACCTCGATGTTCTCGAGGGCCTGAAGGTCAACAAGAAGGGCAAGATCCTCAACGAAGACGGTGAGGAGATTGGCGAGCTTACTTCCGGCGATCTCAGCGAGTGCGCTGGCAAGAAGGTCAACGACAAGGGTGAAGTTCTTGATGACGAAGGCAACACCATTGGCCGTGTCAAGGCTCTGCCCCAAGAAATTCCTCAGGAGGAGGTCGAGCAAGCTGAAGAAGCTGCCGACAAGGCCGAGGACGCTCAAGATGCCGCAGAAGATGCGGCTGAGGGTGCTGAAAACGCCGAAGAAGGCGCCGAGGATGCTCAGGAGGGTGCTGAGGATGCCGAGGAGGGTGCTGAGGATGCCGCCGAAGACGCCGAGTCCAACCTGCCTCCTCTTTCCGTCCTCGATGGTCTGACTGTCAACAAGGCCGGCAAGATCGTCGACTCCAACGGCACCGTCGTCGGTGAACTTACTGAAGGTGACGCCAAGAAGCTTTCCAAGTCTGGAGTCAAGGCCGACGACCAAGGTCAGTTCTGGGACGACAAGGGTCATGTCATTGGTCGTGCCAAGACTGTTCCCGTCGAGGAGGACGAGGAGTCACCTTTCGCTGGCCTCGAAGGCCTGATCGTCGTCAAGGATGGTTGGGTCGAGGACGAGAACGGCAACCGCGTTGGTCAGATCACCGAGGGTGATGCCAAGAAGCTGGTTGGTCGTGCCGTCGATGAGGATGGCGACATTCTCGACAAGAAGGGTTCCGTTGTCGGTCACGCCGAGCGCTACGAAGACCCCGAGCAGGAGCCTGAGCCTGAAGAGGAAGCCGTCGACCTTTCCAGCCTCGCTGGCAAGACCCTGAACAAGGCTGGCTTCGTCATTGGCGACGAGGGTGTTCCTGTCGCTCGTCTTGTCGAGGGCAAGGCCAAGGAACTCGCTGGCAAGAAGCTTGATGACCAGGGTCAAATCTGGAACGACCAAGGCAAGGTTATTGGCCGTGTCGAGTTGATTCCCGAGGAAGACCGTGAGGCCAAGCCCGATGGTCCTTTCGCTGGCCTCCAAGGTCTCCGCGTTGTTGCCGATGGCAAGGTCGCTGACGAGGACGAGAACATCGTTGGTGAGATTGTCGAGGGTAACTCCAAGCGTCTGATTGGTCTTGCTGTCGACGAAGACGGCGATGTCATGGACAGATATGGCAACGTCAAGGGCCACGCCGAACCTCTCGAAGAAGAGGAAGAGGAGGGCCCCGTCGACAACTCTCTGCTCGATGGCAAGAAGCTCAACAAGAGCGGCTTCGTTGTTGATGACAAGGGCATCCCCGTTGGTAAGCTCATCGACGGCAATGTCAAGGAGCTCGCTGGTCGCCTTTGCGACGAGAACGGCGACATTCACAACGACACTGGCAAGGTTGTTGGCCACTGCGAAGTTCTCCCTGAGAACGAGCGTGTCGCTAAGGCCGAAGGACCATTCGCTGGTCGTGAAGGTCTTCGTGTCAACAAGGAAGGTTTCGTTGTTGATGCCGAGGACAACGTCGTTGGCAAGGTCACTGAGGGCGATGTGAAGAAGCTTGTTGGCCTCTCCGTCGACGAGGATGGCGACATCAACGACAAGTACGGCAATGCCAAGGGCCACGCTGAGCCTTACGAGGAGGAGGACGCCGCTCCCGTCGACAACTCTATCCTTGATGGCAAGAAGCTGAACAAGCAAGGATTCGTCGTGAACGAGGACGGAATTCCTCTTGGTAAGCTCGTCGAGGGTAACGTCAAGGAGCTTGCTGGTCGCCGCTGCGACGAACAAGGTCAGATCCACGGCGATACTGGCAAGGTTGTTGGTCGTTGCGAGGTTCTTCCTGAGAACGAGCGCGTTGCCAGACCCGAGGGTCCTTTCGCTGGACTCGAGGGCCTCCACGTCAACAAGGAGGGTTACGTCGAGAACGCCGAGGGTGACCGTGTCGGTATCATCACCGAAGGCAACGTCAAGCGCCTTGTAGGCCTCGCTGTTGATGAGGATGGTGATATCAGCGACAAGTACGGAAACACCAAGGGTCACGCTGAGCCTTGGGAGGAAGAGGAGCAGACTGCTGAAGACCTCTCCGCTCTTGCTGGCTGCACTGTCAACAAGGCCGGCAACGTCGTCGACTCTTCCGGTACCATCATCGGTCGTGTCTCCGAAGGTGACCCGTCTACCATGGTCGGCAAGAAGGTTGATGGCCAGGGTCAGATCTGGGACAATGCCGGAAACGTCATTGGCAAGGCTGAGCTCGCAAAGGGCGCCGACACCAAGTCCGAAGGACCTTTCGCTGGCTTCGACGGTATCACCGTTAACAAGGAGGGTTACGTTGTCACCCCTGATGGCGGTATCGTCGGTCGCATCACCGAAGGTGATGTCAAGAAGCTTGTTGCTCACAAGGTCGACGAGGACGGTGAGATCCAAGACAAGAACGGCAACCTTATTGGTAAGGCCGAGAGATGGGAGCCTGAAGAGAAGGAGAGAAAGGTCAACCCCATGTCCGGTCGTCGTGTCAACAAGGAGGGTGAAGTCCGTGACGAGAACGGAGATGTCATGGGCAGACTCACCACCGGTGACCTCGGCCACTGTGTCGGCCTCGAGGTCGATGACAATGGATACGTTGTCGACAACGACGGCAACAAGGTTGGTGAGGTTACTCTCATTGAGAACATCATCGAAGATGAGGAGATCCCTGAAGAGGAGCTCACCGAGGAGGAGAAGGAGGAGCGCCGCAAGAAGGAGCAAGACCGCGAGATTGCTGAGAAGATGGGCGCCATCTGCACTCAGACTCTCGAGAGAGTTCAGCCCATCTGCAAGCAGATCACTGATGTAAGTGCTTACCTTTATCGCTTGACTCGAACAGTTACTGACCCGCCTTTTCTTTACAGCACATCGAAGCCGCCGACCGTACCCCACGTGAAGAGTTGGACGAGGAAGATTTGGTCAACAAAGTGCAACCTCTTATCGAAGAGGCTGGTCGTATTTTGCAAGAGTGCAACGGCTCCCTGCGTGGCCTCGACCCCGACGGTCGCATCGCTGCTCAAGCCAAGGGTCGTGCCGGCACCAAGGAGGCCACTCCCGAGGAGTACCGCCTTGCCGATACTCTCAAGGAGTTGACCACCACCGTCACTACCACCATCGACAACGCAAAGAAGCGCATCAACGACATGCCTCACGCCAAGAAGAAGCTCAACCCTCTCTGGGGATTGATGACCCAGCCTCTGTTCCAGATTCTTGCTGCCGTCGGTCTCTTGCTGACTGGTGTCTTGGGTCTGGTTGGACAGTTGCTCAACGGTCTCGGACTGGGTGGTCTTGTCAACGGACTGCTCGGTGGCCTAGGTATCGACAAGCTGCTCGGTGGCCTTGGTCTCGGCAGTGTTGCCAGCTCTCTCGGTCTGGGCGGCAAGGACAAGAAGAAGAAGAGCGGCGGTGGTGCCAGCAGCCTGCCCATCGTTGGCGGCATGTTCGGCAAGAAGTAGAGAAGAAAAAACACCACAAGATTTGATGTTGTAATACTGAACCCGACCGGGCGATGAAGAGAGAAGACAAGCAAAGAGGAGGAAACTACACCAACAATTTCTGGAGGAAAGAGCAAGGGATCGGGGGGTCTTCTTGCTTCTGACTAACTGTTTATCTTTGGACGAAGCTTCCTTTTCTGCTTTCTGTTCTGTTTTTCGAGCCAGGCGCTGGTTTCCTTTCGCTTTTCCTCGACGAATTTCCTTTGTTCAATCTGTTCAACAATTGTTTGTATTTATACCACTACTTGTTTGCTGTTAAATTAGTACCCTAGCTAGGTAATTTTTGCTTACTTCGAACTATATCAGTTTCATATGTCCGAACATTATTGTCGAATTCAATCTTGTGAAGTCATACCAAGCGCATCAGGTTGTATTGTAGAGCGCATAAATTATCCTCTCGATGAAACCTTTAAGAAAACCGCATGTGCTCGGTATCGACTTCCTCATCCCCCTCTCTCGCGTAGGTAAATGTTGCACTGTTTATTTGCAGCAGTTGTTTTTGTTAAATTGTAGTCATTTCACTCAGGCTCGTGTTGATCTGAACCCCTGCGAATGTTTCTCGTAAAGCGACAGGACCTGATATGACTGAGTCAGATTGACGGTGGCTGGCCTGCTTATCTGATCGTGCATGCCCCATGCGAATGGCTGGCATGCAGAGCAGAACTCTACCACCACACTGCTTTTTCGGAATAGGCGACGCTATTCCTGTCCGCGGCAAATGTCTTTCATTTATGATGCAAATCAGGGTTCTATGACTGCAGCATGTCAAATCTACATGCGTTGACGTTGACCTAGACCAGAGTCCAACAACGACGTGGGATCTCGTTGACTCGTGCTGGCGTTTTCGCGAATCGAGGTTGCGTTGAACACATCGAAAGCATACTCGCCCGAACACAACCGCGTCTTCAAGACCACATCCTACAAAGTGGCTAGCAAAAGCGGAGAAACAAGTGCACTATATTTGGTGGGATCCTGCTGTTTTGGATGATCGGTGAGGAGGTTCGTGTTAAAGTGAGGGTGACAGTGAAGGGAAGGATGAGTGGCGGCATGCGGCTCGCGTGCGCGAGTCAAGAAAGTTGAGATAAGCTTCTTTCTGCCGAGGGAAATGACGATGACCGGCCTCAATTTAGCAAAGTGTTAGCGGAGGAAGGCCTTGGACATGGCCTTGGATAGCAACTTGCCCCTCGACTCTTCGGTTCCGGCACCACATGATCAGTCCTTGGGTGGCTGCCATGGCTGGGAAGTACGCTGGATCCATCTCGTATCAACCTTGGCAATACTGTAGGTGTTCACGAGCGCGGACCTCTTACGACACCCGCATCATGGAGTGATATGCTCCGTCTAGGCGATCCAGATGTAGCCGGATGGCTGTGGCATATATAACCTGCTCATGCCCTTCTGTTATCATTGTTTCAACATCTATTCCTTCCTATCCAGCGATACAAACGACTACAACGGGACCAGCCACACAAAAATCATCCAAAATGTCTCCCCGATCAGTAACACTACTTTCAGCCCTGCTGGCTGCCTCTTCGGTTTCAGCTGCTCCTGCTGCCCTTCAGAAGCGTGACATGGTCACCGCGGTTATAGACGGCCAGACAGTTTCCTGGGAGAACAACTGGTTCGGTGCCCCAGCCCCAACTGCCGCCCCCACTGCTATCCCCAGTTCTGTTGCTGCTGCTGCTTCATCATCCGCCGCTGCCAACAACGCAGGTGGCCAGTGGATAACCGCGTCGTTCGCAGGAGAGGTGTTTTCGTGGCAGGTGAATGCTCCTACTGCTACACCAGCTGCTACTTCTGCCGCACCTGCACCCGCACAACCCACCTCTGTTGCCGCTCCTCAGCCTTCCCAAGCCGGCAACACCGACCCTTCATGCAAGGACGTTCACATCTTCCTTTCCAAGGGCTGGAACGAGCCTTACCCTGGTCGTCAAGGCAAGCTTGCTGGTGCAATCTGCTACGGTCTCGATTCTTGCGATTACGAGGACATTCTATACTACAACGCCGAAGGCAGCGACTACTGCACTGCCGTCAGCGAGGGTGACAAGAACGGCATTGATCAGATGACCGCATACGCCAACAAGTGCCCTGCTTCCAAGCTCGTCTTGACTGGTTACTCTCAGGGTGCCAACATTGCTGGTGATATCCTTGGTGGTGCTGACATCTGCGCCGGCCTCAACCCTGGACTTGACCCCTCTACCAGCCCCGGTAACAAGATCGGTGCCGCTCTTATCTTCGGCGACAACAGACACGTTGCCGACCAGTCCTACAATGTCCTCAACGGCTCTTCCGTCAGCTCCAACGACCCTCGCTCTCCCGACTCTCTTGCCCGCATGAACAAGTTCGCCGGTGTCCTGAGATCCTACTGTGACCAGGCCGATCCTGTATGCGCAGCTGCAGGCCCAGGACCATTCACTGTTGACAACCACCTCAACTACTTCGACCGCTACACCGACGATGCCGCCGGCTGGGTCAAGTACATGCTCGGTTACTAAACAGTTCCCTTGCTCTCTTCTCTTGTCTTGAGAATTCCTGTCGATATTTCAAAAAGACTGTTATAAAATTGTAATTATAATGAGCTACTAGACTACCAATAATGACTCTTCAAACTTATTCTTTGTCTCTCTTTCCACCCAGCTTGTGACTTTGTGACTTCACTTTCTACTGATGTTTTGTGACACGAGGCACCATCTCTTCACCCTTGCGACCATGCTTCCATCTCATCTTACACCTGCAGTTCAATCAGAGACATGGTGGGTCTCCGCATACGTACCCCATGCAAATCAAAGTGGATACGGTGAGATACGCAACCTGTCAGTCCAAAGCATGTCAGTCTCAAACGTTCCAACCACCGATTGCTCAAGAACACCAAGCTTATCAACAATCGGCCTACGGGCTTTGGATACCACTCCGTCATGACCGAAACCACAAGACAAGCGGAAAAATAAAACCAAAACTCTTTTTGACGTGATGCGGATGTCGAGCATATGCAAAAGGATTTTTATCACACGCAACGGTCGTGCAGTTTGCATTGCATCTGCATCTGCATCCGCATATTTTCAGCCACCACCACCACCACCATCACCAACCTTCGGCATTGTAGATCTAGCTTGAATAGCTACCTCACTCTCCCGTACCCATTCACCCGAAGTAGAAGAATTCGGTCTATCAGACGAACATCTTCATTCCGACTCCCCCTGCTCATGAGAGAAGAAAACCTGTCTCGCGTGTGCGTGTTTCCACCGTCGGCCTTATTCTCGCAAAAAAAATCAAAACCCGTGTTGCGGCTTTGTAATCCAGGCAGGCGAGCAAAGCAGTCAAAACCATGCCGAAGAATCTCGCTTGTTTGCACGCATGTATTTATAGAACGATGCAGTGGAGAAAAAGAGGTACAAAGGTACATTTACATCTGGGCATAGCAAGATTTACTTTTTTGGCCTCTTGTGTGCCTGATGGATCGGGGGAAAATGGTGTAGGATGGTGACATGCTGTGCGTGATTAGGATTGGGAAGGTACATGCGATAGTAGAAGGTATGTCATTAAGGCAGGGTCACCCTCACTCGATGGGCTCTCACGACCAGTGGCAGGGTCTTGAAGATCTGTCAAACGACGAGAGTGTTTCCGATGGGGGCGTCACTTCTAGTCTCATCCGGAAGGTATCTCGATAAACACGCCAACCTGTGCAGAAAACTTCTTGCACTTCGACGTGGTATTCCAAAGCGCGTATGGAAGAGGAGATAAAAAATGGCTCTGATTGATTACAGCACGGAACACAAATACACTTAGGATCCCTTCTTGTCAGTCTCCTAAGTGATCATAGAGAAGGATAGGATATGAGAATACAATTACAACTTTCGAACCGAAATGCTGCAGACAAACTTCGCCCCTAGAACACATCTACATCCGGCTCTAGGAAACTGCAGCAATGGAAACATAAAACTCGACACCATCTCTTATCAAACCCTCAAGTAAACGTTGCCCGCGAAAGTACAGCAATAACCACTCATGCCAAAACTCTATATAGCATCGCAATGCCCATCTGACACAAACATACACCGACCCGACCATCAAACCACTACAGTGACAAATATAAAGACAAACACGACTCCTGATCCCCCTCTCATTAATCCCAAAATAGCTTATCACACGAAGGTACCGCAGCGTTTCCCTTCCTCCTGCGAGCTATTATACCAAGTCCACCCTCCTCTACTCAAGCATTCACCAACCCGACTATCCCTCTTCTCAATCAGTCTGGAAAACCGAGCAAGCACAACCATTCCTAGAGTAGAGATAAAAGGTTCTGCACCACAGGGAGTCCCAAAGAGGAAGCATTGGTTGGAAGAGAGGGGAAGAGGCGTGGATTAGGGAGGATGTTTGTAATTGACGTAAAGGGGGTGCGAAAGAAGCATGTAAACGCAAGATTGACCGAAGGAGTAAGAGCAAAAATGTAGGAAAGAGCATGTGAGTTCATGGTCTAACACCGTTCTTTAGATAGACACGAAACACATAACTCAGACCATTCACTCTGATGTGACCACTTGTCAAGCATTTTGTTCACGAGAATAGGAGAAAACAGCTTACATATCAAATTTCTTGCATTTCTCGTCATCTACTAGCATACAACTATGTTTTTCGGATGCGAGTCTGAAGCCAGTACACTGTTCAGCATCTTCCTCTCCTTACAGACCAAGCTTCTCAAGGTACTTGGTGGCGAGCTCGACAGCCTGATCAACATTCTCAGGCTGAGTACCCTGTCCAAGGGAAGTGGCGCCCTTGCCACCAGCCTTTCCACCGAGAACACCAGCGATCTCGTTGGCCCAAGCGGGAGCATCGGCACCCTTCTCCTTGGCCTCGGCGGAGACGTGGCAGCCGTGGACGACCTTGCCCTCGGACTCATCGGCGGCGATGAGGTAGATGGTCTTGTCCTTTTGCTTTGAGCTGATGGTCTTGATGGCCTCGCTGATGGCCTTTGAGTTGGCGGAGATGGGGACACGGACGACCAGGCGCTTCGACTCGGGGTTCTCGGTGAAGTGCTTGGCGATTGTGTCGGTGACGGCCTTGTTCTCGGCCTTGAGGAATGCCTTTTGCTGGTCAAGGTTGGCCTGTATAGAGTCAGTATTCAGTTTTTCACATCAGCAATCTGGTAAACTCACCTTTGCAACCTTGGCGAAGCGCTCCTTCAGTTGAGTCTTGGTAACGGCAGAGATGGTCAACTGGTTGAGCTGGACCTGCAACTGCTTGGCCTTCTGCTCCTTCTGAGGGCTGTAAGACATCTTCTCCAAGAGAGCGAGCTCGTCTGAGAACTCTTGGGCTACTCTCTGGACCTCGTGGGCAGCCTGACCAGTGACGGCAATGATACGGCGAATACCCTTGGCAATACCGCCCTCCTCGAGGATGATCAATTCCTTGATCTCACCAGTCTTGTCAACGTGGGTACCACCACAGAACTCGACACTGACGTTCTCCCACTCGGGGTTGTGGACGTCCTCGAGAAGCTGCTCAACGGGCACACCAACACTGACGACGCGGACGGGGTCAGGGTAGGTCTCACCGAAAACAGCGCGGACACCCTTGATGTTTCTGGCGGTAGCGAGTGGTACCTCCAATGAGTAGACAGGGCTGTTCTGGCGGATGTAAGATGTGCTCTTGTTCTCGACCTCCTGCAGCTCCTTGTCCGAAACAGCAGCCTTGTGGCTGAAATCGAAACGAAGCTTCTCGGGAGCGACAAGCGAACCCTTCTGGTTAATATCGTCACCGAGGACTGCGCGAAGAGCGAAGTTGAGGATGTGAGTACCAGTGTGGTTGTTGCGGATGGGGTGTCTGCGGAGCTCATCGTACTCGCAAATGACGGAGTCGCCAGTCTTGAAAGTGCCGTAAGTCATGTAACCAGTGTGGAGGATGTAACCACCGTAGCTCTGAACGTTCTGGACGTCCAACTCGGCCTCGCCATCAATCAGAATCTTGCCAGTGTCGTTCTCCTGACCACCCTGCTCGGCGTAAAAGTTGGTCTTGTCGAGGATGACACCGAACTGCTCGCCCTCAGGAATCTCGGAGGTGCTCGAGAGGAATTGCCTGTTGTAGTAGATGGCCTTGACTTCAGAGGTGATGTTACCGCGACCGAACTTGGGTTCGTCGTCGGTCTTGGTAACTTCGGTCATGCCGTCCAACTTACCAAGGTCGTGGACATCAAGCTTCACCAGATCGGCGCCAGCCTTCTTCTCACCCTTACTGGCCTCCTTAGCCCTGGCCTGAGCTTCGTTGACCTCTTCCTCGTTGATGGTAAGGCCACGCTCTTCAGCCATGAGCTGAGTAAGATCGACAGGGAAACCGTAGGTATCGTAAAGACGCCAGACATCAGAACCGGAAAGGGACTTTGTGTTGTTTTCCTTGCACTGCTGAGCATACTTCTCGAACATGGCCTCACCACGGTCAAGGGTCTTGGCGAATGAAAGCTCCTCCTCGTCGAGGATCTCCTTGACATCCTGCTCCTTCTTCTTGATCTCGGGGAACATGTCGCCCATCTGGGCAACGAGAGTGGGAACAATCTTTGAGAAGAAGCTACCAATCTCGGTGTTCAGGTACTTGCGAGCGTAGCGGGCACCTCTACGCAAGACTCGGCGGACAACGTAACCGCGGCCCATATTGTTGGGGATTCCACCGTCAGAGATGGCAAAAGTGAGTAGCCTCACGTGGTCAGCAACGACACGGTAGGCAGTGTCGATACCATCAGCATCCTCGCTGCCGAACTTGCCCTCGTACTTGCGGACACCAGTAATCTCCTGAATGCGGTCAAACAGAGGGCTGAACACATCGGTATCATCTTATTGAGAAGTCAGCATCGACCCCGCAAAATGTTGGCGGAAGACATACAGTTGCTAGGAACGTCGGCAAGAATCGACACCTAGTGTCAAAAGTCAGCACTTTTCTTATACGCAGAGTCATAGATCCAACCAATCTTTCAAAGCCCATGCCTGTGTCGATGGATTTTGCAGGGAGGGGGCGTAGAGACTTGTCAGACTCGCGGTTGTACTGAATGAAGACGTTGTTCCAGATCTCCAGGACGTTGGGGTCGTCCATGTTGACGAGGTGGGCAGCGTTACGACCGCCAATTCTGTCGTAGTGAATCTCACTGCAAGGACCGCACGGGCCCTGGTCACCCATCTCCCAGAAGTTGTCCTTCATGTTTCCAGAAAGAATGTGGTCCTCGGGGACACCGACGGACAGCCAGAGCTCCTTGGCTTCAAGATCGGGCTCGAGGCCACTTGCCTTGTCACCCTCGAAGTAGGTGACGTACATTCTGTCGGGGTTGAGGCCGTACTCCTTGGTCAGGAGTTCCCATGACCAGGCAATAGCCTCCTTCTTGAAGTAGTCGCCGAAACTCCAGTTACCCAACATCTCGAAGAATGTCTGCATCAGCTTGTCAGTGGGTCTGTTTATTGATTGATCTGATAACTGCAACGCACGTGATGGTAAGAGTCCTTGCCGACATCGTCCAGGTCCTAGATGTGATCAGAAAAGCAATTGAAAAAGGATTGACATGGAAATACATTGTGCTTTCCACCGGCGCGAATACACTGTTTCGCATGTTAGCATGTTGTTGGCCTGTATAAAAAGTCTTGGCTTGCCTTTTGAGAATTTGTGGCACGCTTGAGCGAGGCGAAATCAGATGAGGGATCAACAGTTCCAAGGAAGATAGACTTGTACTGGTTCATTCCAGCATTGGCGAAGAGAAGAGTCGGGTCCGAGTGGGGCACGACGGAAGAGGAAGGCACTGTGCTGGTGTGAGCTGCGGGTTGCGGCGAAACAAAGACCTCCGAAGTGGCATACCAAACGTGTGGCCTCTCTTCTTGACGAAATAGTCAATAAAAGTGCTGCGCACCTTGACAGCATTCCACTGGTGCTCGGTGTTTGTGTCAGCCATGTTGAGCGCGCGTGTGGTTGAGTGTGTTGCGCGAAAGGAGTTGTATGGGAGCTGCGAGAATGTTCTCCGAGCCAGCTGAGGTGGATTTTGAACGTGAGTCAACCCACGTCGGCAACAGTTGGACAAGCTCGTGATCATCCACGCTTCTTCACTTCCAAGGAGTGCGCGTTTCTTCACAGACGATTGCGATTAATTCCCGATCACTTGCTCGAACTATCGCAGGTCTAGACAAAGGCGGTGGTGATGCGGGATGAACACGACCAGCGCGGAGGTCATGGACCGAGACCGAGAAACTGCGACAGCTCCAGCTCCAGCTCTAGCTCTAGCTTCCACTGCGACACCCACGAGCTCACTGAGGGGCCTCAAGCGCACAGCAGACGACTCGTTCGATGATGACCATCGCTTTGCCAAACGCTTCAATTTACTCAATCTAGGTATCTTGCACCCCTCTCGCCGCTTCCTCTATACCGCATGCTGACTCGGCCTCCCTCTGTACAGCCAACGGCCATGACAAGCTCTACATTCCCGTCTCCTCAAGGCCGCAACTCCAGAGCGGCCTCTCTCAACCTCCTCCCCTCGAAGAGCACATGCAGCTAGACGATACGAAGGACCGTGTATACATCCACAACCTCGACGATGAACTCGCAGACATTGAATCCGACGAAGAGAAGCTCATCTTCCTCCCGGACATTGAAAAGAAGTTCAACACTATACCAAGACACATCCTGATCGGAGAGAAGAAAGACTCGAATCAAGAACTCGTCCTCTACAACCTGCCACCTTCGTTGTCTGTGCCTGTCGAGCAAGACAATGTACGAAAGGCCATACTCGAGGCCCGCCAACGCGCAAAGGAAAAGGCCACTGCCAATCCTCCTTCCTCGCCGACCCGCGCAGACGGGCATCCTCCAGAAGAGCAGATCGAGACTGCCCATGGCTACGACTCTCCAGACTATGGCCTGGATGAAGACACGAATGACACGGATGACATGGATGACGATGAGGACGCAATGGATTTATCTTGAAAAATGGTATTACATTTTCGGTCTCGCCAGTCCAGCCAGCTTTTCTACCTAATGGTCTATATAAGTCCTGGCCATAGTATCCTCCTACAGGCCCTTTCTTCTCGAGAAAAATAAGGAAACAAAAACATTATCTAAATCTGGTATCCATTTTGGTTCCTTCGTAAAATCTTCAAATGCGTGCTCGGCCCCAATATCTTGGGAGCCAGCGCCTGCTAGGGCTGGGTTGTGCTTCGATGCGTGTTGTTTGTGACGCCGCCGACTCGCTTCCTCCCAGCATCAAGCTTTCGGGTAGAGCGGTGCGTCTCGCCTTTTGGTAGTTGACGGTACTTGTGATGGTCGTCCATTGTGTCGTGTAGACATCAGGAGCGACCGTGTATTCGAGAGTCGACCATTCGGTCGTAGTCGTGTCTGCAAGAGCGGGCGCGTTGGTGATTGCTCGTTCAAGGCTCGTCGTGATGGTCACCCATAGCGTCGTTGTGGCGTCGGCAGAGACAGCCTGCACGTAGGTCGTGAGAACAGTCGTCTCGGCCACCGTCGCTTGCGCAGTGGGCGTCGTTTCAACGTTTGCGGCAGGCGTTGTCTGGCTGTTCTCGACAGGCGTCGGCTGCACGGTAGCACTTGAATCGGCTGCAGCCATGGTTACCGACACCGCTCTGCGGATTGTCGTGACAACAGTAGTCCATTGCGTTGATGTCGCATCAGCAGCCACTGCTAATACTAGTGTAGTCACTACATTTGTCATTTGAGGCAGTGACTGTGTCGAGCTTGTCGTGGCCGCCGTCTCTGCAGTCGATGCAGGCGTGGGGGACGTATCAACACTGGACATCTTTGCACTCGACTGTTGAGGCGTCGATGAAGCTTGAGCGGTCGACGCGGCTTGGGACGATGTTTGGGCAGCCGAAGACGTCTTAGCAGCGGATGACGAGGTCTTGTCGCTCGATGAGCTCTGCGCGGTGGACGAGGTGTCTGCAGTAGACGAAGTACTATCACTTGATGAGCTCTGTGACATCGAAGAGTTCTCTGTCGTTGACGAGGATTCGGTCATCGATGAGCTTGATGAGCTTGCAGCGGTCGTTGAGGTCTTGTCAGTCGACGAGCTCTCGGTACTTGACGAGCTCTCGGAAGTCGACGAGGGTTCGGCGGTCGATGACGTGGTTTCGCTCGAAGAGGTTTGCGTTGACGATGTCTCTACTGTAGCCGTCGTGCTTACAGTAGATGACACGGTCGAGGTAGTCTCAGCAGGCACCGTCTCCGTCGATATTGTGCTAGCACTACTAATAGACGTCTCAGTTGATGTTGGGGTATTATTATTACAGAATGCGGGCAGTGCAACCTTTCCAGAAGATTTTGCAGTCTGCTCGAAGACTTGCAGAGAGTTGATGGACCAATAAGCATTGGAGAATGCCTGAGGGTTGTTGGCGACGTAGTCAGTGCAGGAGCCGCTCAGAGCAGAACACGTAGAGTCGCTGCTCCAGACGCTGCCGGCCCAGTCGCCACAGAAGGTCACATCGAAAACAATCTGATTGTCCGAGAAAAATTCGGGGATATCACAGCAGCCTGTGAATTGGGAGAGTGGTCTGCCCCAAGAAGCATCCGGGCTGGGGTTGCCACTTTGGATGTTGGAAGGAATGGTACCACGCTGGAAGAACCAGATGCTGATCGCTTCGTCGGTCCACTCCATGGCATAGACACCACCTCCAACATTGTTGAACCCATCACCATAGGTGTTGTATTGACTCGTGGAGATTTGGCAACCGAGGTTGTTGGTCTGGTCCGCTGCGTTGACGTAACAGTCATCGGAGTAAAGAGATCCAGTGAAGTTGCCATTGTCGTAGATGGAACAGCCGTCTGCCGTGTGCAATGTCATGGCATTGTGATTTTGCGTGTTCACACCCTCGATGATATCGATCTCACCACCGTTAGGCCAGCTAGGTCCAACCATCCAGTACGCAGGCCAGGAACCGCAAGAGTTACCAGGCATGTGGTCGAGGTCAAGGATGACAAGACTGCCGGAGTTGTAGGCTGCTTTGCTAGTCAAACGGATACTGGGACGTCCGTTGGGTTGGACATTGGTGTGATCGACTCCAATGTAGACCTTCCCGTTCGAGTTGCTGATGAGGCCGGTGTTCCATGCTGAGCCCTGGTCAATATACTGGACGAAACCATGGGTTGGGTCCGCTTCTGTAAAGAAGTCAAACATGTTGAAAAATGATGCAGAGTTGTAGTCATCCTTGAGAACATAGCCAGCTATGCTCAAGTTGACGAACGAAAAAAGACTGAACAAAAAGGGAATGAGTGGCATGTTTGTGAACGAGTGCATGGTGCAATTGTAAAAGAATGATTGCGCACGAAAAAAAGAAGCCTACAACATGGAAGTGCCTCAGCACATATATAGCAATGAGTAGCTGCGAAAAGAGACCGCCTCATCGACGGCATAGTAAGATAGGCTGGCCCCTTTGGGAGGGTTTGAGGACTGTTTATTGCGGCCGTTCAAACGGCTTCAACGCAGACCGGGCGTGGCCCTGATAACTACCATGGAGGTGGTCTACTTGGCGGTCTGTTCAAGAGGCATCTTCGTAATACTCCAAACGGTTTTAGCATGCGCGTTCGCCTCTCAGCTCGTGAATGAACTGTATACTGTATACTGGTGATGCATGCTGGTGCCTACTCCGAGCTGTCAGAAAGTGACAGGCGCAGAGCTCGATTCTTCGTGTGACAAAATGTTTGCCGCTTATCCAGAGTTACATCAACTCAGATGATCAATTGACATTTGTTAGGTATTATCGTGCTCATGGTTGTGTTCAAGAAAAAAATGCAAGAGGTGTGGATTGTCGTTGAGCAAATCGAGCGACCCCACCACACTTGGCAGGCACAATTTCGGTCTGCAGCCAATCGACCAAGCTGATGTCTCTGCCAGGGGCTGAATTCACCTCCTGCCTCGTATACCATGTCTGCACGCCAAAAAATTCCAAGAAGATACGAAGGTGACAAGGCGATCGATGAGACTTCTCAATGGTATTGCCTGGGAGACAAAGTCCTACAGCACGTCATGGAGCTTTTCTCCATCTTCCTCTATCTGACTTTACCACATGCCCACGGACGGCAGTAGATTTGGCTTGCCACAATCGATTTCCAAAGGTTATCCATTGACATGGATCGTCGGCACTGCGTACGCTCAGATGCTTGTAGGATATGAACCGGTAAGGGGTTGCCCTCCCGACATGGGTCTTGCGAAGGAAAAAAAAGCCGTTTGATGATTGCTCGCCGTAAGACACAACGGTCTCATGGGAAGTGGTCTCCATGTCAGCCAGCCCAGTTGCTGCGCTAACGGGGATAAAAGAAGCGAACGACGACGGGTTTCCCGGAGGATTGTTCCTGTTGCACAGCCTGAATGTCTCGGTTTTGAGCCTCCGAAGGGTCTGGGGGTCAAGGTTGTCTGTACGACTATCCGTAGGGTTCTGATAGCTCTGATATACAATCATGTACAACGCATGGTTCGTAAGAACAGCGAATGCCTCGTCGTCATCACCTCATAATCATGCTCACTTCGTCACGTCTCCCTGGCCAACCGAGCTCTTGTCGGCTTCTTGGGCTGCTGACTTCTTGGCTTCTTCCTGGGCGAAGAGATCTTGCCAGTATGGTTCCTTGTAGCCATCCATGAGACGTGTGAACTGTGGACCACTCTTCACCCAACCTTTGACGCCTCCTTCGAGTACCATTGACTGCATCTGCTCGTCTCCAGCTGCGTCGATGAATTCCTTGAACCTGCATCAATCAGTATGAGAGTCCTTGGGCAATACTACACAAAATTCTTACCATGCAGCACAACGAGGTGCTCTGCCATTCGAGGAACCACCTGTCGCAATAACAATCAGATCAGAAGCTTGATTACAGAATACGGATACTCACAAGTGAATACGACCCACTCGATATCTGCCTTGTAGGCCAACTCGTAACTGCCGGAGGGTGTTATTAATACTCTGAACGAGAGACGATGTGAACTTACAGCATTCCTCGATTCCACCAGAATCCCTGAGCAGGGATATTCAAACTGCCACGTAGACATCCGCCTTCGAAATCCATCCTCCTAAGATCGATTATGAGCAAACTTGCCACTCCTCGTAATGAAAGCATCTGCATCACACGGTTTCGAGGCATGATGGCCGCTTCGGCCTTGGGCTCTGGGAAATCGGCATGCCATGGTCTGCTCTGTTCGGTAGTCATGATGAATATGTGGTAGTCCTTCTGATTTGAATAGTTGTCTTGTGTTGGAATGTTGTCGTTGGAAAAGGACGCATCATGGAAAGCTCCAGCTGAAGCAACGAGCCCGAAGCCGAAGTCCGAAACACCTTCCCGTGCTCGAAACCTCAACAGTTCAACCTCGACTTGAAGCTATACATCGTCTCTCATCGCCGTGTTCTAACTCGAGCGAAATCACGTGCTAGATAGCATGGTAGAAAATGTAAATGTGCCTTCATGGGCATGATTAAAAGCGCTTAACTGGGGATATCTATGACTTTTCGTAACAAGAAACAAACAGACATAACGCATCTATTGCAATGACTCGACGACCAAGGCGCTGGCACCACCACCACCGTTGCAGATACCAACAGCACCGATCTTGCCCTTGTTCTCTCTGAGGACACCAAGGAGAGTGACAACGATTCTGGCACCACTTGCGCCGAGAGGGTGGCCGAGGGCAACGGCACCACCGTGGAGGTTGACCTTATCCTCGCTGATTCCGAGAAGCTTCATGTTGGCAAGAGCGACAACACTGAAAGCCTCGTTGATCTCGAAAGCATCAACATCCTCCTGCTTGATACCGGCGTGCTTGAGAGCCTTAGGCATGGCGAGAGAGGGAGCGGTGGTGAACTTGGCAGGCTCGTGAGCAGCCTCACCCCAACCCAGGATCTTAGCAATGGGCTTCAGGCCGAGCTCCTTGAGCTTGGCCTCGGAAACGAGAACGACGGCAGCAGCACCGTCGGAGAGAGGAGAGGCGTTGGCAGCGGTAACAGTGCCATCCTTGGGCTTGAAAGAGGGTCTGAGAGTCTTGGTCTTGGCCTCGTTGAAGTTCTTGGGCTCGTCGTCCTTGTCAATGACAACATTGGGCTTGCCTCTGCCACCGCTGACCTCGACAGGAGCAATCTCCTCACCGAACCAGCCACTCTCCTGGGCCTTTTGAGCCTTCTTGTAGGATCTAATGCAGTAGTCATCCTGGGACTCTCTGTTGAAACCGTGCTCCTCGGCGCAGGCCTCGCCGGCGAGACCCATGTGCTGGTCCTCGTAGGCATCAGTGAGACCGTCTTTCAGGACAGCGTCAACGAGAGACTGGTTGCCGAACTTAGCGCCGGTGCGCATGTTGGGAAGGTAGTGGGGAGCGTTGGACATGGACTCGGTACCACCAGCAACGACGATGTCGGCACCGCCAGTCATGATGGTCTGGGCACCGAGAATGATGGCCTTGGTGGCGGATGCGCAGACCTTGTTGACGGTGGTGCAGACGACCGAGTTGGGAATGCCGGCACCGAGAGCGCACTGGCGGGCAGGGTTCTGACCAAGACCGGCAGAGAGGACGTTGCCGAAGATGACCTCCTCGACGGACTCGGGCTGGACACCAGCTCTCTGAATGGCATGCTTGATGGCGTGGGCACCGAGTTGGGTGGCGCTGAGGCTGGAAAGAGAGCTATACAAAGAAAGGGCTGGTTAGAATTGTTGAGCATTGAAGCATGGCGGGGCTCTCTACTCACCCCAAGAACTGGCCAACAGGGGTTCTGGCGGCCGAGACAATGTAGACGGGGGTGGAAGGAGCCATGTTGAAGACTGAAATTGAGGGAGAGACGTGAATGGAAGAAGGAAAGAAGAAGTAGAGGAAGGAGCAGGAGAAAGGTAGAAGGAGCAATTCAAGGAGGGCCAGGAAATCATGCCATGTTTAATTTCAAGAGACAATCTGGGGGTCCAGCATGGCGTTGGCAACGTGTTTCGCCGCAGAGTTTGAGCCGATTTCGGCAAGAATTGATTATCGAGATATGTGATCGGTTGCCAACACGAAGCGGTGAAGCACGTCGAGCGGGAAGCTTGAGTCGTGCCTGCCGACTGGCGCTTTGGTGACGATCTTGTTGGAGACGAAGTCTCGCGGCGACTGTCGCATTCGAGCTTCAACTTTTGTCGCGTCCATTGTCGCCCTTCCACACCACATCTGCCGCCATGGACGACCTTTACGATGAGTGCGTTTCACGTCCTTCTGTTTGACCGTCTTCACAGCTAACTCTTGACGACAGGTTCGGTAACTTCATCGGCGAGCCCGAAGACTCGGACATCGAACAGGAACAGGATGTCGATGCCAACGACTATCTATACGACCAGGACGAGCCGGATGAGGTTGCTGCTTCTCATGATCAGCAGCTGATGGAAGTGGATGGTATGCGCCGCCTTGACGCAAGGTTGGATTGAGAAACTGACTTTGGCGCAGATGAAGGTCCCTCGAATGCCGTCGTTCTCCATGAAGACAAGCAATATTATCCCACCGCACAACAGGTCTATGGCCAAGATGTCGAAACTCTGGTACAAGAGGAGGATACTCAGGCCCTGTCACAGCCCATCATCGCGCCCATCGTACAGAAGAAGTTCACTATCGAAGAGGCAGACCTGCCTCCTGTTTTCTTCAGCCGCGATTTCATGACCGACTTGATGAACTTCCCCGATCAAATTCGCAACGTTGCCTTGGCTGGTCACCTACATCATGGTAAAACGGCTTTCATGGATATGCTCGTCATGCAGACACACAACATTCAAGAGAAGCTGGACAAAAGAAAGGGACGCGACCGAGATGAGCAATTGAGATATACCGATACACATCTCCTGGAACGCGAAAGAGGCGTGTCGATTAAGACCGGTCCTATGAGTTTGGTTCTGCCTGCGACGAAGGGAAAGTCGCATTTGATCAACATGCTGGATACTCCTGGTCACGTCAACTTTGCCGATGAGGTTGCTGCTTCTCTACGCCTGGTCGACGGTGTCGTTCTAGTCGTTGATGTTGTCGAGGGTGTACAAGTCCAAACCGAAATGGTCATCAAGCACGCCGTCCTCAACCACCTACCACTGGTTCTTGTCGTGAACAAGATGGATCGTCTGATTCTGGAGCTCAAGTTGCCTCCTGCTGATGCCTACTTCAAGCTCAAGCACGTCGTCGAGGAGGTCAACACAGTCATCGAGAACACTATTCCCGGCCAAGGCGAGAAGTACCGCGTCAGTCCCGAAAAGGGCAATGTTGCATTCGCCTGCAGCATGATGGGCTGGTGTTTCACTCTTCCTTCGTTTGCACACATGTACGCCGAGACGTATGCCGGTAGTGGCCTGGATGTCCCCGAATTCAGCAGAAGACTATGGGGCGATATTTACTACAACCCTGGAAGTCGCAAGTTCACTCGTCGTGGAACAGAACCTGCTAGCAAGCGTTCTTTCGTCAACTTCGTCCTCGAGCCTATTTACAAGCTCTACTCACATACCATCAGCGAAAGCCCTGAAGATCTCAAGAAGACGCTTGAGAGCCTGGGTATCTATCTCAAGCCTACACAACTTCGCGCAAATGCCAAGGATCTTCTTAAGATGGCATGTGAGCAATTCTTCGGTCCTGCAACTGGCTTCGTCGACATGGTTGTTGATCACATTCCGTCACCCGTCGAAGGAGCCAAGCAGAAGCTGGACAACTACTACACAGGTCCTACTGACACCAAGACTGCTGAAAGTATGCTTTCTTGCGATCAGGATGGTCCTCTGATTGTTCACGTCACCAAGCTTTTCAATACCACCGATGCAACTGGATTCAACGCGTTTGGTCGTGTCATGAGCGGCACAGCACGCCCTGGCCAGAAGGTCCGTGTGCTAGGCGAGGGCTACACAATCGAAGACGAAGAAGATATGGTGGAGGCTACAATTTCTGATGTCTGGATTGGTGAGTCACGATACAACATTCCTACCAGCGGTGTGCCCGCCGGTAACTTCGTCCTTCTTGGAGGAGTGGACAACTCAATTGTCAAGACTGCCACAATTGTTGCGCCAAAGCTCCCAGAAGACGAGGATGCATACATTTTCCGTCCGGTACAACACTTCTTCGAGTCTGTCTTCAAGGTCGCTGTTGAGCCAATCAACCCATCTGAATTGCCGAAGATGCTTGACGGTCTCCGCAAGGTCAACAAATCATATCCCCTCATCACAACGAAGGTCGAAGAATCAGGAGAGCACGTCGTTCTGGGTACTGGCGAACTGTATATGGACTGCGTCCTGCATGACTTGCGCAGATTGTATGCTTCAATGGAAATCAAGGTCTCGGATCCGGTCACTCGCTTCTGCGAGACAGTTGTGGAGACATCAGCCATCAAGTGTTACGCATTAACGCCGAACAAGAAAAACAAGCTCACAATGGTCGCCGAACCTCTGGATGAAGGCATTGCCGAGGACATCGAGAGTGGCAAAGTGAACATCAGAGATCCGGTACGAAAGGTCGGCAAGTTCTTCGAGGAGAACTATGGGTACGATCTGCTCGCCTCGCGCAACATCTGGGCTTTCGGACCTGATGACATGGGTCCCAACATCTTACAAAACGACACACTACCTTCAGACGTAGACCAGAAGCTCCTCAAGAGTGTCCGAGACACCATTCGCCAAGGTTTCTCATGGGGCACGCGTGAAGGACCGCTTTGTGAAGAGCCCATCCGCAACACAAAATTCAAGATCACCGACGTCGGCCTCGCACCGGAAGCTATCTACCGCGGTGGTGGCCAGATCATTCCCACAGCTCGTCGTGCATGCTACAGCAGTTTCCTGATGGCCAGCCCCAGACTGATGGAGCCCGTGTACAGCTGCTCGATGATCGGCAATGCAGACAGTGTAAGCAGTTTGTACACAGTCCTCGCCAGACGTAGAGGACACGTTCTATCCGATGGCCCCATCGCCGGCACACCCCTCTACAAGGTCTCAGGTCTCATTCCTGTTATCGACTCCTTTGGTTTCGAAACCGACCTTCGCATTCACACCCAAGGACAAGCCACATTATCACTTGTCTTTGACCGCTGGAGTATTGTACCTGGTGATCCACTAGATAAGAGCATCAAGCTCAGACCACTGGAACCTGCATCTGCACAAGCGACAGCTCGCGACTTTGTGCTCAAGACACGCAGGAGGAAGGGTCTTGCTGAGGATGTCACTATCAGCAAGTTCCTCGAACCTGAACTCTTCAGGAGTATGAAGGAAAGTGGCATCTTGGATCAACCTGCGTAAATAAAGAATTGTCACGAACACTCGAAATAGAAAAGAGTCCTTTTTAACTTGCACTATGCGACCTCCCTTCGATAGTCGTTGCTTCCCGTGATGTTGTTCGTTTTTTTGTTAATCTCTCAGGCTTTCCCCTCATCTCCAATGCTTGCGCTGCCTTCACTCTTCGATCCACAACATTTGCCGAGTAGGTGAGGACTCATCCTTTGCGAGAGGGTCGACGGTGTGTTTCTGCCCAACGTTCACCATGGTGGAATATTGTGATCTGGCATTCTTGTTGGATAACGTGCTTTGGCTGGGAGATGGCACGCGGTGTGTCAGGTGGAAGGGAGAATCGAGCGAGCAAGAAGAATGAAGGCATGATCAAATAAAGGGTCATAGGGCTTGTATACTCTGCTTCCAACCACTTCCATCAGATCTCTGCCCATGACCAGACCTATCCTCTCCGCCTCATCTCACCTCAACCCCCTCTCATGCTCCCCTAACTCTCCTTTAGGCGTTCTAACCACCGCACCCCTAAACGCACCATCCAACTCCATTTCATCCCCATCGACCGCCTTCTCCAAAGGATCTTTACAGAATATACCCAAGAATGAATCCACCATATCCCTGACTCTGTCCGCGAATTCCTTGCCACTTAAGTCCTGCTTTGCGATGCCCACTCTGAAAGCGAAGCAAGTGGATTTGTAGACGTGATGGTATAGCAATTTGTATTCTTCATCTCTTGCTTCCTCTGCGGGATCAGGAGGAGGTTCAGAAGCAGTAGAGGTGGAAGCTCTCTTCTTCCGTTTTGAAGATGAAGTGAAACCCCATACGCGAAGACCGGCCAATACGACTTTGGATATCATATCTTTGTTTTTCTTTTCCAAAGCTTCTTCTTCTGCTGTTTGTGTGGTTGTAGGAACGGGAGTTTCTCTGGATAGTCCGGAGACTCTTCTTGTTTCTGCAGCAGTACCGGTGTTTTCTCGCCTCAGACTTGCTATACTCGGGCTTCTGGATTTCGGTCTCGTAAGTAGGGGTACGGAGCCTCTACTTTGTTCTGATTTCAGTCGTGGTAGAGAAGGCAGGGAAGGACTGTTTGATGCCGCGGCTGCGGCGACTGAGGCACCCAAGTGGCGTTTCAGGTTTCTGCGGTGGTCTTCAGCGGCGGAGAAGGTGGAGTCGATTGCAGTTTTGCGTTTTTGTCGCAAGGAGGGGCCGTCCCAGGGGTGGGGGATGAAGCGGCCGGTTGGTGTGGATGTGTCTGTGGCGCTGAGGATAGGGGAGCTGGGCGGTGTGACTTCTACTTCGTTTGAGAGTAGTAGGTCCGAGGAGAGTGGGAGGGCGTAGAGTCCGAAAGCCATATCTGAGGATGATGCTTCATTGTGTGGTGGCGTAGGAGGACTGCGCTGGACATCCCTTCTCGCTGCATAGAAGAGAATTTCCGTTGTCCGTGGTTGTGGTATGCTGCTTGAATCTGCGACTTGTACTGCTGCCAGAATACCCAGAGGAGACTCTAGAGCAGCACTCGGCCACCATTCTGTTCCTTGCTCTTCTGCATCATTGCTACTGAGCAGTAGATTGCTGAACCACGTTTCGGTATCTGGATCTGCAGTCGAGACATCTAGACGTGGACCACATATCAATTGCAGTGGTATTCGTGTGGTGTCGACATGTGATAGAAATTGAAGCGTGCAATCGTTTGGTAGCGGGAGTTTCGTTGACGGTGCACTTATTCGTATGTCTGCTTCTTGGTTAGGGCCTTGATCAACGCAGTATTTGTAGAGCTTACCTCGTATCTCATTGATATCGTCAAGTCGTAAGTTTCCATTCCAGATATCCATGGTCGAATATGAATGTGATTTCGGAGATCATTGTTATTTTCGGGTGACGTGACGGAAGACGCGTTCGACGCCAGACTTTCAATCTTTTCCCAAAGAGGCAATCGTCATGTCAACATGCATCCGAGTGTTTGCTATATACGAGAAGGTCCTTCTAGCGAGAGAGAGATAGATGCGATTCTGTGCTCGACATCAGCTCAACTCTCGTTCGACGTCGCACGCAATGTTGTTCGGAACCCCTTACGGAGAAAAGATGGATACCGCTTTCTCGGATAGGCAAGATCAAGTACGACATGAAGTATTCCAGTAAAATTGTGCAGACAGTGGTGTGCTTTCTGATGACGAGCGACGACACAACATGTAAGACAGAAAAGAAAGTAGCATAACGAAACCGTGGGTATGTACGCCTAAGCCCGCTCCATATATACAGAACCAAAGATGAACGCCTGCCATGCAATGCTCCTTCTGATTTTTCCAGTATCATCGTCGGACAGGGATGACCCACCTGTCGTCCTCATCATCTTCTAGTTCGTCCGAGTCCCATCCATCTTCTTCATCACGAGCGGCCATCTCAACGAAACGCCTGAAAACTGCGGCTGCTGCTGCGTCCACCTGCTGTTGGTTTGGAGCTGGTTGCTGCTGCGCTGCAGGTGCCGCTCTTCTACCTTCAAGTGCAGCGACTCTTCCACCTCGAGCCCGTCTGCCTCCGCGCCCTCGGCGTGCCGGCTGTGCTGGCTGTACCGCCTCTGCTACCATGGGTTGAGCAGCGTCCTCTTGAACAGGCTGCGCGGCAGGAGGGTTTTCCTCGGCCTCCAGTTGTTCAGCAACCTCTCGTGCAGCGGCCTCGTCCTCCTCCCGTTGCAGAGCTTCTGCCTCTTCTCTGTCTGCGGCCTCGGCCACAGCTCGAGCCTCCTGCTCCCAGCGTCGTGCACCAGCAAAAGCGGCTTCTTGACCTTCATCACCCTCTTCCAACTCCCAGAGCTTCTGGTAGCAATCCGTACCTGGCTTGTTGTAGTGTTGATAAGGGTTATCAGGGCACAGCCAGGCACCACAGAGGTAGCAAAAGTGGGTGGCACACTGGAAACAATTCATGTGATTGCAGCCCATGGTCTTTTGCGTGGGACTGCTGCAGGTAGGACATGGTGAAGTGTGCGAACGAATGTAGTCGTAGCTGGCCTTCTCTTCCTCGGACAGCTCTGACGGGTTGCGAGGCCAGCAACGAGCAAATTCGCCGTGCCAACCTGCGTAACAAGTCTTGCAAAAAGCAAATGTGCATTTACTGCAAATGGCCAACCGGTCGGATGGAGATGTACCCTTTTTAGCTGCTTCTTCTTCGTCCTCGCCCTCGTCCTCGCTTGATGACTCGGGATATAGAGAAAGGTCCTGTGGGATGGGCGGGTACTTCTCGCTGCGAGCAGGGCCCTGGCACCAAGTTCGCGGGCAGTAGACAGTGGTTCTGTCAGCTTCCAGCTTCTTCTTGCGCTTCATGTCGACATAGCGACGGATCATGGACTCTTCGATGCCCATCTCCAACAGCTCTTTGGGATGTAGTGTCTTTTCCTTCCTTCTCTTTTTCCTCTGGCCAGCAGGCGCGTCTTTGCCACATGTAGGGTCCAAGCACAGTACTCTTCCAACATCACCCTCGACGATGCAGTTGTTGTAGAAGTCTTGTAAACAGGTCTGGCAGAAGACGTGACGGCAGCGGCGCATGCGATAACAGGCAGAGCCCTTCTTTGGTTCGAGACAGATGCCACAATCAAAGGTGCCGGCGTCGAAGATGGCTTTCTTTGTAAGAGTGTCGTAGTCGAGCAAAGCGGGCTTCAGAGAAGGTGACAGGTCAAGGCCGGTGGATTCCAGATCAAAAGCCTGTTCAGCTTGCTGCTGTAGGAAGTCGATGTATGAAAAGAGGATCTGACAGCGACCGTAATCTTCCCATAACTTTTCACACTCGCGCTCCAAGTCGTTCAGTTTATCGACGGGCAACCATTGCGGAGTGGTGGAGAGCGAAACGATCGGGGCTTTCTCAGCAGGGTAGCCTTCGGGGAGGGAGAGTTTCAGCTGAAGAGGGGGCAGGTGTTCGACATTGTGTGTTTCGTCGACGTGGTGAGTCAGGGGGGAATATTTGGAGAGACCGTTCTCCGAGTCTGGTGGAGAGGGCGGTGGCGCTGATGGAAAGCGCAAGGCGAGAGGACTCGATGGGTTGATGGGGAGTTCAAGCGAGGCGGCGAAGGGGTTCTTGGGGTCGAGAAGTAATTCGGGGTAGATGGCCAAGAGAGTCGACAACTCTTCCTCCCTCTCGTCAGTTGTGTCCATTGCGCCGAATCAAAAGTGACTCGTGGGTGGGCGAGTGTTATGAACAAGGCATTAGAGCGGAACAGCCGTAGAAATGGCTATATGTGAGTGATGAGACAAAGAGAAGCCAAAGGATAGATGTCGATAGATATCGATGAGAAAGGGAGGATTATCAGAAGACGCGTGTGAGGATGAGTGAGTAAACTTGTCGGTGTCTTGGTTTCGCCTCGGTGACGGCGGCGGACTGAGACCGGCAGAATCTCACCGCCTCTGCTATAACACGGGCCGAAGAAGTTCTTAAGACCGGTCACTGCCTTCCCGAAAGCTTGTGGCGGCTCCACATATTTACGTAGTCGTCCAAACCAAGGAGCTGAAGCTGCTGAAGCTCGCTGTCGTGTCTCGTCCTGCTTGAAAGACGTAGCAAACAAATCACAACTCATAGGTCACCATGGAAGACCCTCCGTTGGCGTCGCTTTCTTTGACCCATGTTCACTACGTGAGACTGCCGGCTGCATTTATCTATGCTGGCTGGGACAAGGCAGCTAATTGACCATTGTAGAATCCTAATGATCCCATCGCACACGCCTGTGCCTACTTGGCCCTGGTGCCCCAGGCTCTCTGTGTCACATATGCCACGTTGATCTGGAGCACGCGTGAGGCTGAGGTTGGCCTCATGTTTGCTGGTCAATTGGCCTGTGAAGCCCTCAATTGGTTACTCAAACGCACTATTCGTGAAGAGAGACCGCATCGTAGGAACCCCCATCTCCTGTCCTCTGCTCAAAGCCCATTTCTGACCAATGTTTTGTACAGGTCTGACGGGCAAAGGCTATGGCATGCCCTCGTCTCACGCCCAATTCGTCTCGTACTTTGCAGTTTCCTTGACCCTGTTCCTGCTCTTGCGACACAACCCGCACCTTCCGAACACGTCGACCACCCATATCCCGACCTCCACTTTCGAAAGACTCGCCTTGTCCGTACTGGTCATAGCCGGCGCTGCTGCTGTCGCCCAGAGCAGGATATACCTGAACTACCACACCGAGAGGCAGATCCTCGTCGGCTGCATTGTGGGTGCCCTTTTTGCAGTCTTCTGGTATCTCTTCACAACCTACCTGCGTCGCTCAGGCTGGCTGGACTGGGTCTTGGACACTTCAATTGCCAAGTTCTTCCGTCTGAGAGACCTAGTCGTCAACGAGGATCTGGTTGACGCTGGCTGGGAAAGATGGCAGAGCCGTAGAAGCAAGAGAAGCGACCAGAAATCTAGATAGACGTCCATAGCCATAGTCACATGCACATAACATATGAAAAGAGCAGAAATTTCTCGTCCCTCAATCTGCAACTGCGCCTTACAGCTTTCCAGACCCTGTGGACATGAGACTATTGTCCTGAGGATTGACGCATTCCACCAATCAGGGAGGATGACCATGTTCCTCCGCGCCCATGGGGCCCGACATCGCGTTTTAGTCGCGCCGTTCAACTGTACGCAAAGACCAGCAACTCCACAGTTTCCGCATTTTCTTCCACGAACTCCATCACGTGTAGCTCTTTCGGGAACTCAATGCGAAGACGGGCACACACGGCCGGATGTTCTGAATTGATCTGCATATAAAAAAGACACGCTGTGTCTGTCCAGCTTGCAATTGTTTCTGTCTTGTTACTCTACTCGTGCTCTCCGTCTTTCGTTCCTCCTACTCCCCCACCAAAGCTGTGAATTTCTTATCGTTATCGGACCCTCCACCAACTTACTCGCCGCCGTGAATCGGAACCAATCACGTCGTTGATTTTCATTTTTCCTCGCTCTTCCTCTCTTCACAATGTCCAGCTTCAGCGTCCCAACTCTCGCATCACAATACAAGATGGCTTCTGATCATGCCTCACCCTACGATACCTTCAGGCATCCCCTGGAGCTGCGCTATGCAAGTGCGTAAATTCTTTACCCCGCCAAGCTCGATTGAATCATCGATGAAGCCAGTCCACACGGCCAATTGCACGCGCCAGCAAACAGAAGCATGGTATACTGATTCAATGGCCGGAGTACAGGCAAGGAGATGAAGCACCTCTTCTCTCCCCGCATGCGCGTCAGCACATGGAGACAACTGTGGATCTGGCTGGCCGAGTCCCAGAAGGAGTTGGGTCTTTCCATCTCCGATGAGGCCATCAACCAGATGAAGGTCAACCAGATTGTCCAGGATGATGAGTTCAAGATTGCCGCAAAGGAAGAGGAGAGAAGAAGGTTAGTGCTTTTCGTTCTGTGTGATATCTCGAAACATGACTTTCGTGACGTATTCGGCGTGAAAACCACGTAGATTCGTCTTTGAGTGATTGTCTTTTGGCCATGGGCCGTTGTGTGCAGCACGCGCATTTCCCAACCTTTGAGGAATCCAAGATTCTGACTCCCTCAATCTAGACACGATGTTATGGCTTGGGTCCACACCTACGGTCTTTGCGCTCCTGCTGCCGCTGGTATCATCCACTGGGGCGCCACTTCATGTTATGTCACAGACAACGCCGACTTGGTTTTGATGCGTGATGGTCTTGACATGCTCCTCAAGAAGATGGCCACCGCCATCGACAAGCTTTCCGCTTTCGCCATGCAATGGAAGGACCAGCCCTGTCTTGGTTTCACTCACCTTCAGCCCGCTCAATTGACCACCGTCGGAAAGAGAGCATGTGTCTGGATCCAGGACTTGTTGATGGATCTCAGAGCCATGCAGAGAGTTCGCGATGAGCTCTGCTTCCGTGGTGTCAAGGGTACCACTGGTACTCAGGCATCTTTCCTCCAGATCTTCGACGGTGACCACGCCAAGGTCGAAAGACTCGATGAGCTCGTCACTGAGAAGGCTGGCTTCGCTGGCTGCTACCCCATTGCCACCCAGACCTACTCCCGTAAGGTCGATCTCGAGGTTGGCAGTGCTGTCTGCAACTTCGGTGCTACTTGCCAGCGCATCTCCACCGATATCAGACATCTTGCTTCATGGAAGGAGATTGAGGAGCCTTTCGAGAAGGACCAGATTGGTTCCTCCGCCATGGCCTACAAGCGTAACCCCATGAGATCCGAGCGTTTGACCTCTCTTGGTCGTCGTCTTGCGAACCTCCACGCTGACTTCATCTCCACTTACGCCTCGCAATGGATGGAGCGTACCCTCGATGACTCTGCTATCCGCCGTATTGACATCCCCGAGATGTATCTGTGCGCCGATGCCCTGCTCATCCTTATGAACAACATCTTCAGCGGTCTTGTTGTCTACCCCAAGCGTATTGAGCACCGTATCCTTGAGGAGCTTCCCTTCATGGCCACGTGAGTATTCCTTTTCAACTTTAATTCCAACTCTTGCTAACCTAATACAGTGAGAACATCATCATGGCTCTTGTCAAGAAGGGTGTCTCGCGCCAGGATGCCCACGAGGAGATTCGTGTCCTCTCCCACCAGGCTTCCGCTTCCGTCAAGCTGGAAGGCAAGCACAACGACCTCATCGAGCGTATTCGTGAGACAAAGTTCTTCGAGCCCATCATCCCTGAGCTCGACACTCTGCTCGACCCCTCCACTTTCATTGGCCGTGCTCCCCAACAGGTCGAGAAGTTCTGCGGTCCCGAGGGTGATGTTGAGAAGGCCCTCGCCAAGTTCCGCGCTGAGGGTATTGAGGAGAAGGTCGGTGACATTATCCTTTAGATGTGTCTCTGTATATGATAGGATTGCTTCTACATGCTATGGGATGGCCGGAATGAATGGGAGGTTTACAAAAAAGTCACGGTAGATATCACAGCAAAAAGTCACCCAGGTACCTAATTATGATCGTTTTTCATCTGGCTCTTCCCGTATCACAATTCGGCCTCATGGTTTGCTGGCGTTTGTCACTTATATAACTGTTGAGATGCACAATAGGTTTTGGAGTTAGACAGAGAATTGTTCTTTTTTTCTCCTGGTAAATAATGTCAATTCGCGCTAGGGCGCGTAGCAAAAGTCTTGGCGTGTCGAAGTCTTTCGGGCGGGCAGGCAACGACGGACTTGCAACAACACCAATCTATCATCATTCCACAACTCCTCATACAATATCGCTCTCATCTTCTATTACCGCACTGGCGACTGGTATCACCACTCTTGAGTGATCTTCATATCTGCAACATTTGAAGGGTGACACAGGAAGCTGGGCTGTCTTGCTTGTCGCACTCTCGCTCTCTACCGTCTGCACTGGCGACTTGCTCGCCGATTATACTTCAGTTCATTCTAGAAGGGCGAAGCAGGGAGCTGGGTGGTTACGGGAAAGGGGTTGAGTTCTTCGAGGATAGAAGTCTTGGGTTCACTTGCGACATCGAGTCAGGGCTGCTCGAGACAATCGATCGAAGCCCGGGCGGGAGGGATCTCGCTTCGACGAGGGCCTTGTCAGTATAATACACACACGAGCTGAACTGATTTGTATAGAAGGCGAAAATGCCCAAAGGCAAACGATCGGCTCGAGCATCGTGGCTCTTTCGCGACAAACCAGCTGTTGCATCGGCGAACGATACCTTTGGTCGCTTTAACATCTCAATCAAGTATGATGAATCCAAGGCCGAAGGCTCTATTGTTATTCAACATGCTGTCCATCTCCAAGGCTTCCAGTCTGAACAAACCCTTGACCTTGTCCTACGTCCTGAAAGCATTGTCGCTTGTGATTTACTCCTTGACAACCAGAACCATAGACTGCCACCAGAGGTCCTCAATCTAATACCAACCAACCGAACCGACATATGGAGTCTGTCGTTGACGCTGCATGCACCTGGAAATGTTATATGCCCAACAGCACCCCTTCCCCTATCGTTCATGTCGACCAGTTTTGGACAGCAATTCGCTGCCTTCTCTGGCCTGTGTCAGACAACGAAGCTCCAGATATACCTGGGCAGAGATCAGCTCTCGGCTGAGCATCGCTTACGGCTCGAGAACTTCGCATCCGCCATCGCCCTTCGCAAACTCCGCGCGAATCCTATCGACCTTCGTAGCCTCGGTGGCGGCGGAGGCAAGCAAGAAACCACATGGTACAACATACATCCACCGCATTCGGAAGAACAGGCCGATAGTGGTGCTACAAGGAAACGACGTCGCGTTGGTGAGTCTTCTGTGTATTGGCGTAGGCGGCGAAAAACGTTCTGACGTGCGATGTAGATTCGGACAGCCAGCAGCAGTACTCTGGAGAGCCCTCCATAAAATTGCAAAGGTTCTGGGATAACGTGCCACCAGGTTCGCCGACCGAGGTGAACACACCCAGCACAAGGAACGTCACGCCTTCTCTCAACGATCTGAACACCCCTGATACGAGACGAATGCTCCTCTTTGCATCCCCGACCCCTGAGAAGGTACTCGAAAGCGCATTGCCGTCATCTACCGTAGAAGTCAGGCACAATCAAGAAAGGAGGCCAGGCTCACGAGCCTGTACACCCCTTCCCCCTTATCTCCAGGGGTCTGACAACAAGTCCACGCCATCGCCTGCTCTCCAGAGGACTGACATATCTCCGTGGGGGCATAGTCTAGACATCAAGCCGACCTTCTTGTCGCCTGACCGGGGACCTGGTGGTGGTGGTGCTTGCGCTGGCCCCTCTCCTGAGCTCACACAGGCCCTAGGTGGTATGCTGGAGCAAATGCTGCCCAAGATCATCGAAGGGGCATTCTCATCTATCCTGGGCCCCTTGATTGACGCACGTCTCGAGGCACTAGTGAATCACAAAATGGGAGTGCTCGTCCGAGAACAGCTTCCCCGCCTCACCAACCAGGCTCTCCAACAGAACATGGCCAGGTTCGTCGACGAACTTGAAGACGAACACAAAAGAGCAGAAGTCGAAATAGGAGAGACTGTCGATGAAGCCAAGACTGAGCTCAACGAAGCACGCGACAAGGGCATCGACGACATCGAGACCTGGGCTCAGGAGCGATTCGGAAGTTTCGAGGGCGAGGTTGAGGGCATCATGATTTCTGCTGTCGAGTCGCTGGAAGACAAGACGACTGTTCTAAAAGAGCGGCTGGACCGCAAGTTTCGGGGTCAGTGCAGACAAATAAGGAGGGTACACGGAAGTGCAAGGAGGAGGTCTATATAGGTCAGTAATGTCATAAATACTTTCAACGTCTCTCAGGCCCTCAGCGCTCACACCGTCGCGATGCAGTAACATGTGGAACAGCGTATTCACCCCGTGGCGTCAATCATCACCATCAGTTCTACAATTCACCTACCCTTTATCAGTCTTCGCCCCCTTCCTGAAAGCGCAAGAATGGCACCTCAACAAGTTTATTGCCAACTCTGCGGCGGTCCAATCTTGAGCAAGTCAGTGAAGTTGATGGACACTACTCCTGAGGTATCGAACACAGTTGATGGGGTCTCCAAAAACAATCACAATACCTGGCTTGGAGAGGTCGTTGCGCTCACTACAGGATACCGGACACAAGATGGAGTTGAAGTCGATACATATTACCCCTTGAATCTGGATGTGTGTGGCTTCAGTCTGGGTTCTCAGCATCAGCCAAAGATACGGACAGAGTTGTGCTCCACTTCGATGCGTCTTATGGTTTTGACTTGGGCCCTCGCTTTCAGCTCTCAGAGTGGGATGAGGAAGTCGAGCTAAAGTCTCTCAGCGTCTGTGGCTCGCTGTACCTTCCCGCACATGATGCTTGTATGCGGCTTGCCCATCGCTTCGTGGACACCACCTCAACTCCGGATCGGGCTGAAAACAAGAATCAGGATCCTGGGACTGGGAGTCTTTGATTCATTTACTCTCAGGGCCAGACGACGAGACGTTGCAGCTCCCGCCATCTCTGCGCAATCGTCGAAGAATCTGGCGCATTCTCGAGGAAGCCAGAGTCGGTGATCTCTCAACTTCTCGCAAATCAAATCCGCCCGACATGTCTAGGTTAAAGAGAAACATGCATTTCGGGACATCTAGCATATCTCTCCCTCCATCATCAGCCATCAATCCTTCGAGTCTGGTCAAGTCGACAAGCTCTTTCCGGACAGCGTCCCGCAATGGCATTGTGCTGCGATTTCCACCCCGTCCCCACCGTCCAGGGTTCACTTGATCTCTCGCGCCTTCACTCGAGCTCGGATCACGCTCTCGTTCACTTACAAATTCAGTGCCAACCATCCTTCAAGTGCACAAGATCTTCCGACTTTCTGTCACTCTAATTACCTACACATCCATCACACATCCACCATGGCTCCTCGACAAGTTTTTTGCCATATTTGCGGCAATCGAATCACAGATACGTGAGTTGGATATGCACAAAATTTACTTTGCGCCGGATCTAACACTCAGCATATTAGGGGCGATGATGAAAAAGATTGGCTGCAAGAAGCAATCGCGATGACTACGCGTCATCAAACTGAGAACGGTTTTGAAGATGATAATTACTTCAGATCTCCAGCCAGCAGTTGCTATGGTTTCGATTTGGGCATTGATCCGCCAGACGAAGCTGCAAGAGTTGTGAAACGCTGCAGGGCGTCTTACAGCTACGATGCTGGCCCTCACTTCAATCTTCTGGACTCCGATAACAAGGTTGAGATATGCTCTATCGGTAACAACAACGACAGTGGCCCACTTTATCTCGCGGTACACGACAATTGCTTGCAGCTTTCAGACCATTTTATCCAAAAAGTCTCCACGGATCCGCTAGCCGGAAGCATCACGTCGCTGCTGAAGCTCTGGGAAGTCCTCTACCGTCGAGTGAAAGCTTTCGATGGGACATATGCTCAAGAGCCTCACGAATTCTTTGCAGCAGATGGCTACAACGCTCGCGAATCGCCTGGAGATATGGAACATTCTGAAGAATTTGCTGTGAGTATGTTTCTGTTCCAGCCTTGTCAAATGATGCCATGAGCTCTCGTTGGCCACGACCCCGTACTGAATTTTACTCTGCAGACCCTAGCGTTATCTGATGGCGTAATTGTGCTAACATCAAGCTTGACAGGTATATGAGATAATCAAAGCAAATCCCTTGGAGATACCGGACCTGACAGATTCGATCTTGAAGAACCTCCACCCTGTCGAGCAACACGAGAATTACAGTGCTCGTTCCCATGACCAAAGCCAGGATCAGTGGTGCAATGCTCTGGTTCAAAGCGCCGGTCTCCCGTGGCTCTATGACCTGAACACCGCGATAATTCGTTCAAAGCAGCGCTCAGGGCAATGGGACTGGAAAGCACTCGTAGTCAAACTCAGAAATCCCGACATTCATCTGCCGGGCGACCCGTCACTGCAGCTTCCCCCCTCCCTGCGCAATCGACGCAGGATATGGCGTATTCTTGAACTTGCGAGAGTCAACGATATTGCAAAGATCAGGATTGAGGCTAGAATGACTGGTCGGTATGCTTGGATGTATGGTGGAGTCACCAATCCACCGTCGGCACATCCATCATACGGGTATGAAACTCTACCTCTCCGGACACAGCCCCTACCCCCACATTCGGCCAGCGGCTTTCCTCCACCTTCAGGCTCGCTGCTACGTCCGCAGAGTGCTACAAACAATCTGCCTACGTCTTACTACCAAGAAGCAATGAAGAATCGTTCGCCAGGTTTCGTAGGGCCACCACCGAGCCATGCGGAGTATCTAAAAAATCGCCCTTTGCGATTTCCCAAACCACTACTATTCTCCCGTAAGATAACAAACCTTCCAGACCTAGTATCCTCAGAACTTCCGGTATCGTCAAGCATCACCTCTGAAGCTGACCTTGAGCCTTCGGAATCCTCCACGAGAGGCACGGATGGACCACTCCTTGAAGGTACAGTGCAGCAATCCCCTCCCCAAGAAGAATCCGAGTAAGTTGAGGCGAGTGCCATGTGGATGCACAGCTTGACGGCGCTTTCAATTCAACATGGGCATCGTCGTACTGGCATCGGCCTACTTGGCGATCAGACTAAGTTAAGCGTTTTGTATCACATGGCAACTCTCACCGAGTCTCACGACTCGCAGTACACCACATCAAGCCAAAGGTCGCGCATACTTGCACTCTCCACCACTTCAGCGTACTGTGTGCATGCATGAGGAATGAACACTTATGCAAAGTGTGATCGGCGTTCTTGGCAAGGGTCGATACTATTCTCGTTCGCAGATCAAACACACAACGTCCATCTCTACCATACTGAGAGGTTGTGGTGACGACCAACGACCCAAGCCACGTGGATTAATTGATTGCTCGTTGATCAGAATTTCTTTACTTCTCACCTCTGCTTTTTACTTTGCAAGTTTTTGTCAACAATGCAAACGACTTACTTACCCAGCTTTGAACTTATGTGATTACAATGCATGAGCGACCAGAAGGCCACTGAAACCACTCAAAATAGCTTCTGTCGGACAGCTTCAAGTAGATAGGCTTTCTGCATACCTCGACGTCACTTTCGTGCAACATTGTAAGCATAACACGAGAGGTTGCAGCGGATCGAGCCCTACTATCGTGAGCTTCTTCGATGCAGCAGACCAGGTCTTTGACCGATGTCTGCACTGAAGTGATGGGAATTGACTAGGTTTGGGCAATGGTACGCAGTGTATTCCAGCAACCTTGACCGATCGGCAGGATGCCTGTTCTCTGTTTCAGCACATCTCGTATTGCTCCTCACTGACATCAAAAGGCGTGACGTTTGCATCATCCGTGGACATGTGGACGCAGACGATCAAGGTATATATTTTCTGCATCTGGCTGCCGTCAACTCATCTTTACCAAACAAAAACCACCTCGGCAACAAACACACCCCCAAACACTCTCTCACAAACATCAACATGAAGGCCTCTACCATCTTCACCACTCTCGCCGCAGTCCTCCCTGCCTTTGCCGTTCCCACCGCTCGCTCTACTGGTGGTTCCTTCGGCGGCCTGGCCATCCACTCCGGCTCTCCCATTCACCTCTCTTCCGTCAACGCCAACGGCAACGCCTTCTGGGTCAACAAGGACACCTCTTCCTACTGTCCCAACACCACCGTCTCGGACTGCCCCGAAGGCAAATACACATACTTTGTCGGCGGCAACGAGACCCTCTCCCTCAGCGTCGAGGTCCCCGGCGGCCAGCGCGCATACGTTGCTCAGGATGGATCTCTCGGCTACACCATCCCTCACGGCAGCACTGGCGGCCAAGTCGTGAACTACACTGGCTTCAGCCTCGCCGACAGCGGTATCCACTTGCAATACAAGGGTGGTGACTTTGTTGCTGTTCCTATCGGTGATGCATACAAGGTTTACGCTGCTGCTGCCGAGAACTCTCCCAAGAACGGTACTGGATTCTCTTTCAGAGTCCAGGCAGTTGACGCCACTTATGGTGCCTGGGAGTATTAAGCGGAGGATGTTTTCTTGTGATGGAAGGTACGATGGGATGTTGATGCTCTTGCCTTTTTTGGACGAACAGCTTGAACTGTTCGCTCCTTCCATTAATGGCACCCACTTCTAGCCTAGACTTGTTTATAAGACAAATCCAAACGTCATGAAAATAATGGAAATGACTCTCGATGACAGATGTGATCTTCATGAATGCAAAAGTGGAAGGCACTTGCCAAAACAATCGAACCCTCCAAGATGAATGAGACCTAATTCCATCCACACCAGCCAGCCTGCTGACACGATGTTATTAGCTTGATCCAACCCCAGCAACCATACAAACAAATTCCCAAGTCACATCTCAGCCCAAGCAAAGAAAGCAATCAACAAGTCAAGGCTTCCATCCCCGCCAAGCCTCGATCCCACTTTCCCACACCACCGGGAAAAAAACTTCCAAATCTTCCACCGCCTCCCCCCTCCTCTCTCCCTCATCACAGCACGCAACAAAAGAGCAAAAGGAGAAGACAGCGGTGTGTGTAGGAATAGCCGAAGGCGGGGCTCGAACCCGCGACCTTGAGGTTGACGATATCAATTGATAAGAGCCACACGCTCTACCGATTGAGCTACCCCGGCAGGTCTGATGATCTAGTTCACTTGGTGAACTGGCTGCTGATTTGTGATGGTGAGTGAGGTAGGTGAGATTATATACCCTTGACACAGAGTGGGGACGAAGATGAATCGGACGCTGAGGGTGTTGATCTATGGTCGGTCACGCACAACAACTGTGGAGGAGGGTGTGGCAGAGCTTTGGTACCGAAGTGAAGATGTCAGAGGGAGAAAAGTGTCAGCATCCATGGCTCGCAGATGTGCGGTAGACATTTCACCATAGATAATACAGAACCATGGTGGTTGGGGGTGAGGTGTTCGAAGAATTGTGGATTCCAATGTCCAACGCCTACAACACCAGTTTTTTGACACGTAAAGACTTCAGTACCTCACAATGGTATTAAGAAATACCCTATTGTATGCTTAGATCATTGGTTAAGAGTGTAAGGTTATCGGGGGCACATTGATGATGGCCAATATCATTGGACAGGGTTATACCACTAGCCAAATTCACTTGGTAAAAGAAACTCGCGCTCACAAGGACAATTCTCATGTGACGAATCTACCTGTCCAACAATCATGTAGGTGCATGAGTTGAAGGGAATGACAGACGGTCAACATAGTGTGACTTGAGAACCTGAGATGGTCGCGACCCAGATGAATAAAAATTTCGTCAAGTGTTCTCCTATTGATCTGACCTTCTCTGAGGCTACAAACATATGAACACCGAGACCACCGATGGTAGCAGAGAGAGAGAGAAGAACATACTTAAGCAAGAGTGTGTATGAGTAAAGCAATACCTGACAATTATTTTAAGAATCAATCCTCATGCTTCACCAAACAACCGAACACATTTCCACCTCTCAATCGTGTCCCATTGGTAGCTAGCATAATCCGTGTGCTCAAAAGCACTACAACACGCACACGTTACACCCTCAAGTGCTGGTGCGCCAACAAACATCTTTGCAGGGCTTCAAAATGCAAAAGAAGCCCAGATTCGACCCGTTTCCCATCCTCTTTCTCTGAACTCTCCACCCGCCCCCCCCAACGCCACCAGGGATGCAAAAAGATGGTATACAGGCTCTCCGCAGGGCAAAAGAACGACGCCTGCAGGACTCGAACCTGCGCTCCCGAAGGAAATAGATTTCTAGTCTATCGCTATAACCACTCAGCCAAAGCGCCAGTAATTGCGAGTAATGCCAGTGAGCTATCTCAGATCGAACAAGTCTGTCTCTCTCATCAATTAGTGCTCCAGGCCAAGCAGCGTTCCAAGAGTATCGTCCTCTTCCTCGAAAACATCTGTCAGTGATCCTCTGTGGTTGGTCGTTGAAGGCGAGACGAATTTACGGTAGAATTTTGTGCGTCAAGGCTCGCTAAAGACAAACACCTGAGAAGTCTTGCAAAGTCGGCGTCTGCTCCAATGGCTTTTGACAACCCTGTCTCCGTGATCCGAGGCCGGTTTGAACGAGGGGCATTGCCCCGCATGCCCCACGTTGAGGTTCCCTCTCTGCCTTTCTGGGGAAAGATGGACAGACAAGCCACCCGGTGCATCATGCATCAAGCAGAAGGATGCGGCAAGTGTACGAGGCTTGGTATCCGGATGATATGGACGCCGATGATTGTGGGTCATGTAGATTGGGCTGCGGTGTGGGGCTATGTCTGAAGGAGGTGTTGATATGAAAGCTGTTGGGACCTCCGAGCAGAGTCGACAGACTCCTCGACCTTCGTGTGAGATAGAAGCGTGTGTTGAGAAGAACGATCGCCGAGACCAAGATGAACCCAGCATTCGAAAAAGTAAGGACAAGGACCGGTATTCCACCTGACAAGCTCATAACAAGTATAGGTAATTGTCGTCGGAGCAGGGCCCTCAGGACTGCTCTTGTCCTTGCTGCTCATCCGAGCGGGCATAAAAGTACATCTTTTGGATGCTGCACCCACGCTGGACGACCAACCACGCGCAGCACATTATGGACCTCCGGCCATTCCGGAACTTCGACGAGCAGGCATCTTGGACAAGATCAAGTCGCAAGGGATGACACTCAATACAATGTGTTGGAGAAAGTTGGACCAAACATACATCGCCGGAATGGATACCAGCGAAACACTCTCGAACGATCCCGAGTATGGTGACGTGAGGACAGTCAGCTTAGCCCTGCAGACATTGGATGCTCTGATGCTGGAAGAGTTCGAAAAGGAGGGCGGCCAGGTCAGCTGGGAGCATCGTGTATTGGACGTCGAGCAAGATGATTCGAAAGTATCCATAAAAGTCCAAACGCCAGACGAGAACGAGAAGACGATCGAAGCCGATTATGTTGTGGGGTGTGACGGCGCAAATAGTGTTGTCAGGAAGAGCCTGTTTGGTGAAGACTTCCCTGGATTTACCTGGAACCAGAAGCAGATTGTCGCGACGAACGTAAGTTGAAGGCATGCTGCGACAAGAGCTTTACTCACAATGTGCAGACTTACTACGACTTCCGGAAGTTTGGCTACCATGATGCGAACTTTATCATTCATCCCGAACATCTTTACATGGCGGCTATCATCGATAACAAAGGATTGTGGCGGGTGACATATGGTGAAGAGCCTGGCTTGACACGTGAACAGTTGCTAGAACGACAACCGAAGAAGTTTGAGACCATCTTGCCAGGCAACCCAAAGCCAGGCGATTATGAGTTGGTGAACTTCTCGCCATATCGAATGCATCAGAGAGTAGCCGATAAATTCAGAGTCGGAAGAGTTATGTTGGCAGCGGATGCGGCGCATCTTTGCAATCCTTTGTGAGTTGTCTTAATGATGCATTGATGAATTTGCTGACCGTAGGAATACAGTGGCGGTCTCGGAATTACTGGCGGCTTTGTGGATGTTGGCTGTTTGTACGACTGTTTGTATGGCATATGGACGCATCAAGCCGACGAATCTATCCTGGACCTATACTCGGAAGTGCGGCGACAAAAATACAAGGAGATCATTGATCCTATCTCGACGGAGAACTTCAAGCGTGTTTTCGATCAGGATCCGGAAGTCGCGAAGGAGAAAGACCACTTTCTGGTGTTGTGCAATAAGGCAGCCGAGGACAAGGACTTTGCTCGGCAGATGCACATGGTAAGACATGCAAACAGCAGCATTTACATTTGTGCAAAACATACTGATGAATTCGCACAGGCATCTTTTGGTATTCGTCATGATTTTACACAATACTATCGCAAGGATAGGGGCAAGGGGAAAGGGCCTTTGATTGTCGATGACGCAAAATCAGACTTCAGTGTCGAGCATATTGAGGAAATCGCGCCCACTGGAGCAGACTGAGCGGCTTGCAGTCGTTCTTTTACAAGAGTGATTTCAGATAGAGGACAAAGGACTCAGAGCTCGAAGAACCAAACGAATGTATTACGTGCTTAACAAGCTCTGCGTGATCATATCTCTATATAAAAGGACAAAGGGTAACTTAAAAAAGCCTCATGGATCGGCCGAAGTCCGTACCTGGTACGAATGTGAAACAACGATACCACCCACAGTCCTCTCATCTACAACATGATCCTCGATGGTAGTTGGCTGGTGAGCAAGAATTTCGTCTGTACTATCCGTATCCGAATCCACATTGTTGGCTGTAATCTGTGCCTGGTTCTTGTGTCTGTGCAGCTCGATATCGGTGCGGAAGGGATCAAGATTCGAGCCCTTGCGGCTATGATCTGTTGGTCGCTCATCGGTTCGGAAGTATTGGCCCGTGGGTTTCGAATCGTGTGTGCTACCAGTGAAGATGCCACGGAAGTACGTTTCGAAGAGTGGGCGGAGTGTCGGTACGCAAGTGCAGACCATGGACATCATTGTTTCGATCGCCGACCAAACGACGAAGTCGCAAATCGTGTATGTGAGATCACCATCTCCTTGTTGAAGGTAGGCAATGATGCTTCTGAGACGGATGATGCTGACAATGCAACCGGCGGAGCCCATAGCAAATACAAGCGATAGTGTGATCTTCTTTCTGCGGGTGAGAGCAAGGTTCCAAACAATTGGGATCGGGAGTGCCAGGATCAACAAGTCGCTGACAGAGTTGCACACAGCGTTGGCGATATCTGACTGATTGTCAGTATTCTTATACGTCATCCGAAGTAGGAGTACATACAGAAAGCCGGACGATTGATGCATTTTCCTTTAGCAAAGATGTCCCTGATTAGAAGTTAGTGACTAGAACGTAAATCTTGAACACAAAAATGATGGAATTTCAACTAGACCGGGCTCTCAGCGTCATGTGGTCTGGTCGAAAATATCGGCAGAAAGGCAAGACGTTGTCATGCGCATAGACGCATCCACTGGGAATTGGCCAGTCTACGCTCCCACGGTCCCATTGATAAATGGCTAGAGCTTACCATTGAAAGTGGACTGGTGTGCAGTCGAAAATCTCAGTAAGGATACCAGCAACAGAGTATCCAACAGCGAAGAGGAAGACGGCCCACCAACGCCAGTAGAAGTTTTGAATCGGGAAAAGACGACGGTACAACAACATAATGGCGACTTTGATAGAAAGCATGGAGGAGCTGTAGAAGACCGAGGCGATGAGGTATAACCTTAGAAAGTGAGGCGAGAAGAGTGCCACAGGCACGTCGTAGAGATGTCGTCCCATTCCAAGATGAACCAGTGCCTGGTAGAGAGCTATAGCTGTGATGCAGATAAGAAGAGAAACGATCATGGCCCCTGGATACTATTAGTGTCGGTCCGAAGAAACCTCAGCTGGTATTGACGCACAGTCATCGTAGCCAACGGACTTGACGATGAAAATCCGAGTATAGAGTCGCAGCAGGACAACGACGATCATGATAATCAGCGTGATGATATTGGTTATCGTTTGCCTGTTTCCTACACTTGGCGGATTGACGAAGTTGGAGGTCGTGCCATTTGGAGGTGTAGCTGCAGGCACTTGCCAGTAGTCTATGTTCGGGTCTGCCATGTCGATTTCTAGTCCTGATCCTGGTTGTATGCTGAGAAAGAATGTCTTGCCGGAGAGCGCGAGAAAAAGGTTCACCCTCGGTCAAGGGAACGAAAGCTACACTGGGGGTATGCTTGCAATTTGAACTTGAACATGGAGAGGGTATTTCTGCTAGGTCATCATGGACAAGGAACCACCCTTTGGCCCGTACTCTTGCTTTTGGCTGATCTCTGGGGCAAGAGTGAAAATAAGGGCCCATAACTCGCCTTCGATATTGAAAGGTGGTACTACGGCCCTTGATCAGCTATGAACCTTGGATGTGTGTCTCACTGCTTGAGTCATGTGGTGACCTGGGCTTCACGGGCACTAGAAGCAGGTTTCGAGATGAGTTCGAACACGGAGCTGTCATCAACGGCTGCCCATTCAAACCATGTCCTATGCTGTCAAACAGCTGAGAATTTCAGAACGTCGTGACATTACAATACCATCACCTATAGTGAGTCCGGAGGAGATCCAGTGTCCAGGTATACGGGCGTGCGGGCAGATTGATGAATTCAGGCATCCGGCTTCGCTCGGAGATGATTTCCGCAGGGTTTCCTGATGCACGGCCCTGCGTGAAGAAGAACCCACAGACTCTAGAAAACAGTGTCTGTCGCCACGGGCCGTAGTCCCTTGACAGAAAGAACGGTCTGCCGAAGAAGGTAGAGAGCGACAAACACCCTTTGGAAGGAGCTGCCGTGCGCTTGTCAATCTGTGCGACTTCGCGTGGCATGTCTGCTCGCGTAAGAATTTAGCCTGTTACCTACACCCATGGGAGAACGTCCTCCTTTCCTGATAGACATGGAGCCGCTTGCCAGTAACAGACTGCATCAGAGTGGAATAAATACTTGAATGTTGATCATCCATGTGAGTCGAACACGTTTGGCCAGTCTGGCGCAGTTCAAACCACGGCCACAAGAGCTAGAAACAGTGTAGGCATGGGTAGATGACTAGAACTAGACAGAAGGGGTGCAACTAAAAGGGTGCCGATCGGGCGCAGTTGCCTCAAGGAGCGTATTGTATATCGCAGGTTGCTCTGCAGTACGACAACGCGGGTTTTGTGGATGGCCGGTCATCCCTGACAGAAGCCTAAGCTCCACCCATATCAATCCGGCTTCTGTTTGAACGGGGAGTCGCAGGCCATACGGCCATCCAGGTGTCTTCCAGGGTCGTTGTTGGTGATAAAGAGGACGAAGATGGAGTAAAATGTTGGCAAACAGGTTTCGACGCGTTTGACGGAAGTTTTCCGCGTCCGACGCCCGTGTCACCCTCAACCTGAAAAATGCATGCACCTCTACGAGTTATTCTGTCTCTATCAAATATGCAAATGGTTCAAGACAAGAGATTCGCATCGAGTCGAACATGATACCAATCTGGAAACGCCAACCATTAACCTCGGCTGTCCCTGGCCATGCTAAATCGATCAAGCTCGGTTTGGTCGCTTTCAGACTGGATCAAGCGGATAGTGTAGGGCAAAGCTACACATATATGAATTGCGAAATAGATGAATGTGAGGTCAGTAATTTCTGACTTGACGACGGCAATAATCGGCAGTTGTTGCCTTTCTCCTTTGACATTCCACGCTACGTACAGATTGGCGGTATGAAGCTTATTTGGCAGGTGCTTGGATTGGTGAGTCAAGATGGAATCGAACTGGGGTTTGCTGATCTGAGAGGACGAGATTCAACTCTTCCGTACTTGACCGTTTGAACGCGGTACGAGATGCTTTATGGACGCTTGCTCGACTCCCAAAAGCAAGAACGAGGGTTCCTCTTCCAGCACATGTCTCCCAAGACTGACCATGGTCACTGTGGCTAGCTAAAAAAAAAGGGCACAGAGATTCAGGGAAATGGAGAAGTGTCAACTGAGAGTCTCACTCTCTGGTTCTCTCATTATCAAGCTGCTGAATTGCAACATTTTCATGCGTTTCCATGGCTAAATTCATCACAGCGTTTGTGCTCGGAGTAGGCAATCTGCGCTCTGCTAGAGAGCTTCATGTCCTTGGTATCGGCTCTCCTTTAGAGCACCATGCGAGGATCCAAACTAGAGATCTTAGCCGACTTAGCAGCACCATCAAAGACAAATTCTGAGATAAGCTTGCCAGTTCCTGGACCGTTTTGGATGCCTGTAGTCATTGTCAGTAAAGCCTAGCATAGTGATAAAGCAGTAACATACCCCAGCAAGTGTGACCAGCGGCTATCAGCAGTCCTTTGACGCCAGTTTGACCAATCAGGGGCCCATTTCCACCTTGAACGTTAGGAAGATAGCACGCCTGTCTTGCAGTAACTTCTCCGTCTCGTAGCTCGTCACTGATTGAGCTGACATAATCGACTACATCCTGGCATCTTTGTTCATCTACCTCGACAAGGTCGGACGACTTAGGTAATGGCACCATATGATCTCCTTCACCACATGCGTAGACCTCGTTCTTTGGGCGTGTATAGATCTCTGGAGAGACGTGCTGTTCGCGAGAGGACTTCTTAAAGCCAGCTGGTAGTTTGATCTCGGTGAATAGGGCGTATGCGCTGATCTCGCGAGTAGGACGAATAGTAACACTGTGAGCTCGAGTAGCCGAGATAGGAGCGTCAGGATAGACGGTCTTCGTCCAGGGGCCGGCAGAGATAACGACATCTGTTGCAGAGATAGTGACCTCCTTATTGTTGTCATTCTTGTCCTCGTATGTTACACTCTCAACACCCTTGCCGTCCTTAGTACGGTTAATGCTCTTGACTGCAGCACCAACACGAATATCCGCACCCTTCTCGGCGGCTAAGTCGGCCATAGAGGTAGTGAACTGATAAGGGTGTACTTGCGAGGTCGTGCTGGGATCGCCCATCTCGTCGTACATTCTCAAGCAATCCGGGTGAACCCAGTCCAGGTCCTTTGGTATACCTCTGGCTGCCAATTTTGCGGAAACCTTTGGCGGATTCTTTTCAAGACTGACGCTGTTCTTCTCTCGGTCTGCAGGTCGGTCGTTCTTTCCGTCCATCTCGTTGTCCTTGCCCTTGACTGAATCCTTGGCGGTGAGTTGACGACCCTTGCAGTCTACTGACCCGCAATGGACCTGCCTGTAACCCCAGCGTTCGTCGCCGCCATATTTGTCGGCCAACTGCTTGTGCAGCTTGTAGGAAAGAGGCACAATAGATGACGGATAGGCCCACAGAGCCAACAGGCCACCTGCTTTGCCACTTGCGCCGCCAGCAATTTTCGTCGCTTCCAGCAGGATGACCTTGTGTTTTTCCGGGTTGTATGAGGGGTGATGTGTGAGGAAGTATGCAGAGGTGGCGCCGATGATACCACCTCCAATAATCACAATGTTCTTTTGCTCGTCTCCGGCCATGATGGAATGTTGATGGAACAATGTGGTCTTTTGCGAAAGTCGATTAAGTCTACCTGGTAGGCTCGACGACAAAGTTCTTTTTACAAAAGCCAGAGTGGCGATACAAGTATTTCAGCAATTCCCAACAGAGAAGGTGGACGAAAACTTGCGAATCGCGTTTCGCCTTACTATCGCCCGAGGGATTGTGACGTCAAAGCGGGTCTGAATTTGAGCAGGGTCACCCCGCACGACTTGCCCGCAGCCGCACCCATGACATGTCGTGAATGTGAAATTCCTTAACCAGCTCTTACTGAAAACCGCCTTAGCGCAAAAAGCACCTTGAATGTCGACAGCCGCAAACATACTACCGGGAATGTGAGATGCAAAATTAAGGATCAATAGCAACTGTATATACGATCTAGATGATGGATAAATTCCAAAAAGGGTATCTAAGCATCATGGGCGACCTTCTGTAACCATGCCTTCGTCTTTCCCCAGGCTCCCGTTGCCATCCTGGCCTTCTGGTAGTCCTCCTCCTGAACATTGTGCTTGCCGACAATGGAGAGGAACACCTGATCAAGTGTCGCCTGACTGACAGCATAGAACTCCATACCAAGCTCCTCCTTACTAGCCTCCAATTTCTCAAACAGCGAGCTGATTCCAGTACGTTCAGTTGGGGCGACAGTAGCTTTAGCGCCCTTCTTGTCATCAACTGAAATACTCGAGTCGTCCATGCTTGATCCTGGTCGATTTGGCACTTCAAAGCGGATCTGACCATGGAAGGAACGATCCTCGATACTTGCAGTGGGGAAGTTGAGCTTGATCCAACTTGTAATCTCCGCAAGTTTGGCATCAGAGGTATGTGGTGCGTCTTTGTGGACGAGATGAATATAGTAGGCATCGCCGTGCTTGCGACGCAGAGAGTCGCTGGTGCCGATTGCGAGCATACGTCTGGCCATGATGCCCACGCGATCACCAAGTGCATCTGCTTCTTCCAAACTGTGAGTAGTCAAGACTAAACTGCGACCAGAAGAGACTGCGGCGAGAGTCCTCCACATGATGCGCTTTGCACCAGCGTCCATGCCCGAACTGCCTTCGTCGACCAGAAGAACTGAAGGATTTCCGATGAGAGCGATGCCAAGACTGAGCTTGCGCTTGTTACCACCAGAGAGTTTGGAAGCCATACGATTGCGGAAGGCACTGAGTCCAACGGCGTTCATGACTTGTTCGACATTGTGTTCGATATCAGTAACACCGCGAGCTCTGGCATAGAAGTACAAATGCTCAGAAGCTGTCATTGCGTCCATGGCGTCAAACTGCGGGCATACACCTTGGTGCAAACGCGCTGCAGCACGCTGCTTGACAATAGACTCGTTCTCAAGCAGGACGTCACCGCCGCTTGGATGGACGTCTCCTCGTATGACTGATATCGTTGTCGACTTTCCGGCGCCGTTGGGGCCGAGTAATGCAAAGATCTCACCACGGGGCACGCCAAATGCCACACGATCCACAGCAAGATTGGTTCCGTATGTTTTGCTGATGTGGGAGACGCGCAGCTCGTCCTTGCAGTCATTGACCCGCTGTGCCTCGTGATAGACGTCCTCGTCAGGGTACTCGCTTTCTTCGGCATCCTGGGAGCGGCTTTTTCTGCTGAGGAAGGCAAACCTATATCCACTATCGTAATAGACCAGGAATGCCAATAGGAGCAAAGCTTGAACCGTCATGTACAGTATGGGGCCACCATAGACAGTTATATCTCCGGGGTATGAAGCTCTCTCATTACCGCGACAGAGGAGCGAAAATTCATTGAACGTCAGCAGGAGTGACCGCAAAAGGTTGCCTGATGGCGTGACAAGACCGATCGTGAAGTGGGCGTAGTTGACATAGCTATCAATCGACTCCGTAGGTGCGTAGGTGATGATAGCCATGTACGCAAGGAAGTAGATCAAGAAGAAACAACATTGCATACCCGCGGCAAAGGCGAAGGAAGCCAATTGACTCGTGACAAACAACGATACCACATAGGAGCAGAGCAGAGCTGAGAGACCATAGAGGAAAAAGACGACGAAGAGGTAACCGGGTGCGTAAAGAGCACTAGAGACTCCCGTAAAGATGACAATGGCGACCACACTAACGAGCAGCACGAACATGAAATCGAAGATGGTGTAGGCAAGCCAGAGAGGGAGGGCTCTGATGCCGTTCGAATAATGCAGTGCTCTCACCTTTGCAACCCGCTCACTGGTCGGATACAAGGCAAAGAATCCAGGATAGGCGGACATGGCCAGGCCGAAGTAGAGGATGAACTGGAGGGTGTCTCCGGCCGAGGGAGCCCACGGTCTTTGGAACGCCTGGTAAGCTGTGATGATCGGAGATCCAAGCAGGCTGCTATCCATAATATTTTGGGTCAGGATAGCGTACGTAAGCTCGTAATTACCCCTCCAAGCAAAGAGAGGGGCACCTCCCTCGGCGATAAAGTAGCCACCTGGGAAGACACGGCTATAGTTCGATCGAACGTATGCGTTGAGAGCATCTGCGCTGGCTACCGGCGCAATAGCGTTACCAAGTCCAGGGTAAACAGCATTCAACAACGCGTTGGGGACCTGGGAGGCTGGTCCGGCAGGGAAATCAAGTACATCGTTGAGACTGGCGAAGGAAACAGTGTTCTCGCTCGAACTAGAGTCTTCTGGTGAGCATGAAAGTTCACTGAAGCCCTGCAAGAACAGAGTGACAAGGCCTCCGGCGATGATCGGGATCAGAACAGCGGCGAGGTAAGGCAGATAGTTGCGACGCAGAATCGTCAGACGCTTACGGAACAGCACCCATGTCTGCGCGCCGAGCGAGATTCTCCTTCCCTTGGCTAGTTCAAGGCCCTTCTCTGATTGGAGAGAAGTCACATTGGTCAATGGCGTGGCATCGTCGTGGAGAGTATGGTCGTTGTTGAATTCTGCCGACAGCTTGAGGAAGACATCCTCGATACTGGGTCCGCTGACTCGGTAATCCGTGACACCGAGTTGTTCCAGACGGGTGACGAACGTGGCGGCAGCGCTGGAGTCGTTCAGGTTGTAAACGACATGATCTGCATGGTTCCGACGAGGTATGGAAGACCATTCTTTGGGTTCGTCAAACTGATACTCAGTATAGATCTTGACACGGTATCCACCACCAAGTTCATGTTTCAAGGCGACGGCTGTACCTGTTGCGGCTAGGGTGCCCTTCGATAGGATTGTGATATGGTCCGAAAGCAAATCTCCTTCATCAAGGAAATGTGTCGTGAAAAGCATGGCTCTGTGCCCTCTTTCGGCTAGAAGAATGTCCCAGACTTTGCGACGTGACAGAGGATCAATACCAGAGCTGACCTCATCAATCAAGCAGAGGTTACTGCCACCTGTAAGCATCATAGCCAACTGAAGTTTGCGTTTTTGTCCACCAGAAAGTGTCTCCGAACGAGCTGAAATCTTATGGTCGAGGTCACATTTAGACAGCAGCTCTCGATGGTCGGCTGAAGTGCCCTTGGTCCCCTGTGCTTTCAGCTGATGGAAGTAATATACGTGCTCAGAGCAAGTTAGAACATCCCACAACACGTTTTTTTGTGGGCAAATTCCGACACCACCAGTTCCGTCGATATCAATGGTTCCACTTGTTGGAGACTGAAGCCCTGCCAACATGTCCATGGTCGTCGACTTCCCTGAGCCATTAGCGCCTAGCAGAACATGAATCTCTCCAGCACGAATTGTGAAGTTAATGTCGTTGACAGCATGAACTGTTTCCCGCTTGTTTTTGCTAAACCTCGACCAGAGCTTCTGATATAGCCAGCTAGGAGGGTAAGACTTCTGTAGGTGGGTGATACGAGCAGTCTCGTTGTCCGCAGTGTGATGCATATTTCTGGCCTTTGATGCAGTGCCGTACAGAGCTCTTTCGATAACCGCACCAACCAAAGGGTAGACGACGATTTGAATGGCACATAGCACAAAGAATACGGTGCCAGACACTCTCCATGGTGCCCCTGGCGGTGCCTCTGATAGCACAGCTGCCAAATTATCGCGCTGCCAGTATGCCATGTAGATGATGAACAGGGTGAAGTTCATGGGTGGGAATAGAAGAGCGAGGATGACTATTGGGCCAGTTGAATCGGGTGTCTGCACCTGGACGATGATGGCAAGAACGATGCTGACGATAGTCACAGTGATACCCGAGAGCTGAGCCTTTCTGAAGAGACTAGCAAAAGCGATAGACCATGAACTTAGGGCCAGTCCGGCCAAGATGAAGTAGCCAATCAGAATTCCAGTGTCCGAAGAAGGGTAATTGAGTCTAGTAACAATCGCAGCTGATATAACCCAACCAGGGAAATACAAAATGTCAAATGCAAGATGACTGGAGAGCAGTCGAGCGGCCTGTGGTTGCCACCTGCGCTTGTTAGGCATCATAGCCTCGATGAGCTGAGACATGCCAATCTCACGTTCAGTAGCCATCAGACCAGTCAATTGGTAGCAAATACCAACGAAGCCAATGAAGTAAGCCAGTCCGAGGATACTGATAAGCGTGCCCATGTATAGGCGGGTAATGTTGCGGTCTCGTTCCTCGGGAGTTGCATCCGTATAGGGGTATTGCTGAGGTAGGGGGATAGAGGAGCCATTGCCGGTAGCGATCAAGGCATCCACTGCATGTTGTATGGGAAGAGCGTAAATTTCGGCATCATTATTGCCAGTATTGACGAAGATTCTTTCACCAAGATTTCCGTCTGTCCGGATTGTGTAGTTCCAGACACCGCCATTGCTAGGGGATCCATGAAAGCTGATGGCAGCAAAACAACCGGAGACTCCTCTTACGGAGCTCCTACAAGTTTGTAAAAGTTCGACCTCGCTAGAAAGTGTGACAGCCGTTTTTCCTTGCGTCCGGACAGTATTCGACAATTGGTCAATGATGTCGGTAACTTCGGTAGCAGGCTGACCATTGGTGACAAAAGCTATAGTGGTACGTCCGGCTGTTCCAGCACCGAGAGCTTCTTCGAATGTCCTGAGGGTTGAAGGAGACCCAACACCAAAGTCCGATGGCGGTACGAAGAAATTTTTACAGTATGAAATAATGAAGAAGAATATAATGGGTGCTAGGAAAGCTCTCACGGTCGTGGAGAACCAATGTCTGCCTAGTACGATCAAGAGGTTCTTCTTGGTCAAAGTCCATGTTTGGGCGAAGAAACCCATGATGACGGCGATCGCCCACAAGGGCAGGCGTTGTTTGCGAGGATATTAGTGGCAACGAGAGCCTGTTATAAGATAAAATTAAACAGACATGTATTAAGCAGAATCGAAATGAGGTCAAGAGCGACAGCAATGTATAAAGGACAAGAATGGGAGCCTGGTCATTGAAGACATACAATCACCGAGCCCTTGGGAGGCGATCTCCAAGGTGTTGACAATGTTTGATTGTCAACTTTAGGCACATGCTAAACTATTTCGGGATTAGCCTCCTCGGCGGGCAAATGCCGAGAGGCTTGTCGCATGCACCGGCGTGTGTCGTTTTCTCCACGCCTCCATGTCATCTCGCTTAACACCTATCACTTCACGACAGCAACCACAAAGAGCGAGAATCCATGGAGAATCACAACCAGGGAGGCGCATACCTGCTGGTCGCAGTAACGTACCTGATGAAGTGGTCGCTCTCTCTCCGTAAACGACTGAGCAGTATTTATCCGAGGCTTGCCAAGTCGTTATGTCACTCGGCGTACGTACCTCCTCGTTCCTCGTATAGATCGCGCGCAGAAAGCCAAAACCTTCGTTCCAACGAACTCCTCATGCCGAAATGTTGTCACCCGCGCAGCTGGGAATATCCACAGTACTTTTTGGAACACGAGCTATGTCTGATACGAGAGATCAAATGGTCGCTTTTCACTGATAAGACACTCATAGCCATAAGTACGCATCTTGGATGATCACTGCGTGTCACTAGCGGGAGGATCGAAGTATGCTTTAGCACACGAATTGACAGACGCCACATCGACGTAACTAGCAGGTCCTACAAGATGAGGGATAGGAAATGTTCTGCAATGCGGAAAACAACGATTACACACCAGGAACACGACACTTTCATTCGAGTCAAAGACTCACAGGGTGGTATAGCGTGAAGAAGCAATAACTCCTAAGACGTATGATGACCATAATAATATCTTATAGAGGCTTCTTTCCAACCATCAAATACATTGGGCTAAACAAACCGGCCTTTCCGCCTGCGACCAGAGCATCAGCGCCAGCCGACAGTTCTTTGGCCGTTTCCGCCGTACCAGAAGGTGCCAATCTGACAGTCTCGAGTGTCGTAAGCAGTGTCTCCATTGCGAATCGCCCGAACTTTGTCATGCGAATTGCGCCCAATACATCCCAAGCTCCAGTTGCATAGTTGATGTTACCGCTCAGGGGTGCATACCATGGTCGTGCGTCGCTGCGCTCTGCCAGGTCCTCGTCATGCAGTAGTTCGAAGCCTGCATTCTTGAATGCCCGCTCTGCTTCTTTTCTGGTGACCATGTTGGAGATGCCGTTACCTCTCTCGATGCCATGGCGAATTTTACGATGTTCCGGATTGGCCTCGTCGTAGCGGTCCGTCATGACCCATTCATATATTTCGACTGTTGCTCCTGGTTTGGCGACACGGTACATTTGCGAGTAAACGCCTTCGAGGACTGGCGCGTGGCAGGTGGCCTCGATGGCGTAGACAGCGTCGAAGGTGTTGTCTAGGAAGCTCAGATGCTGCAATTAAGTAAGTATGTTGTCAAATTCGAGATGGCAAGAAGGAAGACACACCATGAAATTGCCTTGAACAAAAGACACCTTTTCCGAGAGACCTCGCTTAGCTGTGAGTGCAGTTGCTCTCTCAATCTGGTACCTGTTGTTGTTTACCCCAACAACTTTGCAGCCAGCGAATGTGGCAATTTCTCTTGCTGGTCCACCGATACCGCAACCCACATCGAGTACTGTGTGGTTTTCTTTGATGTTGATCATATGGGCAAGGTAGTGCTCATGGCGGGCCAACGCCTGTATCAAGGACTCCTTTGGAGCAAAACGGCACAGATGGAACGACTCTCCCCATCCTTCGCAGTACAGATCAGTTGCCAGATCGTAGTAGCTGCGATGTATTAGCATTTGTCCCAGGAGATCTTCCGTACGAATACCCTACTTGTTGACCAAGGACATATATGAATCCTGTCTGGACTTCCGAGCTGCATCGCTGTCCTCGGTCCAGCGTTGAACATACTCGTCAGTGATCAGGCGATGAGCTTCTCCATCTTTGCGCAGCATAGAGATGAAAGCGTTGCGCTCAGTTGCTGATTTTCCGTGCATCAGCTTCGTGAACTCTTGTTCGCTCGTTGGTACTGCTGTGACGGCCATTGTTGATTTCGAAGTGTCGAAGATATGTTGAAGAAGTAAGAGCTGATATGGTTGGAGTGATCATTGTCGAGGCAGCAGATGCTGTTATTTAAACCAATTCTGATAGATCCTACGGCTTCATCTGCTCCAATATCCTTTCACAAGTCATCGTACGACAATGTAGTGTTATCTGATGGCCACGGTACACAGGTCGCTGGCGAAGACATGTTTGGAACAATCAACAGCCTGCATCCGGAGTCCAAGGGATACTCGAAGGTCGTACGATTTCTCTGATGGGAACGTTTCGTGTGTGCCTTTTTGATGCAATGATCATTTCATGCGATGCACGTTTTGTTAATGACGGAGTCCTCATGGTCCCTGACGAGGCTGGAGAAGCTCGCAATAAAGCAGAAGCTCATCCATTTACTGTAGCAGTTCATAGAGAGCAGTTTTGTTGGTGGTAGATCGTATATTTGTTGCCTTCTCGTAGGTTTGGTCTTTTACGCAGGTTGTCCTCTTCTTTGCATTCGATCGCACAGAACATCACGACACCACAAATTACTGCAAGTGAACGTTCCTGATTCGATGGATGTCCAAACCTTTGCATTGAACCTTCAGGCTTCAACTGAAGATGGTTGTTTTGTGTAATGATATGGGCTGAAATGTTGTTGGGAACAAAGTTGTGTGACGTTGGCGATGGGCAATGCAGAGTCCGCGGAAACCGCGGTGTCCGGTGAAACGATGACCATCTGCCGCCCTCATCTGATTGGCTAATGGTTTCGGTTCAATCTTAAGTGCACCCTGACGGCACGATTGAAGAAAGCATATTATTCAGGAGAAGAGATATTTCTGTTCTATACAAAGGCATGAAAAGCCCAAAGTATTTCGTCCCCCGATTTGCTGTTCAGTGATTGGGTTTGTTGCGAGTATTTTAAGATGGAATTGAAGCATCTCATCATTGGCTTGGCAATTGCCTTTCTGAGCTACATCTTCGTCGAATCAAGACGACCAAAGGCAGGCGTCCAAGAACCTCCTGCTCTTCGCACAAGAATTCCATTCATTGGACACATTATTGGAATTGCTATTCATGGACTTCGTTACTTTGGCAAGGCTTGGTAAGTCAACTGAATTCACCCACGAAATACACGCCGCTGACCTCTTTACCAGCGAGGGATCTGATGAGCCCATTGTCACAATTGATTTTCTTGTCTCCAAAGTATACTTGGTCAACAAGTCGAGTGCTGTTGCCCAGGTCCAGCGAAATGCCAAAGTCATAACTTTTGATCCTTTCCTCGACTCTGCGGCAGAGCGTATGGTCAACGTCTCGAAGAGAGGTCTGAAACTGCTCACGGGCAAAGAGAATGGTGGAGGCGACTTGAATCGAAAGGTATGATCTATTCTATTCTTCATTTACTTTCTCGAGAGCTCAAACTGATGAATGAATTGTACAGATCGTCAAAGCTATGCACCCTGCACTTCTAGGTCCAGGTTTAGATGTAGCGAACCGAAACATGGTCAACAACCTCTCCAAGTCTGTTGATGAGCTCGCCTCATTTAGTGGCAAGAGCTTCGACCTTTATGCCTGGGCTAAGCATGCAATTACCATCGCCAGTACCGACGCTGTTTGGGGCCCGAAGAACCCAATCAAGGACCCCGAGAATGAGGCAGCTTTCTGGGACTTCGACTCACACCTACGCCTGCTCGTATTCAACATTTTTCCGTCCATCATAGCCCGCAAAGCCTACCTTGGACGCGAAAAGGTCGTATCCGCATTTGTCAGATACTACAATGAGGGTGGCCAGCATGAAGCCTCGGAACTGGCCCAAGCACGTTGGAGAGTTCAACACGAAGGTGGTGCAGCCACCGAAGATATTGCCCGCATGGAGACCGCAACTGTACTTGGAGTGGTGTCGAACACAACGCCATCTTCCTTCTGGATGCTCTACGATGTATACTCACGTCCTGCTCTGTTGTCCCAGCTTCGTGACGAAGTACGCGAGCACGCGCTTAAGAAAAATGAGTCCGGAGAGATGACCATCGATCTCGCCGCTATGAGAGACAACTGTCCAAACCTCTTGGCTACCTTCCAGGAAGTCCTTCGCACACACTCGAACAGTGCTCCCACCCGTTTCGTTACCGACGACGTTGTGCTGAATGAAAAGTTCTTATTAAAGAAAGGCCGTGTTCTCCTGATGCCTGGAATGAACATGAACTATGAACCTAGCATCTGGGGAGACGACTCGCAGAAATTCGACCCAACACGCTTTAAGAAAGAGACATTGAAGCAACGTCCTACCAGCTTCATGTCGTTCGGCGCATCACCTAGCTTGTGTCCGGGTCGTCACTTTGCAAGCGGAGAGATCCTTGGTATGGCAGCCATGATGATTCTGCGCTATGATATTACTCCAGCAAGCGGAAAATGGACCATGCCAAAATTCTGGAAGGGTGCCATCGCTGCTTCTATGCCGTTCCCTGCAGAGCCTTTCAACGTAACGATAACGCCTAGGGTTGAATTTGCCAACACGACATGGTCATACACGTCGACTGATGGAAAGGGCAAATTCCCGCTCATCACTGGCTAAACAACCTTCATATATACACGCGTACATGACAAGAATGGAAGCCGTTTGTGAAATCAACATCTTGAGTCATCAGACAAACACGCGCGCAGAAGCCCTGATACTTACTCATCGCTAAGCGAGGAAGCTGGAGCAGTCTTTACGACTTTCAAAGCGCCAAACCTGTCTTTATCTCTATCTTCTTATCTCGCAACCAGAAACTCATCGCGTGTCTTGTTTTTGAGAAAACCCTGAAGCAATACCAAAATCACCCACAATTCCAAACCACCAAACACAACACTTGCGAACCGCCAACATACCTTGAACAGTCACAACCATAATGGAGCAGAACATCCTCGGCGAACTTCCACTGGAGCTAATCCTCGAGATAAGCGACCACCTTCCGGCGCACAGTGTCGCGAGTCTTTCCCTGACCTGTCAAGGCTTTTACACCAATGCGGTAATTCACAGGGTTTGGGCTCGCGGCCTCTCACGTCCAGAAGAGGACCCAAGTCGCCTTCCGATCAAATCTCTAGCCATTCTGAGACCAGACGTCAAAAATCATGAAATTTTACTTCTCCTCAAGCTTTTGCAGAAGGACCTACCGAGACTATCGCTCTGTGACTTATGTCAGAAGCTGCACCCCCAGCGCGAGGTTCCCGTGACGATGAATCGCGAGAGTTGTCCATCTTGGACACCATGCTCAAGACATCCCTCAGCCGGGATGTGGCTGCATTATGATGACTGGGACGTACACTTATCTTCCGAACACATACAACAATTCGTCCGAAACTATCATGAAAGCTCGAAATCTCATACTCCCACCTCTGGGATACATATCGACTCGAAATGGGAACTCCATAAATACTCGGACCGTGCTACGTGGATGAGGAAGCTCGAGATCAAGTTTTTAGTTGTTGGAGGTCGCCTGATCTTGCACGTGTGCCAAAGACTGATGGTCATTGAGGATGATATCCAGTCTCTTGGCATCCACTCCATAGGAAGTCTGGCAAGCCGTTCCTTCAAAGTCTGCCAGTGCCCCGTGGATATGAGCGATGCCATTTACGTCGAGTTCATGAAGCAGCGGTGCAGACTTAGTCAAGGTTATCTGCAATGCTGTCACATTTGTTTCACAAGGTTTGCATTCAACATTCATCCACGCACCATGTTATATCCAGCCAGTTCCAGTGAGAGTGCTCGATACGAACACAACTTGGAGCTAAGTCTGGATACGTGGACTATGCTGAGCGTAAACGTCCAGAGCACCTTTGACACCTACGATGAGGTATGGCTGCTGGCTGCTTCTCACTCAAAGACGCTATACACTCCTCAGAGAATGGCCATGGCCTTACAGAATAGCACAAGCGCCAAAGAAGATCCATATGAACGCCTGAGATTTTTTCCGTCGGCTAGCGCGAGCGGACTTCCATCTTGTTTGAACCTCTTGGCCGAACGGGTTGCTATGAAACAAAGAATAGCTCTGGATTTACGAGAGGATGATCGGAGACAGCACGATGCCATTACATGTGGCAAGGGAGTTCTCACGAAGCAGCCAACGACGTGGAGAATCGCTTTGTCTACGCTCAGGCAGATTTTTCACATTTCTTGCTTTCCCCTACGTTGCTTCAGAAACAAGAATATCAGGACGACATTCACCAAAGAGCAAATGGAATGGAAACCTCTCGAGTCCTGGGTGTATCACCACTGGAGACAGGAACCCATAGATGGGCTAAAATTACAATGATCTGAGTTGACATTGTTGTCTGCACTTGTCTATCTTCTACCGAATATGTATTCCCCATTAACTACAGCCATCTTTAAGCGCGAGTGACAGTAAGTGTACTGTATATACAAAAGTCTAATGATCATTTGCATGTCCGTCCTCAGGTATGATGTTGACATCCACAATAGGTAAGCTACTCGATGAACTTGAGGATATCTTCCGTAAGCGTGACTTATTTAGCATCAGAAAATAGAAAGATAAAATACTGTCGCAATGCAAGATGTTTTCCGAAAACCCATCAACCTCCACTGAGAGCTTCTGAATATGATTAGGGGTTTTGCTCTCTCCTTGGACACGCATCGCTCTTGAAAAACTTCGTGCATTGTGACAGCATATTCAGCGGGGTAACCAAACAATCAACAACCAGTTTCAACCACGCCTACGTCTTTCCTATATCGCTCAATGGTCTCACCGCTATTACTAGGCATCGTCTCCTACATCATCGGCTCCTATACCGTTATCTCTCCTATACAGAACGGCTTTGAGCATGCTATCATGATCACACAGATACAGGCGGAGGAACAAGGAGTGCGTATGGCTTGAAGATTTGTCTAATTTGGGTCGTCAATGTATATGGAGTTCTATGCTGTTCGTCATTTGATATGTCCATGCTATGCTTGATGGCCGTTCAATCTCATCGTGGCGCCGCGGCCGCCCATTGTAATCCTTCATCGATCCGTCCATTACTTTCCTGTTCCTCCATCTTGCCTTGGAAACCCGGTGCGGGTAATGTCATACTGCGAGGTACACCACTATCCAAAATGTCTCCTGCTTTTGCAACCAGAGGTCTGAGATACCTTGATTCTTTTCCCCTCATCATCGAAAGTTTGTTGAGCATCAAGTGCAGATATTGGCGGCCGGCGAGTATCGTGTCCGACGTGTCGCCAGAGGATACATGTAATACGTCGGCGAGGCAGCCAGCGATATCTGAGAGCTTTTGTTCCATGCCGATGCCATGTGAGTCTAGAGCCAGAGGATTCGCTCGTTCGGTGATGTTGACTGTGCGTCGTGCGAGTTCGATGGGGTAATCCAGTCTTCCAGTACCAGCTGTCCCTTTGTCGCAGACCAATCCGTTGCTCACACCCATCTGCCAGGCCAAGACGTGTAGCCACTCCCTCGACACACTGATATCTATCCGAGCGGTTTCTGTTATGTCGGAAAGCGAGTGGGCGACAGTATCGAGCGATCGTTGGGTTTCGGCTAGCCAAGGTTCTGAGCACAGAGCTTTCCGGCGCGCGCTGCCCTTCCATATGCTGACAAAGTTGTCGTCGATGGCGGAGAAGAGGTGGGCAAGGTTGACGAAGCCGTGAAGGAGGCGGGGATCTTCATGGTCGAAGGCTAGGGGTAGTTGGATGGTAGGATGTAATCGACAATTCTTACGGCGTTGTATCGAGTATGCTCTGTGAGTTGAGTGTTAGCGACCTAAATTGACCGTGTGCGAAAAGAAGCACAGAAACTTACCTTTCTGTGATGAAGAGTAACCAATACAACCGCCGCCTCCATTGTGCTTCGACAGGGTCGAGCTTTAGCATGGAAACTTCGTCATCCATATCCAGGTTTTCCGCGAATGAGATTGACTCTTGTAAGTAGTGCCATGCCTTCTCGCTATTCTCCTTGTTACCATAGTAGGCAAAGACGAAGAAGCTAGTCATGACCGTGACAGTGGTGGGATTGCCGATGTAGTCAAACTCTCGTCTAACCTTCAGGCATTCTTCAATGAACATCTCAGATGCTGATGCAGGCTTTCCAGGTAGGGGTTCCATCTCAGGCACAGGTGTTGCCGCGTCCAGCTGCACGACTGTCGCCGCGCACAAAGCGCAGAGGAAGGCGTATGTTTCTGGCGCCATGTAGTTCCCTGAGCTATACAGGTAAGGGTCCAGGTATGTTTGCTCGTCAACTACAGGCATGATGAAGTAGAGATGCTCGAAGAAAAGCTGAACGTATGGCAAGAACCGCTGGTTGGGTATCCGTGGAACGGCAGGTTGTGGTTCTGCAGGAGTTGCATAGTAGTGTTGTGGACGAGGAGGTGGTGTTGGCCAGAGATGGCTCATATTTGGGTTGATCGGGAGCACTCTGGGCTCTGTCTGAGGCGCTATCGCCAGACTTTGAGGTTCTGGGGGCCCGTAATAACCGTACCCTGTCGTGAGTGGTTCGGCAGGTGTGCTTGTCGACATTTGTCCATCGATGGAACTGCTCGTAGGCATATTGATTGGCGACGACGAGGAGCTCCCATACCATTGGTTGAAGCCATCATGCAGTGCAGCCGGACTCAAAGGGCCATGGGGCGTGAGGGTTGCAGATTGATCGATCTTTCTCAGCGCATGCAGCACTCTGGCACTTCTGAGACCTTTCGGCCCCTTCTTCTTTGGCGCTTGGAGGTAGGCGCATCGAATGGTGGCCTTCCGGCAGGGTCCACAAGGGCTCTCTCCATCGCATCGTACTTTGCGTTTTCTGCAGCAATCGCAGGCTCGCTTGAGTGATTTCTGAGTGCTTCCAGAGGCAGATTCTCCCGAGTCATTTTCAGCTGGTGTAGCCATACACATGATCGACTGCGGGAGATGGCGTAGTGAAACGGTGTTCCGTGGGTCGGATGTGTCGGTAAGCAGTAAGTGCTATTTTGCACGAGATTTTGATCGGACTGGACGCCAAAAACAAGATCTGAGCATGAGGGATCTGCGGTAAATAACAAGCTCCAAGTGCAGTAGCACCCGGATGTTCAAGTAGGAATGGTGAAACGAAACATGCGAGCCCTTGGACCAGGGCTTCGAAGGATGACATGCAGTTGAAATGCGGGGAAGCGGTTTGCAAAAAGATGGCCAAGCCGCCGAGTCAGGCCGAATCTACCTGCGGCCTTGCCGCTGATCGGGATCCCCCCCAGGCAGATGGCCCCAACCAGGCATCCCCAACCGGAGAAGGGACTGTCGGCACGACATCCGTCTAGTATTTCGATGAGCCCGTGCCGTATTGGCTGTCAAACTGTCAAAGCGATGCCTCCATGTAGATGGTCGTTGAGCTGCGAAACAATCGTGCCTCTCAGCAAGCCGCAAACTATGAGTTTCGATGAGTAATGCCTCGCTACTCCGATCGGTCCGGGAGCATGAGGCCATGGTTGAGCAGTCATCAACTCGTCACATAGGGTCTGTTTGTGAACAACTCCTTCCGCGCCGTAGCTGTTGCGCTTGTAGCTGTATAGACGCACAATGATTTTGGGTAACAGAACCGCGTCCAGTGAGGATTGCCAAAGGAAAGTCGCCCTCAGTGGATACTTTCCGAGTCGCCAAAATGGTCGTGCCCTTTTATAGCCTTACAAGGTCCCTTGGCTAGGGCGAGGACGCGAGATGTGGACTACCCCATGGGTCTTCTACCATATGCAGTCACTAAACCCGACACTTGTGGCTTCGACGCAGGGCGTTGAGCGCCTACTTTCAATGTAGCGCACAGTCCTCTATAATGCACGCGACTTGATTGTAGACAGCTCCTGATCGATCATGAGACTCCAGGTCACTGCTGCCAGTGTATCACGACCATTTCTAGCGAATTCTGGCTGTACGAACGCAACCATCGCACTCTTACTTGAAGCGCCTCTCTGGAGGATAATGCCTTTTTGACGCTCGATTCGCAGCGACATTCGTTGCTGGAGCAGAGGCACGACTCAAGTGTGAAAGTTGTGCTGAAGATTTGGGTCTTCATTCTTGACAATGTCGACGGCAGCGCTGCTCGCAACAAAATCCTCGAGCTCTTCGCTCACAGTCTTGAGCTTCTCCTTGACTGTAGCAGTGCCCTCAAGACCAACAATGTGTCTGGCAGGCGGGTTGTCATGGCCTCCGATCGCAGCAACAGCATGAACAGTTTCGGCGACCAGTGACTCTTTCATACCTTTCGTCAAAGGAGCGTAGATGGTATTGATGGTGTCAGACTGAAGCTGATCACCAGTTGTTGGTTCATCGGAGCCTTCGAGGCGGTCGAGCATGCCGGCTAGGATGTCGCGGAACAGTGGAGCAGGGTTGTGGTCGGCGGCATAGGCGGACATGGGAGGAGCAGCGGTGATGCGGTTGGTCAGGACAGCGATTTCCATATTGGGTTGTATGATGGTCATCTTGATGTTGAAAGGCGCGACTTCGTAAGCCAAGCTGTCGCAATAGCCTTCGATGGCCCATTGACTGGCGCAGTAGACCGACATGCCTGGCGTGCCCATGTGACCTGACAGGTTGGACAGCATAACGATGTGGCCGTTTCTCTTTGTGCGAAAGGTGGGCAGGATAGACTTGATGACATTGACAGGGCCAAAGAAGTTTGTTTCGAACTGGTCGCGAATCAGCGAGTGGGTGCGCGTCGTCTGCGACAGCTCCTCGACGGTGCCGACCAGAGTCTCCGAGGTACAGCAGAACAGGATGTCGATGCGCCCAAAGCTGTGTACGGCCTCTGCGATAGCGCTCTGGCACTGGCCCATGATGCGCACATCCACGCCGACAACCCTCAATCGTCCCGACCACGTCTCCTGCTCTTTGACTTCTTCCAGGAACTCGCGGAAATGTTGCGACTGTTCGCCATTCTTCTCGAACTCTAGCGGAGGTACGCCGGCTACGATGTAGTCTCCATGGTCCAAGAGATGGCGCGCTAACGAGATGCCGACAGGGGAATTGGCGCTGGTCAGAAACCACACTCGCGGAGAGTTGTGCGTCGGGAACTTTGGCTGTCGTGGCGGTTTAGGATCGACCGCTACACTTGTGGTCATCGCTCCATTGATATCTCTCGTGAGAGTTGGCTTGAAGATGGAAGGTCGACAGGTCTTGAAGCTTGGAAGGGCCAGGGTGCCCGATTCTCGACCATGGCCTTGGCGCTCTTCCACGAACATCTTCTACGTCTGGACCACAACCACTCGTCTTGGATTGACCAAGACACTCTTATCTTCGTAATCAACTATGCCCTTTTGGCAGACATTTTTCCTCTCTTCTCTCACAACCCTCAGGACACTCTCCTCTCATGAACTGCCACTCAAACCATTTGTCCATCTCGTGTCCAAGCACATCTCCAATCACCTCTGTCTTCCTGCCCAGTCTTCCAGCCCTTTCGAACACTTCTTGACTGCCAATCTCAATCTGAGACCATCCCAAGTCAATCAACTTTTCGATGCTTGTTCCGTACACAACCTCTTTCATTCCCGCCCAGGCGATTGCACCAGCACACATTGGGCACGGCTGTTCTCGTATCAGTAGAGGCTCCATTAGACACAACTACGGGATACCCACCTCAGCGGTAGTATAAAGAGAGAAGCTCCTCCACGCTTCTTTTGTCTCAGATGCAGAGAGCTTGTACAACCCTTCAGGATCAGTGAGAATGGAAGTACAATTCCCAATCCTCACCATCTCTCCATGCAAGGTAGGGTTGCCAGAGTGACCATTGTCATTCACACCCATACATATCAGTTCTCCAAGATGAGTAGGATCTGACAAAGACAATGTATGGTTGACGATAGCTGTGCCAAAGGGTGCAAATGGACAAGGTGAGATTGCATGGTTTGCCGAACTCGCTATTCTCATCCAATGCTCCCTCGTCGAAAGTGGAAGGTCGTTTGAGCTTGAATCTTGTACTTCTGAGCTTTGAATAGGCATTTGGTTGAAGAGAAGAGAGTGATGAGCTGCATGCTGTCGGCTAGCCGCTGAGTTGGCTAAGAAAAATGTACAGAGTATCAACTGTGAGAATCGCATCGTGTTTCGTGGTGGATGGAATAGGACAGAGGAATGAATGTGTTTCATCTGGTAGATGCATTCAAGTGTTACACGCCGACGTCATGCAGGAATCTTGCATATGCCATGTCACAGTCAACAACTTCAATTCGTGCAAACAATGTGTTTCGTTCTTTCGAATTGTTGCATTTTGTCTGCCGTAAGGACATCAAGATTACTTCAAATGACAAAAGCTCAGATGATCACCAGTGTATGAACCAAGAGGAAGGTGGAGAGCAGAAATGAACAAAAAAAGAAATAAGGGCAGAAACATGAGCTACTTCTAAACTACAATCTGCATGCAAATGCCCTGCTAGTTCTGCTTTCTTGACACATATCATGCCCAAAACCCTTTGCTGGTTGCTGTTTTCGTTTCACTGTGCTACAAACGTAACCGTCCGAAGACGGAAGCACAAGCGCCGATACACGTCGACCCAAGCGCGCCGAAGAAGTTGAAGAGTGCGCTGTCGACCAAAGTCAGTGGTTGACTTGAGTACTGTTGTATTCCATCTTTTACACACCTTAGAAGCACTTGCGGTGGACGATCGAGGGACCGCTCTCGTCGTACTCTTGCTTTGAGATCCACATCTGCTGGAAGGTGGAGAGGGAGGCGAGAATGGAACCACCGATCCAGACGGAGTACTTGCGCTCTGGGGGAGCAATGATCTTGACCTTCATGGATGAGGGAGCAAGAGCAGTGATTTCCTTCTGCATACGGTCGGAGATACCGGGGTACATGGTGGTGCCACCAGACTAGGCCTTTGTTAGCTTTTGCCTCTGTTTCGCTGAAGTCATACAAAACTTACCATGACGATGTTGCCGTACAGATCCTTTCTGACGTCGACGTCGCACTTCATGATGGAGTTGAAGGTGGTGACGTGGATACCACCAGATTCGAGACCGAGAACGGAAGGCTGGAAGAGAGCCTCGGGGGCACGGAAACGCTCGTTACCGATGGTGATGACCTGACCGTCGGGAAGCTCGTAGGACTTCTCAAGGGAAGAGCTCTGGCTGGCGGTCTGGATCTCCTGCTCGAAGTCGAGAGCGACGTAGCAGAGCTTCTCCTTGATGTCACGAACGATTTCGCGCTCGGCGGTGGTGGAGAAAGTGTAACCACGCTCAGCAAGGATCTTCATGAGGTAGTCGGTCAAGTCACGACCGGCCATGTCGACACGCGAGATGGCGTGGGGAAGGGCGAAACCTTCGTAGATGGGGACAACGTGAGTGACACCGTCACCCGAGTCGAGGACGATACCGGTGGTACGACCGGAAGCGTACAGCGACAGGACGGCCTGGATGGAGACGTAGAAGGCGGGGGCGTTGAAGGTCTCGAAGACGATCTGGGTCATCTTCTCACGGTTGGACTTGGGGTTGATGGGGGCCTCGGTGAGCAGGACGGGGTGCTCCTCGGGGGCAACACGGAGCTCGTTGTAGAAGGTGTGGTGCCAGATCTTCTCCATGTCGTCCCAGTTGGTAACGACACCGTGCTCAATGGGGTATCTCAGGGTGAGGATACCACGCTTGGACTGTGCCTCATCACCAACGTATGAATCCTTCTGGCCCATACCAATCATGATACTGCGTCATTGTCAATTCGAGTTCGAGAAATAGCTTGAAACAGGGCACCGTACCCATGGTGGCGAGGTCTTCCGACAATTGAGGCTGCAGCGCGTTAGATGGTGTAAAAGGGACGAGTTTTGGAAGCTCTAATGGGGGACTTACGGAAGACGGCTCTGGGTGCGTCGTCACCGGCGAAACCGGCCTTGCACATACCCGAACTGTGGCCAATGTGTTAGCTGTGGCTGTCCTGGAGCTTGCGGTGTTCGCGCCATTGAGCTGAAGGCAGATGTAGGATCGCGTCGACGGCGGAGTGTACGCGCATGACGTGGTCCTCCAGCTGGCGACGGCGGAAGGCACGGACGGCGACGATTCTTACCCATTGTCGATGACGAGAGCTGCGACCTCCTCTGTAGACACGCAAAGTGGTCAGCGGATGCTCGATAGAGGCAAGACGGCGAGGGTGGCGATGGGCAGCGGGAGGTGTTGGGAAGTGAGGGGGTGCGCCGACAGCAGCACTTGTGCAGCAGGACAGCAAGACTCACCTTCCATTGCGGCGGTGTTGTTAGTGGATGTGAGTTAGAAAAGAGGATTGAGAGCGAGCTGCAGCGTAAATTTGAGCTGCTGGAGATGGGACACGCGCGGTGGGGTTAATGGAGGTGATGAAGGGGGAAAGTTGGAACACTTGTCGTCCAACCGGGCGGTGTGTGAGGTCCAATTCCTTGGCCTGTGCAGGATGCTAGCCAGCCTTTCCCGATTGGTCAGAATTGTCAATGTCTAAGCCTCCGGTTATCAACAGCCAGAGCCCCGTTGCGTGTGCTTGACGAGTCGTCCTGTTGTTTCCGCAAATGATTGTCTACTTGCAATCCTGCCTCTGCTCTCGCTCCTGCCTATATACCTCTTGCCAAATACGGCTGCCTTGACTGTGTTGTGCAGGACGCGTGGCACAGGACCGAGACTCTGAGTAAGCTCTCGAATACATCATCCACAGCCATCATGCCAAGCGCGAGCGATGCTGCATGGCGGGCAGACGTTGTGCCCTCTCCCGAGTCTCTTTCTTCAATCCTCAACTTCCTTCGTGTCTGAACGCGTCGAGCCAGATGAATGACCACAGTCCCAGCCTCGATTGTCGAACGGTGTCCCCATCAGCAATCGCTCTGCCAGCCCTTTGGGACCATCTCGGCGCTTGAAGGATTGTTGAACGCGGAGTGGGGTTCTGCCAGTCTGCCACTTTCCCAGGGCCCCTTTCGATACGACGCTCCGTATTCCATCTAGCACAATCTCGCGGCCTGCTTCAATATGGGAAATGCTCCCATTTCGACTCTCTGATTTGGCTTGGACTCTATCAAACGCCTCCTTGTCATTGATCGTGACTTTCTGGACATGCAGAAAAAAGAAAACAAATCGCTTCCCCACTACGATAAAGAGCTTCGCGGAGCCTCTTGCCGGTGCCGGCAACGTTCAAGCGCCGATGATCACGGGCTGGAGTTGCGATCCGCCCAAACGGTTTCCAGCAATACCATGGCTAGACAACCAACGAAATCCCAGCCATCAATCTGAGCGTGTGATGTCCAAAGACGATGTTCTGTTGAATAATCATGGAGAATCCGGCCGAACATCATCAAGGTAGGTTGCGCCAAAGACGTAGACGTGCCACTTCTTATCTATTGGATTTGACGACGGCCAACGCGAACTTAATGGGGAATCGAGAAGACAGATATGTCACCTCACAGTAGCCCAGCGCGTGGTGGCCAAGTGTAGGCCCTTGGTCGGTACAGCATCCGTCCAGTGTGTTGCGTGCATCGTCAGATCTCGGCAACATGTTCACTACCACAGAGCAGCATTCAACGGACGACCGAGCTACAAAGGCTGTGACCAAGATACACATAGCGATCAGGACATTGTCGACTACGGACCAGGACCAGGACCATTCTGAGTCCAGCAAGAAATATATCGGCATTTCGATCGTGACTGGAGAGCAGACGATCACAACCAAGAGCACCGCCCGTGACTTGGATGCAAAAGCTTATCGCCTCGCCATAGTCCCTATACGCTGCGATATGTCAGGTCGTCCTAACGCGCGGGCTTGAAAGACAGAAGGACGTTCCAAAACTCATGAAAATTGTCTTCTTGCCTCGTTGCTCGACAAACACCAACCTGCCTGGACTGGATCTCATTGCAAATCGTCTCGGGCGTTGGCTGTGTGGTTTGAAATTGCTGTTTGCCAACACTTATTCAACTACGCCTCATGTTCATGTTGTAGTCCTTGAGAGTTCTCTTCCTAGACGCAGACACTTTGGACTGCGTACATCGCTCGACAAAAACGAAACTTCTGCCTGGCACCTGCCGGAGAAGCTCGTGACTTGCAGCTAACAAACAACTCACTCATCCAAGCTCCACTCTTACTCATCATCTCCATCCAAACCCATGCGCCTTGAGCAACCTTTATAATTGAAAAGATTCAGTTCCTTTCCAACAAGCAAATAGCCGTGGTGGTGTAGTGGTATCACACCCGAGGTCTTAACACGTGCGCAGTCATTCGTTGTTACTCAACGCCGTGTCAGTCTAGATCCGAGGAGGTCGCGGGTTCGATTCCTGCCCATGGTGCTTATTCTTTTTCTTTTGGTCCACCTCATTATATCAAGTGGTTACTTCCTATATTTTTCATGCAAGGTATTTCTTTCTGCCCTTCCCAGCGCAGTCCTGCCATTTGAGATCGTAATCGCGTTTTGCTCGAATCCCTTCCAACTTGTCCAATGGTTCCGAGCTTGAGTTTCGAATGGTAAGTTATTGTGTGAAAGGCCTCGACTTTCTGGTCCCTTACTTGTTACTCGCAAACCTCTCTTCCTCTCAAAGCCATCAACGGTCTCTACTTCATGCGACCAGCCTCCGATAATCAAGACTTCTACTGATCACGGTTCAAGTGCGTGTACTGTCCGGGAATGTAGACGTATATTTCGCAGCTACATACAACTTGGAGCTATGTCGGAAAGTGGTATAGTCGTTGATAGCAGGTTTACAAACACAAATGAAGACAATCTGTCTCTTGAGGTGGATGCTTTTGAAGATGCACACGAAAGGACTCTTGACCATGCCTGCCTATCTAGTTGACATCTTGTGAATTTTCCAAGTATTGTTCCACTTCAAAACCTGGCGCTGCTCATGGATCAAGCTAGATGGACCAACGGTTCAGTCGCTAGAGTGATAAGAGTCATTATACCTTAACGCTACAAGTCATACTGATATACATATAGGCGACTGTGAGGACCAACAGGATTATCTGTCCAAGAAAAGGGGGTGACCCTGATCATGAGTGACAAAAAAAAGAAGAACAAAAAGCAAAAAGGGCATCGAAGCATCTCGAAGCACCCACCACCTTCGTGGCGCGCCTCGGCCTCTTGAGCAAAACTGCTGCGTCACCACAAAATTAATTCCCTGCCCGCCAAAAACAACAGAAACATTTTGTGCATCAATCACAAACCAATACCTTGTCGCACGACTCGAAGATATACACACTCGAACTTCAACTCTACATCAATTGAACATCGTCGCCGAAAGACACACATATACACCACAGACCACACCTTCAGAAACACCACCACAATGAACGACCCAGGACTCAACACGCTCCTCAAATGGTCCATCGAGAACAGCGCCGTCTCAGAAACCGCCGAGCCCACTCAACCACGCACACAACTGAACCCGGAACTGCTCGCACAACTAATGGGCGGCCCCTCTGATGCCGACCGCATGATTTCCTCCATGCAAGCCATCCACGACCCCAGCGTCGACCACGAAAACAAAGGCATCGCTTGGGACAACTTTGAGCAATTGGTGGAGAACTTGGACAATGCGAACAACATGGAGGCGCTGAAGTTGTGGACGCCGTTGGTGGAGAAGTTGGAGTCGGAGGACACGCAGGATAGGGAGATGGCTTGTTGGTGTTTGGGGACTGCTGTGCAGAACAACATCAAGTGTCAGGAACGTGTGAGTACAAACCCTGCTCTCTCTTTGCTCTTTTGGACATTATACTGATCAAGATAAAAACAGGCACTAGCAGTCGGCGCAATCCCCAAGGTCGCAAAACTTTGCTCAGATCCCGACGCCGGTGTGCGTAAGAAGGCTATCCGTGTCATCAGCTCCGAAGTCAGAAACTACCAGCCTGCGCTGGACGAGGCTGTCAAGTACCTGCCCGAGGAGATTGTCGGCGATGGCAAGTTCGACGCAGAGGACATGGCAAGCGTGGACATTGTCGTCAACGGATTGAGGGAGAGAAGTGCAAAGATGGCTTAGACGGATGAGATGATATCAGTTGGGTCATGGATACACAAGACATACAACACGCATGACACAAGGCATGACAAGGCGTTTCTGGGAAGGCCAGATTGATGCGAGACTCGACCAAGGTCTTGATAATGGGTATACGAGTAGAATCAGCCATAGAGGCTGTCATTGAATGCACGATCTTTTGCTTTGCACTCCCTTCCCTTCTTCCTCACGTCGTTTCCTTCGTGGCATCATGCTCTGTTCCTTGCAACTGTGAATGCAGACCGTGGGGCTGGAAACGAAAGTACAATCTGGTTGTGCTGTACTGTCCTTTCGGCCCTATTTCTTTGCTCATCGTATGGTTCCACTCTGTTGTTCGACGCAAGCTCTTGTGCGCAGCTGCTGGTGCTAGTCTGCGACAGTGTGTCCCAGAGAGGTCCTTCTCAGCATCTCTTGCAGCGTCTTTCGGAAGTCAAGTAGATCATACAGCGATAAAGCACCATCGGTGTAGTTCTCTCCAAGCACTTTGGTTCCTTCAAAGACACTCTAAGCACAAGCCAATCAACTCATCGAAAGCTTCTCTTCCCTGATCAGCCTTCTCCAAACCCAGACCCAGCACAACCATCCTCTGCTCTTCCGGGTTCCTCATCAACAGCGCAGTCGCGAGTGTCGTCGCCAAAGTCTGTCCCAGTACCTCAAACTCTCCTCTTGTGCCTCCCAATACTGTTGTGGCAGTCAAGTGCGCAAACGGAAGCAGAGAAGCATCGACGTCTGTCTCGGAGGATGGGTTCAGGAATCCATTATCGAGAGGGCGGCCGCCGGACAGAGGAACATGAAGCCAGTGGTTCAAGCGGCCGGATTGTGAAATTGTGAGGACGAGCTTGTCTGAGAAGTTCAGGGCGGTTACTTGGGTTGGCACGCCGGCGATGGTGTTGCTGACGGTTTTGCTCGGTGCGGGGAAAGTCGAGAAGGTGAGGTTTGCCGGTGGTGCCATGGTGGCTGTGGGCTGTGATTGTGTCTGCATGATAATTGTACAGAGAGATGAAGACTTGAATGTGATGCAGCTGTCTACTCGTATCCGTCTTCCAACAGCGAAACATGAAGCAAAGCACAGGTCGGTTTGACGCTAGACCCCGCAGCGTACACGGGCCGAGCCGCCTGCATGCCTGGAGCTTAAATCAGAAAAGTTGCAATCGCCATGTCCGACATTTCGTGAGCGAGTCCATCTTTCCCTCCCTCCTTCATACCTCTCGGCGCAAACGACAATCATGCCGCCCAAATTCGTGCCCCGCGATCGCAAAAAGGGCAGAATCGCAAAAGCAAAAGCAAAGAACTCGCACTCCCACGATGAAGTCGCCGACGCGAACGCCGCCGAAATCCTCCCTCCTACTCCCTCGGAAAAAGAAGCACGCAAAGCACAATTACAAGCGGAGATCCGCGCGCAAAACAGCACTTCTGTAATCAGCGGCAAGAAAAAGAAGAGATTGGACAAGTACATCGACAACAAGCTCAAGAAAGAGGAGAACTTGGCCTTGATCAAGAAACTCGCGGCGCAAAAGGTCGATACGAGTTTGTTGCTCAGTTCGAAGAAACTTGGAAGAGGTGGAGAATCTGCGAGGGAGAGACTGGAGAGGGCTTTGGCCGAGAAAGAGCAGGGTATTAATGTTGCGGCGAATGATGCCATTTTGTTCGAGAAGAGGAAGAGACCGGCGCTTGAGCTTGAAAGCGAGTCTGAAGATGACCAGATTTCAACACCGCAAACAAAGGCATCGAAGTCTGCTGCTGCGAAGGCGTCGACCTCCGCTTCCGCTCCTGCACCCGCGCCGGCAGCAGGTAAGGGTGGACTGTTTGCTGCTGGACAGGGCTTGTTCGGCAGTGGTTTGAAGAGGCCGCTCGAGACAGACGAGGAGGGAAAGCCAGTCATCAAGAGCAGGAAACGTACAAAGGTTATCAACAAGTCTGCTCCGGTAGTCGCCCAAGAGCCCGAGTGGACTGGCTTCTCCGGGGACGAGGACGAAGAGGATGATGATGATGAAGAGGACAATGAAGAGAGCTCAGAGGAGGACATCGAGGACGGCGAGGAAGATTCAGACGAGGAAGATGAGGAAGACGACGACGAGGATGAAGAGGAATCAGACGAAGATTCAGAAGAAGAGTCGGATTCGGATGAAGACATGGAAGATGCAGAGGCCGTGAAGGAAGCCAAAAAGGCTCGCTCATCCGCCTTCAAGATGTGGGCGACCGAGCAACGGAACAATGCGATAGGTTTCGTCCCGTCGAGCAACCTCGAAGCCGTAAATTCGACGGACGTCAAACAACCCACAAATTTCGTCCCCCGCGCTCCTTCACCAGAAAATCTCCCTCCCGAACTCGCCATTTCCGCCACTACCGCCTCGGACAATCGTCCAGCAGTCAGTCTCGTCATCCCTCGTACACCTGAGATCCAAGAAGCAAGATTGAAGCTGCCAGTCGTGCAAGAAGAGCAGAAGATCATGGAAGCCGTCCACAATAACAACGTTCTCGTCGTCTGGGGTGCCACTGGTTCCGGTAAAACAACTCAAGTACCCCAGATGATGTTTGAAAGTGGTTACGGCAGCAAGATTGGTCAAGCGGAAGGGGAAGGCAAGGCCAAGGGCATGATTGGTGTCACCCAACCTCGTCGTGTTGCTGCTGTCAGTGTGTCTGAGCGTGTAGGCACTGAATTGTGCGGCATGAAGGATCGCGTTGGCTACCAGATTCGTTTCGATACGACCGTCTCGAAAGACACTGCTATCAAGTTTATGACTGATGGTATTCTTCTGAGAGAGATTGCCAACGATTTCATCTTGTCCAGGTACTCTGCAATTGTCATCGATGAAGCTCACGAACGCTCAGTCAACACTGATATTCTGATCGGTATGATGAGCAGAATTGTCGATCTTCGTGCTCAGATGGCAAAGGAGGAGCCTGAAAAGTACTATCCTCTGAAGCTCGTGATTATGAGTGCCACTCTCCGCATCACCGATTTCACAGAGAACACTCGCCTGTTCAGAAATGGTCCTCCTCCGATCGTGAAGGCAGAGGGAAGACAATACCCTGTTACTGATCACTTTTCCCGCAAGACGACACACGACTACGTTGAAGACATGTTCGGCAAGATCACCAGAGGTCACAAGAAGCTTCCTCCTGGTGGCATGCTCTGTTTCCTTACTGGTCAACAAGAGATTATCCAGCTCGCCAAGAAGTTGCGTACAGCTTTCCCTGCCGATACTGGTAGCCAAGCCAAGCAACCTAGGGTGCATGTCTCTGCTGCGGATGCGCCTCTGGAGATTGATGACATGGATGCAGACGCTCAACCTGCATCTAGAAGGGACGAGGATGATGATTCAGATGACTCAGACATTGAGATCAGAGGCCTAGATGAAGAAGAAGACGACAAGGAGTTCGAAATCGAGGGCGAGGAGCAACCTGTTGAATCTCTCAGAGTCCATGTCCTGCCTCTTTACTCGCAACTGCCTACCAAGCAACAACTGAAGGTCTTCGAACAACCACCGGAAGGTTCGAGACTGATTGTTCTCGCCACCAACGTTGCCGAAACGTCTCTCACAATTCCCGGCGTTCGCTACGTGTTCGATTGTGGTCGCTCAAAGGAGAAGAAATACGAGGCTTCAACTGGTGTCCAGACATTCGAGATTGACTTCATCAGCAAAGCTAGTGCAGCACAAAGAGCCGGTCGTGCTGGTCGTACTGGCCCAGGTCACTGCTACCGCCTCTACTCATCTGCTGTCTACGAGCGCGATTTCGAAGAGTATGCCATACCTGAGATCCTGCGCTCGCCTATCGAAGGTGTCGTGCTATCCCTCAAGAGCATGGACATCCAAACGATAGTCAACTTCCCCTTCCCTACACCGCCCGACCGAAAAGCATTGGCAAAGGCCGAGAAACTCCTCACCTTCCTCGGCGCCATCGATGCGCATGGTAAAATCACAGAGACAGGAAAGGAGTTGTCTGCATACCCGCTCTCACCGAGATACGCAAGGATGTTGCTACTGGGTAGACGTTACAATCTATCTGCTCACACAATAGCTCTGGTAGCGGCCCTAGCAGTTCCTGAACTCTTCATTCCCCAAACACAATACAACCTCGAAAACGCACCCGATGAAGCAGAGTCAGATGACGAGAACGACACCGCCAGAGAACGTTTTGCAAAACGCCAGATTCGCTCAGAAGCCGACAACATTGCCGCCTCGGCAGCAGAAGTCAAGCGAAGAGCATATGGCAAAGCACACGCTACACTATCACGTTGGGACGATCGCAGTGATGCATTGAAGTTGCTGACAGCAATGGCCGCCTACTCTGCTTCCTCGTCACCGGCATCTTTCTGTTCCGACTACTTCCTCCGTGAAAAGGCCATGAAAGAAGCCGGGCAGTTGAAGCAACAACTCACAGCCATCGTCCGCAGTCACTCCCGCACAGGCACCGAAGACCCAACACTCAATCAAAAGACCCTCCCACCACCCACAGACAAGCAAAGAGCCATCCTCAAACAATTCGTCGCAGCCGGTTTCATCGACCAAGTCGCCGTCCGCGCCGACATAATCGGTATCGCCCTCTCCCGCAACCCGCGCCGCGCAATCGAAGTACCGTATCGAACCCTCTTCGCCTCCAGCACAGGCGACGTCGCAGGCACAGACCCAGAAGCCAGAGCTGCGGCAAAATTATCCTATGTTCACCCGTCCTCTGTGTTGGCCAGGTTGACCGTACCGGAGATGCCGGATTATATCATCTACTCCCATCTCTCGCGTCAAGCGCCGTCGCCGCCATTCACCGATCTCCCCAAAACAAGACTTCACCCCTTGACCACCGTTACCGCCAAGCAACTCGCCAATCTTGCCGAGGGCACGCCATTACTAGAGGTCGGCAAACCTGTGGGCAAAATTGAACAATTGCCTAGAGGTGCAGACGGTAGAGAGAGAAGGGAAGTCTGGGTCGGACTCAGTCTGAGAGGTGAAAAGGAAGGAACGCCTTGGCCTGTCGGTGCTAGAAAGGTCGTGCAGAAGAGAGTGGGAGGTGCTTGGGAGATTGAGAAGGTGGTTGGTTAGTCGCCCGCAATGCATGTATATAGATGAAGCGTATTTTGAAGCGTAGATTTGAGCTCTCGATGTAAAAATTGAGGAATTATGAATAGCATTGTGCGGTTCTACAGTTTTTTTCCCCGGGTTTAGATGGCCGTGTGAGACGGGTGTTCTGTAGGTCATTGGTTGTTTACTTTTACACGAGCTCGATCGTCTTTCTCAATTCATTGTTACCTCTTCATCGCCGTGTCAGTGTTTGCTGGAAGCTTTAAGATACATGTAGAACGTCGAGCGCTTCTGTACCCTTCAGAGGTTTATAGCGACATGCGTATTGACCGAATCTCTTGCACGCAATACTGCGTGGGTTGAAATCATGCAAAAAGTCACAAAACACTGCACATGGGATAACAGGAAGGAAGGTCACGTTTGTGACCTGAATCGCTACTCCCCACTTTCACCCTTACTCCTGCCTCCACGTATGATCTTCGAGGTCTGGTCATGCACTCTTCCCCGTCCTCATCATCATATCCACCCACCCTGATAAACTCATCATTTATCCTAGACCCCCTGGTATTTTCATTTGCACCTTTCATTTCCATGTTTGTTGTACCATATTTTCGGAAGGTTGCATTGTTTTTTTTGGTGTTGTCGACATCCCAACCTGTAGGATATCGAGAGCATCTACATATCTAGAGCTAATTATTACTATTTCTTCTCAACACCGTCCGAGCCAAAAAAAGAAACTCTTCGGAATTCCTCTATGCCTCGAAGATTCTCTCGACCCAACGCTTCACAGCTCCCTTCCAGAGCGCAGGTCCAGGGATGGTGTAGCTCTTCAATACAGGCCAGTAGATGGAGATGGCGATGCTCTTGCTGGTGGCCGAGTACAACTTGGTCGCTTTGACACCAGCGGGCTTGGCAGTACCCTTTCCACTGATCTGGAAGTTGATGCAGTTGGGGTAGTTCTGAGCACCGTTGGCTTGGTCGGCTGAGTGGAGGGCAATGATCTCGTGGCGGAGGACGTAAGAGCCTGCAATCAGAGAAGAAGGTATTGTGACAGTCCAGGAGTTGTTGTTTGCGATGAGGGTATCAGAGGCCCATGTGCTACGATTGTTGTTAGTATAAAGATACATTGGTAAAGAGGAAGAGAGCAAACATACCCAGGAGCAGGGTTGCCATTGATCAGACCTGCTTGGTCAATCTTGAACCAGTCAAGAGTGGTAGGGTTGACAATCGAGCAATCGCCAGGGCACTTGGCCAGATAGCTGATAACAGGACCTTTGTGGCTTTGAGGCCAGTCGGACCAGAGAAGCTTGACCTTGTCGCCAGCCTTCACGGGGATACGAGTGTTGGTGCTTTTAGCACTCTTGTGGCAAGCAATGTCTGCAGTTCCATATTCAGAAGGAGAGATGAAGCCAAGATCTTGATTCAGAGATGACCATCCGGCAGATTTGGCATGGGTGATTTGAGGGTTGACGCGCCACCAGGGTTGAGCGCCAGGGTACCATTTTCCATTTGTGACGATGCCTTGAACGAAGCCGTGGGCAGTCACAGTGGTAGTGAAAGTGATGAAGGTCAAAAGACCGGAGAGGATTGCCAAAGTATAGTACATGACTGTTTTCTTTCCGCAAAATTGATATCAATAAATGGATGTTGGTTGACTCAAGGAGTCTAAAAGAATGACTAGTAGTCGAAGCGACCACAAAAAGAGTGTATAAAGAATTAAAGGACAAGCAAGAGGCTTGAAGAGAAAGCTGGAAGGTTTTTGGCAGGTTGCATCTCCCCTACATATACCTTCTTTTCTCCTGCTTCTTCTTCAGAAGCTAAGTGAGCCTACCGCAAGGGCAAGGCAACGAACAACGTGGAAAACGTACGCCCATGCCGCGACCTCCAACGTCTGTCGAACCGAGACCATCGGTGTTGCTGTCCGAGGAGTTTGTTAGGTTGAAAGGAAAGTAAGGAGACAGACATGTGCAGCGCCGTTAGGGAGTCTGTCGCCATGCAGAAATGCGACAAAAGACCTGGACCTTCTACCATGCTATAGATTTCGATAGCGGGCTGCTAGAACTGGATCATTGTTTCATGTAGAATAGGCATCAATCTTGTAGATCATTCAAGGATGAAAACGTTGTAAGAACGATGAGGTTTCCCTGTTGGTTGCTGTTGTTTCCTTGCCGTCGCGGGGCGTTGAACAGTTGAATAGGTGAAGTGGGCGGGTGTGGCAAGGGCAGCCGAGCTCGTGTAAAATTGCCAAAAGCTGACAAGGCACTCTCCCGCCATGGCTTCATCTGCTTCAGTCCAGCCTCTGTATATGTTCATACACCTCTCACTTATCAGATCATCCAAGCAAGCGCCGACGTGCGCACGACTATCGCCGAAGATCTACCTGAAGTATCACGGTTGATTACCTATGGGGGCTTATAGAGAATACCAAAGATGTAGTATTGTGGTTGTACTGGTCATATATAATGAAAGAATGAAGGGGTTTGATGACACCAAAAGGAACACGAGTGGGAATCATGAGATGGAAGCACAAGACAACGACGGATCATTGCTGTCGGGACATCAAAGGAATGGGAATGTCTTTGAGACTGAGACGCCGCATGGCCGATATCAAAGTCTCCATGGGATGATTCTTCAGCTGTGAAGAGTGGGAGTCTCCAGATAAATGGTTCTCGAGACTGAGTCCACACATAGCCATGATCATGGCCTCGGTATAATGATATCTACCCGTGGCTCCGATGTAACCTAGACTTCCTCTGCCGTACACGGTCCAGACCATGGGTGTTTGTCTGATGGAGTTGCGAAGATGTCGTTCAGCGCTGATGGGTGGCTTGTAAAGGCGACCAGAAATTACTCGTCGCAGGTGTATGCTTTCCGACTAGCATCGCTTACTCAACCACTCCGAACTCTGTTGGCCCAATGGTAGCTTGTCTGCTACCTCCTTGTTCAAATACGTTGATCCCGTCTTTCTGTCGCCAAGAATCCATGGCAGGTTGAAGCAATCACTGAAGAAGAAGTTGGTCTTTTGCTCATCCATGGCTTGGTAGCAGGCGCAGCGTAGAATGACCGTACCACCGGTGATCGCGTAGTTTCGAATCAAAATGGCTAGAGATTTGTACCTTGGTTCCATGATTGCAGAATCGGTAATGATGATCGCCGTCGGAGTATTGAAAGCCAGATACAGAAGAGCGTCGATAGCTCGCGTGTAACGCCGAAGCTGTGCTTGGAGTCTTAGCCGCGTCCAGAGTCTGTCGTTCTGCTCTTCTTGGTAATTTTCGGGAAGTGCGAGCGATAGTAGCACGATTCGAGGACGAAGACTGCTCGAGGAAGCCTGAACGGTTGGCTGAAGTGACATGATGGTTATGAATGTTTGAGACGATGTGATGGGTATAGATGACTGATGCCGATGATGAGGATGTTGATACTTTCTCGAATATTAAAAAGCGATGGGGATTGATGGCTCTGTCATCGCGCCTGCCGAACCGGTGAAAGATTTCGCGTCATGATTCTGTCGACGCTCTCGAAAGCTCTTTCTAGGTTTGGATGCCACATCGCGACTCAATGCATATTCGCTACTGGAGTTTTATCAAGAGCGTCGGAATATTGCTAGAATCCCGATCAGCACATCATTGTTGCTAACTATTAGTCTAGGAAGCAAACCGAGCGGTCTCACTCTTGGTTGAATCGGTCACTTGAACACCCGACTCAAAGGTATAGAACCTAGAGTCCAGATGATCATGACACCGGAGAACCCTCCTAAGCCGATCAAAACAAAGTAGTAGTTGTGGCTTGAGACATAGCCAATACTGTCAGCATCTATCCAGAATACTACGCCTGAAATGACTGCTATGCCGACCTGTATCCAGGCGATCAAGGTAGTGAACAAAGCTGACGAATAGAATGGCATTTGGTGCTCCAGTACTTCCAATGAGCGTGCAGACGGTCTGATTACTTCGAGTGCAGCGAATGTTTCCGAAAAGGTCAGACTGTTTGGAATACTCCGGCTAGACGAAAGGGCATTGTCGAGTGAGAGATTGAGCTCATATGCTTCTTCTTCGCTGGCCAATGAGTCTTGATCGGAACTAGCCTTGTGATTTCGGCTTCTGTAATTTTCGAGTATTGCTCCGATGGGTTGGATCAACAGCACCAACGGAACTATCTGACCAAAAGTCCAGGAGTTCTCTTTGCTGTTCCACCAAGAATTTTGCTGGCGCGGGATTACGATCTGAATTGTACCGTATACAAGACCAACATAAGACAGCCACAGCGATGCGGCGAACGAAGCGCTGAACTCGAACAATGCCAAAAGTATGATGTATACAACCATGGTCGCATAGTATATCCAGCTTAGCCTACGTTTACCGCGACATTTCGATGCCTTGATGGCTTCTTTGTGCAGAATTCGCTCTAAGAAATACTCATAAGGTCCGCGGACACGTCGATGGAACACATTCCTTGAGCTTCGAAATAAGGCACCAATTTTCCAAATGTAGGACAAAGTCAGGATGAGATATGAAAGAGGTGCATCCGGATTCACACCCTCACCCCAGGTGTGAAAGAAGAAGCATTTAGCTGGGATAGCCCAACTAGTCTTTTCATAATGCTCACTGTCCGGCGTCCACTGGGTAGCCCATAGGTTCGAATTGGTCGGTGCCAGTGCCGCTAAGAGAAGGATGAGAAGAACTAGCATTCCAACGATGCGCCAGCCTAGCACTCCAGGTCTCTTCCGAAAGTACTCTCCTAGCATCGTGAGTGCCGACAGATGGACGGAGCTTGACATCCAGGCCAGCATGATCACAATCTGGAAGTGATAGACAGATATACGACCATGCAGTGCAATAAATCCAGCCATACAGACAGCTATTCCAGTGACAATTTGTTGATCGCTCAGTAGCAGCACGCACTGGTGCAGCGCTTTGTGCCATGATATGCTTGTCCGTCGCTGAGATGGCAATCTATGGACGTAGAGATCCACCGGACGCAAAAGGCTTGTGTCAATAGAGCCCAGAAGATATGAGATCAACACAATGGCGAACGTGATGTATGCACTCAGAAGGAAGGCCAATATCGCGCCGATGCCTGAGATTTCAGTGTCCGCCTCGGGTATTGCTCCATTGAGCATCCAGTCCTGACAAGTTTCGGTGGTGACATTCTCCAGCTGTGTTGACATTGTTGTGGTCGGATCAGAAATCATATCTCGAGCGACATACGCACCATCTCGACGAAGAGCGAGCGGAGGAAGGAAGCTCTATAGAAAGCGCGTCAGGTGTCGTAGAAGGTTTCTCTTCGGCGGCCAAACGGCGAGCCAAGATCATGGATGGCGAAACCATCCTGGATTTTAGGGAAGTGGTCACCGAGTACTACATCGTGTCAAGTGATGCTAAAGGTGGAATACGAGCGGATGACTCTGTAGTGATGAATAAAGCCGACACGAAGCCTTCGCTGCCGGATGGCGGTGCCCGCGGAACGCGAGAACGTAGAGTACGAAAAAGCAAAATTAGGAAAAATGATACAAGAGCTGCAGGTCAGATTCCGTGAAAGCACAAAGCATGTTTCATCCTAAGCTCTGGATTTGATACTGTCGTAACTCATAATGTTGATACACAACTTCATACTATGCAATAGTAGAAGAAATTCCAATGCTGATTTTCCTTCCCAATCCTTCCCATTCCGTTTGCTCATGCAAGATCATGCAAAATGTTCATCATCATCACTTGCTGCCTCTCCTAACCTTCTCCAGCAAGTCCTCCATCTTAAATGGCTTAGCAATAACATCGTTCATTCCAGCATCAGTCATGGCCGTCTGCTGCTCTTCCCTGACGTTCGCCGTAACACCAATGATATTGACGTTTGGCAAGTCATTGTCCCCCTCGAACTTTCTGATTTCTCTGGACGCAGTCTGGCCATCCATGACTGGCATCTCTTGATCCATGAGTACACAGTCGAACGGGGGCTGCTGTGCCGAAGAACGTGCTGTGATTATATCAAGCGCCTCTTTTCCGTTTTCTGCGGTAGTAACTTGATAGCCTTTGGCCTCAATCTTCTTCTTCAGCAGTTTCTGGTTGATCAGGTTGTCCTATAGAATTGTGAGAAGATGAATTGGTGGTTAATATGTTGAAGACTCACCTCGACAAAGAGTATAGTAGGCTTGGAATCACTTTCTGTGTTTGAGATGTCGACAGACTTCTTCTTGTCATGTTTCCCAGACTCGATGTCTTTGCTGTCCTTGTTTTCGGATGGGGCTGACTTCCGTTCCTCGAATGTCGGATCCGGTCGTTGTGAGCTTCGGCCCGCATTTGCTGGTCTCTTTTGTCGTCTTTGAGATTCGTCGTCTTGGGCCCTGGAGTGTGACTTCTCGCCTTGGTCACCGGCAGGCTTGCAGTCTTTATGCTTTTCGCTCATTTGGTCTGCCATATCCGCTGTGTGCTGCCATCGATCTTTCGGTGGGTCGTCGTCGTTCGTTCCGGTGTTATCTTTGGATATGTTTTTCAAGTCGTCAGGAACCTTATCCTCTTCTACCTCCTCAGTGTCCATACGAGTATTCTTTTTCAGCCTTTCAGAGAGCTCCTTTGGTTCCAGTTTCTCGGCGTCCTCTGGCTCACCTCCCCGTCGGACCCTGAAAAAGAATCCAAAGGTAGATCCCTCTCCCTCGACCGAGGAAACACCAATCTCTCCACCGTGCAGTTGACACATTTTGCGAGAGATATTAAGGCCCAGTCCAGACCCGCCGTACATCTGACCTGTCTTTGGTGTGGCTTGTTGGAAACGTTCGAACAGTTTCGATTGGTTCTCTTCGCTTATTCCTATACCTGTGTCCTTTACTGCAACCATGATGTAGAGTGGTTCTCCGTCGCCCCATTCAGGGTTTCCAGTAGCGTCGGTCTTGAGGCCAAGTTCATCGGTCTTGAAGAAGACCACATCTGGTGGATATGACGTCGGTCTTTCTAGAGATGCAGCTACTTCAATGTTGATCTTCTTCTTGCGAGTTGACCGTGTCGTAAATTTGATGGCATTTGTCATGAGGTTGACAATGACTTGGCTGATTCTTACAAGATCTGCCATGACCCAGTCCACGTTGCAATTGTCATATTCAGGTTTGACAGTATAGCCAAACTCGACTTTCTGTTTGCGCAGTTCTGGTTGGAAGATTTTAAGTGTATCTGCCATTTGGGTCTTTGGTTTCGTTGCTCTGTTTTCGGATTAGTAACTGTTCTGGAGCTTGCTCCGGAATCAAGCTTACCTGGGGGCGAGTGAGAGCATAGAAGCGTCGAGTTTTGAGAAAGAAAGAACATCGTCGACAAGATTTTTCTGGATGTAATGTTAGCCGGAGCGAACGTGCATTAAACTTCAACTGTGACTCGCCTGGTGATCCACGCATAGTTGAATGGTATGGACTGCTTCAACAATATCGTCCACAGCAATGTTATCCGACTTGGCTTCTCCATCCTGCACAGCGTCCAGAATGTCCTCTGCACAGTGTAGCACGGCAGAGAGAGGATTGCGGATTTCGTGTGAGATCATGTCAATAAAACGCTCCTGTTGCTGTTTTCTTTCTTTCGCTTCTTTGGCGACTCTTGTTTGGGCAAGCTCGGCGTTCTTCATGTCTGATACATCGATCAAAGCACAGATATAGCCACCAAACTGTCTCAGCGTGAATTGCTGGAGGTTGTTCTTTCCAAGTGGTCGCATCAAGAACAGTCTCCATTGGTTTTCACCAAAGGCTCTGAATTCCGTCTCCAGCTCTGTCTGCGACTCAAATGCAGTGTGATATTCGGACATGACTCTCTCGTAATCGTCTGGATGGATGGTCTCAGGCCACATCCTAAAAGAGTGATCTGGACCACGATGGGCAGTCAAATTATAGAATTGGCCATTAACGAACAGCGGGTCTGCTTTGTGGTTGAGAATGGCAAGACCAGTAGGCAGCATCTCTGCAAACTTCTGGAAGAACGGCTGTCTGTCTAGGGCAGTTTCCTCGTGGTCCACGTATTTCTCCATGTTCTCGCCCGATGACTGTTTTCGACTTCCATCCTCTTTGGATACGGCTCTTCCTTGTCCGGTACCTGGTTTCGAGTGTGTCTTGCTGAAGATTTGCACCAGGACTCCTGACGCCTTTTCCCCCTCGTGTATCGGGCTGCATACGATCGGACATGGTTCTGAGCCTTTGGGATGATGATCTGACAGTTCTGAGGGGGCGATAGCTCGCGGTATCCGACCTTGACAATATTCACGTAGAGCTTTGGTCGTGTCCTCGGAGAAGGCGTCGTTCGGCGGTTTCCCTTGTTTCATTGAATTGTGTGCTGTTGCTTCCCAGGCTTCATTGTAGATCATGACGAGCTTGTCGCCCCAGAAGATGGCGGCTGGATGCGAAAGGGTGAAGATGAAAGGCGCCATCGACTGCAGGGACTCTGGCCAGTCTTTCGCCGAACCAATGTCGCTCTCATCCCTGTATCCATCATCAGCCAGGAAGTAGCACGTGTGAGGTCCAGTCTTTCGTACCAGACTTCGTCCATGAGTAATAGGGAATCCAGCGCTTCAGCAGCCTCCCGCTTGTTCATGGCATCCCCAGGCTGTGCCATGTTTACTACAATTTCTAGATTTTCAAAGAGACAAGCCTTAAGGATGAACAAGATACAGTATTTACAAACTCAGCATTGACAGACCTTCAAAGAACCTTGCAGATGTTCGCTGGACCCGCAACGGCCTCGCAATGACATAGGTGGACCCTGTGACGTATGCGGAGTAACATCCGAGACCCCACTGAAAGAATGTCAAGGCGAGTTCCGGCGATGGCCACAACACGCTGCTCTTGAACGAATCGATCTTGTCGCTTTGATCGAGGTCTATCATGAAGAGCTTGCTGTGTAGTTGCTAGCCTGTTTCGTGGACTGATGATGAGGCGGCGAGTACGGATATGATGAGAAATCCGATGGCTGGCAACGAAAGCTCCAGGGCTCCAACACGACAATGAACCAAGGTCCAACGGCAAATCTTTGGTCAGCTTGAAGCGAAAAATATTCGGTTTCGAAAGGAGAACGTCTGCCCGACTGGATACACTGAGGCACTGTCACAGCTCGACAGAAGCCATTCTGTCACGACAAGTCAGGGTGACCTCTCGAGTCGAACAATGATGTCGCGTTGCAGACTGTATGCGGAAAGTGCAATTCTCTGTCCTACATGCGTAAGCAGAGTCTTGGTCTCAAAATAACAAACCAAAATCTACCCGACATCTCCAACACCTACGCGGTGGAACACGCTGAGAGAAGACAACAACAACAACAGATGCTGAAGCAGGCTTCCAACTTATCTTGACGATAGCACGTTGAAACCTGTCCACACCCTCAAGTCATTTTTCGACCACACACCAACATCATGTCACGAGACGCTGCAACAGGCACATGCAAATGCTTACCGCATTCCGCCTCGGTCGACAACATCACCAACCCCGCAATCCCCACAACGAAATGTGCGAGCGCCTTGCGCACCTCCTTTCCAACGTCCACCGGTCAACTGCCACGATATGTATACATGCATCGAGTATCTTCCCAGGGGATGGTACCACATGGGCTTCGACCGCCACGATGTAACACTCATGTTGATGCCGAGCACTGTAACACACCGCCTGAGACATGATGCCCGCTTCAGATGATGGGGAAGCTTCATCCCACCCGTCGATTTGCGAGTTCCAAAAATCTTCCTGGAACAGATCAGAATTTGCACTGGGATATTGATACTCGTGGGATTGGTCTGCTGTACCTATAGTGCTTCATTGCTTCGGAGACTGACTCAAAGACGAATGCATTTTGCCTTACATGGCCGCGTAAATGCACAATGACATTCAAATCCAGAGCCAGCAGGTCCAAAAAGAGAACAGCAACTCTCTATGGATGATGTGGTCTTACTCGATATGATGGAGTCTTCTGATGGATGTTGATCTGCCGTCTTACTAAGCTTTCTGTAGTTGGTTGTTACGGCCTTATACTTGGAAGCCACAATGCAGGAGAGCATGTCCAAATATCTCCGACCTACAGACCAAGCGCTTGACGGGCTGAAATGGGCTACATTGTACTTCACATGTGATCCCTTCCAGCCTACGATGTTTCTCCGCACTGTTTCGACGTGTGTAAGAGCGCCAATAGCCTTTGTTTCTAAAGTTGTGGTGGCATAATATAACTGCAGGTAAGAGATGCTCCTCGACCATACGCAAGTGCAGCAACGAAATCACCATCGAGTCCCCTTAGACGTTTCAGATTTCTCCCGAGGACGACCATCTTGTCAGTCTCACTGGACAATGGCTAGCCGGACTGCTCGGACTTCACTAGAACAAGCAACTGCGTTGTTATATTCCCGAAATGACCAAGCCAAGCTCTCTGCATTCCGACATCATACATGCAATCTCCAATGGTCATGCGCTCCATCATGAGGATAATTGAGAGGAGAAGGAACCTTGGCCTTGAACGTCAGGCGCAGACTCATCTGGAAAACACCCCATCATTAGTAAGGATTGTCGTTGAAAGAGACGCACGTTTGTAGATCGCATCAACTCCAGAGGCGCAACTTGTGTTGCATCCTGAGCACACGCACGATGACGCTGATTAGACTAGACCATCTCAGGAGACGACAAGCAGAATAAATATGCTGCCACTCTCCGGCTCTACGGGATTCAACATCTCGTGTCTTGAGGCTCCAACTGTTCATCATGCATTTTCGAAGATTGACTTCGTTCTTAGTGACTTTCGCCGCCGCGAATGGCCTTTCACCATCGGAGTGGCGTCCTCAGTCCATCTATCAAGTGATGACAGACCGCTTTGCTCGGACTGATGGCTCTACCACGGCGTCTTGTGATCTGGGAGACTACTGTGGCGGCACATGGAAAGGCTTGATGAATAAACTCGACTACATACAGAACATGGGATTCACAGCTGTCAGTATGAGAGGTCTATATCCAGATAAGTACTGATTGTCTACAGGTGTGGATCTCACCAGTAGTCAAGAATCTCGATGCTTTAACTGCCGATGGGTCAAGCTACCACGGCTACTGGGCACACGACATCTATGAAGTCAATACGAACTTCGGCTCTGCCGCGGATCTCGTTTCACTATCAGACGCATTGCATGAGCGAGGCATGTACTTGATGGTTGACATTGTCCCAAACCACATGGGCTATGCAGGTTGCGGTGACTGTGTTGACTATTCGACATTCAATCCGTTCGATAAAAAGTCATATTATCATCCATTCTGCTTGATTGACTATAACAACCACACCAGCATGGAGTTGGTCAGTCTTCGCAACATCCCTTTTAAATACTCCACTGACCGGATTCTAGTGCTGGGAGGGAGACAACACCGTGTCACTGCCTGATCTACGAACAGAAGACACCACAGTCCAAGACATGTGGGCGACATGGATCAAACAGTTAGTTGCAAACTACACAAGTACAAATCCTCTTGTTGGCAGTTGTCAGCAATGTTCACACTAACTCAAATCACAGTCGACGGTCTCCGCATCGACAGCACAGCCGAAGTCGACAAAGCCTCTCTCAAAGCCTTCGAATCAGCAGCAGACATCTACGCCATCGGTGAAGTCTTCAACAACAACGCTGACTACGTCTGCGGCTACCAGGGCTCCATATCAGGTCTAATGAACTACCCACTCTACTACAACATCACCTCCGCCTTCAGCTCCACCTCCGGCGACATCAAACAATTGGAAAACGGCATCAATACCATGAAATCCACCTGCACGGATACATCCCTCCTAGGTTCTTTTCTCGAAAACCACGATAACCCTCGTTTCCCTTCTTTGACTACAGATATGGCATTGGCCAAAAACGCCATCGCTTTTCAGATGCTTGCGGATGGTATCCCAGTCATCTATCAAGGTCAAGAACAGCATTTTTCCGGATCCTCTACGCCGAAGAATAGAGAAGCGCTTTGGACTAGTGGATACAATACCGCAGCGACATTGTACAAACACATCGCCAAACTAAACGCTATCCGTAAACTGGCGATCGAAAAAGACGAGGGCTATTTGACGTACAATGCATACCCAGTTTGGACTGACGAGCACACTATCGTGATGAGAAAAGGAGGAAACGATACACAAGTCATTGGTATCTTCAACAATTTAGGTTCGTCAGGAAATGCCAATCTCACTTTACTTGCTACGAGTTCTGGATTTGATGCGGAGATGGAAGTGGTGGATTTATTGGCTTGTGAGAAGTTTACGACTGATGAGAAGGGTGATTTGGATGTTAGTGTCAAGGGAGGTGTGCCGGTGGTGTTGTACTCGGTTTTGCAGATTAAGGGGAGTGGATTGTGCGAGTCTTGAGTAGTTGGCATGGATGGAATGTAAATGATTTCGGTTGGTTTTATGAAGATGTTTCAAGTCTTTACTTTGATTATTGATACACTATCATTCGCAGATTACTTTTGTATGTCTGAATGTTTCCTCTGGTCTGACTGATTCATCGGACGACTCGAGCTGATGTGGGAAATGACACATCGAGCTGGTGAACGGCAGAATTCTTCTCACGCGGGCGCAGATGTCAGTATTACGTTGAGAAAGCTTTACATGCTGTTTCTGGCGATTATACTGACATCAACAAGTCCCTTGGAGGTACTTCTAATCACAGTCACGTCGACGTTGAGATTGGTTAAGGATTATATTGATTTTTGATTCATGGGTATCATATTGCTTTAGTGGTCATTAATAGATTGGCAAGTCTGCCGGGACTTGATTGCCCTTGCTTTTCGACTAAGAAGCCGGAGTAGCAGGACTGGCAGGTGTGCTAGGGTTGGTAGCAAGACCTTTGCTTCTCCTCTTCCTGATCTTATCCCTGACCTTCTTTTTCGTCTTTTCTTCATCGTCCTTCTTGGCTGCGGCCGATGCGAAAGGTGTAGCTTGAGCAGCCAATCTTGCTTCTTCCAGCTTCTTGGCCAGTTCGGCTTCTTTGACTTTTGCGGCCTCGGCGGCTTCTGCTTTTGCGCGGACATGGTGCTTGGTTGCGGAAAAGGTGAAGTTGCCAGGTTCGCCTCGGAGGGGGTTCTCGTCCATGTATTCGTCGCCATAGTGGAGCATCATGTTGAAAGACTCAAAGAGGGCCATTTGCGCGCGAGGGTCTGCGTCCTGAGTTGTTTTCGACTGGACAGCCGAGTCTAGAGCAGCAGCAGCTGGCACATCGGCTGGTGTAGGAGCTGTACTTGCCTCTCGACTGGTAGAGGATAAGGCTTGCGATGCGGCGAGCGTCTTTGTAGTGGTAGGTGGGAAGTAGGTATATCCTGTTGCGGGAGTGTATAGTGGCAGGGGAGCAGCGGATTGGGCGAACTTGGTAAGCGAGTTCATGGCCGAGAGGAGATGGTTGCCGACAATGTCGTAGACTGACGGAGCCTGGTATAGATTCTCTCCGACCAAGTAGTATGTGCCCAGGACAGTGATCTCGTCTGCTTGTGGAGGTCTCTTGCGGCGGTCTTGCTTGCGAATGACCCAGATGCCTGTGTCTGGACCCAAGGCCGGATCTGTGTTTGGCTGTGGCTCACCAACAATCATGTATTCCACACCGTTCGTTTGCTTCAGCCGTGTCTCGAGCGCCTGTCGAGTTCGGACCAACTCCCACATGTGTGGGTTGACCTCGGTCTGTTTCCAGAGAAGCCCATTCTTGGTTGTGTGATCGAAGAAGGGTGACTCGCGGAGGATGGCATGTACTGACGACGCTTGTTAGTGAAGGTATGATAGCAGGGAGGACAGTCAACTTACCAGAGTCTTGGTGAACTCCTCCCCACCACTGGATGACTTCTGGCCGCCGGAACTGCACTTCGTCCAGCGGCGTGCCATTCCATGTGTTTGCCATTGCGGAAAGAGTGTGACAGTCGCACCTTCCTCAATGCCGCGTGTTTAAAGGAAGCTCTTGTTCAAGTTGCTGCTCAAACATCAAAGCGTGACGGCGCCAAGCTGTCGCGACTTCTGCAGGAAGACGTGAAGCGCTGTAGGGCTGAATTAACCTGCTCGGGAAAGCCTTCCCCAATCCGGCATTAGTTCCTCCAGCTTTTCTTTCTAGACCCTGTCGATTCATCATGATATCTTGCCATCCGCTCGAACAATATCACCACTCATAATCAACTGGCTCGCATGTTCTTGACAGTCTGCATCGAAAGGCTGACTCTCTTTCCCGACATTCCTTTCTCTTGACTTTGCCATCCGTTGAGGACCTGTTCTAATGCACCGCCCTCATCTACTTTTCCTGGATGCCTATGACTCCTTTAGCAATAATATCATCAATTTGCTTCAACAAGATCTCAATGCCACCGTGCAAGTGATCAAAATTGATGACAAGCGATTTGCTAAAACCGATGATGCATGTTTCCATGCTTTTCTCAAACGCTTCGACGCTGTAGTCGCTGGTCCTGGTCCTGGCGATCCTAGAAATTCTCACGATCTGGGTCTCATTGGGAAACTATGGCATCTACCTGAAGAGGTCTGCTTGCCCGTCTTGGGCATTTGCCTTGGCTTTCAAAGTCTCGCCCTTGCCTTTGGAGGTACAGCTGGTAGACTGCACCAACCTCGTCATGGCTTAGTGACTGAGGTTTCCCACCAGAGACAGTCGCTGTTCCAGGATATTGATGTCCTCATGGCCACTCAATACCATTCGCTGCACGCAAAGCTTGGTCATAACGTAGACAAAACATCCCCTGATCTATGGAGGGCCACTTCGAATTGCCCAGACATCATACCACTTGCCTGGGACTTGTCAGATGACCAAAATGGGCCAATCCTCATGGGTATCAGACACACAAGCAAACCGTTTTATGGAGTGCAGTATCATCCGGAGTCAATCTGCACAAGCTCTGCTGGTGCACAAATTATCCACAACTGGTGGTCTGAAGCCTTCGCATGGACTGTCAACCAGGCAGCCAAGATCCAAACCCCGACTGCATTCCATCTCTCCATCGATGTGGAGTCTTGCGATGCAAACAGTGAGAGCGGTGATGATTCTGCAAGCACTTCATCATCTCTGTTCGATGCTGTCAACCCTACCGTCAGAGACACTACAGCCACAACTCCAGCAGTCACTCGAGACTCGTCTAGGATGGGACGCCCGGCTTCTCCTAGATTTGTCAGCTGGAGGTGCATCGACATGACTTCTAGTCCAGTAGATGTGGCTGCTCTGCTCCAAAATCTGCAGGATATCAATCAGCAAGCCGTCTTGTTGGAATCTGGCAGCAAGAACGGGCAGCCTGTCCGACCAGAGACTGGTCGCTTCAGTATCATCGGTTGTGTAGAAGACGCTCCATCAATCAAGTACTCTACTGGCAATCATATCATCACTAGTAGTCTCTCGGGTACGAACAGCTCCTATAATGGATCTATGTCCGACATCTGGTCGAGCGTCGAGACTTTCATGGCCGCAAATAAGGCAACAGATGGAAATACTGACCTACCCTTCTGGGGTGGCCTTGTCGGATTCGTATCCTACGAAGCTGGCTTAGAGACAATCGATGTTGCTCAACCGGCAAACGATGACCGCCCTGATGTTTGGTTCGTCTTTGTGTCACGTAGCGTGATTGTTGACCACGTCGAGAGAAGGGTCTACATTCAAAGTTTGGAAGAAAAAGATGATCATTGGTTCGAAAAAGCTGGAAACACTGTGAAAGAACTTTCGAAGGAGCCTGCATCTCTAGATAAGCCAGGACTACCCATACCAGCCATCATTGCTCCGATACAGGACGAGTATGTGCAGAAGGTTGAGATTTGTCAGAGCCACATAAGAGCTGGTGATTCCTACGAACTCTGCTTGACCGATCAAAGCATAGTTTCCCATGACGAAAGCTGCAGACCGTCATCTTTCGAGCTCTACCAGCGCCTGCGAACACGGAACCCTGCACCGTTTGGTGCATATTTGCGCTTGAAGGACAGCAACAAAGAAGGAAATAAAGAAGGAAGCAAAGAAGAAAGCAAAGAAGAAAACAAGAAGAAAATCAAGGAAGAAAAAGGAAACGCTGTAACCATCCTGTCCTCTAGCCCAGAACGATTCTTGTCATGGTCTCGGGCTGGCAAATGTCAGTTCAGACCCATCAAAGGGACTGTTGAGAAAAAGGACGGTCTTACCAGGGAGGACGCCGAAAAGTTATTGAATGTCGATAAGGAAAGAGCTGAGAATCTGATGATTGTCGACTTGATCAGGCACGACTTGCATGGTGTGGTCGGGTCTGGTAATGTGAAAGTCGAGAAGTTGATGACTGTTGAGGAGTACCAAACTGTCTTCCAGCTCGTCTCAGTCATCGAAGGTCAACTGCAAGAAGGGTCAAGGCATACTGGTATTGATGTCCTAGCAGCCTCCCTCCCTCCAGGATCCATGACTGGTGCTCCCAAGAAACGGTCGTGCGAGCTGTTGACAGAGATAGAAGGAAAAGCGAGGGGAATCTACAGCGGTGTGCTTGGGTACTTTGATGTCGGGGGTGGTGGAGACTTCTCGGTGGTAATTCGAACGGCCTTTCAATGGGAGGATGAGGGGGTGTGGCGGATTGGTGCTGGTGGAGCGGTCACTGTCCTATCCTCGCCAATTGCTGAGTTCGAGGAGATGGACCTCAAGAGGCAGAGTTGTCTTCCATCTCTTGGATTGCAATCTCTGTCTTCTGTCGGATCTCGTTAGGACCCTGTTAGATGATGATATGTTAGCCTTTGTTCCCTATCGACCGACGCTCTTCCTTTGCTCATTCCCACTCACAGAACTGTGCTGTCTGATCTTGATGTACAACACTAGTATCCAGCGGACATCAAGTGGGCCGTGTCTCTTGGAGAGTAGATCTTGGGCGTCCAAAGCGGGCTGTTCCCAGACACGGATCTTCCTCTCGCGACGCTGGACCTCCGTTCTTTCTCTCTCGACGATGGGTCTCCAGTGCACGACTCTGCCTTGTGCTCTGTCGAGGATGGCATCGTGCATTGCTGCAGCAACTTCGTCTTCCCCCTCTCTGGTAGCGGCGACATCAGCAGCAGTGTGCTCGGTCATGTGCCTCCATTTCTCGAGCTCTGCCTCCGCGGCCACCAGTCTAGGCCGATAACACTCCTCCAGCTCCGCCTTGACGCGCTCGTATTTGTACCACTTCTCCAGCTGCTCGAAGTTGTCGTCCGGCAGGATCTTCTCCAGGGTAGTCGTGGAGAGAGATTGTGTAGGCAGCACACCAGGCTGTGCCTTGCGTCCTGCCATCCAGGTGACGGCGGGCAGGTCCGCGAAGGGGAGGCCAGGCACCGCTCCGACCGAGATGCTGGGAGGACCACGAGGCTTGGGTGTCAAGATGACATCGGGCTCTTTCTTGACGTTTTCCATGAAGAACTTCTTGAACGAGTCTTCGTCGTTGGAAAAACCGAATGCAGACATGGTGGTAATGGTGGTGATGGTCGCGTTGGGGAAGGATGAGGTTCGAGACGAAAGGGGTCAGGCTGGATGTAGGTAAAGGGCTGGTTTATCGATGGTTGCACTTTTAATGAAAAGTAGTCGAACACGTTCGACGACTTGAAACGACGCAAAATGATGATGTCGTCCCAGCTTCGTCCTGCAGGCTGCTCAATTTCACATTCTTTCAAAGCACTTCTCGGATATCGTCTACATCATCCGAGGGCGTGTAAAAAGGCAAGATCGAATTGAGCATATCATGAACGTCCAATGAGAGTGCCTTATAACCATTGATCAAAAGCTGTGTTCTAGGCCTCTCTTTGGCAATTTCGAGCGTCTCGAATTCATTCATGCATTTTCACAGCCTGCAAGCGGCAAACCTTGATAGCTGGGATGTGCAGTTATCCTTGTTTGAAAATTTGGGCGACGAGCTTTCTCTGACCCAGCTTTACATGTTAGTCTGTCATTGCATTCAGACAGCTGTTTCAATAGCGTTCAGCGTAGAGGAGGCCTCGAGAAGGTGGGATATCGTGGTCAGTGTGAAATGGACTCTTCAAGCACCTACGACGTAGATTAGCATTCGTATCGAGACAAGAATTATTCTCTTGTCTGTCTGTCAGCTTCTCGGCCATCTCGAGAGGCATTAATCGCTGCCCAGCTTTCCCGAAACACAAAAGTCCTTCTCGGCCTTGTCCATGCAACCAAGCTTGCTCTCCCATTGTGTCTACCGCTTACGCGATGAGACGAGGTACCATACTTCTGATAGCACTCCTAGTCAGTGCCTTTCATCTGGACTGTTACCACTACGTTGCCAAAGCCCACAGTTCGTGATGGTTGATCCTCCTAGTGTTAGAGCCCATGCTGATGGATATAGTAATTTACAGTAGACAACACCTTCGTACCGCACTGGCGTACTAGATTGGTGTATGTCTACTCTGAGAACAACCACGGGTAGACTTCTGCTTCACTGCTACGCAAAAGGGGATCTGTTGACTCACCCAGCATTGCGTGAGCTTTGACCGGCGTGCGCCAGATTTCTCACCTCTTCCTCCTGCAGTGCTCTTCTCCAATTCTTCCATCAACACATGCATCAACACTTACCTTCTTCATCCATCTCTTTTACCATCAAACACAGCTGTTGTTGCCTCTTCTGTGCGTGCTGACTTGACGCCTGTTCTTGCATCGCTCTTTCCCTCTCAGTAAGTCTTGTTTCACCCACCTTCCTGAGCATTGCACGTGCATCGCACGTGCATTGCTCTTTCTGACGCTTCTTCTGACAACCGCATCAGATCTTCTCTTCCTTTGCGCATAGCTTGCAAGTCTTCATCAAAGGACATCAAGTTGATGTCTGATGACAAGATCTTCCTTATGCGCATCTTTTCATCTTGCGTCATCGGAAGCATGCGCCCTCCGCACCACCCAAGGTAAGTCTTGTTCTGCTTGCGCTTTCAGAAGCATCGCACGTGCGTTGCTCTCCTTGACGTTTAAGCTGACATTTGCATCAGACCTTTTGATTTCTTGCGCGCCTTTATATCATTCCTCCATCCCAAGTCATCTGTTGTTCATCATCAGCATGCACTCTGTTGTTGACCTACCTCCATCATCATTACTCTCTGTCTCTTCATGTAAGTCACCGACCTTTGTCGTCTTCCATGATCAACCTTTTGCTAATCATCATCAGATCTTGGCCTCTTCCCAACACCACCTCTTCTCATCACATGCAACCAACCCTCATCTCTCAAGGTAAGTCATCGACAACAATCATGTGATATCGACGCATATGATATCACCATCGACGACTCTGCTGACCGTTCACCCAAAGATCTCGACTCATCTTTGAAACTTACCTCTCAACAACAAATTTCAGGTCATGCATTTTCGTTGCAAATCTGGATCGTTATGGTCCTTTGGGCAAGCACCATCCACGGCATTCCGAGTCTGCCGGGACCCAAAGCCCCGCACAACGCACCGCCGTCTACGGGCCCCATCGACGAACCGCCCCGGGTCACTTGAAGGTCCACTACCGGGTACGCCCGAGCCAACGCAACGGGTCGACCACCTCTCAGGGGCATAATCGCGTTCTTCGACATCCCGCTCCTGACGACTAGCCACCGGTCAAAATGCACGATGCTTTTGGAACCAGTCGTCGAGTCCACAGAGAGCCGACCCTCGACACATACGCGACATGATGCTGCCCTTGCTCCGGGCAATTGAAGAGGTGGCTTGGGCCGGAGCAGCATCAACCAGTACCCGGACATGGTCTCCTGTCCCCGCTCCAGGCAATTGAAGAGGTGGCTGGGCTGGGACAGGGAGACAGGGTTCACAAAGTATGAGCCTGGAGGTGTCGTGTCGTCGAGTTCGANGCTGTGTGGGTCTTGGGGTAAGCGGTCTTCTTCCTTGCTTTTCACACTTACTGACCACTTCTACAGCGACCATGATTACAGCCCAGAAGCAGCAGTTGACCGCCTTACGAACTTCAATTCGCCATCCCTCCCGCATGGGAGTGGATGGTGATGCTGACGATGAGAGATCTCCTCCCCCGCTTCGTCGCATAGCGGCGACAGCTCTTCGCCTTCCCTGCGCGAACGCTATATGGAGAAGGACCAGGGTGGTTTGGGCATCAACCTGAGCGAAGTCGGCTCGTTCAAGGATGACGGCACCACCATGGGAGTGGATGGTGACGCCGACGACGAGAGATCCCGTAAGAGCGAGTCTCTCAGAACTCCCATCTCGAACGCCTTCAACTCGCTGTGGACTCCTCGCGTCAAGGCTGAGCGCGAGCGCAAGGACTTTGCCAAGTCACTTCGCAATGTGAATCAGCGTATCAGTGATCTTCACACCGAGAACGTCGAGCGCCTGGCCTACATGGACAACAAGATGGATCGACGGCAAGTTCCAGATTCAACTCGACAACATTCGCGAGTCTGTCGATGCTATCGGCGTTGCCTTCGTCCAGTTCGGCATGGACGATGAGAAGGTCCAGTTGATCGCTGACAAGGTCATCGACGCCCTTTGTCCAATCATCACCAAGGGTCATGAGCAGAACAAGGCCGACACTGAGCGCCGTTGAACTGCAGCAGTCGACCGCCTTACTGGATCACACATCCAATTTGACTTCCAAGTCCAGAACACTCTCGCGCAGGTGCGCCAGTCTGTCGATGCTACTGGTACTGCCTTCATTCAGTTCGGCATGGACGACGAAAAGGTCCAGTTGATCGCTGAGAAAGTCGTCGACGCGCCTAGTCATCACTAAAGGACATGAGCAGAACAAGGCCAGCTCTGAGCGCATTCTTGCTCGTACCAAGAAGTGTTACAACGACATGGCCAAGGAGTGACTCTCTCAGTAAGAGAAGTCATCCTCGCTCATTGGTAGAAATTTACATCATAAATCGTATTCCATCCCGTATCCATCGAACACAAGAAATGATACCACCATTGACTGCTGTGATTGACTGTGAAAGATGTCTATCTCAGCTGTCTCGGTCTCCGTAGCAGAAAAGACTTTCCCTTTTTATGATCCCTTTGGGGGGCTAAGCGCGTGTCTGGAGCGTGGTTCCTTGTCACTCCCTCCTCGTGGATACCAGGGAGTTCATATCCCGCGCTAGTTCGTTCGATGGAGGCTCCCGCCGTTCAGCGCGCCAGGAACCAGAAACCCTTCTACGTTTTCACCTCGTATTCGACTGGTAGACATGCAAAGCGAGCCACCTTTTCCATTTCCTCTCACCGAGGTTTAGCCAGGGCATACCACTGCCGCGTACATGCGATTACACGTACGAGATTGGGCTGTCAATGGATTGCCTGACTTGGTGAAAGCCTACGCCAGCCTGTTCGGCTATAGGCGTAGCGTGGACTGTAAGGCAATGTGTTTTGCACGCGCTCCGGCAACAATGGTCGAGGTGCTCGCTGCTCAGTGCCAATCGAGTACGACTGGGGACGATGTGTGGTGGGCTCAAATCTTGAGCCGGAGAGAGGTTTTTGTAGAACCCTACGAAGAGACACAAGTGCGATAGTCGCTGGGTCAGGACTCGCTTGTGCGATTTGGGGGAGGAAGTAGAGATGGGTGATAATGTGCAGAGGGCGGAGACGTGATCAACGCAGAAGGCATTGAGAATTTCCATGGGAAACAGCAGCCAGATGTTGATGGAGTTTCGACCCGAGCGGATGGGCAGAGTTATGAGTAGTCCACATGCCCATCTTGTTTCATAGCATGAGAAGTCAGAAGAATTCACGCCCTTGACCACTGTCTTTTTCTTTTCTTTTCTCAGTGGCCAAAGTTGTGTCGAAATCTTGCGCGAATGTCTTTCATGCTTTGGAAAGCACGACCAACACGACTGTCACCTCACCAGGAAGGACCGCACTCCCTTCCAAACCAAGTGACGAGCGGATCCTCCCATCAGGCAGGTATAAAAACCTCACCCACCTGCTCAGTGTTCAAACCAAATAACCCTCGACCTCGACCATCGGGTCAGAAGATAGTGACAGTACCCCATTGCGGTGCGGCCAAGCCTCCAATCCCATATCGTGCTATGCCGACAGCCCAGCCACCGACAACACAATAACGTCCACAGGTGTCATACACCGAGCCACCCGGGTAACATGCATATCCAAGACCGGGTACACTCGACCCGGGATATCGGGCACCGGACCCGGTATCTGCACATTTACATTCTGTTGCATTTTCGGGAGGACATATTGTTTGTAAAGAGGCTCGGTATGACGGATATGGGGTTCATGGTATAGGGGTGTTTCTCAGGAGTGGTGTTCTATTTTATATTTCAGGCGCAGTGTCGAGGTGTGAAACGGTTGAAAAACGTGCAGTTGTGCTTTCAGAGGATATGGGATGTCCGGTGAGAGTGTCAATTGATGGACAGGAGTATAGAATCTCTTTGCATGCTGTTCCCATCAACGAAAATATCGTGCATTTCTTTGGTATAGCAAGAGTGTGGGCGAGGAATTGGAGCAGATGAGAATAGGCATCTCAGGCATGCAATGCAGGTGAAATGAAACCTCGAAAATGCATGATTGAATTGACAACAACGGCTCTGCCCATTGAGAGCTTAACTTTAGGTTGATGGTGTATATTCTCAATGGTCAGACATCTCGCTGGTGAAGATTCCCTACGTTCTGACAGCTTGACGAAGAGAGATTGCTGTCTCTGGAGCTGCAAATACATGTTAAGCGTATGATGCCGCCAGCTGCAACGACAAGATGACGAAATAGTACGATGCATTGCAATAGACACGGAAACCAAGTATGCTCTTTGCGAGATAGCAAGCGGATTCAATCGGGTCAAGTAGAATGCAAGCCTTGGGTAGTGGTAGAGAACATTCAGGCCGGTCTCTTCTTCCATGGACCAGAAGAGTTCGGTTTTGGAAAGTGAGCAGAATTGTGCAAGCTCGTCGTCGCCTTGGCCGTGAGCGAAAGCAATGATGATTTGCCTAACACGGAGCAAAACCACAAGGACAACAACCAGCCAAAGATACGCCAAACATAACGCTCTCCCATCGTCACCATCAAGCAAACAAACACCTCTTTGTATCTCGTCAACATGCCACCCTATCCTGGCGACCCACCGGAGTGGAGGACGTTCTCTGGTAGCTACCTGGACTGGCAACCCTCGGATGAAGGTTCGTCCACCGTGACTGCCCTCACCACCGAGAACGAGAGACTGCGTGCAGAGCTCGCAGGTGTGCGCGAAGAGCTTGCAGCTGCAAGAGGAAGGGCCGATAGAAGGGACAGTGACAGGCTCACACACTACGAATGGCTTGGCCGGTACCTTGCTCTGCCTCGCCGTCAACATCGTGGCATCATGAGATGGGTCGTTGAACATGTCTGGCGCGTGCTGGCAGGAGCCAAACAGAAGTTTGACGACACCTTGATCAATTGGATCAGGGGTTGAAGAGAAGGTATGTCAACAGCGGGGATCAGTATTGTGCAAAGCTAACAGGAGAAACCAGGTCACATCTTTTCAAGCCTCACACCATCAACATCGCTGCCGCAGACAAGAAGAAGCGCAGCAGGCCCGTCACACCTCGCTGGCGCCAAGTCCTCCCACATGCACAGAAGACTTGCAATAAGTACGGAGCAATGCAGAAGTGATAATAGAACAAGAGAGAGAGAGAGAGATCGAGGGGGACAACGAGGTTCGGGGGACGTTGGAAGGTGGGGCCTTGGGGTACATGGAATCCTGCTCCCCAGCCAATCCGTAGAGTGATTGAGGACCATAAAAATGCAGAATGCAATTGGATGGAGCTCGCCAGACCATTGAAGATCCGTCAAACGTTCAGCCAGCAGAACCACTCATGTAAATTTTGCGTCTTGATATTGGTCGTGAAACCTGAGATCGTAGTTGCGGTACTGCTGAGATCTGTATAGCAATCCACTTGATGTAGAATGCTACAAGACTAGACATAGAGGCATTTCTAGTGCGGCCCCACAAGTGCTTCGTGTATTGCAAGCCGATGGCCCCGACCGGCAGTATCTTGCTCATGAAGCAAGGCAAGAAGTATGCGGTGAATTACTTGTGACGACGGCGCGAACCTGTGCCAGTGATAGATGCCTGACAGGCAGAATTACTCGGAGAGGATGATAAGGGCTGATGCCTGGCGAACGACGCTTGGACCTGTGTCCCGCATAGTGGACATAAAGTGCGCGCACCACACCGACGCCCTAGCCTTTCAACAACCAAGCAATCACATCTTTGGGTAAGTCGATGCTATGCGCACTACTCTTTGCCTTGTCACGGCTTGCGGAAGAGGATCAAGCGCAGAAGAGGTAGCGAGGAGCAATTTTACTGACCAAGCTTGCACAGAACAGCAACAAAAATGCCTTCTAACAACAGCTCGTCCACCTCCGTCACCACCATTGGCTCCACCAAGAGCTCCACCCCTGACAAGGGCATCGTCCCCGCGGACAACCTCGTCAAGAAGGCTAACGGCCAGAAGTCCGTCGCCGCTACGCCTTCGGGCTTCAAATTCATCTTCGAAGACGAGATGCTGCAGCATCTCATGCTGCTCAACTCTTGAGACAGGAGAGGTACAGTAAATCAATCGGGTTACCCTCGTACAGACGAGACTGAAGGGTGTCAAGAAGTAGGCACCGAGGGGATGGCACAACCAAGAGAGCCGGTCATGGCACTTTGATATGGCCTTGAGGGATAGCGGGAGAGTGAGTCTTTGACTCTAATCGTCACCCCAGAAGCTAATATCTCTCCCAGGTCCTATAGCAGGAAATCGCAGCTTCGTTGCAGCACTTCAATTTGTGCCATGTGGACTGATGAGTGATGAGATGAGATGAATAGCAAACTGACCGACGTTTCGACACCAGGTTCCACGCCGGTACACAGCTAATGTTACCGTGGTACGGGATGCATTGTAAGGATGATAAACAGTCAGCACCGGTTGGTTGTTTGCCGACCATAGGCGGGAGAGGCTCTTTTACGGGGCCCGCCTTGCTCGCCATGAAGACGTCGCCGAGGACATGAAGAGCTTCGTGTGCTGGACCGGCTCCGCATCGAGCCAATGCGTCAACCAAGCGAAACGAAGCCTTGTACTTTACATCTTCAACGACTGGTGTACTTGTTGTTCGTCCTGAGACGGGATCTCTGGAGTCGGCTTCGACAAGAGTCATCTTTGCGAGCTTGAATCTGGAATGTTCCCTTCGAAAAACGGTTGATGCCGAACCGCACCACTCTTCACCCCGAGCAAGTGCGTCGGGCGCTCTATGGCGTTCTAGCCTGGGAGCAAGGGCTCTCGCTAATGACCTGCTTCCTGTTTGCGGCTTTGTCAAGAGTAGACGCGTACACAGACTCTTGATACCAAGCTGTACTGGTGTTCCAAGTGACACTTGGCCGCACAGCCACATGAGAGGTCTCCCATCTTGAATGTTCTGATCGACTGGCAGACCCAGTTTCTCATCTCTTTCTGGCGCTCAATACTCCAGATAATCTTTCAGAAGCAAAACGAAACACCTGTAATGGCTCAGAAGTATCGACGGGAGCGACTCCGGCAGTTTAACATTTCGCACTCAAGGCTGGAGATCGACAGATCGCAACAAATCTTGGCAGAACCGTTTGAATCCACGCTTGCTTGTCCATGGAGAGCATGAGTTCTGGGCCCGGCTTGGTGAGCTCCCAGTGATATACCAGAGTTGACTTGATTTGCCGTATGCATTTTGATAGCCAGTATGTGTGCAATATTCGGCTTTCGAAATTGGCTGAAGGCTGAATCTACGTTCCATCGGGTGGTAAGCTTCCATGGATGTACAGAACAGACACTACTGATGAGTCGCCAGGCAAACCCTTCGAGCATGGAGACGAAAGTCGAGTTGGTGATCGATTGCTCTGGTGTGGCGATGCGATGATGTTTCAACAAACTGTCGACAGTGTCATCGATAATGTGTTTGAGGCCGGGAAACACACTGACAAAATCATTGCATCAAGCTCTCTTTCTGGACAAAAACAAAAACAGAATGCTGGAAAGACTGGAAAAGAAAAAAGAAAAAGAAAATAAAAGGGAAATTTGCATCAAGCCCTCTTTCTGTGGAATCAGAAGAGACGACTAGCCATACCTTGAACCCGAGCGATCTCTCAGAATGACCCTGGGTACATCCTTTAGAGAGCATACTGGTGTGGCTGAGCTACTGGAGCGGTCTCTCGACTGATCACGCGCTTTGGTGGTGGTCTTACGGCAGGAGAAGCTCCGGCCTGCCAAATCTGTGGTCATCACATCAGATACTCCCGGATACCTCGGACATGAGCTCACGAAACAAAACAGCGTTATTGTTGCAAAGTTAACTCCATATTGGTTTCGATTGACCGCGTTCAGGCGGCTCTCTGTTCTGTTCTCGCAAAAGGGGTATATCAACAGCTTGTATCACTGCCACCGACGCCGTACATGCATTTTTCTTCGCTGGATCGTCAAAAGCATCAACTCGTCAAGACTTTGTCGCTGGTATCGTTTACCAGAATCGCCAGATGATGAAGATCAGGATGATCGTACCGAGAGCGGCGAATGGACCGTACTGTTTCACGATGGGTCAGCAGAGTCAAGGACATCGCTTGTTGCTGAGAACACACCTGCTTCAAAAGCAGCTCCCAGTTGATCCTCACTGCGGCACGCTTGTACTTCTTGCTGGACTCTCTCAGGTCGGAACTCATCTGTCCCATTCTGTCCAAGCTGTCGCCACGGTAGAGCAAGTCTTCCAAGTTCTTGGACATGATCTGTGTCGTCTCTTTCAATTGTGCTTGTACCTTGTCGAGGTTGTTCGAGGCCCTTGGGTTCTCGTATGACTTTTTGGTGCGCTGCATAAAGGTGTCGAAATCGTTGAACGCGTACGGACGGAGTGTTCCCGAACGGTAATCGACATCTCTGTGTGTACTCAAGAATTCCGCCGAGACATCGTCGAGGTACATGGCAGCGAGCTCCTTCGGGAAGGAGCGCTCGGTGATGGCGAAGAAGATGAGATCTTCGTGGCGGTAATAGCTGTGAGCACCGGTCAGATACTGTCCGGATGCCTGCAGAGGCTTGAGAGACGCACTGAAGTTTGTAATCACCCGACTCGATGGCTGCGCGTGGTTCGGAGGTGTTGTTCATCTTGCGAACGAGCGTTCGCTGCTGATTCTTCAGATTCGTGATGGTGTCATCGTTCTGTACGCCATGAGTATCGTCACGCTCCAACAGCCTTGTTTGTACTGACAGGGGAATTCTCGATCGATGCTGAGAGCATCAGCCCGTCCAAGCGGACAATTTGGGTCGAGTAGATGGGCATTGTGAGACGTCTTCTGTGTCTTCTGGATTCGGTGATCAGCTTTTTGGGCTTTTCGTTTGTTGATCGCGGTAAGTCTGGAATTGGAAGGCTTGAATCTCTGACTGCAGTATGCCCTCAACTGCTCAGACTTTGGTTGCAGACAATATTGGCAGACCAGAGTTGCTCCTGACTGATTGATTGTTGACATATGGCATCTTCCGAGGCAGTTGGAAGGCATACGTCATCAGAGATTCTGCATACCGTATCCCAGGAAGGCGCACTCACATTCTGGACGGTATCTGAGAACTCGATACGATTTACAAGGGCACTTGATGGATGGCAAGGGCAATACAGGTGTTTTGGGTGAGATGAATGAGCTTCCCAAGACAAAGACCCAGCTTGTCAGTTTGAACATCCAGTCGGCGAAGGGCTCCAAAGCTCCGACCACCGAAGGCGGTGAGCGTCTGCCAGGAGTGACTGATCAGCATGAAGGACTGCTTCAGCTTGTTATGCTATCTACGGTCTACACTATGCTTGTGTACTTGAAGAATGGCACGAAGTCTCAGTTTCCTCCACTCTTCTGCTGAAGAACCTGTAGAGAGGAGCCCCGGAGAGGAGACTGCTATGGGATATGATGAGGCCACACATGTCACCTCACTAGCCCTGCAAAAGGTTGCCAAGTATAACTCAACATCACATGGAGAAGGTCGACAGTGGTACAGCTTCATACACTGGATATTCCGGTAGTAGCGCTACCTTGATGTTCCAAGGTTCAGTTGAAGCAGGCATGGCTGCCGAGGGCCTTGTCTCCCACTGTTGACGGTCACAGTGCTGAGGCATTTTTCTAGCTAATCGTGGTGCTTGTTATTGGGAGTGGGCTAGTAGAAGATACTGGTCATGCAAGTTCTGGTCGTGTTAGTGCTTCTCGAAGGTGCTGTCGATGGGTACGACATAGCCCGAAGTGAGGTTGGATAATGATGACAGTCAGAGGAAGGAGAAGGAGAGCATCGAGGGTTTGCGTCGAGATTCGCTTTCCCGGGTCGGTGGTTGTGAGCGTCAAAATTCAAGACGCTCGTCTTCGTTTCAAAGCTGACCGACCAAATTGTTTCAACCTCTCTCTCGCATACACCTCAGAATCATCTCCTCATCTCGCTATTGCCATCATGGACTCTGTAAGTACATTCACAATCTCCTCATCAACACACTGCACACGTCACATCCTCTCTCACCTCGCACGTACGTGCCCTTCTGTTCGGGAAGTGGCCATGCGCACCACGAGCAACCAACCAGTGCCACCATGGTTTTGCACCTCTTTGCTCCTCTCCAGGAAGGCTTCCACATCACCTCATCATAAGGTCTCGCAGCTGCTCGGATTGTCGACGAGTCACCTCGTTTACGAGTCCTGAATCGAGTCTCTCGTCCATGCCTCGAAGGTCTCAGCAATCATGAGATCTTTTACCACAGTCTTCCGTTTGCCACTCCAGAAGCAGATTGGGGTATTCTCAACTCCGACTACGCATCTCTGCTTTCCGGGTCAAACTTCCGCACACTGCCTAGGCTCGCGCGCTGCCAAAGCAGACAGCAGACACGCAAGATCTTGACCTTCTGAACAACCTTGATCCTAGCAGCTCACACAATCATGACTACCCTCTACCGCAACTTCCGAAACGATGATATCAGAACGAGAACATTCTGCCAACTCTCCCGATCAGTTCACGCACTTCCTTTTCTCGCAGATCACTCCGCCTGTGTTCTGAATACTTCGTTCCGCAAACAGCAGCATAATCAAGACGAAGGTTTACCACCCGCTACTATTACCAACGCCAACACTCTTAGGCACCACCTAAAATCGCAGTCGCGCCTACACCATGCACCGAAAGGTGACTGAAGCTTTGGAGTCAGGCTTCTACTCTTCAAGGCTACTCGATGTTCACTCATACGGTTCGGAGTGCCCTGGCTCACAACACAAGTATCCGGTTTATGAAAGTTCTTAGGCTCTTCGTCTTTTCCTCGACGTCGTTACGGCTCGGCCAGATTGAAATGACCAGGACAAGACTTTCTTATCGCCGATACTTACCCAAGCAATATTGAATCGCTCTTTCCAGCCAGGCTGAATTCATTGAGGCTAAGGCCTTAGCAACGAGAATGACTCGAAAAGATCGATGGACATACACAACTCAAGGCCTCTGGGTCAATACGGCGCCAGATGACAACCCTGTCCTGTCATCAAGCCAAGTCATCTTTCGGGTTCAATCCGTTCCTCGAGAAAGAGATAGCAAAAGTGCCAGACGGGGCATATGTGGCCTTATCGCTATTACAGTCGACCCTGATAGCAGACAAAGCTTCATACTGTCAGAATCACTGTTGATTCACATCATGATAGACCTGACTGTCACCGCCTTCAGACAAGACACTGCCAGCTCAGGCGCACGGACCAGCTTCATCTTTTAGACACGATCAACGCTCCAACACTCTTTCTTCCTTCACATCACAACACACTTTTTTTTTTTCAACGCCACTAACACCCCGTCAGAAGCATCCAGATCCTTCTCACCAACAACGAGTCGCTGCCTTCTTCGCGCGTGGCGATCCTTTCAAATTCCGAGAACCAATCCATACTCGATCATCTCATCAACCTCAGCGCATTCCCCTTAGAATTCGCAGGAACCAGCAGCTTCCAAATCTCAAAGTCACAGAAGAACTTGACATCAAGACCCAACCTGTCCACGAGACAGTTCGCGACTTCATCTGGCGCATCTTCTTCTCCCGACCAACTCCAGTCTCCGCTGAACAAGAGCAAGAATACTTCCAACTCATCACCATCAAACACCTCTACAACATCGTCGTTGACAACATGTCCGACCGACTCATCACCCAAGCCAACTCAAGGCTCACCAAGACCAATGTCGTTGTAAGTCGTCTCTCCTGGATACAACTGCATCCTCTTGCAACATCACCATGATAGCTGATAGGTTTTTCAGAAATTACTGACCAAAGAGGAGGCCTGGTCCTCACTGGACCTCGAGACCAGACAAGAGCTTTACAGCATGCTCCCCAGGTCCCTCAACGGCAATGAGGTTGCCCACGATCCCGAGGTCCACCCCCTCAAGACGGGCTTCGCCAAATACATCAAGCACTTCATCTATGAGTGGGAGCAGGACCTCGCCGCCGGCCGCAACACGGCCAAGTGGCAGAGAGAGGCCAAGCAGGCCACCGGAAACCGTGCCGCTGGGGTCTACGACGACCCGAAGGAAAAGGAGCGCGAGGAGTACTGGGGTCAGAAGTACGACCCAGAGCACTTCAAGGGCCACAGACCTGTCGCCGCTACCTCCAATGACCCCGTCACCCCTGACGAGACCGCCGAGGAGGGCGACACTCCCACCGCCATGGAGCAGTAAGGGGTGATAGTTCATGCATTGCTACGATGATACGATTAACGACGAGATGGCTGGAGATGGCTTTGTAAAACAGAAATCCACGAGAAGAATTTCTCCCCCAAAACAAATCATGTGCCAAAATATCTATCAGAATGCAAAAGTAGATTGTGATTTTTGAGCATGTCCACGGAGATGCCAACAGTATCATCTCCTTTCCGGACTCTCACTGGCCATGTCGGCCCATCAGAATAAGTTCTTGCATTTCTATAGTATCATATCGTAGGAGCGTCGGGCGTTGGGAACACGCAATGTTTGCAACAGAATCTGAGCATCCTAACGCCGCAACCAAAACCAAGTCCATTCTGCAAACGAGTATTACACAACCATACTACACCGCCTATACTCATACTGGAATCGTGGGACAGGGTCAGGAACTCCCAGAGAACTCCTTCAAATCATCTAGATTTCGCCATAGATCTACCTCGGGAGCAACGACTCGATCGCAAAACTCTTCACCACCATGGCGCCGACGACATTGCAACACCGTCGCACCCACAATCTGCTATTGATTTCGAAACTTTTATCTCAACGCGAGAATGTGTCGCCATTCACTCTGATTGTGGATAATTTGGAGCAATCTGGAAAACCTGTGTTGAGAGAATATGTCCGCCGGGCTACGGTATGCCTCAAAATATGTTATAAGTTCAAGTTTCAAAGCTGATGTGGTTTACAGGCAGCAAAGACCGAAGTTATCTTCGTATCGTTCGAGACGTTGAAGAAACCGAAAGATGTTGGTGTTTTTGTCAAGGCTTGGGAGAGTGGTGTGCAGCAGGCTCAGAAGGAGGTTGGCGCATTAATCGCGAAGGCGACACAGACACAGCAGCGTAAGTCATTTTTGGCAATGTCTTTTCGAATGTGCTCGGTTGCTAAAGTTATACTTGCAGGCAAGCTTCTGATCATCGACAACCTCAATACACTGGCTTCGGATCCATCAACAGCAGCGAACCTTCCAGCACTTCTATCTTCCTTTCTATCACCTACAGTATCACTGGTAGCAGTGTACCACGCTGATATTCCGACTCCACCAAGCATAACTTCAGCATCACCATACACACCTCAGCCGCTTACAGTACTCAAGTACCTAGCGACCACAATTCTAACCACACACGCACTTAACCACATCCTCACAGCAAAGGCAGCACGCGAACGCAGTGTCGCTGAGCCCGTCTTCGGCCTAGCCGAAGAGACCGAAGGTATACTGCTTGGTCTCGGCGGTAACTCACCCTCAGGCTTAGTCCTCGAGATGGAGTACCGCCGTAAGTCCGGCCGTGGTGTACGAGAGTGGTACTTCCTGCCTCACCCATCACTGCAGAAGCACGAAGCTGTCGGTGTGAGGAATAGATTCAAGGAGACTGTTATGCTTCTGGAGGATCATGTGCTATATCGCAGGCCTGCTGAAGAGAAGGAGCAGGCCGGAGATGACATGGACGTCACGTTCGAACTGGGGCTTACAGACAGGCAAAGGCAGGCCAGAGAGGGTGTTGTTCTGCCGTACTTTGATGCGCAGAAGGGTGGTGGCGAGGGCGGTAGGATTCTATATGATATGGGCGAGGAGGATGACTTTGATGAGGAAGAAGATGAGATTTGAGGTCGTTTATCTCTATACAAGATATATGGGACTTCTGCCTGACAATGCTAAAAGTTTGATGTCGAAGTGTGACCCTGTCTTTCCCGGAATTGAAGACCGCCGAAGCTCTTCTTGCTTGCGACTTCGACAACGAATTTGGCAGACAGTCATCTTCAGCTCGAACCATCTGCATCAACACTTTATCCGTCCAATAAACATATTACAACCCCTCACCAGCCTGCTCAAACACTCCCACCAACTCACTTGACTGCGCGCGAACGCTCCCTCTCACATCACAATCAAAATGGCGCCTCGCGACCAAAGTCCTCGCGCAAGCGACAACCGCCGCCCATACTCAGACCGCCGCGACCACAACCCAAGAGACACACGCGACACCCGCGACTCACGACCCCGCCGCGACAGAAGCAACTCCCGCGATCGCGCTCCCCACTCTTCCCGCGGCGGCGGCAGAGGCGGCAACGCATACAGAGGCTCAGACCGCGACAATCGTCAAAACCGCTCTCGCTCTCCCAATCGCTCCTCCTACAATGGCAACAACAACAACACACGCCAACGTTCTCCTCCCCGCGCACCACGCGGCGCACCCAACACCCGCGATCGCAAACCTGTCAAAGCTGAAGAACCTCCTGCTCAAGTGATCGATCCCAACGAGGATGAGGAGACTGCGATGAAGAGGGTGATGGGTTTCGTCGGCTTCAGGAGTACGAAAAACACAAAAGTGCCGGGAAATGACAAGTTGTATGGTGTGAGGAAGGACAAGAAGACCGAGTACCGACAGTACATGAACCGTGTCGGTGGATTCAACAGGCCTTTGAGTCCTACGAGATTGTGAGAAAGAGGATGAGGAAGAGCACTACTGGTTATGCGTTTTTCAGCGATGGCGTTTTGGACAGGCATGCTTTTGGGGGCAGAAAGAGGGGCTTGGTCAAGCTTGCAGGCTATGAGTTGAGATGCAGAGAAATAAGAGGATTCCAACACCAGGCAGTCACTATCGCTTATGGTACAACTTAAACCACGTTTGAACAACTCGGTATGATTGCTGAAGAATTATTTTGGGACCTCGATATGTACAATTATCCCGGAAGAGTTAAACATTACCACCTGCCATTAAAGGAACACCGACCGAAGAAAAATAAACCGGCAACACAAAACACCAGTAGAAGATCAGAGACCGACTCATCGTGACCAGCTTCGAGAAAACAAAGCCACCACTTTCTCAATGATGCCCACCAGCAGCATGAGCAATACTCCTCTTCAACCTCAACGTCGGATCCTGCAACGCCGGCCTAACAAACGAATAAACACCAAAACTAAGAGAAAATCCGCAAACAACGACTATCACCATCAATCAGCGACTTCGCCTTTACCATATCATATCACAGGAGTTTTGGAAACTTACACAAAGGATATGTTTCGACGGGCAAGGATTTGATCCAATATCTCACTCGTTGGGATGCTGTGTGGGCGGCTTGTTCTTCTCTTGCCGCTGCTTGGAGGAGTTTGGGTGTGGAGTGGATGAGGCGGGTTGGTGTTGTTGAGAGGGTTGCTCGTGAGGCTTGGAGGAGTGTGCGTTGGGCGAGCATGTTTGGCTTGTGTGTTGATGTTGGTTCTTGACTTGCTTGAGTGGAGAGCAGAGTGGAGATTGGTATGATCTGTGTGTGGTTGAGTGGAGATCCAAACTGAGTTGAGATGTGTGACAGAAAAGCAACAAACAAAGTGTATACAACCTCACTATATACCAACAACCTCATATATCGCTCACCATCTACTATCCTGTTCTTGTCTACAAAGTAGGGCTTGTAAGACGACAATATCTGGTCATCACGCCGTCGTAGGATTCTACCATGCCGTTCGCTGCCGAAAAAATATCTATACAGCATGCACTCGGAAACATCTACCGGCAGTATGCATGATGCGACTCGTTCGCATGATCCAAGACCTGTCATGGAAGTCTTCGGGAAATAGCCGCGCGGTTAATCGATGTTGTGAGGATTGAAAAGGGAAAGCTGGTGAGATGAGGTGAGTGGTTGACAGGCAGGAGATGTCAGGCCACTGTCGGGTTTGGAGGTCGGCGTCGACCGGCAGGTGCTCGAAAGGACAGCTCGAGTATCTCTCTGCTTGCAGGTTCACTCAATATTTGCCTTCCTACCATGCAAATGAATTGTCAGTATATTCGACAATGTGCAAGATGAAAGAATGCTTCGTTACAGCGTTCACTACTCATAGCACAGGAGCATCTGGAAGGACGAGCGAGCTCAGCTAGTCCTCGGACCGACACGTCTGAATGACGCGTAAATTCTGCACAATCGACACAGCACTTGTTGACGAACATACTCTCGGAAGACAATTTATACTATCATACTCTCATCGACTGGCCTATGGAAGAACATCAGTAAAGCCGAACGCGTCAATGGCCTGACGAACCCTCAAGACCATGACATTGACGACCCGACCCATACAAGCGCGACCCCTCTACATTGCCTTCGTCTTCATCAAATGTTGATATCTTGTCGTCGTTCGTCTTCGCATCCTCTTGCCAAAGACTATGAAGAAGACCGCGAACATGGTGACAGCAAAGCTCAAGCAACCAACAAAGATGAAGGTATTTTGTAGCCCCATTCCATCAATCCAGGACTGGATCCCGAAGGAGATACCGAAGCCGATGATATTCCTCAACAAGATAATGGTCGTGATGACTTGCGTGTCAATCTCTTTGTAGGAGTCGAGGATATAGCTCATCGTCACTGTACCACCAACACTAAGACCGAACCCGACAAGACCCATGCCGAAGACTGGAGCGATCCAATGCAGACCGTGAGCTGCTGTAGCGCCATACATGATCAAACCACCCGGCATAATTATGGCCGATGGGATGAAAGCCCACAGACGGTATTCTGGCTCTCTCCAGCCTCGGTTCCGGTTGCTCAGATACACCGTAAGGCGATCGTTCAATGGACCCGAGAAGTAGGCTCCAATCAGGGATCCGATCAAGGGTGAAAACCACACCAAGCCCACATCGCTGTTGGAAAATAGATAGGGTGGTGGCGAGAAGATCAAGGCGACAGTTGTGCCCATGACTGCTAACCAAGACACACATGTACCATAATTCAAGCCACACTGACATTGATTAGCTTCGCGTAAGGAAGAAGTAGCAGAATGACTCACCCAGAAAACTGCGGGAAGGTTAATGCATTTGAGTGGTATCCACCACTCTGTGAAGACTGCAGTCCACGTAGTCGGATAGGTCTTCCAGAGACTGTACTGTATTCGGAATCCATCCGCATCGAACACCTCGCCAACGATGGCTTCGGGAGGCTGGTGTACGCTCAGATCATCCGCTTCTTTTGATGTGGACTTGGTTGTCAACGTCTTATCGAGCTCAGGCATATCCATGGTGCTGACTAAAGCTTCGTCATGCATGTCCAAAGGGCGGATGAAGTGTGTCTCTTCCAGAGTGAAGAAGAATAGCACAAGCAGGGCACCAACAATGATGACACCCCACCAGTACATCCACCTCACACCCTGGCCAGTGACCATGTATCCACCACAAACGGGACCAACGAAGCTTCCGAATGCCAGACCGAACACATAAGCGCCGAGCTTGCCGCCACGCTCGTGAGCGAAATAGATGTCCGAGATGGAGATGGCTGGCAGGGCCTCGAACGGTGCTGATCCCAAGCCTCGAAGTATGTTGACACCCCAGTATTCGCCATATTGCTTCGAAACGGCCATCCAGATTTCTGAAATGAATACCAGTAAGAGAGTCCATATGTAGATTGATCGTCGACCAAATTCTGACCGAGTTAGTGTGCAGCTCTTCGAAGTTGTTCAGACACATGCTTACTGTTTGATAAGGGGACAAAGAAGACATTGCCGACTCCAAGCAGCAGGAGCATCACTACTCCAGCATAGTTCAGCTTGTTGATACCAGTATGATAGATCTGTACTAGGTTGAGGTACACGACGGAGTCTCCATTGGTGATGGCTCCAAGGGTGGAGCTGTAGAGTCTGATTGTGTGTCAGCAGCCTTCATTCCAACAGTGCAATTTACCCAGGCTACTTACACTAGAAGGAGCAAGTGGTATGTCTTTCGCCATCTCGACCAACGAAGGGGGTCTCGAGGATTACTCGACGGCGTAGGCATCAGGATGATATCTCTCGAGGAGAAGCCATCTTGATGGGCACCTTGTACGAGATACACCGTGCCAGGGACTACATCGTAGTCCGGGACGTCTTGTCGAACAGACTCCATGTTGGTAGAAGATAGAATGTCGAGATCGTTTCGCAGAAGTGAGGAGGTAGGAGTGTGGACTTCAAAAAGGCTCGATGATCACTATGCCTTATGTATAGGACGATGTGCTTTGAGCAATGGCTCGAGATATCAAGAGCAGAGTCGACGGCAGTTGCTGATGAGGGCAGATTGTCTCTCGACGGAAGTCGCCCGCTCCAGCTGAATGGTTCTGCATCTTATCCTTCTCTGCGAGTTGTGCGCAGCGGCTCTGGGATACACAAGGTGGCTTGTCAACTCCAAAGGCCGAGCCAGATAAGATGGTGGTCATTCGAGTTGAGACGTTCGCAAGTCCCTTCCCAATTGGGTACCAGCGCTTTTTAGCGTCGTTCGCTAGCATCCCCCGCGTTTGGCTGATACCCTGATGAACCTTCCACCTCTCCTAGGCCCTCCGCCATATGCTAAACTCCGTCACTCTTAGCTTCCGGCGCCGCGATTGGAGTCTTCCAGGCTACAGGAGTGCACAGTCTTTCTGAAACTGGCACTATTGTCCACAGAGAAGCGTGGACTGTTACGCCCTCAATGGAAGCCAAACATGATGTCGTAAGAATCGTGCATCGCTGCAGCTACACCCGTGACAAAATTTGGCACATGGGAAGGAGCGTAGTTGCCAACTGATAGACAGGATGATCAAAGATGCTTATCAGACAGGACCGCCTTTTAGCGTGTCTGCGTCTCGATCTCCTAGCCAGGAACTGCCGCCCTTTGGCACACGACAACCCCTCACTTTGAGATACGTGAACGTCCGGGATACGGTTGAAACAGATGCCGGAGCGGATCGAACCCGCTCTTCACCAAAAGATGGCTCCTGAGTTATGTCTCGTCAGGCTGAGTGCTCGATAAAAGGCTAGACTTCACCTCTGCTTGCAACCTCAAACCTCTTTCTCCATCGGATAGCACTGCATTGCAAGACACTATGGCCGGCGACAAGACCTACATTGATATCTCTAGAGCAAAGTGTGAGCAAAGGGATCGGCTTATAAGAGACGAGTGGAAGATTTCTCAAAAGCTAGCCCTTGGCAACAATGTTCTTGAGGTACCCAGGACCTGTGGTGTTCTATCAGAGCGCGAGATCAACATCACCGAGTACAACGACGCCCTTGACATCATTGAGAGAATTCGTCAGCAAGTGTATACTGCAGAGGAGGTCGCTTTAGCTTTTTGCAAGCGTGCTGCTATCGCACAACAACTGGTAGGTCTCAACCCCTCTGTCGAAAGACACGACTGACCACTTTAGACCAACTGTCTTACGGAGATCTTCTTTGAAGAAGCTATCGAACGGGCTCGCCAACTTGACAAAGAGCGAGCAGTCAACCCATCTACGCCTTTGAAGCCCTTGCATGGACTCCCCATATCGCTCAAAGACTCCTTCAACATTCCTGGTCTTGACTCAACGATCGGCATGACCTACTTTGCCAACAAGCCAGCTACTGAATACTCCGCTCTTCCAAAGTTGCTACTGGATCTTGGTGCAGTGCTCTATTGCAAGACCAACGTACCACAGACCATGATGACTGCAGACTCCGACAACAACGTCTTTGGCCGAACCCTCAATCCATCGAATTTGAAGTTGACCGCAGGCGGCTCTTCCGGAGGCGAGGGCTCTTTGATCGCCATGAAAGGCAGTGTCTTAGGTATTGGCACAGATATCGCGGGTAGTATCCGCATCCCCAGTGTTTGCAATGGCATCTACGGCGCCCGGCCAAGTTCTGGCATCGTTCCATTCGCTGGTCAACAATCACCAGAAGATCCGGGTATGCCTGGTATTGAAGTGGTGGCCGGTCCTATGGCTATATCTATGAGAGCATGCTCCTTCTTTATGAAGACCATAATGAGCGCCGAGCCATGGCGCTACGATTCATCTTGCCTGCATCTTCGCTGGCAGGGCCAACTAAACAGTCGTAAGCCACGCATTGGCGTAGTGTTTGACGACGGCCTCTATACGCCTTTTCCGCCAGTCCGTCGCGCTATCCAAGAGGCTGCGCAGAAACTCCGAGATTCAGGTGTCGATGTTGTAGAATTGCGATTGCCAAATGTAGCAGAAGCAGTAGGCATCACATACGGGATGTTTGCACTAGATGGCTGTCAGGTAAGTACCTTCGATACAACACAGGCTCTGGCTAACGCATTCCAACTCAGTTTGTTCAAGATCTCATCAAGGCAGGCAAGGAGCCGGAAGTCGAGTCTGTCAAGAGGGTCAACTTAGCCGCCATCCCCAAGAGTAGTTTGCAAGACTATATGGACCTGAATGCTGGTAGACGCAAGCTACAGGCCGTCTATCACGACTTTTGGCTCGGAAACAACTTGGACGCTCTCATACTGCCTCCCGCACCACAGACAGCGACACCTTTCGACGAATGGGGACCGATTAGCTATACTATGCTGTGGAACTTCCTCGACTACCCGGCCACTATCATCCCAACTGGAAGGGTACAGGAGTCAGATGTTGTCGATGGAGAAGAGTCTGCCTTATACAGCGAAGCAGATCTGAAGAACTACAAGCTTTGTAAGTGCCGCAACAGCACTAAACGAGCTCCGCTAACAAGGCTTGCAAGATGACTCTACTGAAACATACAGAGACGCGCCCCTTTCTATCCAGGTTGTGGGCATGAGACAAGAGGATGAAGCATTGGCTGAGATCGCTGGACTAGTGGACAGTATTCTGAACCACTCCGAGACAGGATGACTTGGGACCAGACCTAATTGATGTGTATAGATGGAACAGAATCCACGCCTGAGCTAAGATCCCTGTCACTTCCGGTGTGTCAAAGTAGCCATTGAAAGGCAGTTTGTGTTTTGTAATGAGTTACCTGTCCTCCGAGGGCGCATACTCCTTCGAACTCTCCCTGGACACTGCACGAGTGCACCTCCATCGACAATCATCCTGCCTTTCGATGGCCGCATTCAAAGGCATTTCGATAGGCTGAGAACTCAGTTCTGGTTCGATTTATGGGCCCTTAGATTTACACTACATGAAATTCGTCAACTCATAAGCATCTATCAAGATTTTGCTTTCGTCCATCGCCAGAACACCAATCGCGAAGACACTGTTCATCCAATCGTACGGCCCAGAGGCTTCGAACTGCAACCTGGTAAACCACTCCACTTCATCCTGTGTCATACGAGTTCGAGCTGCAGGGTTGATATCGACTCCAGGTCCAGGTTTGAAGATGCCTTTGGAGCGTACGTAGATGTAATGGCCGTCGTCAGTTTTCAGGGTGTATCTAGCATCCAAACGCATGAGCTGAGAGGTGTAAGCAGCCGCTCGTGTCCGAAGTGATTCCCAACTTACGCCAGTTCCCCCAATTGCAAGTCCCCAATCTGCTCCGCTCATGGTTTGTATGATGGCTGAGATACGAGGTCCCTTGACAGTACCGCCAACAATTGGCATGATGACTCTTGCGTTGCTCGTCCCGAATTGAGCCCCGACAACGTGGTTTTCTTGAGACATCTCGCATTCGAGATGGTACATAAATTTCAAGGAAGGTGTACGCATCTTGAATTCGTTGGTAGAGTCTCCATTGTCAGGCGAATCGTTGGTGTGGCTTGCTGAAGACATGTCGAGTGCTTTTGAGAAGCTGAATGATCAATTTTGAGAGGAGGGCAGCATGGTTTTATATCCTTCGCAAGCATAATACTGCCAATCTATGATCTACCGCGCCTATACTTACCGAATGTGGTAACCGAGGTGTGCTTCGGGTCGAGCTTGCCTCAGCCAGGGTGCTCCCCGCCACGACGGCTGATCATCTTCCCGTGGAAGGCAGATCCACGAGAGCTCTTTCCTACAATCAAGTCATCACTTTTACACTACATCTTGCGGCAGTGTGATTACTCGGGCCATAGTCTCGATCATGTCCTTCCATATCGCAACCTGTTTTACCCCCCGCCCCGCATTTGTCTCATTCGGCAGATAACAGCTGGAAGCAACGATTGGACAGCTCCGACAACGCTCTTTCCACGGACATGCTCTTCCCTAGACCGTGAATCCTAGACCGTGAATCAACATGTTTGCGAATTTCTCAAGCACGAGCGAAGGCCCGGTAGAATCAAAGCCCCGACCGAAGCCCAATGGCTTGAATCTCAGCTGTCTACCTTGTGAGTCGTGTGAACGCTGATGCACTTCCATTTACTGATTATACTGGTCATCAAGGTCGGAGGAAAAAGAAAAGGTGTGATGCTGCCAGACCCACATGTGGCAGATGTCGAAATAGCTATGGTCGAGACGTATGTGTATGGTCTGATGAGAAAAGAAACCGAAGCCGTCAATCTCGGGAGATAAAAGCAGACCAATGGCATATACAATCAGACTCGAGCCCTTCGACCACACCTCAAAGCTCCTCCTGGGAAGTCGTAAAGTCCAATACATCAACCAACTCAATCACTTCTCCGGTAGCAGACTGTCCGATGGATCTCAGATTTCATGGCTTCTGTCCGTGGACCATACCCGACGCCGTGACTAACATATCCCCGTATGATTGATCACGGGACATCAAAAGAGAGCCTTGCTAATCTTTCACAGCGACCTTTCGCCCCAAATGTTCCTCAACATTTCTACAACCTTCCAGAGGCGGATCCTCTGTCTTGATATCGATTTCAAGGATTCAATCATCATGGACAGTCTTCCGCTCGCGCTCGATCACCCACCTCTTCTCCACGCCTGGGTGGCATGTAGTGTCATAGCCCTGTCGCGTTCCATGCCATACTGGTACGAAAAGGCCATCAAGCATTACGACAGCGCCGTGAGTGGGTTGAGCCGTGCTCTGCAGGCACAAAATGAGACTGGTGACAAGTGGAAGAGAGAGACAGTGATACTTCTACATCTATTCGAGGTAAATATACTGTCAAGTCTTTGCTTGACAAACGCTAAACCTGGTACAGGGGTTTCAATCAAGAAGCGACGAGTCTGCACTCGGCAAGGCTCACCTTCGCGGAGCGCACGAATTGTTCAACCCAAGAGTCAAAGACAAGTCTCCCATGAGCTATCACGAAGCATTGGTACTGGAGGGCTATATCATGCATACTACTAACAACTACCTCTTCCAACCCGACTCGCAATTGCCATTGGATCATATCACAAAGGCAGCAGAGACACTCGTCTCAGCCTTGGAACAACTGGGTCTAAGTTGCAACTGGCGTCATAGTCCGTGGATCGGGTTTGGAGGCCCCGAGCTCGCAGATCTGGTTTTTAGAGCATCATGGCTTGGGCATAAAACAAGCTTGAATACTGACGACCGGCAACAAGTGGAGAACATCATCACACGCCTGTCCTCGTGGACTTCTCCAGCGTGCTTTGAAGAATCGTTGACGACACATCTCGATCTCCCTCCGAAGCGCTTGGGTCTGCTGGCCAAAGCATATTGGTGTGCATGCTCATATCTGATCACGCATCTCTCACACCACGACGGCAACCCCATGGTATCTGACGATACTGCCTTCGTCACCGAGACCCTTGAGCTCTTAGACCAGCTCACCGAGTATGAGCAGACGATAAACAATCACTTGTGGCCGTTAATTGTTGTTGGTACGGCAGCAACAAGCTTGGAAAGTCAGGAGCACATCAGATCGCTGCTACCGCAGTTCAATCAAGCTCTGGGACCAGGATCTGTAAAAAGAGCTGAGAGATTCCTGGAGGTGGCCTGGAGGGTCGACCACAATGGCGAGATGTATGGCCGAAAGATCTTCAAGGACAGAGATGCGCTATATCAGATGTTCTTCTGATCATGTAGTCGAGGCTACTCATGATGCAAAAGCAGTGCACACCATCAACATCACGAACAAAAACACCCGACGCGTCAAACATCCAGCAAAAACGGCAAAAAACCAGAGCGCAGCTCATATGGGAAAACTCCTCTACTGATCTTTCCTTGATCTTTGCCACCAGAATAAACAGCTTACACTGGCTCTCAAATTGATTTAAGACTACACATCGGAAAACCTTTCGAAAGTTTTAAGCGAATCTTGAGTGTAAGCCGTCACACCACTCAGCGGATTGCTGACATTAAATTCAATCTGGTTGGATTATATACACTCATGAGCGCGAGGGGACCATGGTTCGAAACTCAGGGGAGATTTTTCTGGATACTTTTGCATTTCCTCCTGATGGTTACCAGACATAAACATCTCGACATTCATTCCCATGGCCCCATGGTTTCTGGCATAGAGCGGATCTATCAAGGCACGAGTCCCTTGAGAATGGTGATGGTGTCCGATGAGAGTAATGATTTCTGCTACCTTTCACTGGACACATCCTCGATCTTCAAGAGCACCTCATCTTTTCGACAGGCGTGCGCTAATCCCCTATGGCCAGATGGAGACCCGACTGCCAGAACTGTTCTAAGGAGAAGACTTCTCAATCCCTGACACCATCAACCCACCTCCTGCTTCAACATCTCCGAACTCAGCCTCCAATTTCTGTCTTGAGCACCTTCCCAAACAAGAATCAAGGCACGAGCGAGCTTCCATAATCCCGCACGTTCTCGAAAACCGCTCCAACTATAGAGCTTTCATCAATCCATCACGCGAGCAAGACGAAAAGTCCCAGATACAAACCCCAACCATCCTCCACTCACGACACCATCATCTTAAAAGGTTCACCCTCGTGCTACACGACAAAGCTTCCAAAATCCGCCGTGCAAAGATAGAGGATATCGAAATCATCACGTTCGGGAGCCCAATTGTCAAAGGTGTATCCCTTCGGCTCAAACTGAGAGAGCCGCAAAGGGACATGTGATTGATGTAGTCGGCTGGTCGTGCTGCAGATCTTTCTAATTCCATGTGTGGGAAAAGAATTGATATAGTTGTAAAAGAACCAGTTGTCAAGTAGACGCAAGTGAGGGATATGGATATTGTGTGAGTGTGTGATGGTCTTTGCAAATTGTGCTTGGATTTTTAAGGTGAATGCCTGGCATCTTTTATGCTTGAGAAAGGACACATAGAGCGGATAAGGTTTTGTGTTATGTTAATTGCTGTCATCAATTGGATGTGAGTCTACCTAAGTTACAAAAGTCGTCAAATCAATTTCCTTCCTAGCCAGAGCGCTGTGTAACGCCAACACCATATGCTTTCCCATTCTTCCCAGCCCAAACCACTATATCATAAGAACAACTAACAAACATATCAACCCTGTGACGTCTGAGAGGGACCGTCCACTCCAATATCACCGTTCTGGAACTTGTTCAAATTCTTGAGCATGAAGCTGCGCTTGAAGTATGTGTTTGGATGTGTGATGGTGTCGAGCTCACTGGCGGGCCATAGTGATTGATCCTTCACCTTCTTGATCTCGTTCCTGTGTTGATGCTCAAAGACGCGGTTACATGCGATGTGGTAGCGAGTCTTTGTGACATCCTCCTTGACGCTCTTGAGGACTTCGCGATCGTTTACGCCGGTGGCTTGTAAGAGGCCCATGAGATTGTCTTGGCTGAACCATCGGTATGGACAACCGTGGCTTTGGCCGCTGCTCGGGATATCGGTGATGAGCTTCTGGCATGAGTAGGGAGTGTATCCTCTGCCTCGTCTGTTGGAGTCACCTCCGACATCACCATAAGCGTGACGGATGTTGTAGAGATATTCCTTCTTGAATTTGTCGTCGGTCATGAGTTTGAAGCTCTTTCTCCAGAAGACAATGCATTCATTCATGTCGAGACCAATGCCCTTCAGGAAGAGGGTGTATTGCAGTCTGGCGAAATGCTTCAAATGGCTGTTCTTGCGTAATTCGCGGTGGAGACTCTGCATGCAAAGAGGGAAGTGAGAAGCCAGAGCGTCGATCATGTTGGCAGTGATGACAGTCGTGTCGGAGATGGAGGAGGCATCGGCGTTGTACTGGGCGTCGGGTGAGGCGAAGGATTTGGAGAGATGAGTGAGGATGGGCGAGAGGCGGTTGTCCTCGTCCATACGCGGCAGAGCACGAGCGGCCAACTCGAGGCCGGCCTCGAGCTGTCTGCTGAACTCTCCAACGACCATGCTTGTCTGCTCGCGCATGTGGACAAAGGCCTTGCCCATCTTGAGAAGGACTTTCCGTTGGTCGACCAGCTCTGGCACGTTCTCCCAGTCGACCTTGAACCACGATTCCTCCTCGCCCTTGTATACACCAGTGGCACTCTTCAAATCGTCCAGCAAGCGGGACTTTTCGTCGTCGGATACCGTCTCCCAGCTCATGTTGAGGCTTTGAATGAAGTCCTTGCGTTCTCGTGCATCGTTCTGGTTGAGTCTCAGGCGGAAAAGTTGTGTCTCGAGTCTTGCGAAGCGCTTACGAAGGTCGTCGGTTGCGGAAAAGGCGAGGCGGAGAGTCCAATGCGAATAGTGGTCGCGTTTACGTTGAATCTCGTGTTCGGTCGATCGTGAAGAGTTCTGGTCCAGTCGTAGGTATTTCTCCAAGATGGGCTTCATGTACGTTTGTGTTTCTTCGGCACTGCGGTTGCGGAATTGGCATGATTCGAGTTCGGCCAGGACTGTGAAGGGCGAGTTAGGACATGGATGTATGACTGCAAGTTATGTTCATACCCTTCAGTCTTGCAATGCCCCACTCCTCAAACTCTTCAAGAGCAATGTCACCCGTCGGCGGTATGTTGTAGAAGTTCATGGCATGCTCGTAACTCTGCTCCTGCCATTGTGACTTTGCGAATTGCCTCTTGCGAGGATCCAGCACCGCTCTCCGCTTGTTGTCGAGTCTTGCAACAGGTCGAGCTGCCAACATCTTGAATGTGTTTTAATGTGTATAGTCTGATCAACAATTGGTCGTGATTACCACAAGACCGCGACTTCCTGAACGACGCGGCGTTCATCTGTCGCGACGCGTTTTGCCAAGAATTCAATCAACCATCCGCTTTTGTGCATTGCATCAATGTGCACAATTTCTTCATCTCTTTATACACATTATCATCTATTGTATATTATCCATGCTCTATCCAAGCAAGTCGCCGAGCTTGTTGACATATGCTGATGGAACCACAGGAGCATCTTCAGCCAAAAACTCTTCCTTCTTGCTAACACCAGTCAAAACGGCCAGTGTGCCTCCAAGCTTGCCCTCAATACCAAATTGAATGTCAGTGTTGAGGCGGTCTCCGATCATGCAGACGCGGCTGCGGTCGAATTGGAACTTGCCCTCGACTGCATCCATCATAGCCTGGCTGGGCTTTCCCAATGCCAGAGGCTCCTTGCCCCAAGCCTTGACGAGGGGTGCACCCACTGATCCAGCACCAGGGAAGAGGGTATGCGAGTTGGGCAGAGTCGAGTCGGTGTTGGTGGCAAGGAAAACTGCACCTCTACGGAGATAGTGATATGCCAAGCTCAACTTCAGGTAGTTGACATTGAAGTCAAGACCTGCAAGCACAACACCAACATCTGGGTCGAGGGCACTGCCGTTGGCAATGTTTGTGAAGTCTTCTGGCTTCATGTCGCGGCGAAGATTGGGGTCGGTACCTCCGCAGTATGGCACATTCTCAGACGCTAGCTCTGCTTCAATGCCAGACTCTCCGAGGACGAAGACCTTGTTCTTGGGTGCTTCCAGCTTGAGGATGCGAGCAATGTAGATGGCGGCACTGTAGGCAGAGCCAAAGACCTCTTCCTATTGTATACCATCAGTCCCGCTCTTCTGGCTTCTTTGTATCTCTTCCGTACCACTTTGCACGGGATGCCCATGCTGTCGAACTTCTTCTTGTAGTCTGCGCGAGACTTTGTGCTGTTGTTGGTCACAAAGACCAATTGCTTGCCTGTGTACCGTACTCAGTATACATTGCTCTTTGTTTCATGGCCAGTGTATTGCCCACCTTTGCTTCTGAGCATCTCGATAGTTTCCTTGGTGCCCTCAAAGAGATGATCACCAGACCAAAGGACGCCTATCCTTCTCGTATCGTCAGCCTCGGTTCATCGTGTCGTCGTTTCCAGCCATAGTTCATTGTATCGAGCGTAGAGTCGTTCTAAATTTGGATCGGAGGCGTACCATCGCAGTCAAAGAGGAAGACCTGCTCTCAGTCAGTATCGTGGTGTACATGGGCGACCAGCTAGACATACATCGAACTTGTTGAGAAACTCATCGATTCCGGCCTTGTCGCCCGTCAAGAATTTGGGTGCCATGATTGGGTTGTGTGAAATCAGATGTGCCAAATAATTGAATGGTTGAATGCCCCTCCATCATCATCATCGTCGGTGACCATGTCCGAACACGGCCCGCAATTGGCGCCGAATTCTCCCCGCCAGTTCGACCATCTTTCCAGCCACTCTTTCCACCTCTTCATCAACCAAGCCTTCACAACATAAAGTAGAGCGAACATCTCAATTCAGTGGATATGACTGCCCAGACGATTCATGCATCCAGTCACAAGCTTGTCAAGTGCGTCGTGTGTAATACTCGTGGCTTTTCGTATTGTTCTTGTCATGTCTTCTCATCAACACGGGCGCCACGGTAGTTTCAGTGTCGTAACATGCAGATTGAAGACGTCTCTAGCTCCAGTAGAACTTCGCCACACAGGTGGGTATAGACAGTCGTGGCTTCCGATCTGGTTCTAGGTACAAGTACTGAAGCCTGTTCTGGGCAGTTTCGTCAAACCAAGTATCTGCGGCCACCTGCTCCGTCCTATCTTGAGAATTTGGTACCACTTCCAAGACAGATTCTAGCAAGCTTTGCCTTCACTTTGCCCGCACTTCAACTCCTTATCAGAAGCTCAACATCGTCACAATGCCGCATAAATCAGGCGCTTCACCCTTTTGTCGGCGCTGGAGAACCACTGCACCAAGTCCCAACTTCTCCCATACCAAGCAACAGCATGGTCACCATCGAGGCTGTCGTCCACAAAAACACCGCCGACCTCGCCCAGTACCTCAACGACCAAAGACCACATCCACCTAGAAACTTCGTACCTGACCTGATCGAAGGTGCCCAAGTCAAACCCTGCACCGGCTGGATGGATCTCGGAAAGCCCCCTCAAAATGGCTGGTGGGCTGACAGACAAACCTGCCAATGCCCACCGTGCTACTATTACCATCTCACAGACCAGGTCAACAATGGCTCACTGCCCTTCTCCGTCGCTGTGCCCTTGGCTCAACTGATCAATGTCGGCCTGATCAGACTCAACTTCCGCCACCCACAACACGAGAATGTCTTCACCGCTGAAGACAAGGACTATGCCAGGTCCCTTCACCGCGACATCTGCTACGGCATCAACTCTGGTCAACTTCCTTTGCAGCTTATGGAGATCCTCCTGATCGCATCTCGCAAAGCTGTGCTCAAGTCCTTGACAGCCGAAGACCCTGAATACCATCACAAGGAATTTGAGATGTACTTGAAGAGAGCCATTCAGAAGTACAAGGACGAAGGCAAAGGTCCAGGCTTGGACCTTGAAGACAATACCGAGCAGGCTCAAGCAGGAGCGCAAGCAGAGGATGAAGAGTCGGCTGAATTCGTGTCGGATGAGGACAATGGTATTGAGAAGGCTGATATGGATCATGAGGTGTAAGTATTGGCCTGCTGGTTTCCTAAGTTCTTAGTACTGACTTCAATACAGCCCTCACCTTTGGACCGGCATCGTGGCTGAGCCCACCTCATACTGAGATCAGGCGATGTTCGCTAGATGTCAAGTCGCCCGGTATCCGAGACAAATAACACATCAAGAAAGAAACGACAGGGATAAGGAAATCTCAGGGTCAGCATCAAGCACATTTGCAAACATTGGATGGGCAAAAGCTTTCAAGGGAGAATCGGATCTCGAATGCTGAGATTCAAAGAAGGGAAAAGTACTCTGGATATTCTATCTGCGTTTGATATCAAAGGAGGTGTTTTCCCTCGTCCTCGTGTCTCGGCGCAAGCGTGAAGTGCACCATAGAACTCAAATCAATGTAAGTGCTGGTCATTGAGACTCGAGTCTTCGTGCTTTGACACACTCGGCCGGACGACTCATGCGTATCTCTTCGTATTTCTTCGTGTCTCAGGCATCTCATTGTGCTTCCATGTCTCGCTCACGAATTGTCTCGCGCGCAATCATTGCTCTTTGTCCTTCCACGAGAGCAAGCAAGCTATCAAACATCCCTCTGCCTTTTCATCTGTCCAGATCAGACATAAATTCGATCCTTGCCGGCGATCAGCAATCTCGATATTTCGACATGCAGAGATTGAGCCTGCGTCTGTCGAGGATGGAAGCTGGACAGGCACGCATACCGATCTACACTCGTCAACTTCTCCAATGGGAGTTCACCAACGTAAGTCAAAAATTATCCCCTTCTTACTCGTCCAAACGGGAATTCAACTCTCGTACTCCCTGGCACGGGTCCTGATGTGGATATCAAAATGTAAGATAATCTTGGTGATCGGGCAAATGTCCACTGAGAGCAAGCATGCCTTTGTTCTCTCTTTGGTCGTTCACATCAATATCAAGACCATCCTGCCTTTTGATGTGTATATTCAGGGGCCTGTTTGGTCTTGGAGATGCTGAGATGGACTATGGAACACCCAGTCGGACTCACCATTTCCGTCCTCCTCTCAAGCTTCCTAACACAGCGGTCAAAATGCAAGATGTTTTTGAGAACTGAACACATGTCCAGTGAGAGCAAGCAGAAGTGTCATCTCTCTCTGGACGTTCATACTGATACCAAAATCATCGTGCATTTTGACCGCTAGTTTAGTGACCTGTCGTGCGCTCGGAGTATGAAGGAACTTACAAATTTCATTAACCCCTACATCAATATCATGGTAACTGCTAACCTGTTATAAAGCAGAGAACTCTCCCTCCCCTCCCAGGGGTCCGACCCCCCTTCTCCCTTCTAGGGCGCTCCTACCCACCCTGTCTCCACCCCTTCTCGGACCTAAGCAAGATCTCCCTAGCAGATCTAAAGCTGGACACCCACCACCACGGCCACTACCTCCTTCTCCGCACATTCTGCCAGCCTCTAGGGGTGGGAAGCCCTTTGCTAGCCGCTATAGAGGATGAAAGAGGCGGTGTGGATAGGCTGGCATGCTTTAATGTCAAAGTGGCCTTAAAGGCTAGTGACGTGCTGCCGGAGGGTAGTGTGGTGGGTGTCAAGGAGCCTTACTGTTGCTTAGGGCCAGATGAGAAGTGGTTGGTTAGGGTGGATCATGCTTCTGATCTTGTTGTGCTGGAGGAAGAACACGAGCTCTATCCTGAGCAGTGGAAGACTGCTAGTCCTAAGACCGCCATGGCTTGGAAGCTTGAGGGCAATGCTGCTTTGGCTAAGGAAAAGTACTTGGAAGCACATAGATGGTAAGGGGAAGAGCACTTACGTTGACTAAACATTACTGATATGGTTATAGCTACACTCGCGCCCTCGCGGCTACAGAAGCAGACGCAGTCGATCTCAAGCGTGACATCTATCGCAATCGCACCCAGGCCAGCCTTCGCTTGGGCCGCTACGACGCAACAATCTCGGACGCGCTCTGGGCGCTGACCAACGGGCAAGACGAAGCATCTAAGATCAAGAATTCTAAAGCACACTTTCGCCGTGGACTTGGCAACTACCGCTTAGGTCACTTCTCCAGCGCTCTAAGAAGCCTCAGCCAGGCTCTCGAGCTTTCTCCTTCGGATAAACAGGTGATTGCCGAGAAAACAAAGACGGAGAAGCGCCTCGGGGAGCAGAACGAAGGAGTGTACGACTTTGCAGAGATTATCGAAGAGGTGACAAAGAATGGCTTCGTGGCAGACCGAGCCAGCTTCACGTCCAAGACAGAAGTGCGCGAGTCAGCCGAGTATGGCCGTGGACTCTTCGCCACCCAGGCAATATCCATGGGCGACTTGATCTTATGCGAGAAGGCATTCGTCGTCGCCCACGAAACCGTCTCAGGCACCAAGAATTCATCTCCCGCACTCTGGCGTAGCTGCATCGAGAAGGTGACAGATAACCCATCTTTGGGCAGGGGACTGTTCAACTTGTACGCAGGAGAACCATTGCCCTCCACGCCCACCTCCATCCCCATCATAGATGGCAAACCCGTCGTCGACATGATGAAAATCAGCGAGATCCTCAAACACAACATCTTCAGCTACACCGTCGGCCGCGAAGCACGCCCCTACGGCACATCAGCCATGACCACAACCCACGAGCCCAAATCACTGGCTCTGTTCCTTCGAGCCTCACTAGCAAACCACAATTGCCTATTCAACACTAAGAGAAGTTTTATCGGCGACTTGATCATCTTCAGAGCTACGAAGGACATCCCCAAAGACGCTGAAATCACCATCGCTTACCTCGATCCTGGAGGCGCGGACAATGACCTGCTTCAGGATACTTTGTTCAAGAATTTGGGGTTCAGATGTGGTTGTTTGGTTTGTCAGACAGAGGCGAAGTGTACGACTGATCGCAAGAGTTTGGTCCAGACGGTGAGAACATTTCTGTCTTCGCAGAGAGTGGGACCGATGTTTGTGCGACAGGCGGAAGCTTTGGCGGTGGAGCTTGAAAAGGCTTACGCCTTGCACTTGTCGCTGGGACTGCCTTGCGTGGGTGTCTCGCCGATATGGCAGTGGTTGTGTCAGGAGTATTTCTTGCTGGGCGACAGAGACCACGTTGAGCGCTGTGCGATGAATGTTCTCAAGGTCCATGGCTACAAAGTCGAGATCGAGGGTTCCAAGGTGAGTCTTGATGCTACCTATGGATTCCCTTCGATGGCAGTCGTGGGCGCATTGTCGTTCCTGAGTAGGATGTACGAGAGGGATGGAAATGTCGCTCTCAGTCAAGAGTTTGAGACCTTGGCCAAGACGGTGTACAAGATCGAGAATGGTACTCCGATTGGGTATGATTTGAGGTACTGAAAAGCAGCCGAAGGGATACCAGAAGATTCGGACCAGTGGGTAAATGATGTCTCCAAGTCAATGGCTGGCATGATTGACACCGGAGACTAGCTCCGTTAAATGAACAGTACAATTCACCCTATCCAATCACTATCCTATAGTCCATCAGTCCGGTCATTATTTGATGGGCTTTATTCCATTCCAAGCGCATACATGATGACTCGGCAGAGTGCAAGAGGTGACACGTTCCTGCCGACGCTGACGGAGGTGGTAAATTCTGGCGAGCCATCAAGAACATCAATGCAAGACATTCATGTCTCTCTTTCCGGTCAGACGAGGGGAAGTTGATGTCGCGGGTCAACTCGGGCATGTTCATGCGAGCCCTGGCGATTGGAGACCCCAGGTCGCAATCCGAAACAGGACTGGTATCAGTATATAGCAGGTGATTTGTGAGCTAGGACGACAAGCGTGTCAGATGGTCCATCCCGGCTCCTCACATGTCACGCTTGCTCGAGTCTCCACGATATAGTCGCGGCTAGATAGATGAAATGGAGAGGCGCCGACTCGAAACAGGAGACAAGAGAGAGCGGGGTTGGCGCATTCATTGGAACGATTTCTAGCAAACGAATACTGAACCCTTTATCCGTGAAGATATACCACCCCCACGCTTATGCAGTCTGCATGTTGCTGCAAGTAACAGCATCCAAGCTTCTCGTTCCTAGGTACTGGATACATGTACTCAAGTTGAGGTTGGGACAGCGGCATTTACTGGAGAGCCGCCGAGGCTGAGGATGTGCACAAGACTCGGAGAATACTTGTACAGGCGGTGGCAGATGCGGTGTGATACTTTCGACTCGAGCGTGTTACAGCAAGAGATGTGCAGTAACACGGTCAAAAAGGGATCTGGTTAAGCGGTGAAGAGATTCGAAGCATGAAGCGCGTTACGAACAAACTGTAAGAGGGGCCTTCCGGCGACGTTTACGTGGATGCATGGCGTCGCTACACCTGCATGAGCGCAGAGTAAAAATGCCGCAGGACCCTCAGGTCCCTTGTTGCATCCTGCGAAGCCTTTGCCGGCGTGTTGTCGCAGAGATGTTTTGAGATCGACAGAAGAGCAAGTTGAGCGACGGAACACATCACAAACGTGACAAACGCGGTGACAGGCTCATGACACGAAATGGTCACCAGTTTTGAGTTTGGCGAGAGACTGTCAAAATCGCCAATTCCCGGGAGTTGAAGAAAAAAAATTGCACCAACGCGGGACACCCGCTTTTTCACGAATCGGAATGAACATGATGTCAACCGGCCGATGGGGACGAGGGCTGGCCGATGAGGCATTTGTTGCGTTGCTGTTTAGTCAAGTGTTTTGGAACGAGCCCGTCACGCAGCGACGACAATTCAACAGCACGGCAACCGCTCTTGCCGCAAGTAGCTACATTCTTCAGAAGAACGAGAGCAGGAACGATGGAGACGAAACACCAAAAACGGCGGCTTCGGTGATGAATTGCAGAGCGGTGTGTGGATCGAGAATTAGAATGGAAGAGGGGGTGGAAGGAGCACGAGCGGTTTAGGCGCGATTGTTGGTTGGGCGCAGAGGACTGTGGGTGGGCCGTGGTAGTGGCCGCGGCACCCCCCAAATAACCGCACACAAAGTGACCTGGGGGCCTTCTAGTTTCTACTGCGTAGCAATTTGCGCCTGCACTCTTCCTGCACTTCATCAACTCGTCCTCTCGCCCCTCTCTGGGTCGCGTGTGGTGCGTACGTGAGTTGCAGCTGACCTCTCGTCCTCGCCCTCTGCGTATCATTCAAGATCCTTCGTGCTCCCTGTTGCACCTGCTCTTGTTCCCGACAACGCGAGCGATCTGCAAGTGAGCGTCATCCTTGGATCCTTGGCCACCACCAAGCAAGCAAAGCAGTATGGCTATGCCTGCCTGCGCTCTGCTGCGCATTGCCCAAGACGCTCAAGACTAACACTCTGCCAGGCGCTTGTCTTATTATCGCATCGGCCTCGTCGTTGTATTCTTGTATCCAGATACCATGTCCGTTCTGGATTTATAACAACAGCCTTCGGGTACTTCTGCGCGTCGTCCTACCAAGGGACCCTCTATCCTGCGGTTTGCGCCACACTCTATACATACATCGAGTCCACGCTCAAACAGCCATCTACGCCGTCGATTGCGCCACTAATTCGAGGCTCCCCACGACCACCACTGCATATACTTACACATGCCTATATCAACCAGACCTCTCACTCTGGACATGGCCCACATGGCTCCCCTCCAGAGAAGCACATCGGCTATGGGACACATCGATTCAGAACTCCTCGCCGAAGGAGACGAACCACCGGAAAGGAAAGAGCGCGCCCTTGTTGACTCTCCCCGTTTGGACGCTGCTTTTATCAAATCACTACCCCCGGCCTTCACCCGCAGGGAATCTCTTCTTACTCGCCAACTACACTCCCCGGAACCAGAATACCCCCATGAGGATGAACATCAACGTGCCAGAGCCATCGTCCGTGGCATGTCGGCCTGGAGCAACCATAGCGTAGCCTCTACCGCCGAGCTTACCAGTGATAATGATCTGACCAGCCCTGGAACCCGTGAAAGCACACCAAGCCCTCCCTTACCCCCAACCTTGATCAGAGAATCTATCCCGACACTGGAGAAGTCGCCCCACAAGGAACCCGTCATTGTTGGAGACAGACAGAACAAGCCCGAGAAGTCTGTAGAGGCCGAGCTCGGCCGTCCCAGATGTATTACATTTGCTTGCGGCGGCAAGAAGCCCATCTCAAACCATGCCACTTCCGAAAGCGAACAGGACAAGAAGCCTGCGCCAGTCTCAGCCCCTGCGGAGCCTCCAAAGCGTAAGACATGCATCACCTTTGCTTGTCCTTCCAAGCCTGCTGTCCAAACAACACCTATCAAGGAAAAGACCAAGGCCATTTCTCTCGCTCCCGCCCAAGCTCCAAAAATGAGAATTGTCAGCCCTGGACCCAAATCCTCAAGAACCCAGACATCACCAAAACACTTTCCCAGAAACCATCGCGGCTCGGATTCGACTGTCAAAAATGACTCTCCGAAAAGCCTTCGCAAAACTCCATCGCTGCCCGTCCGAAGACGCAAATACAGCATGGATAATGACGATGTTCCCGGTGAGGAAAGACGATTCCACGAATTCGGACCTTCCGAGGAAGAAAACGAACAATGGCTAGAAGAATCCGGTTGCTACCGTCAGCGATTGACTGTCAACGACACTCTGTACAAGGAGAACATTATTAGACAAATCGGTGAGGAAGTCGAGGAAGAGGCTATTGAAGAAGATGAAGAGCTTGATGACGAAGAGCTTGAAGAAGACGAAGACGAAGATGAGGATGACGAAGATGTCGAAGACCTCGACATTGAAGAAGCTGTTTCAGACGATGCAGTCTCCGATGCTGGTTTCCAAACTGATGACGAGGATGGCTTCGCGGTCTCGGATAGTGACGAAGACGGCAGCGACAACGAATGGTGGGCTCCTAGAGGCCGCTCGACTGCCGCCACTTCTATGGAACACGTAGAACACATCCGTCCCACTCGCAGACGTACCAACTCGGACTCGTCCTTAGGATCGGCACACGGAGAGAACAAGACGGCTTCGGCTCCCTATGGCATGGTCAAGCGCAAGAGTCGCGCAGTTAAGATCAACCGCCCTCAAACCCCCGACCTTCCGGACAGCACCGACTTCGTCTGCGGCACACTCGACGAGGATCGTCCTTTGGAGCAGGCATACATCATGAGCCTTGAGAGGAGAAAGGCTGCCAAGCACAAGGCTAAGCCCCAAGACATCGATCCTACCTTCCCCACGTCCGATCCGGATATGGACGAGGAAGACGATGATGATGAAGATGAAGACGTTGAGGAGAGTGATCAGCCTCTCTTCATGCACGGCAAGATTGAGATGAATGAAGACATGGGCCATCGCGGCCGTCACCATTCCAAGATTGCTCCCAAGAAGAAGTCGATCTCACCCCCACAACAGCGTCTTCGCTCGCCTCCTCCTCCCAAACATCGTGTTCACCGCTCTCCTCCACCGTCGGCCAAGCGTCTTCGATCGCCCGCTCCGATCAAGCGCACTGCCCATAAATCACCACCTCCTCGTAAGCTGTTTGGTCAGTCACCAAGACGCTTGAGATCTCCACCTCCTCCACCTCGCCGTCCTACGTCCCCACCCCCTTCTCTGCGCAGTTCTGTTGAGGGCGTCTCTGCAATCAGCTTCACGCCCAGAGCCACTCTTGCGAGACGACCTCAACCTACTCACACCGCATCGCTTCCTCGTGTCGAAAGTCAGGTCAAGATCGGTAAGAACGCCATGGCCACTTCGCCTGATGAACATGACGACCCGTTGTCTGGTATGAGAACAGCTCGTGGAGCGATCGATATTGTTAAGGGCCTTGAGAAGAAACGTCAGCGACGCAAGGAGAAGCTCTATCAGAAGCACTGTCAGAAGGGCGGCAAAGACCGCGAACGTAAACCAAAGCCCGGCAAGGGCGCCGAAAGAATGAGAGAAGTTGGACTTGAGCTGGCCGCATACAAAGGCAAGAAACAGCACGTCCTCTCCTACTAGACAACCTCGTCTTGATCACGGGCTTGCGACGCCGTCCACACTGTTGGCACATTACAGTCTCGTACTACGGGTCTGCTGGTCGTCGCAGGTAACCCAGTTGATCGGCGAGTTGAAGATTTCCTACCGACACGAGCACAATTTCAGCTGCGCCCCTTTTGCCCACTGGAAGCTTGTATTCATATTCACATACCACCTGATTTGCGCGGATCAAGTCACAGAAACTCACCGGCTGGCCGACGCTTACAACCATCAGTACATAATGAATCCCTTTCTCTGTATATACATACCCCCTTTTTATTACTTGCTTTTTCATTTCTTCTTCTTGGATTGAGGAGTTACTAGACCAGCGATTATTTGGAGGCCGAGATACCACTTTTGCTTGCATTGGAACGGGCATCAGAACTGGGCGTTCGTCGATTTTTCCAGATGAGGGACTTCGAATTGAAGTGATCCTTTGTTTTCGTGTTACGTCTAGCCAGGATTGCAGATAGAAGAAATCACAGTCGCTATTGACCCTTTAACATACACTATTGGCCGTCTTCTTATATGCGAAAGTGTCACTATCAAGCTCTCGCGTGATTCTGTTCAGAGATGGATTGGCTATGTAGAAAGGCACAGTTCCATCGGCGCGTATATAAATTGACGATGACAGGATCTAGAACTATCGTGCATATCTAGTTCGTGAGAGATGTTTGAATGTAGCACGAGGACACTGTCCATGTTTATTTGGTGAAGTGTTTTGGTTGGCCAGAGCGGCAGGCGGCGCCACAGCAAGCATCAGCCACAAACGGGTGGCTCATGGATCGCAACCCTGACGGCGGCGAGCCTTCAACGTGGTTAATCGGCGATAATAGTTGTCATTTCATCCACCCCGACTCCTGGACTATTGCAACGTCCCCATATATACAACAACCACCTAATCGCAAGCAATCAACAACATGTGGCTCGTCGACTGGTGTAAGTGACTAGCTGTCGCGACAGGTCCCGGCCGCGAAAGGGAGACAAGCGCTGATGATGTCGATTGCAGTCTGGGATGTCCTTGCCAACCTTGGCTTGATGAACAAGCACGCCGTATGCGATATGAAACTGCTCGACTGCCTGGAACAACTCCACTGACACAGTCGACAACAGAAACTGCTGTTCTTGGGTCTCGACAATGCTGGAAAGACCACGGTGCGTTTCAACTCGACCATCTACCCCTCTACCTGGACTCGACGGCTGATCTGAATATGCGCATAGCTTCTTCACATGCTCAAGGTACGTTTTGACTCGTCTATCTGCATCTCACGTGCTTGACAATTGCTAACCCCTCCCAGAACGACAGAGTGTATGCCTCCCCCTCATCCACGAACGTATTCGATCAATCGAGCTTACAAGCAACAGCGCCGTCTTGAACCCCACTCTTCACCCTAGTACGCTTCAACTCCCACCGAACACACCGCATCCGAACATGACTGACACAAGTCGTAGCCTCCGAGGAGCTGAGCATCGGCAACGTCCGCTTCACTACCTTTGACTTGGGCGGTACGCACACCTGAAAGAAAGAGCTACGGGAGACACACAGCTGAGATATGAAACAGGTCACCAGCAGGCAAGACGTTTGTGGAAGGACGTGAGTTGCTACCAGGGACACTTTTTGCTAGCTTTCGACTGACGCAGAAGCATACAGTACTTCCCCGAGGTTTCCGGTACTTGATCACAGGTCGAACAACACTCTGGGGACGGTTGCTGATTATGCTGTCCAGGCATTGTTTTCCTTGTCGACGCCAAGGACCCCGAACGTTTCACCGAGAGCAAGGCTGAGCTCGACGCTCGTACGTCGCACAATCTACGTCTGTGGGACTTGGGGAACACATGCTGACGAAACATCTTACAGTCCTTTCCATGGAGGACCTCTCCAAGACTCCCTTCCTGATCCTCGGAAACAAGATTGACCGTAAGCTCCACCGCTATCTACTCACCGCAAGAATGTACAACTGACAATCCACAGACCCCAGCGCTGTCAGCGAGGACCAACTCGTATGTTATACTTGACCGCTAATAAACAGAATGACCCGACAACTGACATCGATCTAGCGACACGAGCTTGGTCTCTTCCAGACCACCGGCAAGGGCAAGATCCCTCTTGAGGGCATCCGTCCCATCGAGGTCTTCATGTGCAGTGTTGTCATGAGACAGGGCTACGGCGAGGGTATCCGCTGGTTGTCGCAATACGTCTAAGCGAACGGCATTGCTTCACCAACACGGCTTTGGCATAACAGAGCCATCGGCGCAATCTTCGTCCTCCACTTTTGATGACTTGAAACATCTCCAAAACGCTCGTCTTTACGAGAATCATGGGGATGGAGGACGATGGGATGAAGGAAAGAAACACCAGAGTCTCATTTGCGCACTCAAAACATGCAACCATGGTAGTGTTTCTTTCTGATTTTGTTATTTCGTGGAGGCGTCAAAGAGTGGTCCCTCAAGTCTGCTTTTCTTATAAACTCCTTACTTATTTCGACCATGAATCGATGCAGCGTGTTCTTTCTGAGCTATTTGTGTTTTCTCATCCGAGAGCCATGGTGATCAAGCTACCTATCAGTGCTCCTTTAGTTGAGCGATTCCTCTGCTTTTGCATCGTATCTGTTCGATCTCCCCTTGACCAAAGCCCCTATGACCTCTCAGCTATCTCTCTGCCGACGCCTCTGGGTCCAGATAGTCAGCTTCTCGGGACGAGGACCATAAAGTTTGATCGCGGTACGCCTTGCTTGATAGATTTCCAAGTCATTCTCAACCTTCCAAGGGGGTTGCGTCGGATCGAAACAAAGCCTATCCGGTGTAGGCAATACTACTGAACGAAAGTAGTATCTTGCATCGACCAATTTGATGACTGCTTTGGGTGGTCCCCAGAGGTCTTCCGAATATTCAGTCGTGACGGGTATCTCCCAAATCCTAGTTCGAGGTTGCACGAAAAGACGCCAGTGATCTGTGTTCCATGACCACAGATGGAAATAGCAAACTAAACTTTTGAGCAGGAGGGACATAACTTCATCGCTGATCTGGTCCGAGACAGAAAGAATTGGATGCCATAGGATTCTCTCTGGCATGTCATCGAAGAGATAGCCGTACACCATGTAACGGAGCTCGAGAGGAAGGTTAAGGAAGCTGCAGCCTTGGCCCTCCATTCCTGTTGAATGAAAGAGTGTGGTTGATGATTGTTTCAAGAATTCCCTGAGTGATGATGACGAGTGTACAGAGTGTATAGTTGACGGTATTTGTGGCTTCTTGCAGATACTCGGATTGAGACGAGCAGCTCTGGCAGGACTGACTGTGAGGTAATCAGCGTGAGACCAACTAGCAATAAGTGCGGGTGGAAGCTCACGGTGTGTTTGCACTGAATGGTTGCAGCAGGGCGAGGTGGGTTGATTGTGCTTCACGATCGCCTGCAGAAGATGAGAGGACAGATGTATTGGATGACTCGGATGAGATGGACTTGACGAGGGCTTGACGAGGAAGGGATTGAAAGAGTCGAAGATGAATTGGATCGTCGCAATGGAAGGCGCCTACATACAACGGAGGAACCCGCTACTTCCTCAAATCGACCTCGACATTATGCCTTCCTTCAACTCAGGAAGCCACAGTCCATCAAGCCTTCTCCAAAAATTCATGGATAGCCTTGGCTGTTTCGCCAGGCATGCTCAGGAAGGGACTATGACTAGCCTTCAGACTCGCAACTTCCACCTCCACGCCCTGAGCCTTGACAGCATCGATCAACTGCTTCTGACCATTGAAAGTCAAGGCCCTGTCATCTTCACAGATAAGATAAGCAGTCGGGATCTCGCGCCAGGCGACCTTTGTCGGAGTGTTCATCACGTGGGACAAAGGGCATCCACCAAGATTGTCCAGTGCACGTTGGGTCTTTTGTTCTGGCACGTCGTGGTAGAAGAAATGCTTTGGGTCCAAAGGGATGAGAGCTTTGGGATTCTGGAGCATCGTTAGCACCTCGATTCACGGGGCAAGGAGCCAAATTTGATTACAAGGTGGAAGGAATTCCACGTACCTTTAGATCATCGAGTTCAGCGATTTCGGGCCAGTCATCACCTACTCCGAGACTTGCACGTGTTTGACCCTCTTGGATCATGAACGCGGTCATGTAGATGAGCTTGACAACTGCACCAGATGTCTCACTCTCCTTCTTGCCCAATCCACATGCTGCTTCCGAGCCTGTCATGCCACCAAACGAGTGCATCACGACTACCACATCTCTGCCAGCCTCGGTGTGCGATGTGATAGCATTACGAATGATGTTAATATCTTCTATCCATGTGTTTTCCGGCAAGTCTTTCTCATCGTTGGTAGAAGACAACTCCAAGCAATCAACAGTATAGCCGATAGAGTTGAGTTTCAGTGCGAGGTAAGCGTAATGTGCAGGTACGTGCCAGGCTCCAGGCACAATGACGATGACCGGCTTTGTCGCGGCGTTAGACATGTTCGTTGTTTTTTGTTTGAGATAAATACAAGACGAGTTTGGTTTGGTAGACGCTGAAGTTGGCTGCTTACAATCCTGATCACCACCTTCCTATTCAAGCATTTCCCCGCCCAATATCGCCATCATGATCCATCATCAAGCTACGAATTCGAGATCGGATGATCATCTCACCGAAGCATGTCCGACAGCGAATCCTCTCTCTCCTCTTTCTTTCCTCCCTGCCCAATTACTCGCTCACGGCCAACTATTCGCTATTGGCACTGAACCACTCTGACGAGACTTCATTCGAACAGCTTCGTCCGGTTCTAGAAAGTCTTCCTCTCTTAGACAATCTGCTGGCTTTTGATGGTTGCGATAGCTGCTCGCAATCGGAATCTGAGCATCCGAAGCAAGAACCACCTTGCATTCTGTCCCTGTTTCCAGTCACTTCCGTGAGGTTCGCAAGTCACGATATGCTTATCAGTGAGCTATAGTTCGGTGCACCACTTGATACCCATCTTGGTCCGAATAGGCACCCACCAAAATCATTTGCACGTTATCAGCACGTCATGTTTACAACACATACCTAAACGAAGGCTACAAGATTGTTAAACGAGATTCGTCCGCAATAACCGGTTTGTACATTTATCATAGGGCCGATGAGACCACAGTACCGCCGGCTCATGATGAGCCATGACAGCTCTGCGGAATGGACTCCGACCGAGCTGCTCAATGAGCTGGCCATGAATATGAGGTGAGGTTGATATGACCTATGAGCCAACGGGTCAACTGTTGGGGTTCGTTGCAGCATCTACGTATATATCCAGCTTTCGCCCTGTCATCGCATCCTTCATCCATACTCTTGTTCACCATCTTCAGCGCATCGAAGCCTCATACACACATCTCATAACTTGTGAAATCGTCGACTGCTATTGTATATACGAGACGATCACTCTACTTACACGACATTGCCATGGATTCGATCGACCTCGTGAGAAGGGACTCGCCAGTCCAGGCTTCCGAAATGGGTACGTTCCCTCTGTCCAAGACCACATTAACCAACGAAATCGCTGACACCACTGACGGACAGAAAAGCTACCTCAGTTGGACGCAGAGCTGGCGGACGAAATGAGGAAGCTAGAACAGATGTTTTGGATAGACCAACAGAAGTTGAAAGAGATTGTCAAGCAATTCGAAGTAGAGCTGGACGAAGGCCTCAAGGAGAACAACAAGAACATCGTACGTTCTTCTACCTCTTGTTTGCATTGCAAAATGCAATCGCTAACTACTTCTTCCAGCCTATGAATATCACCTGGGTCCTAGGCCAGCCACACGGCGACGAGAAAGGCAGTTTCCTCACAGTCGATCTGGGTGGAACGAACCTTCGCGTATGTTGGATCACACTCCCAGGAGCCCGCGGTCAACCAAGTATCGTCCAGGAGAAATATCAACTTTCGAAAGAAGTCAAAACTGGTACTGCCGACCAACTATGGGACGAAGTAGCCGATCGCATGGCAACCTTCATCCGAGACAAGAGACTCGATGAAACAAGCACACAACCTCTACCGCTGGGCTTCACCTTCTCATACCCAGCCATGCAAGATTTCATCGATCATGGCGTACTGCAGACTTGGACCAAAGGATGGGATGTCAAAGGCGTCGAAGGTGAAGACGTAACGATCCAACTCCGCAAAGCAATGGAAAAGAGGAACCTGCCCGTCAAACTAGTAGCATTCATCAACGACACAACAGGAGCGATGATAGCATCCGCCTACCACGACCCCGAAACCATCGTCGGTGCCATTTTCGGAACAGGCTGCAATGCCGCATACATGGAAGACAGCGACTGCATCCCAAAGATCAAAGGACGACTACCACAAGGCAGCCCCGTAGCGATCAACTGCGAATACGGCGCCTTCGACAACAGCCACCGCGTCCTCCCAATGACAAAATACGACAAAATCGTCGACGCAGAATCACCACGACCGGGCGAACAAGCTTTCGAAAAGACAAGCGCTGGTCTATACCTAGGCGAAATCTTCCGTCTCGTACTAGTAGATCTCGCCAACCGCAATCTCATCTTCAAAGGTCAAGATATCTCAAGGTTGGATAAATCATATATTCTGGACACTGGGTTTCTCTCGGCGGTTGAAGATGATCAGTCTCCTCGTCTACAAGACACAGCCGCGTCTTTTGAGGTACACACAGGCATTTTACTCAACGATCAAGAACGACAGGTCGTCCGTCGCGTGACTGAGCTCATCGCCATTCGTGGTGCTCGTCTTTGCGCTTGTGGTATCGCTGCCATTTGCAGCAAGAAAAAGATCACACATGGTCATGTCGCAGCAGATGGTTCAGTAGCAAACAAGCATCCCAAATTCAAGAGGAGGTGGGCGGACGCGCTGGGTGAGATATTGGACTGGCAAGACGGTAGGACAGAAGATCCGATCGTCTTGACGAGTGCAGAAGATGGTTCTGGCATCGGAGCTGCAGTCATTGTTGCCATGACTTTGGAAAGAGCGAGCAAGGGTGAGGATGCTGGAGTTAAGGAAGCTGCAGATATTGTTTCACGCTGACGCAGGGAGGTAATGTCAGAAGTGGTCATGAAGCATTCAGTATTTACTATGTAAAAGTAGAGGCAAGAAGGGCATTATTAGGGAAACCATGTAACACAAAACCCGCCAGTTCAGTGATCGAATCGTGAAAGTTGTTCGTGTCAATCGTTTTTGGTGCAGTCCGATCAAACTAGGAGCGATTAGTGAGCAACGAGCGGGACTAGAAGTCACCGCCGCCCATATCGTCACCACCACCAAAGTCGTCACCGCCGCCGCCATCATTGCCGTTGTCATACTAAGATAATACGTCAGTTTGAAGTATCGAGAAATTGGGAAGGACAAACTTACACCTTGATCATAGCCCTGCTCGTAGGCATGATCCTCGGCATTGTCGATACCGTTCATCAGCATAGCACCACCGAGCAGACCGGCACCGGCACCCAAGGCCATACCAGCACCACCTCCAAGACCACCGCCGGTCTTACGCTGCGGTTGTCCATAGTATTGCTGCTGAGGTGGGTAGCCACCGTAGCCTTGCTGAGGGTATCCTCCGTAGTGCTGTTGCGGCATGCCGTAGCCACCACCGCCCATACCCATGCCGCCTTGAGGGTAGCCTTGCTGTCCATAGCCCTGATTGGGGCGCGAGCTCGAGCTGGAGGCTTTTCCAAGGAGTTTACCCAAGAAACCTCTCTTGCTCTTACCACGGTCTTGTTCGCGGGGCGGTAGCTCGTTCGAGTACTGGGGCTGAGACTGAGGCTGGGGAGTTGAAGAGCTGTAGTAGTTGTCTGATGCGCCAGTGCGTGCTCCGGTCTGACCGGATTGATGGGCGCGAGCTTCCTCCTCGGCTTGAAGCTTGCGAGCGAGGGCCTCGTCGTCGTTGATGTTGTGCGCGGATCCAGCGCCCGAATTGATGCCGGATGAGCCGTAGGGGTTATTCGAAGCGTAGTTGCCCTTCTCAGGACCGGTGTACTGGGTGCGGTTTGAATCGTAGCCGGGAGGTGCGCCGGGAGGAGCACCGCCAGAGGAAGGGTAGGCAGGCTCGGTGGGCTTCTCCCATTGCGATTGCTTGGTGTACAGGTTCACGAAGAACCATTCCTTGTATTGGTCGTTCCACTGAGCCTTCCATCCTTCAGGAACGTGAGGTGGAGGAGGTCCCTAAGATATTGTCAGCAATGGTGTTGCAGCCTAGTGACCACAATTGGCGCATACCGGAGGGGGAGCGTAGTCGGCCATGTTTGTCAGATGTTCGATAAATCCGGATCTGGAGCTTGGTAGATCTGATGAAGCAGGTCTTGATGTAGTGCAGAGTGCAAAATCGAAGGGAGTAGTGAAGATGAGAGAGCTAGGAAAACGTGGTCGATACCTTAAGACAGGAAGGTGGACGGTCTTCACTCAGCCACTGAACCTTCATGACGTCTTAAATGTGGCTTGGGTTGCCATGTGATTGTTGCCTCGTTCTTTCTCTCACTTCGACTTTCCCATGCTCGCCTTCAAACTTCTGTACTTCTTTGTCATCTCCTGCTTTCTTTCAACATCTTTTTACAAGGCTGTGCTTTCCTGTAGCACCTTGATGCACACAGCGCAATCTATTCGCCTCTCACCCCGCCGCCTCGACTACACCGCCAAGTTGCCCCGCCTTCATCGATCGCCGAGGCCTGGGCGCTGCCGAGTCCAACTTTGCGAACGCACGAACTGTTTCCTCGAGTCTCAAATTCGTAAACGGTACAAATCGTGCTCGTAACATCAACAAGCCCCTTTAGCTCAGTTGGTAGAGCGCGGCACTAGTAATGCCGAGGTCACCGGTTCGACTCCGTTAGGGGGCATCACGCATGTTCTTTTGTTTTGTCTGGTGCTGCTCGTGAACCTTTAGTTTGGTTGCGTTGCAGAACAATGGAGATTCGCTTGTAAGAGGTCTCAGAGACAGTGGGTGAAGCTCTTTTGCCAGTACACAGTTGACTATGAAGCTCTTGACCGAGATGTGGTCTATATCTGTGTTATGTTGCTATATTATCTAGTCCATCTATCATAGTCTCGTTATCTTTCATATCTTTTCTAAATAAATAGATTGCGATCATGCCCTACCTGTCTTTTCTTGCTTCTGGGCCTTCTTCTCCTCTTTCTTCTGCAGAATGTCTTCTCTCCAACCACGACCCCAGACGGTAACAGTCCATGTCAAAACTGCTGAGAAACACAAGAATGCTGCGCTGATGGTGCTGAACCAGCCAACTCCAATCTTTTCGACAGCAGGCAAACAAGCTGCAGTTCCAGTAGCAGCAAAGAGATATCTGAGCATGTAGTTGCCAGCAACAACCTCTGACGAGCGCTTCTGCATCACATCCAAGCAGTATGTATTGAGAGATGGGAAGCAGAAGAGTTGTGCCACACCCTGGATAAACATAACGATGACTGGTAGAGGAATGCCGCCCTTGTCTTTCTCGATTGACCATCCGTAGATCAACATGCATCCGGGAATGATGACACCCATGAAGACGAGACATGATCGTAAACGGTCTTCAGGAACACGCTCGCCATTACGCTTGTCAATCCATTTGCGTACAGTACGGTCTGCCCAACGGCCTCCGAAGAATGTACCAAGCAGGTATCCACATCCAGGAGCGATATAGAAGAGTCCAGACTGAATGGGCGAAGTAAGGTGGAAGCGAGGGTTGATGACATATCGGATAGGAGTAAGCAAGCTGTACATGTTGAAGACCAGTGAGCTCGAAGCAAGGCCAACGAAGAACAGGTTCGGGAACCGGTATAATCTGATGACACGCAGAGGGTTGGTCCAAGACCATAGTTTCTTGGCCTGTTCACCCTTTGTGAGGCCTTCGAGCTCGACAGATTTCTTGTAGTGGATCGTCTCGGGGAGGAAGAAGCAGCACAACACGGTTGCAAAGATGGCCAGGCCAGTCTGAAGCCAGAAGATATCTCTCCAGGATCTGTACGTAACAATGATACCACCTAACAATGGGCCCATAGCTAGAAAATGTCAGAAGATGAAAGCTCTCAAATGCCTTGCAGACTTACCAGGTCCAATGAGGGTTCCTGAGAAGAACCAGCTCAATGCAGTTGCACGCTCTGTTGGTCGATAGATGTCGCCAATACAAGAACTACCGATGATGAGGAAGGAAGTGCCTTGGAATGCCGTCAAGATGCGGAAGATGAAGAATGACGCCAGGTTGGGAGCCAGTGCAGTACCAATGGAAAATCCAGCGAACAGAATAGCGCTGAGCAATTGAGTCCATCGTCTTCCGTAAACCTGACCAATGGGTCCCCAAAACATTGGCGACAGTCCCATAAACAACATGTATAATGCGTTACTAGCGTTGATAAGAGTACCAGTAGTGTTGTAGGTTGCCGCCACTTCAGGTACGGCAGCGAGTACAGTTGTCGATGCCATGGGAGCCAAGAAGGAACAGAAGGCCAAAACAGATACGATCATTATTTTCTTAGAATGCGTGAATTTGTCGTATACTTCATCACCAGTTTCGTGGTAGGGTATATGGGGGATGTCGTGTGCCGATGCATGGCTCTGGATATGCACCAAATCTAGGTCGGTGGACTTCTCATTGCCTTTTTCTAAATCGACACCTTGGGCATCTTCGTAGGGTTCTGGTACGGGCTCAACTGCTGGTTGAACGACAGGCTCTTCTGCCCGTGTTTCTGTCGTGGTTGTGTGCTTGTTGTCCGGCATGATCGAGTCCTTTATCTGTGAGGTGCTGTGCGGGGAGAGAACATCGGATAGTGGACAACAGAATCTTCAATGCTGTGATATGGAAGCAGAACGCTTTATAAGAGTGGTAACAAAGAGATGTATGCAGGAAAGGCAGTAGATACAGGATGATGAGTCAAAAGACATCATGGAGAGCCGAAGGGCGGTCATGCCGAGAAGAATTGGAGCAGAATCTGAGATAGCAGGCCGATGAACCGGCAAAGCCTTGGACTTGCCGGTGATTTTGTTGCCCGACCAATGAGAACCGACGCTTTTCCGCTCACCAACGGGATCTGGCCGATGTCCCGGACGATTCATGTCCGTCCTTGTTGGAGATTGACGTATGCTTCTACAGTCCATGAAAGTAGGAGATGGTCGAACTCATGAGGGCGTGCATGGGAGAGATACGTGGAAGATTTATCTGGAGGAAAGTGGTCCTTTTTGATGGTGTGACACAAAGTCGCCTGATCGATTTCTGGATAAGCTGGGCAGATTGCTTCGGACTTACAATCCTCCGCAGAGCGAAAGCGAGATTGGCTCGCGTGGGGAAAGACAACCTCTGCCGACCAGCGCGTTCCTGCCTTTCGGAAGCAACGTCCAACTATGCAAATGTAGACAAGACTGAAATGCAGCGAAAGAAGGTGCATGTCACGCGCTTGCCGCAAAGGAAAGCCTGTGGTTTTTTCTCAAAACATCGTCGACCCCGTAAACCAAGGACACTCACTCAACGTGCTTGTCGGCGTCCGACTGAAAAAGATCGACATTTCACCAATGTTGATCAAGACATCGGTCACTAATCAAAAGCGCTGAACAATCCTCATCTTACAAAAGAGATCGTATTTGCAAAGCTCAAAAGGTATCAGTCGGACACTGCTTGGATCCATCCTGACGAGGCTGATCGGAACAACAGAAGCACGTTTTGGGCGTGCCAGCCGGACCCGTTCGTGCCTAGTAGAAAGACAAGCGCAGACACTCGAGGAAGGCAATTCGACTATTGAAAGCACAATCGACGTTTCCTCTCCGTCAGAAACCCTGGCACAAGGACTACTTTCCAAAGCACGCGAGCAAGCACTTTCAACCATGGCTGCCTTTGCGGATCTGCCGACAGAAATGCAAGATGAAGTGTTCGGTTACCTTGCCGATGATCGAAAGTCACTAAACTCGTTCATACGTGTCGACCGAACGTGGCACCAGCATACCATCAGCCTGCTATGGCAACACTGCTCTGCAAAGGCTCTCTTCTCTATCACGTCCGTAACCAGGCGTCAGTGGTATGCCGACAAGATACACAGGTTCAAAGTCACTGGAGAGCATCAGGGCGTGGCTCTCATGTTTGTGAGATTCCCAAACCTGACACAACTCATTCTCGGGAGTGGCTCATTCGACGGTCAGAGCTATGAGCCCATCAAGATTCGGCATTTTTTGCCGTCGACTTTGCGCAGACTCGAAATACAACCCGGTTACTTCTACACTTCAGACACGTTGGACTTGATCAGCGTGTGTTGTCCTTCTCTACAAGACCTCCATATCCGAGCGCGTCCTTTTACTGTTGACGAAACCGAACATCTCCTTGGCTTGATTCCTGCTTTTCCGACCCTGCGACGTCTTGAGATAGGCTGCGATTTTAGTGACGTCTCAAGAACGGCTCTCGAACACCTTGGTCAGATTCTACCAATGCTCGATACATTCGTTATCAAGGGTCATCACAACCTTGACTCTTGGAGAGGCATAACAGGAACTATGTTCTCCAGCCTGAGAACTCTTGTCCTCGGGTATGCATACATCTCGGGACACAGGTGGACGTAAGCAGACAATTTGTGTCTATATCTGCAGTACTGATCTCGTGTAGCTACAGATGGGAGGACTCGATGGCAGATGAGCATCTGAGCATCTTGCTTGGACTCGCACCAAGCCTGGAAAGGTATCGCATTGTCAATGGTCAATACATGGATCCAAAAGAGGTGAACATAATCATCCCTCAAGTCTAGAGATGTCTACTGCGGCCTACAACATCGTTCAAGATGATGGACGGAGAAACGGGCGTCAGAATATTTTGCCATTGATGGTCTTTTGCTAAAAAATGTGCAATTCGTTCGTGCTTGACGGAAGAAGTCAGTATTGATAAAGCAGCACGGGTCTCGTTATGAAACTATGGGTTCTCGCGTGTACTTGCTGGACTTGTAGCGAAATACAACAAATCATCCTTGTTGTATTTGAGTGTTCTATCTGCTCCAAAGACTCACACAAACTGTGGCACGAATTGTGATTGAGTCAACCAAAAGAGCAAGTTCCAAGTCTTCAACCACGACAACTATCCCGCACGTATTGAAAGTTCGATGTGGCATTACGATTCTATATATCAAAGGCTTCTCGGGAGTTTGAACCAATAAAGGAAGTAATCAGTGAAAGAGAGACCGACGCACGTGCTTGCAACAGGGTGACAGGGGCGACCTCGGCATATCAGGCTATCAAGGTTGTTGGCCGAGGGCGGCGATTGACAAGACAAACGACTTCGGGTACATTGATCATGCCATCGTCCAGCACATCTCCGCACTTGAGAAGCTATAGATCCCCATCATCATATCCTTATACATAGCTTCCTGCTATATCGCGCATTGAGAGGATTAGCCCGGCCGTCGTCAACACCACATTCACACCATGGCCGACTCGGTTGGTTAGCATCACATGCTTCACCCCTTTGCGACATTTCCATCGTACTGACAAGACACACCACAGACCGAGTCTTCGGACATGCGCTCAACACAGTCAACAAGATCCGCACAGGCTCGCAGAAGCCGCCCGTGAGCGAACGCCTCCGCCTCTACGGCCTCTACAAACAAGCAATGGAAGGCGATGTCGCCTACGTCCAAGAACGCCCCACCATCGACGACAAGAAAGAGCAAGATAAATGGGACGCCTGGGCCAGCAATTCGGGTCTCTCACGCACACAAGCCAAACGCCAATACATCGAGACGTTGATACACACCATGCACGAATACGCGAGCTCGACACCCGAGGCTAGGGAATTGGTCGCTGAGTTGGAGTTTGTCTGGGATCAGGTGAGGAATAATTCGAATCCGAGTGGGAGTTCGGATGCGAGTAGTCCGTTGCGCGTCTTGCATGAGCAGAGGGAGGGATATCCGGGTATGGTCTCGAGTTCTGCTGCCGCCTTCGCCGACGATGATGTCGCGTCTCGTCCGCTGCGGATATTGAGTCCGGTCAGTCAAGCAGACGAGGATGAGTTGAACGAAGAGCACGAGGAAGAGTTTGTGGATGCGCCGATAAGCCAATACGATGATACTGAGGATCCTGCTTTGGACGAGGAAGAAGACGACGATGATCAACAAGCTTCTCCCTCGCGGCGACCACGGACATCCATATCGAGTCCACGCGACACGCGATGGCGAAAACGTATAGAATCTGCCCTGGTCAAGATGACGACTGAGGTCGCCGCTTTACGAGAACAACTCGAGTCGCGCAGCTATATTGCGCAACGGAGGAAGCACTCTTTCCTAGCCTGGATCTTACGAGCGTCTTGGTTTCTGGTCAAGCTGGTTGCCGTGGACATGTTTATACTCTGGCTTGTGCTTCTATACTTGCGTCGAAAGAAAGATAGGAGGCTTGAAGGTGCTGTCAGGGTGTTACTTGGTGATGCTGTTGCGCAGATGCAGAAGGTGAGCAGTAAGGTCAAAGTACCTACCCTGACAGGGAAGAAGAGCTAGCTCTTGGATCCATATATCACGATGTCAACGACTTTATTGTACCAGTATCTGATTATCAAATTCTTGTCAATATACTTGATGGTATCTATGAATCACCTTGGAGGTCACACTGACGCTTGGTAAACGCGACGAACAAATTCAATCAAGATGAATTCTGAGTCTTCATATTTTGACATTACATATCGTGATGAAATCATGAGGTGGACTAATCTAGTCCTCCTTGAAAGGGCATCCCTTGGCTGAGCTCTCTGTTCTAGTCTTCTGCTCGACAACCTCGGCGGTGAGCTTCATCAGGCGGTCTGCCATGGCCATGTCCTGTCCCTTCTCGCTAGGTGTCTCGTACACCTTCTGAGGGCAGATGTAGTTGCCACCGGTCTTAGCGACAGTCGCGGCGTACATGGCAGAAACACAACCCTCGAACTGGCTCTTGCGGAAAGGCTTGAGTCCGATTGACATGCCGTAACCGAGAAGAGGGAATGCTTCGTGGATGTGTACGTTTGTTTGTGCCGTGTCGACGATACCAGGGTGAATGGCGTTGACAATGATGTTGGGGTGAGAAATCTTGAGGTGCTCGTTGAGCCACTTGGCGTAGAGGAGGTTGGCCAACTTGCTGCGTCCGTACTGCGGTTGCGGGCCGTAGTCCTTGTTCAACTCCTCGACTGATGCAAACTCGGTCTCATTGGGTGTCTGTGCGTGCAAGTTGGAAGAAGTGTTGACAATGCGAACAGTGTTGCCCTTGTCGGCCCACTCCTTGATGGTTGGCAGCAGATGGCTGGTAAGCACGACGTGACCGAAGTGGTTGCTAGCCATGTGAAGATCGATGCCGTTGTGTTCCGAGAGCTGTCTAGTCATGATACCCCTGGCGGCGTTGTTCATGAGAATGTCGATTCTGTCGGTCTGCGAGGCGATCTCTGCGGCAACCTTGCCGGTCTGCACCCAGTCCGAAAGATCACATTGCTTCCAGATGAACTTCTTGCGGGCTTCGGGTCCGAACTCTTCTGCAATTGCGTCCAGTGCTTCGTCGACGACTTCTTGCCTCAGGGAAAGAACGAAGAGCTTGGCGATGTTGCGGGAAAGAAGAGTATGTGTGATACCGAAACCAATACCTTCGCTACCACCAGTGACTACAGCAACCTGTTACTCTTGTCAATACATGTCCAAATTTCTCAAGCTCTGGACTATTTACCTTGCCACTGAGATCTGGGACCTCGTCCAAGCTGAAGCTGTTCTCCGGAGAAGCAAGGGCATGAGCAGGGCCACCCAAGTTCTCTGAAATTGTGTTTCTGATAGTCTCCATTGTGATGTTTGGGATTTCGCTCATTGATAGAAATGTTTATTTGATGTGTTGAAGGAAAAACAGAACAAGGGCGGTCCCTTATAAACAATACCCCTCATCAGAGCTCCAAGTAGTGATGTCAGTCCATCGCCAGGTAAGGTGGGCCCCTGGGGGAGCTCAAAGGATCACCGACGTGTGCATGAGTTGTGGACATTGATGCGGTCATAATGATTCCCTGAGGCTTGATTGGGCATATCTGATTTCAACTCCATCTTATCTCTCGGCAGTGGCCCGACCCGTTTTCTGGGGTGCATGGACAACGACAATCCTCTTCGTCCGAGACATTGAGATCTAGAGATCATGATCTTTGAGATGCTGTGCAGTGGGGTACAAAGATCGCGTGTTCAGCTGATTGATGCACATGTGTATTGCTCACTCAGCCAAGTTCAGCCAGGCATGCCGCTTCTGCAACATGCCCTACCGTTAGGACCTCCCAAGTCCAGAAACAAACTCGGTACCCAGGTACTCAAAGATGTAGAGAATGTGGCGTACATCTGGCCGCTCCGGATCGAGCTAGACGGTTCTCTGATATATGTACAATGCGGCGCATGAAACGACCATGTGTCGACGTTCGTTATCTGCAATCGATGAACGGGCGTACAGCGACATTGCTTAAGTAGATGGCAGATGCTTTTACGTTGGGGCAGGCACACGAGAGAGGAGGTTGAGGCCTGGCTACCTCCTTGAAGGCTGGTTGTGAGTAGTTGATTGATACTATGTCGCAGAAGGGTCGTAGATGCTGTCATCATCTACACCGAAGACTTTGATGACGTGCTCTTCGACCAGTTCGCACGTCCCTTTTTTCCAGTCTCGAGGAGCGTCTGCCTTCCAATGGACGAACACACCCCCTAGAGTACATGCGACATGTCTGATCTCAGCCCAGAGTTCTCGCTCGACATCCATGCCGAACGTCTGAATGAGCTTGTCTTTTTCTCCCCATAATCGGCGATGTTCACCTGTACGATGGTTGATAGCAGGGCCATCCTGATTAAACAGTGTGTTTGGGTCCATCTTAGGGAAGTTTGCGTGGATGGTGAAGGGCAGAGGCTTGACTAGTGCAATGTAGTCGTCGACAGGATTTGACTGAAGCATTGCAACTCCGCGTAATTCTCCATTGTCGTCGTATCCAAGAATCTTTACTGGCTCAGATACTTGATAAAACGAAGCATCTACTGCGACTGCTCCTGCCAAGAATGTTTCTTTGTCTCCCTCACCAGGACCTCCCTGAGTGAGCAAAGAATAGTAATGAGAAGGCCCGTAGAAGTTGTAGTATGTAGAAACTAGCAGTGCTGTGGAGTGAGTCTGCTTGTTCACAAGGACTTGGCCTGACTCTGTGGAAGCTCGAACGTTTGTCGAAGGCACAGGCTTACCCTGGATCTTGTAAAACTTCTCTGAGGCTGAAGATATCCAGAAGTCAGGCCAAGTTACTAAACCAGTGGTTGTGAATGGTTCTGTCTTGAAGACATGATCCACATTGTGAACTGGGAAGTTGTCTGCATCCAGTAGAAGAACTTCTCCAAAGCTCGAGAATAACACTGAGAAGATCTTGTATTGGTATTTCTCAAGCTTGACCAGTCCGGATGGGAAGAAGTCGTCCAGAATTACGCAGCGCGCGTTTAAAGAGGGAAGAAGTTCTTGACAGAGATAATTGTCACCACGTGCCTCATCGGCGCGTAAGAAGAGCTCAACAGGCAGAACACTACCTGACCTTCTAAGCATACGGAGGGAGACAATAAATATTGGCAAGTGTGCTCCGCCTGCGGTAGAAACTATACCACGAGATCCCTGTTTGAAGGGAAGAGTCAAGTTGGACATTTCTCTGACCATGACTTGGTGTGCCAATCGCATACCCTCGACTTCAGCTGGGGTGATTGGCACATAATCCGGGCGCTTCAAGGACTTGCTTTTGTTGTCGTTGAAACCAGTGGCGGGAATACTGTCAGTCTTAGTCAAGGCTGATACCGGTGGTTTGGTCTCCTTCAGGATCCGGACTAGCCTGCGACTGAATTGAATGTAAGGATCCCGGTCTTCTGGCTCAGAGGATTGCCAGCCGAGGATACTTGCAGCATTCCTGTGACATTCGTCAGCATTGCTGCATACTCAACACTCCGCCGACTCAACAGTAATACGGGCACATACGATTCAATCGTTGACGGAGCCGATGAGAAGTCGCCGCCAAGGATGAACTTCCAAACAAGAATTACTAGGCAGGATATCACACATGCCCTCCGGAAACGTGCAGGGAAGTGCATGATGCTGCTCCGCCGCGAAAGCTTGGCCGTGCTCAGGTAGGAAGAAGATTGCGGCGATTTCCAGGAAACTCGAGTCCAAGGCTTGAGCAGAGGTTTGGTCTACGAGAGCATGTCGGACAAGGTGTTGCACATTGACGATCAACCGGGCCAGCCTTTCTAGGTTCTGTCCCCGAACGGTGCTGTTTGGTTGAACTTTGACGCGACGCTGCCAGTCACAATGATGCGGGGTCTGCGCCGTCTCCGAGCTGTGTGGAGCTCGGCAGGTTGCCCCGGTCGCCGAACATTGCCGGGAGAGTCCTTGAACTTTCGTCTATCCACCTATCACTTGACATCTACCAGATCGTGGTCCGTATCGCTCGAGCTAAATCATTTCCAACGTTCCTGATCCTGGAAGGTGTAGTCGTTTGTTCGATCGATGAAAAGTCGTTTGGTTCGTCAACAGTCTGTCTCGAATCGTGAGAATCTTGAGGAAGCTGAGAGGGTATCGCCGATGTTTGAGCTGCCCCAATCAGCGACCGTGGACAGAATGTTCGCGAACAGGTTGCCAAAGTTCCATCGAACCTCCGAGAATCTGTGAGCACCCTTTTCGCTCAACACGATTTGCAAATGCGATCTCGAGCAGTTCATAAAGCTTGCTTGCCAAATGAGGCTCAGCTTCCGAATCGTCAAAATGCTATGGTATCGCGATTTTGAAGGACCGAAGGTGAACTCGGATACCTCGTGCTTCCTCTTAGCTGTACCGCAGCACTGGCAAGGCACTGTTTTCTTTCTCTCCGGATGGCTCGGCTTTGGGTCCTAGCTCTCTGTGCCTCCAGGCATGGCATGCAGTGAACATGCGTTTTCAAGGGACTCTCGTCAAGCCTTGCCCTAGGTTAACCGATCGTCTCCGACACATCCACCTCTTTGCGTAGCTAGCATTATAAGTTGAAGATTGAGATCGAGAATTACAGAGGAAACAGTCATCCAAATATTCATTCTGCTCTGATTTCGCTGTTCGGTTTACACGCGGATCGTCGTTCTCGCTCAAACTTGCTCCTCATGGTAAACAGCTTGGCACAAGATACACAAGGTAGGTGAGCTTAAGCTCCAATATGTAGCTCATCGTCCATGTCTGGCTCAGCCCCTAGTGTGTTTCGCCAAGTTCTCGAACGAAACCTTTGGGTACAAGTTACCTTGTCCTCCCCTCCTTTCATACCCCTCGATTTTGACAAGGCTTACTGTGCATACCCGAACTCCTTGAGATTTATTATTGCCAACCTCTGACAACTATCGTTGATTATCGACATTGCTACTCCTAAGGATCAACTCAACACGCGTACTTGTTGAGCCTTTGTTCCTTCCTGCTGGGACCTGGCACCGCGAAGCTTGACTATAGACTTCCAATGGCCCAATTCATAAACCAACCTCACCGCAACAGCTACCCAGGAGCTCCTCAGACCACCATGGACCTTCCATATCAACAAATTTACCAGCCCGTCGAGGAGAACCACAATATGCAGTCATTGTTCGAGCCACAACCTCCACCACAATATTATGGCTTCCCTCCACCGACTGGAAGTTCTCTGGATTCTGGTTATGCTGAAGACAGCAACCCTTTCGAAGAGAACAACATGTTCTGTCCGGATTTCAAGGTGGCCTTTGGTCAAAATGTGAACTCCACAGCCCCAAATTTTGGAGCATACGGCTACATGACCAATGACCAACAACCAAGTGGCCCTGAGCAAAACTTTATGCCGATAGGGTTTTCAGCACCTTTTCAACAAAACTTTGGCTTTATGAAACAAAACAACAATGTCTCGCAAAGTCCACCAGCGTTGATCATGGATGATGCTGTCAGCGTCAAAAGCGAAGACGCTTCTTCGGACGCCGCATCGCCCAAGACGACCACTTTTCAAGATAGCCAGCTTCGAAAGCAGACTAGGAAACGTCCCGGTACACTCAAGCGAATGGCAACAGACACATCGATAGAAGGACGACCTAGTGTAGAGCGTTCGACAACCAAGGAAAGTCGTGGACGAAACAAGAAGCGCATCCCGCACACGGCAGTAGAACGTCGATACCGGGAGAACCTCAATTTGCATCTCGAAAAGCTACGATTGGCAGTACCAAACTTGCAAGCTGCGCATCGCCGCCGTGCGAGCGATGTCAACGACCCCATGAAGCCAAGCAAGTGCGAGGTACTGATGGGCGCTGTGGAATACATCAAGCGGCTCGAGTCAGAAGTAGCGAGGTTGAAGAAGGAGATGGGCGAATGAAAGACAGGGAAACAAAGTAAAAAACTAATGACGACGAATTTAATTGACAATGATCTCTTTCTCGCGCTTATGCGCTGGCTGGCAGTTGAACGAGGGATATAGAGAAAACAGGTACCTCTTGTGTTGGATTAAGCACGTGGGAGTTTGAGTTTGGACGAACCGGTCGTTGTGGCCCCGATAGACAAACGCTAATGACAATCCCCTCTGTATTCGTAACTTGAATCTTGACTCGATTGTGAGGTTTATAAAATGAGATGGAGATCACAGAGACCCCTGAGAGTTGAAACAACGAGCGTCCGCTTGGCACGTGCACGTCATTGCAGAGGGTCATGTTTCCTCGAACCCTTGAATCAACTATGAATGCAGGAGTTGCGAGTGCGAGTAGACGGTCATTCAGGATGACCTGGAAAGCGTAAACTCGATTGAAAGACACATACGACATACTAGGAGCACAGCTGGACCAACATGGCGGATTCCAGTCCGCCCGAGTTGGCGGCAGCCCTGCTGAGATGGGTACGACGACGACATTTCGCGCGCAATGCTACGGCCAGCTGACATGAGCAGGTTCAAGCATTCCAGACATCAAAGAAAGTAGAAGGATGGGAGGACATACAAGATGGTCAAGTGCTATGGGATATTCTACGAGACATCGACCCAGGCTACTTTCAAGACGACCTGCCCGAACCGCCGGCCAAAACACAAGACCACTGGATCCCGCGATGGCAGAACCGTAGGTGCAAAAGGAGAGAATCGAGGCTTGAAAGCAGAGAGCTCACACAAGTCCAGTCAAACATGTCAATCGTCTTGTCACATCGTATCTGCGGGACTCGAGCGGCTCCATCGAGAACCCGGCAGGCAGCCGTGCCCCAGACCTCAAGGCCATTGCCACAGATGCCAGTGCTAGGGACACCGTTATGGTATGCTTCCACCATATTGCCCCTCGAAACAGACCAATCAACTAAGACGCCGCCAAATAGTTGCTCAAGACGATGCTTCGTGCCGCCATGTATTCGCCCGAATCGAATCAGAGAATGGGTCGCATAGTCGTCGGCCTCGGTCCAGAAGTCGCTGTCACCATCGCTGCCGCCATGAAGCAAATGGAAGACTCGGATGTACCACAGTCAGACGCCGCCGAACCCTCCGAATATGAAGCCACCCCCGAACCTTCCACCCCTGCGGAACCCGTCTCGGAGAAGTCTGCCGTTCCTGTCTCAGCAAATGACCGTCTCTCCTTTGGTGCTTCCACAGACCGCGATCCCGAATTGGAACAAGAAGAGAAGCTCATTCAGGCCTACAAGGTCATCAAGGATCTGGAGAACAACAACGCGAAAGCCGCGATCGAGTTGGAAGAGCTGCGACAAGACAAGGAGGAGTTACAACAGGCTTTCGACGCTTTCAAGTACGAAGTCGAGAACCAAGGGCGCAACACTGCCGAGAACGACTCCATAAAAGAGATGCAGCTCAAGGCAGAAAGAGATCGGGACTACATTGCTGAACTGGAAACCGAACTCGAGACTGTACGGGACAAGTCGCAGTCCCAGGAACGTCAGATCGAACGATTCAAGACAGACACGGACGCAAAGCAGAAGCTGAGAGACGACATGCAGCTTCTCCGAGCCGAAAGAGACGACCTGCTTCAGAAGACCCGCATGAATGAGAACCTCAAAAAGAAGATTCAGGCCTTACAGGACCAGGAAAAGACAAATTCAACCCTGAGGGAAGACCTACGCTCAGCAAATGACAGACTGCAAGACTTGGATCGTCTAAAAGACCAATGCGCTGCTCTGCAAAAAGCCAACGCTGAGAACCTCAAACTTATTGCTAATGGCGAGCAAGAAATTTTCGATCAAAAAACCACTCGAAAGCGCATTGAGCACGAGTTCAAGGTTCTTACACAGAAGTACGAGGCGGCCAGGGAGAGACAAGTCAAGGACCACGAGAGTATTACCGAACTGGAGAACAAGCTGCAAACACTTGAGATCGGAGGTTCAAGCACCGGTGGTACGAGTGGTGGCCTTGATGGAGAACTCGAAGCTTCCGAAAAGGCACGAGCTGAGAAAGCAGCCGCTAGGAGTCAGGGTGATGCTATTCCCTCTGCTGATGCTGCCATCCTGCAGCAGAAGCTGGACGCAATCACTGCAAGAAATAGCAAACTGGAGACCGAGTATCTGGATATTCTGCAAGACAAGCTCGGCCTAGAAACAGCTCTGCAAGATCTTCGCGAGCCAACTCGAGAGCCAGAAGAAAACGTGCCATTCTTGGAACAACGAAAGAAGCTACAGGCAGCGCAGTCCGAGATCCAGGAAATGCGCAACCAGCAATTTGGCACAAACACCGAGATGGCAAACATCAAGGAGAGGCTAATGGCCGTCCAAAAACAGCTCACAGACAAGGATGTACAACTCGACGGTAATGCGGAGTACCAGACCTTGACAGACCGGTACTCGGAATTGCACAAACACAGCGAAGGCGTGGAAGCAGAGTTGGCAGAACAACGTGCTCTGTTACGACATGCTTTGCTCAATGCTGCACAGCTGCTGAAGGAATCGGTCGAGACTCGCAATGAGAACGAGTACAAGTTACTCCTACATCAACTGCAGGCAGTCAGAGATGCACCCGATGACGAAGAGCTTCTCGAGTCCACTGCAGCACAACTGGCTGATCGCATGGAGCAAGCACGATCTGATACCACCACTGCGAACAAGGTAAGTCACCCCTTCAATACACTGGCTCGATATTTCACTACTAACATTTACTCCTTCTCTAGCTTGCCGAAGACAGAGCAGCTGAGATTGCGACACTCAAGAAACGAGTCGCTTCGGGCACGACAACGCCAGCCACGGGCAACATTCCATCCGCCGAATATGCAGCCCTGAAACGCGAGAACAAGCTCATGACATCGGCATGGTTCGATCTCAGCAGCAGGTTGCAGAGCAACACGGTCATGTTGGGCAGACGCAAAGAGAGTCCGAAGAGTTTCTTGGGCAAGCAGAGACAGTTGGTGACGCCAGGTTTAGTTGCCGGACAGGTGAGATAATTCTATGCTTGATTGAAGAATCACGCTAACGTTGAAGAAAGCACCGTCGTTGATTCGAGGGTAACAGTACGAGAAATATAGCGATATCCCAAGGTATTATTGAAGCGTTTACCAGCGCGTTTACAGACTAGCAACATCAAGACCATCGATAGCATTATTGATAGACGACAACAACTCACGACGACGGTAATGCACGTCGGTGCTGGTAGATTGCCGAGCGTCATATTTCGGTCTGACGTCTGGCTAATCATCGGATCCTGAATCTGGCCAACCGGATTCAACCCTTACAAGCTAAGGTGATGTGGTGTAGTGGTAGCATGTGTCGTTGTGGAGGTTAAATTCCAGCAACGCCGACCCGACGGCGGTTCGATTCCGCCCATTGCCAGGATCTTTCTTTTTTGTCCGTCTTTCTCTTTTTTGTCTTTGACGTGAAAGGATGAGGAGGCAGGTGCTTTGTCTTTTTGTCGCAAGGAGTAAGCGATACTGTCGCGTCATCGCGCAAGGAGTGGATGAGTATGTGATGTGAAAAAGTGCATTCATTACAAGGGATTTATTCTATTCATCAAATGTACTCAGATACAAGTGGCTACCTCTATCTCACACCTATACTCTGCTTGGGACCAAAGCGATCTTCTGAGTTCCAAGTCTCTTCAGCTTTAGTACCCGGCGGCAACCACGAGCCAGGAGAAGCATTACTAGACGCTCTGGCGCGCATACTATGCTCGGCTCCGTTCGGTAGACCGTAACCGCCATTAGAGGGTGCGTAGTTATTGGGGAACTGCGAGTAAGGGTTTGCATCCGACTTCTTGTGATCGCCGCTGACCATTGGGAGGAGTGTGTCTTTGCTTTCTTGCATGGCGCGAGCGCGTTTGTCTGCTTTTGCGGCGTCGCTGGTGCGGTCGTAGAGATAGAGACCGAGGATCGTGAGACCGATACCGAAGCCTTGGATACCGGTCATGGGGTTGCCGAACCAGATGATCGCGAATACGATGACGAAGACGCGCTTGAACAAGCTAGCCACACTGTAAGTGACTGGCGAGACGAGACCGAGGAGGACAAAGGCGACGAGGTTCTGGCCAAAGTGGAAGGAACCGTTGAAGATGAATTCCAGGCCCAGACGAGCGTGATCGAGGGAGCCAGGGCGCTCGGAGAGTTCGATGGAGGCATCGGCGAGGAAGTCGCCAATCATGGAGAAGCCTTCAGACCAGAGCCAGATGGGCAATGTCAAGATGAAGGCTAGACCAGAGGAGTAGCACAACAAGTTCAGCTTGTCGGGCTTCTTGTTACGCGTGCTGATACCGTCGGCTTCTGCTTTGGCGGCCTCGTTGAAGAGTTTCTTGGATACGATGTTCTGGGTGACGAACAGAAGCGCGCTGCCGAATGCATAGACAAGTCCGAGGAGATTTGCCTTGAAGCTAGCGGAACAGGCCATGACGACTCCCAACGTAAGGGGTACGAGAGACATGTATGTGGCATACGAGTATTTGACGTTGAAGACGAAACGGTAGGCGAGGACTGTGAGTAGAGGCGACAGACCCTTGATGGTGTGGACGAGCGAGACGGGGATGCGGCTCATGGCATCAGAGCTGAGGATGTGACCACCAATTTGGAAAGCAGTCAGGGGTAGGGTGGTCATGATGAGCTCGCGCGAAGGCTTGCGAATACCATGGCGAAGCACAGGCATCGAGTTCCGGAGAGGAGGGTGAATGCGAGCAGCCCAGGACAGCAATAGACACCACGAACATACAAACATGAATTGGATCAAGGTCAAGGTCACGGGCTTGGGCAGGGCTGTCAAGATGGCCTTGGACGACGTGTTGGACATGATGGAGGTTGTGTACCAGATGGCACACAGGAACTTCAGCCAAAGAGTAAGCACGGATATGCGATTGTATTCGGAGTCGGGCTGCAACGTACGATGAGCCTTCCTGACACAGGGGCCTTGAGCGCATCCGCTATCTCATGTGCGTTTTGGCTGACGCTGCCCTTTCTTCCTCGAACAGTTCGGATTGCCTCGCTCAGGCTCTTTTGTCTTCCATGACGGCCTACTGTGCCGCCGCCATTAGGCGTCCATCCGTTCGTGCTGCGCGAGTCCCTTCGTGCCTGCCATCGTTCATGGCTGTGCAGGTGATTGGGCAGTCCAAGCGGTTGGGGCATAGGCGACGCTGGGTTCGAGTCAAAGACCTCCTGTGTCGTCTGCAGCATCTCCTCTGACAATTCCGGAAACTTGAAGGTTGCCGGCGACGGCGATGTCGACGACCGCCGGTCGAATTGCGATGTTGACATGGCTGTGGTCGCTGTGCGAGGTTGCGGGTTTGCGTGGCTGAAAGAGTGGTCGACTACGATCAATCCATGGGGACAGGATTGGATTTGTATGCGCTTTCAACCCTGAAATACGAGCTTCGTCAAGCAATTATTGACACCTTGGGATGGCCAGGCTGGCAAGGTGTTTGATCTTCGCTGCCGTCATTCGGTAATCTCCGTCTTTGTCTGCGAAGCTTCCCCCTCTCTTCAGCCTGTTCAATCGTTCAAATCAAACGCTCCCTTTTTGTCAACGGCCTATGTTATAGACATGAAGTTTGCTACCTTGTTCGTAAACGCCCTTCAGGGCACTCAGAAATCTATTTCTGCACATGTGCAACCAGGTGCATGTCCTCTCGAGTTTTCTGTATCATGGAAAGTCCTAGGTCCATTTCAAATCGGCACACGAGGCATGATGCATCCACCATCACTGGATGCATCAAACACTGATACCACAACGTAGAAGCAACATGGGGTGCCGACCCGCTTGAATCTTATGGTGGCTTTCGCTCTCTAAACTTCGATAGAGATGCAAAGTTTCCTAGCTCTCTGGCTCCAAATGCCACTGTCTCCTGGTCTAGCATCGAGGCCCAGCAATCATCTTGTGATGCTCTCGCTGCTCAAATTGGTCTTTCCGTAGCCTTTCCTGATATTGACTTGGAGTTTCTCCAGCGTATATACGGATGGGCGGCTCTCCAATATCAGGGGTGGGCTCGAGGTTCTCTCCTCGTCAATGGAGATCAGTCCCAGACCTTGACGCTGTCAACAGATAACTTGCTGGAGTTCTACGTTGATGGGGTACACTATTTTGGTGGTGACTACTATGCACTTCGAAGGGTTCCTCTTGTGTTGCATCTGGAGCCAGGAAACCACACAATCGACTTACGACTTGTCCGCGATGTGCGAGTAATGGGTGGCGTAGGTTCTCCGCATATCGACATCCACCTTGAGGCGCAACCCTCTACTCAAGATCTCCATGTGGCTGTTGATCAGACTATCATGCCGGACATGGTCAACGGAAGATTGGCAAGCATGCTTGGTTCCGTTCAAGTCCGTAATGACCATGTCCAAGACATCGAAGTCTCAACGGTCACTTCCAACGACAGCTCGTACTTTCTATGGCTGCTCAAGCCAGATGACTTCCGGGTTGTTTCTGGACAGACAAGACCTGTGTCTTTGGCTATCTCTTGCGAGATAGACTGCAGTCCATATCTAGGTATCGACATTGAGTACAGAATAATTGGTGAGTATCGCCCACAGGCTTCTGTGCTGCATGTTCATCACCACTTCACGCAGCGAGAAATGCATGAGCCGTTCAAGGTGACCTCGCATCATCCTGGAGGAATGGTTTCATACGCAATTCTAAGACCCCCACCATTGAACATGTCTTGTCCACTGGATTCTGAGGGCTCGCTTCCAATTCTGCTGCAGCTACACGGCGCTGGAGTAGAAGCAGACAATGACATCGTGAGGCATGCTCTAGATCCTCTGCCTGGTCTTTGTGCTTGGGCTTTGTTCCCTACTGGATCAACTCCTTGGTCAGGAGATGATTGGCATGTTTGGGGATTCGCAGACGTGGAAGCGGCAGTCAGAGCAATACCTGGATGGATCGAGAGCATTCGATGGACCGGACCAGGGGTGAACATAGAACGCTGGCTCGTCAGCGGTCATTCCAATGGAGGTGAGTCCCCCATAACGATCGGCCGAATGTGAAAGCTGAGCGGCCTCAGGGCAAGGGACGTGGTATGCGTTAACGCATCGACCCGACAACGTGCTCGCAGCCGCGCCCGTATCTGGTTACTCTTCAATTCAAAGTAAGCTGCAGCGTACCTTCACGTCATTTCGAGCTAACACGTCCAAGACTATGTGCCTTACGACTTGTGGCGACCGATGCCGCCTTCCGTTCGTGCCCTTCTTGACACATCTTTGAGCAGTTACCGTCATGAACTGTTATTAGAGAACGCAAAGGGGATCTCAATCTTGCAACAACATGGGAGCATCGACGACAACGTTCCAGCCTTTCATTCGCGCCTGATGAGTCAACTGCTAAAGCAATCAGGTGCAGACTCAACGTATGTGGAGCTTCCAGGAAAGAACCACTGGTTCGACGGCATCATGACTACAGAGTCCTTGAGACAGTTCTTTGAGCAACAACTGAACGGCTTCGCACAACCTTTGCGTGCCCCTGAAGCATTCGCGCTGGCTGTTGCTAACCCGGCAGACTCGGGTCCAAAGTTCGGAGTAGAGATCCTTCATTTGCGTCGTCCAGGCCAGCTTGGAAAGGTCCATGTCTCTTTTTCTTCCTCGACGTGCTCCCTTCGGACTTCGAACGTATTGAGCTTCCGTTTGCCCAGTATCTATCCTCGAACGCATGATGTTGTCGTCGATGGCCAGAGGATTGACTTTGCCCTCCAAGCCGAGGACAATGACTTGTGGCTGGCTCCAGGAGGTATCTGGAAGGTATGTGTACACGCGAGGAGACGTCTAGTGATTGACGATGTTGACAAGTACAAGGTTCTTCCAAAGGACCAGTCGCCGGCATTGCGAGATACAAATCAGTTGGGCGCCATGGATGCTTTGTTTCGTACTGGAAATACTCTGCAGATTGTCAGCCATTCTGAGCAGGCCCGGCATATCGCTGTCCAGATATCTCGAAACCTTTGTCAATACCTTGGTGCCGACACAGAAGTCCTGGAATCTGGAACTGGGTCCTCAAAGCCATATAGCAACATGATCAGTGTTGTTGTCTCTAGCAACCCACCTACTGGTCACCTCAGGCATTTCGCTCTAGATGTGGACTCTTCCGGTGGCATCAACATACGTACAGCAGACGGCCAGAAGAGCTACCCTGGCTCAGCAGGTCTTGGTGCTATATTCTTGAGGCCGCTTCCGGCAGGAGCTGTGGAGCTTGTGGTATGGGGCTTTGATGCAGCGGGCTTGGACGTAGCAGCTCGCCTTGTGCCCATGCTTCCAGGAGTCGGACAGCCAGACTTTGTTGTAGCAGACAGAAGAATGCTCTGGCAAGGTGCGGGCGGTGTTCTGGCAATGGGGTCCTTTGATCATCTCTGGAACGCGACAGAAAACTCCTACTTTACATGAGGTAGTGGAGGTATAGCAGGCGAGGCAAAGAATATCGCAGGACCAAGGCGGCTTTAACCTCGGTATTTCCGTTGACCAAATCCCAATGCCTGCCGCCGTCACTTTAGCCGTGCTGTATGGCTCTGAACAGGGTCGCTGTCGCGAGGTGGCACGTGTGCACGTCCCTTCGGTGAAGTTGGTCGCACTTTGGGAAGGCATCCTCCACCTTTTCCCACCACCACTTCCCACACAGCAACTTGGTCAACTTCTTTTTGAATGCCAGTATCGTGCGCTCTCTTTTGAACCAACCTTCGTCGCTCCTTCATCCTAGTTGTCATTGGACCATCTCTAATTGAAAACGCCGAGCCGACGTCCTTCTGTCTGCGCCCGTTTCTTGGTCTGTACTTACTACTACATCCCTCCAAAGTAAGCCTCATCGCCTCTCCTGCTAACGATCTTTGCATCTTGCACCATTCTCGCCCGACGATCTCTTGATCCTACACCTTCTCCTTCCATCCATCTCTGGATCAGACACCATCTCCCTCCCACCTTCCATCCACCTTTCATCCTCAATTCTCCTTCCAACTTCCACCATCTGCTGGAACCATCATGGCTTCTTTGAGTCTTGACGGATCACCTACTCCTCGCAAGAAGGCACCTCTCAACTTCTTCCTCCACGACGAGGACGCATTCGAAGACGAAAATACTCACATGTCTGGTGGTGCTGTAGGTTTTGACACTTCAACCATGTACCATCCATTCAACTTAACCTTCCGCCAGCAGGGAGTCAAGCGCGACACCAACTCGGCCATCTCGGACACTGTCCCTCTGACCACCTCTCGCTTCGTCAACCAGCTGCCTCCCCCTCCTCCCTCTACTCGCAACTCTTCCTACAAGGTAAGTCTACTCCAACACGTCGAACGTGTCAGCAGTGTCGTGGCATACTGACTCGTCTCTCCGTCAACAGGGTCAAACCAACATGCCTATCATGTCGATGCCTCCTCCCAGTAGCCTTGGCATCTCTCAGCCCCCTCCTGCTCGCAACCTGCATCTTGACGAACTGTTGGCCAAGCTCTCCGAGCAGCAGATCCTTCTCAACAAGCAGAACACCGCCCTTTACGGTCAGCGTGGTGGTGATTCTCCCGCCTCGTCCGGCTCTGGTGCTCTGACCAACCCTCATGCCGCCACTCCTCGCACCGACTCTCAGATCAACGACATCTCGCAGGCTGACCTGGCTGAGATGTTGCGTCTCAAGAAGGAGCTTGAGACAGCCCAGACTCAGATTGCTCGCATGGACCAAGAGTTGTCTCAGTCTCGTATCACAAAGCACACACTGGAGCAGGCCATGGGCTCCCAGTTCGACTCTGACTTTGACCACATCCGCGACCTTCGCCCTCAGGGAGTTGCTGCCCGTGTTGACAACTGGGTTCAGTCAACTGATGCAGTCCTCCCACCTATCAACTCCAACCCCAACGTCAATGCTAACCAGATGGCACCTCCTGCTGCCCGCGGCATCTGGGGCTCGGGTCCTGCTTTCGGCCCTGGTGGTCCTGGCGGTCCTGGTGTTATCGGCCAAGCACCCAACAACACCGCCAACTGGCCTCTCGTTGATCCTCGTGTTATGTCTGGCGCTCGCCTTGAGGTCAACAATGCCAACATGTTCCCCGTCGGCCCTAACACTCGTGGTTGCCCACCTTCGCTCCGCATTGACACATCTGCAATGGGAACTTACTTCAGTGAGCCTTCTTCCGCTGATTTGTCGATGCGCGGCGGTCAAAGCCGTCCTCACTCGGCTTTCGGCAGTCACCTTGCGCCTTGGGGTCAATTCAGCCCCAACATCAACGCCGCCGATCAGACCGGCCTCACTCCTCCCTTGACACCTCTTTCTTTCCAGTCAATGCAAAACATGCACAACATGTCCAACATCCCCGGAATGCCTCAACACATGTCTGACCAGGCCATGATGAACATGTCTTTCGGTCCCAGATCCAACGGCACCAGATTGTCCCCCACCGCCGCCGAGTTCCAGGCCAGCTACGGCGGTCCTGGATGGAGCAACAACAACCAAGTAAGTTTTTCCATCACTTCATTTCATCCCACTTTTGAAACGCGCATCCACTAATTGTTTTCAGTCTCTGTCTGAGCCCGGCAGCTACCTCACCAACGCTGAGCCCATGAACTACCGCCGTCTCCTTGACCGCAACATGAGCTGCAACTGGAAGTACATCGTCGACAAGATCGTCCAGAGCAACGACCAGCAGGCTTCCATCTTCTTGCAGCAGAAGCTCAAGGTTGGCACTCAGGAGCAGAAGTATGAGATCGTCCAGGCCATCATCGAGCAGGCTTACCCTCTCATGATCAACCGCTTCGGCAACTTCTTGGTCCAGCGCTGCTTTGAGCACGGCAACCCTGAGCAGATCATCGCCATCGCTCGTGCTATCCGCGGCAACACCCTCAACCTGAGCATGGATCCCTTTGGCTGCCACGTTGTCCAGAAGGCTTTCGACAGCGTTCCTGAGGAGTACAAGGCCATCATGGTCCACGAGCTTCTCCGTCGCATCCCCGAGACCGTCGTTCACCGCTACGCCTGCCACGTCTGGCAGAAGCTCTTTGAGCTCCGCTGGAGCGACACTCCTCCCCAGATCATGAAGTACGTCAATGAGGCTCTCCGCGGCATGTGGCACGAGGTTGCTCTCGGCGAGACTGGCAGTCTGGTCGTTCAGAACATCTTCGAGAACTGCCTTGAGGATGACAAGCGCCCTTGCATCAATGAAGTTCTCGCCAGCATCGACGTTATCGCTCACGGTCAGTTCGGCAACTGGTGCATCCAGCACATCTGCGAGCACGGCGCCACTCCCGACCGCAACCACGCCATTGACCACGTTCTTCGCTTTGCCACCGAGTACAGCATGGACCAGTTCGCCAGCAAGGTCGTCGAGAAGTGCCTCAAGATTGGCGGCACCGACTTCCTTGACCGCTACCTTGACCGTGTCTGCGAGGCTCATGCTGACCGCCCTCGCATGCCTCTCATCGACAGTAAGTACTGATCCACTTCTCCATCATACTAGACACTAACAAAAGCCAGTCGCTGGTGACCAGTTTGGTAACTACTTGATCCAGTACATCCTCACCCACGCCGACCCTCAGCGTCGTGAGGTTGTCGCTACTCACATCCGCAAGCACATGGTCTCTCTTCGCGGCTCCAAGTACGGCTCTCGCGTTGCCATGCTGTGCTGCAACCCTGCCGTCGCCACTCGTCCTGGTCCCCCTACTGGCATCCCCATGGGCCGCAACAATGGCAACTACGGCGAGCGCCCCTACGGCGGTGCCCGTAGTTTCCCTTACGGTGGAGCCTACCGCTAGAGTGTGACGCTTCAAGATATTCCAACGCTCGCCAATCTTGTGGTTTTGTCGACCATGTTTGTGCCGGGTGTACAACAGATATCTACACATCATACTCCATGTCTCACCACCTATGGTCTCAAGTGCAACTCGTCTGGTTGCACGAGGATTGCTGGCACGACACTCAAGCTGGCTGCATAAATTCAGAATATTATTGCGCGTCTGACAATGAATGTGGCTGTGGCATCACTGTCTAGCTCCAGCATGTTAGCATCTTTTCATTTACACGATCGTTCTCACAGGCATCTGTCATGTCGAAGTTCTTCGCCGTCTATCAAAGAAAAAGGAGGAAAGCTCGCTTTTGGCGCAAGCCTTTTGGATGGATCGAAAAGCTCTTGCATTTTTCGATAACATCAACATGTCAGCACCAGAAACAAAACGAAAACAGGCGACAAAACAGGAGGGAGAGATTTTTTCACTTGACACTTTTCGTTTACTTTCTTTTTTCAGATGTTTTTTATGCGCAGGGGATGTAATGGGAGGAGGAAAAGAAGCATTCATGGGTTTTATCGAGCAAGCAAGGAGGCGTAATGTGATGAAGTGCACAGCTCAGGCTGAAAGGTAGCATCGATATAGAAACGAAAAGACTTGATTGACACACAATACCTGCCCCGTCCTCGTCACGTTCATGATGTTGATGGAATCGAAAACAAGATGTGTATATGATGTCAGAAACTCAGCCACCCCAGGAGCTGGGACTTGATATCGAGCAGATGTGTCCTCTTACTGACATACAGATTTATCCAACATAGAGACCATGGTTTAGATAGGAATTGCCATGGGAATCTGGAATACGGAACCTGCGCATGGAGTCGTGACTATTCAGACTACACACAAGCAGCTCTCGAATGCCCTCGCTTCTTTGATGAGCAGTGGTTGATGTGTTCCGTGACAGTAGACTTGAAAGGTGGCTCTTGGCATGCGCTGAATAACAAGACGTTGCCGCTCGGTATCCAGACGAGCTTAACCAAAACAAAGCAGCCACTGCCGTAGCCATCATCAGCGGTCACGCATGTTGCATGTTTAAGCGCGAGCCAATCATTGCAGACGATGGCTTCGCTCACTCCTATAATCGCTGGTGACCGACGACGTCCTTACTCTCCTGTGCACTCGCCCTCGGCACCAGTAATCATGACAGCGGCTAACGGCCACTTTGCCAGTGTTGGCGACGACGGCGACAAGCAGTCGTTCGAACACGGCATCCAAGTTATTGACGAGAACAAAACATTCAACGCCAACCTACCAGCATACCTCGACGTCGAACATGTCTTGCGCCAGGGCTTCAACTACCACCTCATCTCCGTCTTTGGTAGCCAGAGTACGGGAAAGAGCACTCTGCTCAACCACCTGTTCGGAACACACTTTGGAGTCATGTCCGAGTCGGAACGTCGCCAGACGACAAAGGGAATCTGGATGAGCAAGAACAAGCGCGCCCAGGCCGAAGGAGGTGCTATCAAGATGGCAGACAACATCCTGGTCATGGACGTCGAGGGTACCGATGGTCGCGAACGTGGAGAGGACCAGGACTTTGAGCGCAAGAGTGCCTTGTTCGCCCTGGCCACCAGCGAGGTCCTGATTGTGAACATCTGGGAACACCAAGTCGGTCTGTACCAGGGTGCGAACATGGGCCTGCTCAAGACTGTCTTCGAGGTCAACCTGCAGCTATTCCTCAAGGACAACAAGTACGAAGCCTTCCCCTGCCCCCTATCTTAACACTCAACTTTCTAACACTCTTCCAAAACAGCTCGACTCCTCGCTCGCTACTCTTCTTCGTCATCCGCGACCACATTGGCACCACTCCTCTTTCCAACCTGCGTCAAACCCTTCTCGCCGATCTGACCCGCATCTGGTCCACCCTCTCCAAACCACCTGGTCTTGAGAACTCCAAGATCGAAGACTACTTCGACTTCGCCTTTACCGCTCTGCCCCACAAGATCCTGCAACCCGAACAATTCGTCGAGTCCGTTGCCAAGCTAGGCTCGCGCTTCCGTGAAGGTCAAAAGACTTCTAGGACAAATCCCTTCTCTGACGAGCAGGCCGAGCCTATCCTGCTGCCCGAGTATCACCGCAGGATCCCCGCCGATGGCTTCTCCATGTACGCTGGAAATATCTGGGAACAGATCGACAGCAACAAAGACCTCGATCTCCCTACTCAGCAAGAGCTCTTGGCCCAGTTCCGTTGCGACGAAATTGCTCGCGAGGTTCTTGTTGCTTTTGATGAAGTCATTACTCCTCTCGAGTCCAAGCAAGCAGACGCTGCAAAGTCTGGTGCACCAAGTGTTCTGGCAGGTCTCGGAAAGGCTATGAATGTAGCCCGCGCAAAGGTTCTCCAGGACTTCACGAGCGAGGCAAGCAGATATCACCAAGGCGTCTATAAACGCAAGAGCGCCGAGCTCGAGACCAACGTTGATGCCAGACTGAAGTCTCTGTTCCAGGGACAATTGTCTGCCGCTCACAAGACTGGTGTACAACAGTTCACTGAAGCTGTTTCTACCGCTGTGAAGTCTGGTCAAAAGAAGGGTAGCCACTACGACTTCCAGAAGATCGTCCATGCCGAGAAGCAAAAGGCTCTCGAGAAGTACGAGCAGGAAGCATCCGGACTATTGATTGAAGGTGCTTCTTGGAGCAACTACCAGCAAGAGCTTGATTTGTACCGCAAAGACCTCGACGAAGCCAGTGGTCGCCTGCGCAAGGATGAGATGCGCCGCCTTGCCTCTCGTGTCGAGCGCTGGGTCCGTTCTCATCTCGGCGAGTCAATCGGTGTACAGTTTAACAAGCTTGGTTCTGGACGTGGTGGCTCTGGTGCACCTGAAACTGGCGAAAGAGGCTCCATCGAGAAAGATCTCTGGGATCGTATCTGGCTCGTTTTTACCGAGACCGTCAAGCACGCAGAAACACGCTTCACAGAGCGCGCAAAGGGCTTCGATGCTAGTCCCGAAGAAGTCGAGGTCGGACTTTGGCGTCTGCGTCGCAAGTCTTGGGGTGTTTTGAGAGCCAAGATTGATGAGGAAGTCATGGAGGGCAACCTGCTTCTTAAGCTCAGAGAAAACTTCGAAGACAAGTTCCGCTACGACGAGGAAGGTGTACCCCGTATCTGGCGTCCCTCTGACGATATCGAGGGTATTTACACTCGTGCGCGGGAAAGTACGCTCGAGCTCATTCCTCTGCTTTCCAAATTCAAGCTTTACGAGACCAAGTCTCTGCCTCCGCTCGAAGAATGGATTGGCCAAACGCCCGCTGAGTTGTCTGCCGCCGACGAAGAGGATCTACATCCCATCGGTGGTGTAGACGAGGAAGATGGAAAGACAATCGACGAGGAGATGACCGTCCTCAGCGATGCAAAGAAGCAGGATCTCAGCGTACGCTTCAAGAAGACTGCCGATGGTGTTTACGTTGAAGCGAAGCGCAGCGCCATTGGTGGTGTCACCCAAGTGCCTCTCTATTTCTATGGTCTATTGCTTGCACTGGGCTGGAACGAGATTGTCGCTGGTATGTTCCCTTCCACCCTTCCGCTCGAAATTGGTCTTTGACACTGACATAATCACAGTCCTCCGCAACCCTCTCTACTTTGTCTTCTTGATCCTCCTCGGTATTGGTGGATACGTTACCTACACACTCAACCTCTGGGGTCCGATCATTCGCATGACCAACGCCGCCAGCGCACAAGGCCTCGAAGTGTTCAAGGAGCGTCTACGCGAGTTCCTCGAGACTTCAGATACAGGTCGTCAAGCCATGGCCATGTCTGGCAGCAAACCTTCCGAGCGTGAAAAGTACAGGTAAGACATTCGTCTTCAACCACAATTTTAACGAGCATATGCTGACTTCAAGGTCAACAGAATGGACACGCTCGATAGCGACGGCAAGAAGACCACATCCACGGGTGCCGATGAAGATGAAGACATTTGATCCATCTTGCTTCTTTGAATTATTGTTGGACAGCCTACTACCCCAGCCTTGTTGTGTAGCGTAAATGAAAGCAGTAACCACCTATGTCTCCTCTCTGGATTGTGTATAGAATACATCAATCCTCTTCCGAGAACTGCATCTCCTTCTCGTGACGTTGGTTTATAATAGCTTGTCAAAATGCAAAAAGTTTTTCGATTTGAAATTGTTGGCCAGTGAGAGCCGGCATCCCCATGATCTGCGCGCAAGGCTTGTCGTCACACACAGCCTATCTCTTGGACCTGTCGCTTGTTCATAGTATGCACATCAAAATGCACAATCAAATCCAGTTCTGCTGAAATGTCCAGTGAGAGCCTCGCGCCAATACCCCTGAGCAAGAAACTCTCCCCCATCTCCTCTATCAGTCGCTGGTTCACAGTATGCACATCAAAATACACAATGGTATTCAGAAACACAGAGATGTCCATTGAGAGCCCCATGCCGGGCGTGCCTCCCTGATCAAACTGTTTCCTATTCCTTTGTTCCAATCGCTGGTTCTCTGTACATGTCAAAATGCAAGATGATTTTCTGATTGATGAGATAGTCCAGTGAGAGACTTGTGTCCATGTTCCTGATTGGTATCCGTCTCTCTTATATCTGCTACCGGTCGCCGGCTCAGAGCATGCATGTCAAAATGCAAGATGGTTTTATTTTACTGAACCTTTCCGTGAGAGAATGATATCCCTATTCTTGGTCAAGCTCTTCTCCTCTCTGCTACCGGTTGCAGGCTCACAGTATGCCCATCAAAAGGCACGATGCTTTCTAGACTGATGAGATGGTCCACTGACAGTCGCTCTCTCCTACTGGGTAATAGCAATACAGCGACATACTATAGTTAACAACCTCGATAGCTCTAAGCCATTATATTGAGTATTATACATGTAAAGCGAACAAGAAGCGTGTACTACTGTACAGCAGTGTTAGGCTTTGTTCATGTCATGTAATTCTGGACGAGATTCAAGCGTTAGAAGATTCCGGCGTTTCATGAATCATGCGCTCTGGGCTTGGCGCTCCCTCACTCCCACATCGCGTTAGCGCATTTCCTCATTGCGTTAGCTGCAGATCCTTGACTCGAGCATAACCGACGAGCTATATACAACCATGGCCACCATCCACATCAATCTCTACGCACTCCCACCCGGCTGGAGCGATGGCACGGTCTATACATGGCCCCTCCTCCACCCTACCATCATCTATACGATGGACCCCTCTCCCCTCGCACTCCTAAGTGCCGAGTTCAACCGCGTCCCCGGTTACGTCCACGATCTCGGTTAGTTCACCACCCCCCTCCTAACCCTATTGCGCATACCATCGATACATGGGACTGACATACACGCGCATTAGGCGGCCCGGTCATGTTCTGGGATCTCCCCTACGACTACTGCCAGTTCAGCCATCCGAGGAGTGATGGCCGCCCCATCCGTGAGATCTTTGGCCATCCCAGCGGCGGTCATTACTCCTCGGTGCGCACGTTCTTGGTGCACGTCGTGCACATCATGCGCCTGGGTGGCCGCACGCTCGCTCAATGCCCTTGCGTGCTTTGCAGACCCCCTGTCCGCAAGCCTGTTAAGAAGAAGGCTGGTCCTGCTTCTGGCAACAAGGGAGGTCCTGCTGGCCGTAAGGGTAGAGCCAAGAAGATTGGTGCTGCTCCTGCTGCTACCAAGAGGGCTCCTAGAGCCACTGCCCCTCGCGCAGCCAAGGCCTAGTGTAAGTATACGTCTTTGCTGCTTCTACCGTCTCGATACTAATGCAGTCAAGCAGTGAGCCATGTATAAATAGGGAAAGACCCGGGGCTTGTCGCAGCGACAGCTCACATTATTGTAATACTACCACCAAAATCAATTTCCTTGTACCACCGTCTATGAAATATCCCTATATGTTCTTCTACGTGCTCTATATAACATTAAAGCCCATCGATAGGCTCCAAATAGGCTAGATACACTCGTCACATCTGTAGAATATTATAATGTAGGCACAAGTAATCGAGACAGGGTTATACCCTTAGCATAGATGACTTGATACACCAAAGCAGAGCATCTCAACAACCCACCACAGCTGTCTAGCACCACATCAAAATGCAAGATGCTTTTCAGAACTAGACAAATGTCCAGTGAGAGCTCAAATTCGATTGAAGACTCAAGCGTGAATCTGCTGCTCTCTTTGGACCCTCACACCACGTCAAAAAGCACCTTGCCTTTTCACAAGCATATCGTGGGAGGTACACGACCGAGGAGATACTAGCGTACTAGAACAGGGATAGAGTACATCTCATCAACCCACCAGGGGCTGTATGAAACCACGTCAAAACGCAAGAAGCTTTTCAGAACTAGAGAAATGTCCAAAGAGATCTCAAAACCTCATTCATGATCTACTACTCTCTTTGGCCAACACCACTAACTTGAAAACAATCTTGCATTGTGAAAAGTTGACATGGATATGTACGTTATCGAAGAGATGGAGGGCCAGGTACGGTATGATCGAACACCTCGCACGTCATCTCATGCATCCAACAGACCTGTCGGGTATGCGTATCAAGATGCAGGATCATTTCCAGTATTAGACAAATGTCCAAAGAGAGTCACCGAGGTCGATGATCTCATTGGACGTCTGTAGCTGATCGAAAAGCATTGTGCGTTTTGACAGCATGCTGTGGTCAAGCACTCTGTTCAGTGGGAAGCAGAGAGGGTGGAGACCGCTTGGTAGCCCTGGGTGAGGGGGAATGGCTCTCGATAGACAGTTTCGAGAATTGTCTTGCAGTTTTGTAGACGCCGAGGATAGGTGCTTGCTCTGAGAGATTGAGGAAGAGTTGTTTGATTGCAGATTAATTACTTCGTCCGTTGCATTACACTTCTAAATATGAATCTATAAGAGCTAATATTTGGTCATAGCCTATGTCAACAGGTCCATTAGTTTGAGTAAGCATGTGGTCAATGGAATGCATCTGCTCATGGACAGCTGATGGTCCGGCATTGAAGGATGTCCACCTCGTCAAATCATGATTTCGACACATCCTTCTCGAAGGCAGGGGCTCTGTGTGACAGAAACCCAGACTCGAAAGGTTGAGTGGTGACACCGGCTTGTGATGCGTTGGAGGCGGTAGTCTTGACGGAGAGTTCCGATTGATGACGATTGGGAACCAGTCTCTCGGGGAGATCTGGCAGGCTTGGAATGCTGCTCATGAAGCTACTGTCGATGGTCGAGGTGGGAGCCGTGAGTGTTGAAACTCTGGGATCGGCGGGAATACGCATGTCGTAGCCAGAGGGACCAGTGTCAGTACTGACAGCCTTGCCACGACGAGCCTTCTCCATGCCTTCACGGTTGACATGGTCGAGGCCGGTGCGAAAGTAATCAATCTCGGGATTCTGGTCGAGGACGCGCAGGCGCTTGTCGATCATGGCTTGGGTCAAGGGAGACTTTGCGAGTTCAGGAAAGGCACTTCTGAGTTTTCTGATAATGGCGTTCAGAGAGTAGTTGCATGTGTCAAGAACACACATTGCATGATCGTGAACGTTGTTCCATTTCTCAGGTAGCGGGGATGTCGGTTGGATGCGGTATATCGTGGAGTCGGAGCTTGGTGACAGACTCGACGAGTGCGATGGTACATCACGAGACGGGAAGGAGTGTTTTGACACGGAGGGTTGGATAGTGGACGGGACAACTGATAGCGTAGCAAGGTTGCTGGCTGTGGGCTGTGAAGCCAATGGTGGAGGTGGACAGTCCGGCACTGGCGTTGGAGGTCTGCTAGCAAGTTTGGAAGATGAGGGCGGTGTGTCTTTGGTGACTGTCCACTTGGCTCCAGGAGGCTTGACGGGTGTTGATGGGTCACGGCTAATCGTTGCATTAGATTCGATGCGAGTGCAAGAACAACAAGACAGAACATGCCTTTGAGCAGTTTCGGCAGCAGCATCGAGTCGCTTGCGATGTGACGAGAAAACTCCCATCTGATCCAGCGTTAGAGAGAACCGAGGAGCAACCATGTGCACAAGAGACTTACTGGAGCCGAATGGCGAGTCTGATTATTTGATGGAATCGGATGGTGGGATAGCGCAGTCATGGTCACCAGATTGAGGAAGATCGCTGTTTGCAAAGGCATGTGAGATGCAGAGTGGAAGAGACAGAGGGAGAAAAAACGAGCCAAGCAAAACTCAACATGGAGCTGAACAGGATGGAAAGAGCGAAGGCTGGATTTACTCTATAGACTCCTGCTCAGGAATTAGGCAAGTGCGAGTTAGGGAAAGTGCAAAGAAGAATTTGTCCAATTGTGCCGACTTTTGTGATTCAAATTACAAAGACAACCCAGCAAAGATGATGTCTCGTTTTATTGTACAAAAATGGTCCGCTTACGCGCCCCTCGCCGTCGCTGGAAAGTTGTAGTTCTCGTTGATCGTTATGAGCGAAATTTACTTGGAGAGGCCAATCTTCTGGAGAAGGCTGCCCTGAGCGGGGATGTTGCCGTTGCCGCCCTTCTCGAAGACTCCCAAGATGTTCTTCCACACAGCGCCGGGCTCTTGGCTGGCGTCGATGCCTCTCCAGATGTTGGTCTTCTGGTAGTAAGAGATGACGGGGCTGGTCTGGTCGTGGTAGGTAGCCAGGCGCTTCTTGAGGGTGGCCTCGTTGTCGTCGGCACGCTGGACGAGGGGCTCGCCAGTGATGTCGTCGGTCATGGTCTTCTGGGGAGGGTTGAAGATTTTGTGGTATGAGCGGCCGGATGCGGGGTGAACGAGACGGCCGGTGATACGGGAAACGAGGAGCTCGTCGTCGATGCGAAGCTCAACGGCGTGCTTGAGCGACTGCTGGCGTGCCTTGAGCATGTCGTCGAGGCGCTCGGCCTGGGCAACGGTACGAGGGAAGCCGTCGAGGATGAAGCCGGTCTTGCACTCGGGGTTGTTCTCGAGCTCGCTCTTGATCATGCCAATCATGATCTCGTCGCTGACGAGACCGCCCTGGTCCATGATCTTCTTGGCTTGTCTGCCCAACTCGGTCTTCTTGGCGACCTGAGCGCGGAGCATATCACCGGTAGCCTGAGGCGCGTGTTAGTCGTGGTTCGTTCTTCCTAGCGACATGGTTGCGCAAACGTACCAAGTGGCAGACGCAGTACTTTTCCTTGATCTTGGGGGCCTGGGTACCCTTGCCTAGCCTCGAGTCAGCCGCGAACGGAAAACGGACAGGAATTGCGCATACCGGCACCGGGAGGGCCCATGAGAATGATTCTCATGCTCTCGTCGCTAGCCGAAGACGAGGTCGATGTCTGGGCCTTGCCGTGGAGGCGTGCCTCGAGCTCGGCGACACGCGCCTCGAGCTTGTCGACTGTGCCCCTGAGCTGGTCAACCAGCTGTTCTCCTAGAGGTGCCATTTTGATGTTGTGTGAAGTGAATTGACTGGATCAAGACAGATGGAAGCGCAACAGCAAGGTCGGAGAATAGGCCCAAATGCGAGTCGCTGATCGGCCTCGGATGTGCGTTTTCTTGGCACCTCCATTCATCCACCAGCTTCCACAATTCCGACCATCTTTATTCGCCAGCTTCACCTGTGAAATTTGCATCGTGGCCCAAGTGACCAACGCGAGCCTTGCTGAATGAATGTCGTTGCAACGGACGAATGAGCATGGAATCCATCTCACTCTCGAGAGCTATTTCATGTTGATCAATGGTACTACCGGTCTGCATTGAAGCAATCTTGGCCACTATCCTCATGCCTTTGGATCACAAGCAAAAAAAGCCGCATGTCAAAGCACTATAAATCTACAAGTACCTTACAACATTTGTGAGTGAGTAAGAATCCACATCGCCTAATACATTTGTTGAAAAAGAAGACTATCCAAGGCCGTCTCAAAGAACACCCTTCCCCATCCTGTTGCCTGCCCACAAGTTAAACTCGACTACTCTCGCCATTTCATCCATAAATGTGTGGAAACAATCAGGATGTACAATGTCTTTTCAGACCACAGTCGTATCTATGGAGAGCTCGAGACACAGCTCGTCTCCATGGCCAGCCGTACCATCAAACATCCCAGTTGTCAGAAGGCTCTACGTCTGGAATGGTAACGTTCTGCCAGATATAGTCGCACATCTCCCAAACCCTCTCATCATAGTGGGCGAAGGCTGCGGGGAAGTTCGTTAGCTTCTGAGAAGACGTGGAGCAGGTTGGCGATCTTACCAATGCTGCAAGGGGTCTCATCCATCTCGACATCTCTCAAGCCCGCTTCTACCTCTGCTGTCTGCTCTGCCATTCTCTGCTCCTCTATGCATTGGCCGACATCGCCGCCGTAGAACCATCTGTCGAAGGCCAACATCGATTCCCTGTTCTTGCACATTTGGCCATAGTTCGCATTCTGAATGTCGTAACCAGGAGTTTTTTCGATACACACCTTCTGTGGGGTTTCATCAAGATCAGCAAATCATCTTGACCAGACCGTCTCATTGAAGGTACTCACGAGACAGTTCAGGGTCTTGTCAGGTCTGTAGATCTTACGGCCCTCGTAATGATGCAGTCTCTCATCTAGAGTCATAGCTTTGAAGATCTCGTAGCGAATATGCTCGGGCTCTGTAGAGCCTTTATCATGCACGTTTCCGGTAGGGGCCGCGTGAACAGCGACTGCTAGGAGAGCAACAAGAAGATCGGTGATAAGCATCGTGTCTGTTAGATGATATGGAAATGACAAAAACGAAAACAAAGGGGAAACGGTCGCAACTTATACCTGAAGGTCACAGGAACTGGCTGACCGAAGGGTCAAACCACTGTGGGCGACTTTTGAGCATCTTTCCACCTGACTGATCGTATCTCCAGAAGAGTGTTTTTCAACACCCGCCTCCCGTGAACTCTTTCTCCACATCGAGCTCAATTACCCGACTCTCGAGACGCATGATGTTCGAAGTCGAAGGGAAAAGGTGGACCTGGGATGATGTTAGAAGGTTACATTGAACCTTACCTGACTTGCTACATACAGCAAACCATATTCCACGCCTCATTGCACGACTATTCACACTACGTTCTGAAAGTGCGAGATGATTTTTCAGATTCAGGGGTCTTCAATTGAAATCATAAATACGCATTATAGTGTACGATGCAACCTCTGTGGGTATCGACCAATGTTTTTAATGTGACGCTATGGACGGAGCTACAGAACAGACTGGATTCAAAAGTATCTGGAATTTTAGCAGCTACATACGAGACATCTTAATACACAAAGAGGTTGCCTAATCCATTATTACTCCTAACTGTCATCGGCAGGATAATCGAGGACTTTAGTTTCTTGATTGATGAAGTCACACATGCTTTCAATCTTGAGCTCGAAGTAGCCGAAGGCTGAAATGATCAGATTAGTAAGAGAAAGAGGCCGGTCTCTAATCAGAAAAAGGAGCTCACCTTAGCTGCAGGCCGTCTCGCCGTTCGAGTCGTTAGAGTTGTCGTGGTTCTCCCGCGCTCGTCTCTCTATACCCATCTCGTACATGCAATGACCAACGTCTCCTAGATAGCTCGACATGGCTAGACGATTCTCTTTATTCTTGCACACCTCTCCGTAGGTTGCCTCGTACATGGGGTACCCCTCGTTTAGAATGATACAATCTTTCTGTTGTGGTAGGGCGACTTAGTAATCAGAACTTCGATCTCGTTTAATGCAAGCACTTACAATGCAGTTGATTGTGTACTCGGCATCGTAGACCTTGTGATTAGCGTGCAACTCCAATCTTTGTTCCAGGCTCATCTCCCTAAAAGCGGCAACGTCGATCGTTCTCTAAGCTTCCTGGTGAAAGGGTTCCTCTTCAGAGCCAGAGGGAGCTGCCTAAGCTGCCGGAGCTGCTTGAGCAGCACCTGCCAACACTAGAACGGCAAAGATTTCGGAAATGTACTTCATGATTGTTGCGTGAGAAGATACAGGTGCTAGGGGTTTGATCAGAGCATATGTATATATATGTCTTCGGACGGTCATCAGTGTAAGTGGAGTTCGCTCATGTGGGCGATGGAGCCATGTCACAATTCACGCATGAGCAAACCTTCTGGAAAGCGTTGCGCGAGTCTGCTCGACTGGGTTTCGTTCATGAGAATTGGTATGTTAATTTGTGAGACAGATCTCATGGTAGTTACGGATCTCTTGTGGCCTTCGATCGTGCGCGCGTTCCAAGCATCGACTCTTTAGACCTCAAGTCTCGTGGGCTCATCCGCATCGGGCTTCTTGTCGGCGTTCTCAGGATGAGCCTCGCCCTTTGCTCCTGCCTTTGAAGCCTCGAATGATTGTTCAAAGTCAGCGATGATATCGTCAATATGCTCGATGCCGACAGATATCCGGATCAGATCCTCAGTAACTCCACTGTTTCTCTTCTCGTCATCACTCAACTGCTCGTGAGTGGTGCTCCAAGGGTGGATAGCGAGAGTCTTTGCGTCTCCAACGTTGGCAAGGTTCGAAATCAACTTGAAGCCATCCACGACCTCACTGCCTGCTTCGGGACCACCTTTGGCTCCGAAACTCAACACGCCTCCAAACCCTCTGGGCAGATACTTCTTGGCCAATTCATGGCTAGCATGGCTCGGCAGGCCAGGATAGCTGACCCAAGAAACATGTTCATTCTTCTCAAGCCATCGTGCCAGCTTCAAAGAATTCTCAGCGTGCCTCTCGCACCGCAGACTCAATGTCTCGATACCGAGTAGCAATTGCTGTGCAGCGAATGGGTTCAAAGCCATGCCACCGTCACGAAGAATCTCTACGCGAACTCTGACGATGAAAGCAAGCTTGCCGAATGTGTCCCAGAACTTGAGACCGTGGAAACCTTCAGAGGGCTCACTCATTTGAGGGAATCGTTTGCGAGCTTCGGGGGTACCCCAGTCGAATTTGCCAGCGTCAATTACCACGCCTCCGACTGTGGTGCCATGACCGCCGATCCACTTGGTTGCACTGTGAACGATAATGTCGACGCCGTGATCGATGGGACGGCAGAAGTAGCCACCTGCACCAAAGGTGTTGTCGACCTGTTTTCCTATCAGTGACTCATCCTCGACAAGTTTTGTCTGAATTCACACACCATGACGGGTACGCCAGCATCGTGAGCAACCTTGACAATGGCCTCAAAGTCAGGCACATTATACCTCGGATTACCAATACTCTCAATATACACAGCCTTCGTCTTCTCATCAATAGCCTTCTTGAAATCCTCAGCATCATCTCCATTCACAAACTTGGTCTTTATGCCCAACCGAGGCAAAAACACCTTGAGTTGATTGTACGTTCCACCGTAAAGGTTAGAAGTCGAAACGATATTGTCTCCCGCGTGGGCAAGTGCCGCAATCGCCATGAATTGAGCCGATTGTCCCGAAGAAGCTGCTACGGCGGCGACACCACCTTCCAATGCTGCGATGCGTTTCTCAAACACGTCTACGGTGGGGTTCATGATGCGAGTGTAGATGTTTCCGGCTTCCTTGAGGCCGAAAAGGGCGGCTCCATGGGCGGAGTTGTTGAAGACATAGGATGTAGTCGCATAGATGGGCACAGCACGTGAATTGGTAGCGCTGTCCGGTTCATGACCTGTTGGTAAGAAACGAATGGTCAGCTCCTCAATTGACTTGCATACATCAATCAGTCATAGCCTCAGAGCTTACCGGCATGCAATTGCAAAGTCTCGAAATGGGGTGTCTTTTCTCCAGCCATGATGTATTGCAATGTTTGAAATGAGGATCATCAACGAACAGAGGAGAGCAGAAGGTAGAAAAATAATCAAGACAGTCATAGATTGGCACAATATCATGACTGCCCCTCTTTCGGACGCGGGGCAGGTCCATGGTTAGCGAGCGAGCACGCAATCGGCGGCCGTGTGTGTGGCTTTGATCCTTCGCTCCGTGAAGTTGGAGACAAGCAACGCCGGCGAGGCAGTGATGGTTCTCATTCTTGGAGAATGGAGATATGAAAACTAGTCATGACTGTTGATGAACGATATGGGAGTTGGTTGGTAGGACGCCGGAAGTCTTCTCCGTGTTACCGACAAGACCATGAAACATGAAAGCACCATTAAGACGATCACTGCAGCAACAAGGCAGGTTTGGAAAAAAGATACAGTTCAGAAGATTGGGATCTTTGTATTTGAAAAAGGTTTGCGAAACGCCTATGCGATGCCAGAAGGACAAATCTGTATCAACCCAAGGTCTCATCAACTCCTTCTCCTCCTACCCATAACCTCCTCAAGGGACATTAAATCTAAGAAAACGGTTTTTGAAAAACTAAAAAAAGAGAAGACGTGACGACATTAAGTAATGCTGTTGGCTGCGGTCAAGAGCATCTAGTCAACCTCCTCCATGGCGGACTCACCAGCGGCCTCGGCGGCAGGGGCCTCGGTGCTGGCAGCCTCCTCGCTGGTCTCAGCCTCCTCGTCAACGTTGAGGCCAAGGGAGACGAGCTTGTGGATGCGCTCGGCGTAGGCGGCGGGCTCGTCAATGGTGAAGCCAGAGACGAGAAGAGAGGTCTCGTAAAGAAGCTGGGTGATGGACTTGACGGTACGGTCGTTCTCGCCATCGGTCTCAACCTTCTTCTTGAGCTCCTTGATGATGGGAGACGAGGGGGAGATCTCGAAGGTCTTCTTGGAAGACATGTACGAGGACATGGAGGTGTCACGGAGGGCCTGAGCCTTCATGATACGCTCCATGTTGGCGGACCAACCGAACTGACCGGTACGGATGGCGCAAGGGGAGCCGACGAGCTTGTGGGAAACAACGACCTTCTCGACCTTGTCGCCGAGGACGTTCTTCAAGCTCTTGGTGAGAGACTCGTACTCCTTCTCCTCCTCCTCGCGCTTCTTCTTCTCGTCCTCGGTCTCCTCAATCTCGAAGTCCTTGGTGATGTCAACGAGCTTCTTGCCCTCGAACTCCTTGAGCTGGGTGAAAGCGTACTCGTCAATGGGGTCGACAAGGAACAGAACCTCGAAGTTCTTCTCCTTGAGGGCGTCAAGGAAGGGAGACTTCTGGACGGCCTTGAGGGACTCGCCAGTGATGTAGTACATCTGCTTCTGGTGCTCGGGCATGCGGGTGATGTAGTCCTGGAGAGAGGTGATCTCGTCGAGGGACTTGGTCGAGTTGAAGCGGAGGAGCTTGGCGAGCTGGGGACGGTTCTGGGCGTCCTCGTGGATACCGAGCTTGAGGTTCTTGCTGAAGGCAGTGTAGAACTTGTCGAACTGCTCACGGTCCTCGGCGATCTCGTTGAAGAGCTCAAGAGTCTTCTTGACGATGTTCTTCTTGATGACCTTCATGATCTTGTTCTGCTGAAGAGTCTCACGAGACAGGTTGAGGGGAAGGTCCTCAGAGTCGACAACACCCTTGACGAACGACAACCACTCGGGGATAAGGTCGGTGGCATCGTCGGTGATGAAGACGCGGCGGACGTAGAGCTTGATGTTGTTCTTGGTCTTCTTGGTCTCGAAGAGGTCGAAGGGAGCGCGCTTGGGGACGAAGAGGATGGCGCGGAACTCGAGCTGACCCTCAACGGAGAAGTGCTTGACACCGAGGTGGTCCTCCCAGTCGTTGCTAAGAGACTTGTAGAAGGCACCGTACTCCTCCTGGCTGATGTCGGCGGGGTTGCGGGTCCAGATGGGCTTGGTCTTGTTGAGCTCCTCCTCTTCAATCTTGCTCTCCTTGACCTTCTTGGTCTTCTTCTCCTTGTTCTCATCCTCATCGTCAACCTCCTCGACCTTGGGCTTCTTCTCGTCGCCCTCCTCGGTCTTCTCCTCAGCCTCCTCATCGGGGACCTCCTTTTCGGTCTCCTTGAGGACGTGGAGGTAGATGGGGTATGAGATGAACTCGGAGTGCTTCTTGACGACCTCCTTGATCTTGGCCTCGTTCAGGTAGTCGAGCTGCTCATCCTTGAGGTGGAGAACCATCTTGGTACCACGGCCGAGCTGCTCGCCCTCGGTGTCCTGGGTGAGGGTGAAGGTGCCACCGGCGGATGACTCCCAGAGGTACTGCTCGTCATCGTTGTTCTTTGAGGTAACGGTAACCTTGTCGGCGACGAGGTAGGCAGAGTAGAAACCAACACCGAATTGACCAATCATGGAGATATCGGCACCAGCGGTGAGGGCCTCCATGAACTGCTTGGTACCGGAACGGGCGATCGTACCGAGGTTGTTGACAAGGTCCTGACAGATGAATTAGTCACAGCTCGTGTGGAAGAGGGATGATGGTTCACTTACAGCCTTGGTCATACCGATACCAGTGTCGCGGATAGTGAGGGTCTTGGCCTCCTTGTCGGGGATGATGTCGATGCGCAAGTCCTTGCCAGAGTCGAGCTTGCTGGGGTCGGAAAGAGCCTCATAGCGGATCTTGTCAAGGGCATCAGATGAGTTGGAGATGAGTTCTCTGAGGAAGATCTCCTTGTTGGAGTAGACAGTGTTGATGATCAGCGAGAGCAGCTGAGAGATCTCAGCCTGGAACTCGAACGTCTCGGCGGCCATGATGATGGTGGTGAATGGGGGATTGATTCAAAGACGGGACAAACACAGAGATGCAAAGCAAAAGGTGACTGCTGTGATATAGACAGTCGGGTATCGCAAGGAGAAAAGAAGATGTGGATGTGAAGGGGGGAGGAAGGTTGGTCGGAAGGAGTCTGGCAATTTGTATGGCGCCTCTAGAAAAACCTCCTACGAGCTTCCAGAGGGTTCCATTCGACAATTGGTCCAAGCTCCGTTGCAGTGAACAACCGCTGTTTGCTCTTTCACTCTTTGACAGCCGCCGAACTACCTAGATGTCGCTAGAAGCGTCTATACCACTCTCATTCCTCCGCTCTTAATTGATCACGAGATCACTTGGTCCATGGTTGTGGAATCCCGTTTCTGCATTTATCAAAACCCTGACTGTGGTGGTCGAGGTTTCTCACACTCTCCACTCCGTGCATCCAGACTTTGCGGGGATCATGAGGTTCCTGTTGCCACCCGAACCTTCTAGTCGTCAACAGCTTCGTTTGCTAGCTGTTAGTCACGGCATCGTCTCAATCTATCAATTCATTCTGTGGCGGATCCTCATGCACTTGTAAAAGTATCATGATCGAATCGAGCGTGATTACCCTTGGGGTGTTGGACTGTAGTGACTTTGCAAAGACATGATCTCCTTGATCAATCAGGTGGCCAGGAGAGCCCATGGAATTGTCGCCTTTAACGAACAACCTATCTTTGATCTATGTTATGGAGCCTTCAACGGCATCTGGTGCAGGATTTGATGCTCATCAAGTACTGGGAGTGGCAATGCTCTCGAAATCATTATGCAGTTCAATTGTAGTAGTTAAAATGCCATTATACCAGTGCTCCTTCCAGTCAATGTACCCCCAATGAGCACGAACACACGAAAACAACCAAGCCAGAAGATGCAAAAGAAAACAAAACCGCGTCGCCTCTGGTGGGATGCCCCTAAAACTGCACCCAATTCGCCTAACCCCAAAAGAAAATCCCTTCGCTCATCCAGACTCGGGATTTAATCCATGCAAATGACTGGTTCGGCTTTTCTGTCCATGTAGTATCCTGTCGATTGTTTCGCTTCTTACGAAGTAATCTCGACGCTTCTCTTCTCGGGCAGCTCGACAGGGGCCTGCTGTTCCTGTGCGGGCTGTACTGGAGTTTGTGCAGACAGCGACTCTCTGCGTGTGAACTGGGCGTCCTGTCCGACCATTCTTCTGCCAAGTGCGCGCTCGACCTTTGCGCCCAGGGCGATGGTGTTGATTTCGTCGTCCTTCTTCTCGCTGAGCTGGTAACGCTGCTTCTCGAGGCGCTCATCCGACATGCGCTGGAAGCCTGCCTTCCATGACTTGATGTCTTGGGTGCGCGGGTCGGCCGAGCCGACAGTGCTCATGGATGCGCGAGGCTCATTGACGGCGATCTTGTCTGTGTCATAGGTGGTCGTCGAGGGCGAGTTCTGGTATGCCTCCTGCTTGAAGCCGGCGTCGGCCGTGTTGTTGGTGACGGTGGAAGAGGTGCTCATTGCGATTGACGGTTGGATTGATGGTGCGCCGGAGTGTGTAGAGAATCTGAAGGATTGGTTTTGTGTTGAGGACAAGTCGTTCGACTACTCAATGGTTGGAATGTCAGAATCAAGATCGGCCGAGCGTTGTTGGCGTAGCAAGCAAACACTGAAACGATGTGAGGGGTTCGAGAGACAAGAAAATCCAAATTTTGGGAGCGAAGGGCAAATGGACGACGGAGAAAAAGAACAAGGTCTTTTCGAAGGACGTACCATGATCAAATCTATATGCGGAGATTCAGGAGTTGTCAATCTTGTGCTAGACTCTTTTATCGTCAGCTGCATGGTCATTAGAACGCTTTTCTCATATCGGCCATTGCTGATGTCTCACCCGCTGCCTGGCCCACTCGTCACTACCTTGCAAAGCACGATTGAACATGGAAGGAACCTGCTTTCATTAAGAATCAAAGACGTGAAATAGCGATCCTCAAATCGCGTCCATATTCCTGGTAAATCATGCCGCAGACGGACCCCTCTGTACCGCTTGACACGCTAATCATGCCGCTGGCCAGCGCCCTCGCCTGGCTGTTGAGCCCTGTGCCTCGAACGGGCAAGGTATCGCCAGACCTAGTTTGCCGTTTCTAATCTTTCTTCTACATCTTTTGCGCACGTGGCGACACTTGACAAGTTTCACATGGCTAAATCCTGGTGGTGTGTGATTTTTTAGGAATTCGCGGCTTCTCTCTTGTTCTAACTTCTTGTATCACCAGTACTCAGCGACAAGCCAATCTGACTTCCACGTTTCAAAGCAGAAGTACTGGATCTGTCCAACAGGCAGTGCAACTGTCACTTCAACGTGGCCCCGATCAGCGCCACGTGCGGCAGCATTATGTGGCCCAAAGCGAGGGAGTACATCGACCATGCATTCCGGTCGCTCGTGGCACCCAAGGAGTCATGTTACACGGAGAGGATCTGATTTTGACTCGTTCATCCGTTTATCATATCATCTTTCCTTGCCTGTCAAGGTTTGCTACCACTTTCCTCCCGTCAGGAAGGCCTTGAAGAAATCCAGGGCAGTCCTGCTGTTATCCCTGGCAGACACTACTGCATAACCAGGTACCTGCACATTTGGCGTGGTAATGCCCAACGCTTCTGACATGGTCACCCAATTCCTGATGGTCCATACCAAGATCGTAGCGACAGCGCCGCATCCTCCAACCACCTGCAGAATCGTCCATTCATTACCATTGAATCTCTGGCCCAGTGCAAGTAAACCTAGAGGATCTTTGCAGTCGAGACCGTCCAGATTGCTGGTCCCGGATTTAGGCAGTCTCTGGTGACCAGGTTTTACCATGGCCGAGTTAGTGTTGTGTCGTTCGGGAATGCCTAAGGTAAGCTGCTTCCTTTCCTGGGCCTCGGTGTCCAGTGCAATCCTCAGGTTGTACGCCCATTCCGGTAATTGTGTACTTGGTCTGTCCAGCTTGTAAGCATCGAGACGGCGGCCAAAGTCGTACTGCGAAGTTGTGCCCAGATGTCCGGCAGGTACGAGCCTGAATGGAGCAGGCGATGACTCTCGCTGGCTTGGAGTGGTCAAGTGTGGTATCATGACGCCCGATGATGAGGACAACACAGAAGAGATGGAAGATGGCGCAGCGTCAGGTTCGTCTGCTTGCAGACATCCAAGCCGCTCAAGAGCAAGCTCGCGAAGCTCACGCTTGTGCGAATCGAATGACTTCTGTAGATAGTCTCTTCGCCATTGGATGAACTTCTTTACAGCACAGTGTCGCAGCCATTGAGCATTGTCAGGATCAAAAAGGCGGTCTATCAATCGTGAGAGGTCGCTCGAAACCAGGGGTTGTATGTATTCTGAAGACATTAGTACGCTTGCGTCCATACTCTCGATGTCTTCGCTTAAAGCAGAAGACACTGCAAAGGGAGACGACGTCGGGGCCTCGTGGGCATCTGGTGATTGGAAAGTAAATGTTCGGACACCGGCAGCCTCGAGACTAGTCCGAATAGCTGTCTTTGTGTCCCTGAGATTTTCATCATTGCAAGTATCGGCTCTGCCAATGACAGGAACTATGTTGGTAAGCGCGGAAAGACGTCGGAGAACATCGATTTCCGTAGGGCCTATATGATGGGCGGCTGGAGTATGTCAGTGACTGGATTAGCATGTTCAGAACATGCAGCTTACTCGGGTGGAACATGTAAAGTACGGCATCGACTTGGAAACCTCCACTACCACTTAGAACACTCAGAAGATCTGTGTCGCTCAATTCCCCTGTCAATGTGTTCTTTCGTAATGAATCTTCGATGCTTTGCGAGATAGTATTGACCGCATCATCGATGTTTTCTTGGTCGCTGGGTCCACTCATTTTCCAGCCGGGGGTGTCGACAAAGCAGATGTTACGTTCTAGAATGGAATCTCCCATGCTCTTTCTTCGTCTTAATCCACGGCCCTGTTCAACTTCTGACCACCATGACGGGTACGATTTGGTCGAAGCATAGGTCTCATAGATGTCCTCGGTATTTGTAGTCGAGGCTGAAGACGACTCGGCGTTGACGATGGGATCGACATGAACAATGTCCTCACACATTTGGACCATGCTCTTGACAAGGCTCGTCTTTCCCACACCAGAGGGACCGGCAACCATGATTCTGAGCCGAGGGATGCGTTTGCCTCTTTCCGTAAACGGACGACGTGCAGGCATGGATATGCTGGGCATAACTAGCTGAGGTATACTGCTCTGGGCTTCGGTTGGATGACTGGACTCAACGAGCGTATCGTCAGCGAAGACATCGTCTTCCTCGCTGGATGAGTGCAGAGTCTGGCTGGCGGTATCGTCGATGATGCTTCCTTCTTCATCTGAGAGGCGTACACTCTTTACACTAGGTGAGCGCGGAGTGCTGGTGTCGCTGAACCGTAAAGGCGTGAAAGAACGACCCAAAGATGTGAGCGACTCGCTCCTGACATGACGTCGGGTTGGTGATGGGGTCAAAGGTCTAGGAGCAGAGGAGGACACTGAGGGCTTTCGCGATGTGGGGCGTTCCTCGGAGGATATGATGCGTTGGGCGGCTGCAGCGATTTTGGGGTGGACGGGATTACCAATCTTTCGTTTCTTGCCATAAAGATTGTTTGAAGGAGAAGAGGATGAGTCTGGCGACTTGGGGGCGAAGGCTGCCTCAAGAGTCTCATTCAAGCTCTCAACACCGTAGTTGTTATCTTGGTCATGACTGGCACTCTGTTCCGCCTCGGCTTTCTTCATATCTCTCTCGCTTCGCAGGAAGAAGGTGGTTGGTGGCAGGTTATGTCCGGAAATACCTGCGGTACCTGCATCGGTACAGGCCTGTTTCTTCGATCGTGGCCAGACACCTTCCGAGTGGCTCATGATGGGACGCTGGGGTCGTCGTCTTCGAAATCAGTTTTCTAGAGGGATTCGACGAGCTTCTGCGACTTTGGCGAGTACAGGTTTTCTCATCACAAGATCATACGATAATTTGCTCAGTGAAACGACATGACGCCTTCTATCAAGGTGCAGCAGATGGATGACATGACCTCGCACCTGATAAGGCCCGTCTGAATTGCGGGGTCCCCGCAATCGTGCGGTACGCCGTGCATGGACCGCACCCGGATGTCAGATCTCACAAGGTTGAGGGACCCTTGAGACGATGAGACGATGAGACTGCAGATGGATCGTGTTTTTGAAGATTGAGTACTGTCGTGGAAAACGTCATCGTTTATTCAGCATATCTACGGTCGGTCAAGAAGAGCATGCATAATCGTCGTAGCTCGACCTGTCCTACCTCTTCAAGCACTCTCCAGCCTACCTACGCCCGAATACACCACGTGCTCCGAAGAAAGTCGCTTTTTTCGAGGTCCCATCCACGCCGTCCAGAGCCAATCCACAAACCCGTGTTGATACAGACTGCAAAGCCAATGAAACTCCGCAACAAACAACAGAAACACAAGTTGATAGGGTGGGAAAGGAAAGCAATGAGAAACACGCGCCGCTATGCATTAGTGACAAATGTATGAAGTTTTGTGCAGCGCGTCAAGGCTTCGGAGTCCATCTCCAAGTCGCTCTAACGCTGGAAAGGAACTTTTCGAAAGGGGGCATATCGCGTCATATTTTACAGATAAGGGCTGAACCGGGTCCGGGGATGAGGAAGCTCGTCGGCGGATGGTGGTTCGTCCCATTTTATGTTGGACGTTTAGGCGACTTGGGCACCGCCACGGCCGCGAGAGGCGTTGCCGCCACGTCCTCTCTGCGAACCACCGCCACGACCACCCTGGAAGGAACCGCGGGGGTTCGGGTTGGCACCACCACGACCGCCTCTGGCACCGCCACGGTTGCCGGGGAAGAAGGGTGCGTTGGTCTTGGGACGGCGCTCCTCGATGGTGATGGCGTGTTCACCGATCGAGATAGGGCTGGCCTTGAGAGCGGCCTTGTAGCCGTCAAGGGTCTTGAAGTCTACAAAGGCGCAGTTCTGCTGAAGAAGTTAGTCACTGCATGGTCTTGTGGTGGAAAAGGGAATTTACCTTGGGTCTGTTTGCGTCGAAGTATGAGAGCTCGCCGTGCTTCTCAATGGCCTCTCTCAAGGCAGGAAGAGTAATACTCTCGTGAACGTTCTTGACGTAGGCGCGGTATTGAGGAGCGTCCTGAGCACCGGCAGCGGCCTGGCCCTTGTTCTGCTGTCTCTTGTCACCAACGCTGGTCCACTCTTCCTGTTGGTCGGCGCTGGCGGGAGCGGGAGATGCCTCGCGAGCAGCGGGAGCAGCGGCAGACTCCTGAGCAGGTGCTGAGGAAGCAGCCTTGGTGGCAGGCTCGGGTTGAGGAGCAGTCTTGGGCTGGACAGGAGCAGCGGAGGCAGAAGGCTGAGGAGTGAAGACGGGAGTAGCGACACGGTGGGCAGCAGCGGCAAGGTTGGCCCAGGTCTTAGGGGCAGCAGGTGCAGAAGGAGCAGCAGGCTTAGCGGGAGCGGCGGCCTTTGCGGGCTGGGCAGCCTGCTTGACAGGAGAGCGGACGGCAGGAGTGGGTTCGGGGTCCTTGGGCTTCTCAACCGGGAGCTCCTCCTGTGCAGCGGGAACCTCGGGAGTAGCCTCAGAAGAAGCCTCGGGAGCAGCCTCGGGAGTCTGGGTAGATTCCGAGACGGCAGCGACAGGAGCATCCTCGGCCTGAGCGACCTCAGCGGTCTCGGCCTTGGGGGAGCCGTTGGCGACAGCAGTGGGGACAGCGGTCTCCTTCTCCTCGGGCTTCTCAGCAATGATCTTCTCCTCGATCTCCTTGTCAACCTTGGCAGCATCCTTCTCAATGGCGACGGGGTCTTCCGAGCTTGTCAAGGTCTCGTGCTCAGGCTCCTCGGCGGCGGTGGGAGCAGGCTCCTGGACGGCAGCGGGCTCCTCGGTGGCCTCAGCCTCATCCTCCTCATCGATGATGTAGCGGAAGATGTCGTTCAGCACAAAGTAGCCGTTGGTCTGAGCAGCGAGGACAAAGGTCTGGGTGAACTTCTTGTGAGGGGCGGACTTGTTGGAGATTTCACCAATGACCTGGATGACGATGTGGTCGTCCGAGGCTTGCGAGTCGACATTGGTGACGCGAACCTTGCACTCGGAGAAGTCAAGCTCCTTGATACGGTCGTTGATGGCCTATTTGCTAGATCAGCATCTCAATAGGCTTGTGCGTGGTAGCGCAGAAGAGACGTACCCGTTGTCCCACACACACGGCGACCTTCTCGGTCTCGTTGCCGGAGACGAATTGTGAGCGCTTGTTGTAGAAGAGCTATAGCCAGTCAGCGCATGTTGTTTTGGCAAGTGCAGTTGAATGTTTGACGTACGTAGACCTTCTCGGGACTGCGGCTAAGAGTGGTGTAGTACTGCTCGACAAAGTACCAGCCAACCTCGTCCTTGGGGATGTCGGCGGCGGAGTTGTTTGACTGAGAAGGCGCAGAGGGGTTGGAGGAAGGGTAGTTGGCGGCAGCGTAGCCGGTCTGCTCTATCGAGCCGTAGCCATTCTGAGGGACGAAGTTGCCGTTGATAGCGGATTCGGAAGCCATTGTGGAGAAACCAAGAAGCGGACAGATGAATTGGTGATGCGGAAGGTGGGTGCGATGTCTGATGATGGAACCTGGTCAGCGCCGAATGTCTGGAGACGACAATTTCAAAGTGAAGCGGTGGCGGGGTGCGCGACTGAAGTTCCAAGATATCGTGGGAGTCTCACCTCTAAAGTGACGGTAAAACAGCCAAGTATAAAACTATCTCGTGCAGCTCGACGTCGATGGATCTACACTTTTTGTAATGCGTCAAGCTGCTGTAGAAGCTTGAAAGAGGGAGAGGTGAGGGAGAGAGTGTTGAAGAGGAGTGGTACAATAGGTCGAAAGGATTGGAGCTTGCGGTGAACAGAGCGAGCTTTGCCTGAGAATTGTCCAGACAGTTCGGAAGTTCGTCATATAGAGGTCACGTGCATCGTGTGCGATCGCCGCTCCAACCCAAGGTCAGGTTTCAACTACATCCTATCAATTACATACATATCATCGTTCGCCAATGCTTGAAAACAATGGCACATCCACCACCAATCCATGATTGATGGCGTACTCATGGAACAATCTGTGAGGGATCCTGTCAGATAGGAAGCTATTGCCTGCCTCTTTCAACCGCTCCTTCTCTATGCGACATGATTTTCGCCGATGCATTCGTGATTCACTACTTCCTATCTCGTGTCTTGAGTCTGGGACTTTCACAGACCTGCAGTTACCATGTTAGAAATCATGCAACCATAGACCTGCGCATGCTATACCCCGTGCCCGTTCTCTTCGCATGCCTACCTTTCACAAAACTGCCACGTAAGACCACAAGTATGGCACGCGACCTTCCTAACCAGCCGTGAAGATCTATGTGTCTGTCCGCTTACACGAGCTTGCCTTTGGAAGCTGTATAAGTTTCGAATCTTCCCAACTTGTGTCATTTTTTCCTACACGCCCAACATTCGACAATCCGTCCAAACCCAACCCTTTATACCTGTACAGATTCATTAGGCTCACAGTTGACAATGTGTTCCAAAGACGTTCATGTTCGACTGAATTACTGTCAAGAGGAACAACAAGTATTGCCCTCAAAACCCACAACACGCAGTTTTCCTACCAAGCCCGGCCCACTCGAAACGATCCAGGATGTCCGTGAAGCTCATGAGGAATTCGACCTCGAGCTTCACGGCTTTCGTTATGTAAAGGCACCAACCGACTTCAACAACTGGGACTCGGAGCTGGAGATACGCAATGTCTTGATCCCCGAGATGGAGGTTCTGTTACGTCAAGAGCTGCGAGGCTGTGACGAGATACATGTCGTGGGCATTAAGGTACTCATCGGGAGCTCCATCCCTCGAAAGACTGCGCTGATCAATCTCTAGTCGGAGCAAGGGCCTTCAGCAAGTGGTTGTAATAGAATGGTTCACATCGACCACACTGTATCGAGTGTCGAGTCAATGTTGCATCAGAAGTACGGAATAAGGCCCGAACATCTGCTCACCAGAAGGGTTCGTCTAATCAAGTGAGCCGTTGTCTACCTGTATTGCCATTTCGTCGTCTTACTGACTCCTTGTAGCATCTGGAGACCCGTCAATTGCGTCGTGCACAGCGATCCTATTGCAATCGCAGATGGCAGAGGACTTGATCTGAAGCGAGACATCACAAGCTCTGACCCGAGCATACCCATCGGTATTGGACGCTACCATGAAGAGCGCCACTGGTACTACACGAGCGAACAAACCGAGGAAGATGTCTTGCTGTTCAAGACCTACGACAGCAACCAAGCTGCGTCTTCCAAGGCATGCCTACGCACAGCGTTCATCATACCCGATCCCTCTGGCAGCAACTCGTGTTCCAAGGCGATCGAGATCCAAGTTTTGGTCTTCACACACCCCAACGACGAGCAGACCACGCACGTTCATCAAGTAAAAGAGGTCGAGACATTGAGAAAGGAACTCGGAACTCTTTCAAATGACGTTTTGCACAACCAAGACGTGGTCAGAGCAGTCTTGGACCTCCGTCAGTGGGAGTCTCTGAAGGCGGCCGAGCAGATGCACCACCTGGCGTCTGACCGTGACCATTCACGTGCTGAAAGTCAATCTCTGAGCAAACAGCTCAACTATCTGGAGGAGTGGATTATGGGTCTTTACATGTCGTGCAGTTTGTCTTCAGAGGAGACGGACACTGTCGAACAATTGCGGCATTTCATATGCTCCACGCCAAGATTGCGCGAACGCTTCAGCCAGGATGAGCAGGCATACCAAAGCATGAGACAGAGCATGAATTTGTTCGGAGCAGACGCTGAGTTGATGCTTCTGCGCCAACAGTTGTACGCGCAGTGTAGAGAGACCGAGAGGTTGGCAGCCAATATTGATGCTAAAGTCGAGAGCAAGATGGATGAAGGGTTCCAGGCTGCGGTACAGACGGCAGTCAAGCAAGAGCGCAGCAAGGACGAGTTTGTTATCCAAGACCTTCGGCAGGAGAATCAGAGACTCCGGCAGGCATTGGCCGAGATGAGTGCACTGGGCTTGTAAGGAAGATTGTGTGGAAGATGTGATGACAGTGTAGTATAATGTAGCTATAGCTAGTCGAGAAAACTATTTGCAGTCCTCACAGTCTTTTGTTCCCTCTTGTGCAGCAGGCGCAGAGGTCTGAGCAGGCTCGGCTGGTTTGGCAGGAGTGTCGGCGGTCTGAGTCTTGTGAGGCTTATCAGAGTGACCGAGGTCGCGACCAGGCTCGATGTGGTTTCTCAGACGTTGTTTCAAAATCTTGGTATCAGGGAAGCCTTCCTCTGCCTTCCTGTCCCACAACAGAATCTCTTCTGGTTGAGCGTTCTCTTCGGAGCCGGGCGGGACGTGTGTGAGGTAGACGGTGAAGATGCCACCGGAAGCAGGGATGAGAGCAATCTCGCCAATGGCGGTTCCGAAGGTCGACAGGAGTTCCTGGCCAAAGTATGCGGCTCTGAGCATCCATCTACATTGCGTACAGTACGTGATGGCAACGCGTGGTAGTTTTGGCGATGACATGGTGGTTGATGATTCAGTCAACGAAGGTCGCGGCTTCCGGAATGGCGAAGCTTCTCGGTCGCGTGCCTCGAAGCCACTTGCTTCTCCAGTCTCACCAACACCATCGACAACACCGTCTTGCATACCACTTTCGTTTGTGTTGCACGACAAGTTGGTCTCTTCGCATCCACATTATGATTCGGAACAGAAAGAGCCACATGTAGACATCTCACTGCTCCGGTAGGTTCAGCTCAGCGAGCAATTACGCAATGTGAAAGCCTTCGTCCTCGACTTCTTCTTTTTCTTCTGCTTCGTCTTGTCCATTGAGGAAACATGGCCCTACCAACCGTGCCAACCCCGTCCGGCCTCTACGAACAGCGACAATCTCCGGCTGCTGGCATTGGTGTATTCGCAACAGCCGCCATACCTTCGGGCACCCGTATCCTCTGCGAAGCACCGCTCTTTGCGCTTCCTGACGACGACGATGTCATAGCATGCTATCTCACCATCAGGGAGCTCTCAAAAGACCAGCAATATGCTTTCTGGGCTCTCGCTTCATCAACCACTCCTCCGGCCGACACAGATTGGATCGACGAGTTGAGAGCAGCCTGTGATGGTACCCTCATCACCAACCAACTGGAACTCGATCCACGCTAACATACACGCTTCGGCTCAGAGGACATAGGCGATGGCTTCGACGATCTTGTGAAGAAGTATGAAGATGCATACTCGAAGTTCGAGACGAATCGCTTCACCTTACGCTATCCTGATGGCTCGCCTAACAAGCTTGGTGTCTTTCCAAACGTAACGCCCTCTGTCTGCCCTCGCGAGAAGCATTCATGTTGACAAGTAACAGGCCGCGCGGTTCAACCATTCCTGCAGCCCAAACGTCTACCATCGCTACAACACAAACATAAATTGCCTCACGATACACGCCCTTCGGGACATACATCCCGGCGAAGAGATATGCACTGCCTACATCGACATATGCAACGATACGGCTGAAAGACGTCGTGTCTTGCAACACTGGGGATTCCTGTGTCGCTGTACGGCCTGTGAAGCACAAGAACCAGCCCGAGAGCTGCGAAGAAACAAACTAGGAGGGCTCATGACCACAATGCAAAAGAGGGAAAAGAAAAGATCCTTTGAGAACTGGGGTAAATGGGACTATGCAGAGGCTCTTACAACTGTCGAGGAAATCATTGCGTTGATGCTGGAGGATGGTTTGGAAGAGACGGATACACTTGGTGAAGCGTATGAGATTGCCGCCGAGTACAGTCTTGCTACGGGCTGTAAGGAAGACGCTATCAAGTGGGCTGAAAGAGACCTTGAGGTTGAGCGCAAGTGTTGTGGTGAGGATAGTGCCGAATTCGCAAAGGCGATGGCCTTGCTGGAGTCTGCACGAGCTACCTAGAGGTTCATCATTTGTGCGACTACCTGCTTGCGACTTCGAAGAGCCATAAAAGAGCTAAATTGGCTTAGAATGCTGAATGTTCCTCTTGAAATTAATTCGACCACTCTGTGACGTTGACGTCGAGCGACCCTGACCTAAAGCTCCGAGGCATCATAGAACGACTCCGCACCGGCGAGTATTCCCTCGGATATCACACTGCACCATCAGACACGAATTGAATCGTTGTACCAAGCAGCAAGATTAACTACACGCAAACGATATCTCCCAATAGAATTGCATAGGTTGACCATCATGCCTCTCCTCAACTTCCACCTACTCAACCTCAAGGGCAATGTTCAACCCCACACCTTCCTCAGCAACCTCCACGAGGCCGATCCCTCTACCAAAGTAATCGTAGCATCAAAACCACGCCATTTTGTCGTGAAAGCAACAACCCAAGATGCATCCATCCTCAACAAACCCTGGGATCTGATGCTCCTCCTCCAAGGCCCCAATGCCTCTCTCCCTGCTTCCCTCCAAAAGCACGTTTCCTCTTCCTACTCTCTTCCTGTGGGCATACCATCTAAACTTCTTGCTTCCTATCCCGAGAAGAATGCTCGACTTATCAAAGAAGCACCATCTGCTGGTCTGACGGGATCTTTGGAAAATCCCAAAATGCCCGATTCGAGTCAGAAGTTGGAATTGTCACCCGAGTTGTTGAAGTTTATGGAGGAATTGATGAAGGAACATGATGGACCTGTTACCATGTTGAATTTGCTCAAGTTTAAAGCTGGAGGCAAAGAAAGTTACTATCAATATGGACAGGTGAGTTGTTTCCTCCTCTCTCTCTCTCTCTCTCCATCAAGATACGGATTGGCTGATCGATCATCAGCATTTCATCAAAGTGGCCGGAAAACGAGGAGGCGATGCCAAAATCGTGGGAAATGTGGTTTCCAAAGACAGCGATTGGAACGAGATTTCCATAGTCCATTATCCCAGCATCAAGCATTTCTGCGACATGCTCGCCGGAGAGGATTATCAGGCTATCAATGATGAGTTTAGGCTTCCGGTGAGTGAGACCTGCAAAAGAGAGGATTTTGAGATCTTTTTGCTGACATGATTGGGGGATTTTTTTAGGCTCTGGAGGATACGCTGTTGGTTTGCACTACTGAGTTTGGTGTGATGGGGTCAAAGGCAAAGCTTTAGGATTGGGGATGCGGTTGTTTGTGATGGGTGGATTGATTTTTGGGTGCTAGAGTCTTTCATACGAAGTGTAGCTGTAGCAATGCATAACTGAATTCATATCAGAGTCGTCTCGAGGGATATGTTCAAGCAGGGTTTTCTCAGCGGAAGTAGTGGCCCTTCCATTCTTCCACGCCTGTATTTCAGGCTTTGTAATGTTTACCCAATCTTTTGCGTCAAAACCAAAACATTCCTTACACCCTTGATGCTGGTTTCTCCCGCAGCAAGATGAGAGTCAACCATTTCCATGTCTCTAGATCTAGCGTCCTTTGCCGCCTCGGCCCAAGCAGCAGTGTGTGATGTTCCTGGTCTGACCATGTGACTCTCATCTGACAAGCGAGTCAATAGTTGTTCGGTCTCGGTCGAGACAGCCGTGACTTGTCGTCGAAGATAAGATGTGTGTTGCATCATCGCTGTTTCGTCTTGAGCTGTAGATCGGAGTATGTCGATGAATGGTAGAACTCGCAAAGCCATGCCTGTATTATTCGATTTGTCGTCGTTGGTGGTTGACATCTGTCTTTCGAGTGGTGGTTGGACAGGATCTGATTTAGTTTCGTATTGGATGTTGAGAGTGCTGACAAGACGTTCTCGTGAAGCAATGTACTTGCTGTAAAGGTCCTGAAGGGTGGCTCGAGTCTCGTCTAACGATTCTGCGCCGAAGTCTGTTGGCATGTCAAAGTCTGGATCCATGTGGTCGCCGTCCTCTGACAGTTTTGCAAGTTCCGATTCAATCCAAGCGATAAGGTCATCTCGAGCTCGTCGAAGAGCGTACGCACGTTTCCAGTCTTCCGGGTTGGGTTCCTGGACAGACACGTTCGAAGGCCTTGCTTGTGCAGAGCTTTGTGCACGCAGCACTGCTTTTTGCAGCTCGAAAACATGAGACTGGGCTTCTGCCAAAGATTCATCCTGAGATTGCTGTGCAAGAGGCGGAGGTAATTGAGCTTGCATGCCATTCAAGAGCTCACTGGGATCTGCATATCGCGAAGTGTGTCTGACCTTCTCCAGATTGTCCAGTGTCTTTTCGATGACCAGAAGTTTATCTCTTCGTTGTCTTTGGCGGATCAAAGCGACTGTTTCGGCAACTGGATTCGCTTTGCTCTCGTTGCTCTCCTGTTCCTCGGGTTTGTTTTGCATGAGATTCAGCTCTGCTTTTAGAGCATCGTATTGATTTTGTGCCTTTTGACGGGCGATGAGGGCTTGCATGAAAGCTCTTCGTACGCCAGTGATGTTTTCTGGTACGGATTGAGTAGATGTCCCCGTGATGGGTAATGTCGCTTTCGAGGTTGGGATATTTTCGTGCTGAACATGTTGTGCCAAAAAGGAGTCAATAACACGACGAATTTCAGCAACTTCCTCGCGTGGCCTGATATACGGTCCTAAAGCATTTGCGAGATCCGGCAAAGGAAAATCCTCCATAAGATCTGGCATGATTTCCTGGAATATGTTGTGATTGTCGGCGCCGATAATGTGAGAGATTGTTTGTATACGATTGATAAAAGTGCTTGGCGAACTTTTCGCACGTGAAACTCGACAAGATTGAATGGTTTGAGTTTGATCTGCAACCACACACGATCCGACTACATCCCTTCATTGTTCTTGCAATTAATATTGCATTGCACCTGCCATGAGTGCACTAATAAGACGGCATCAATGCTGTCAACACGCTAAGAAATTTTGAAACCACATACCAGGGGCGACCCGGACCATCCAAAATCTGTTTCGGCGACTTATCAGGGCAAAAGAAATCTCTCAGGATTCACCCTCGCTTGTAGTATGAAGACAACTGCCGTGTATACCGTTGCGGAGTTGATGCCGCAAAAACACTCGACATCCCGGTCTGTAGGTGCACAATGTCGTCGACCTGATGTAATAATTCATCAGGTGACGACCCTGCAGCACCTGCAGCTAGCTTACTCTTGTGATTGTCAAGAGCTTCCAGCGACACGATAATCCAACTACCCTCTTACTTCTCGACACCTCGGAAAACATCTGGTCAAAACTCGAGATGGCTCTACCGAAACATATGGAAAACTTCGTCACGGCCATGCAGCAGGTCTATCAGTTTCCGATGACTGTAGACGAGAAGTAAGATACCAAATCCAGCTATGCTGTGTCACCAGGCATCGGCACTGTGATCACAGAGGTTACGAGACCGCAATGTGTTTTGATGTATGGTCTGACATCGCTCGGTAGACTCGACTGGAGACCACCCCCAATGAAAGATGGTCATCGCGGACGTTATCTATGGACCGACGCCTTTGGTGTTTTCAACTTCGTCACACTGTTCAAGGAAACATCGCAACCACATTTCCTGGTCCTAGCCGCCATACTTGTGGAGACAGTACACGGAGTTCTGGGCCGAACGCGGGATCTTTCTGCACGGCTGCCAGGGGCTTCGGATGAGTCCCCGCTAGCCGGCGGACTACGAATAGGAAAGAACGAAGCATCTGGGTCTGATGGAGATGGACAATACCACCACTATCTCACGTTATGGATGCTGGCGCTCAATCGACTCAGTATTGCAAGTGGTGAAAAGAAATACAATGATCAAGCCATCTCTCTGGCACGGGCAACACATCCGGCGTTTATGTATCAGCGAGATGCTCCACGACCTCAGATGGTCTGGTGAGTAGATTCCTGCATTACATCACGGTAGTCGAGACTGACAGGGTCACAGGAAGATGTCAATAGATCTGTCTCATCCTCTATGTCGAAGCGAAGGCAACCTTGATCCGATAAATGGTCTTGTCACGTATCGCATACTGCAAGAGACAAGTGGTAATCCGGAAGTGCTAAAAGAAGAAATCAGCGGATATCAAAAGATCGTTGATCAAAAGTGGAAAGGATACACTTCTTCAGATACATTGGATTTAGGTATGACTCTTTGGACTGTTCACTGGTTCTCGGATGGAGATGACTGGGCGAAACAACTCGCTGCTGCAGCAATTCGTGATATGCGGATACTGTTCCACGAATCGCACTACCTGGACCTGCCAACTGCACAGCGTTTGGCTTTCAGAGAGTTTGGAACTTGTCTGGGCATCAGGGTCCATCCGATAGCAGAGCTGGAGCCCGTGGCCAAGCACATAATCACAGACTGGGAAGGCGCCAGCAGAGTACCCATCCCTAAGAAAAACGTCGAAATGGAAAGTCTCGAGCCGATGGATCTGGTCATGTACGCCGCAGCATTATGTCCAGGAGCGTTCAAAAGGAATTATCTCAATTAATCTATAGTTCTATTATTAATTATGGGTACCGTCCATTCCCCAAAATACATCTATCATTTGCATCGACTCATACAATCTTCATACAACTGGAAATATTAGTTGTTGCCCTCCTCTGCCTGTCTTTGTGCAGCGCCCTGGTCAGCATGCTTTGCCGGGTCGAACACGTAAATCGGGAACTCGAGGAACAAGGTTCGCTTGAGAATGACAGGCATTTTCTTGTAAAGTGCAGGTGGGAAGGGGATGAGGATGCTGGTCTGGTGGAGGTAAGCAGCATACTCACTCCAACCTTCGCCCTTTTCGTATCTCTTCTTGGCACCAGGACGCTCTTGTAGGGTCAAGCCCGACACAAACATCAGGAGGGTGGTCAAGAAGATCGGACCAACAATACTGGCGAACAGTGCAGCCTTTGCGCCGCCCTGGACATAATTGTAAGAAGCAGGGGTCACTGCAAGCATGAAGATTGCTGTACAGATGTTAGTGCAAGTAAAAGACTTCTGAGTCGCTATAACGTACAGAATTGAATGAGGATCTCGGCAAAGTAGTTGGGATGGCGAGACCAGGCGAAGAAACCCTTGTTGCAGACAGCGCCGCGCTCTTGGTGGGTCTGCTTGAATCTGTATTTCTGGATATCGCTGACGGTCTCCATGATGATGCCGATGCCAAAGCCAATGACTGCCAGAATATCGGTGGCCTTGTTGAAAGCAGGTTGTTGGAAGCGATTGACGATAGGGCTGTTCAATACAGTAACTGGCATGCTAACAGTCCAAACCTAACACAGCTGTCAGCAAAACATCTTCGGTGGGAAAGCACAACTCGACTTGTCCTTACCCAAAGTGTTTGGAAAACATAGAATCCCAACATGGGCAGAACTTTTCCACGCTTGTCATCGAAGCGGTCGTCCTTGCCGGTTTTGATGATTCGGAAGAGCAAGAATCCAGCCAGGCGAGCTCCCCAAAGCATGATAAATATACTGTCGACGATTTGACGGGCATGATGTTCGCCGTACATGGCAACCGTGATGATGGCCAGAATCACAAAGTTGGTGCCTCCGGCGACATCGTTGAGCTGGTCGGTCTTGAAGATGACCGAGATGGCAAAGAAGATGGATTGGTATCCGAGTGTGATCAAGAAACTGATGGCGAGGTAGTAGTCATCTAGGACATGGACTGGTGCCATGGCTGAGGGCGCTTTGTTGGTGTATTCAAGAGTCGATGTTGTCTTTGATCGATAGTTGCTGCGAACCAGATGATATTTTGTAACAATTCTCTATATTCTGATGATCTGCAAGGAAGTGGTATATAGAACTATTTCAGGGTCCTCTCTGTGCTTTTTGTTCGTGGCCTGCGGAAGTCGAGGGAACAAAACTGTCCGAGTCCGAGAAGTCCAGGACGTCATCGGCCAAATTTCAGTCAGGCATCCCTTTGCCAAGACTTGCGATCTGGAGCGCGGAGTGAGATCTGCTGAGGTCTGACACTTTTCGCTGCGATCCGAACCCAGATTGCCAGCAAGGCCCAGTGGTGTTGGTTATTCACCTCCAAAACAAACAGCTTCAACTTGTGGTTTTTCCCATGTGCTAAAGGTCGTCAGTGACACTGCTGTTGAACTACACGATGATTTTCGAAAGTAGAGCTAGGTCCAAGGAGGGGGCGTCAAATAGGTAGTCGCCCTCATGTGGACGACATGCCATTTCTCGGAATTATCGTGCATTTTGATGGGTGGAACGATGCGCATCGCCGCGGCTTGAGAGTCGAAGTGACAAAGTTTACATATGAAGAGGTTGTGGAAGTTGTTCGCGGATGGTCGTTCGCGAGGTCCATGGAGAGATCTGATGAAAATCTGACTGAGGAACTGCGATCAACTGACTATCCTCCATGTGCAATCCACGTGTGGATAGACACGAGTGTCGCTGATCGTCTCTGAACAACCTCACCTCATGCCATAGAGTACACCACATGTACTCACAGAAGTGAGCGATAGGAATGCGGTTGTTATAGTCAGCTGTAAACGAGGACACGCTCTCACCGGATCCGACTCTGCTCAATTGCCAGCCAAAACTACTCCGGGAGCGATCGCGACAAGAGGGGAAAGGAGCCACCGTATCCTTTGATACTGTTGAGATGTTGAGGTTGGATGCGAGGAGACATGTCACAGAGCATGCAGACATCGAAGATTGTACGCGCAACACCGTGAGTGCATCGTTGGTCGCAGAAGACGACAAGCGAACGGTCTTCTCGCACAGTCTTCTATTCGACATGATAGCCTCACCCCTGCTGCATATGAAGCATGTCGTTGGTGGAAGAAACACCCAAAGACATGAACCGAGCTCCATCATCTCAGGAAGCCTTCAAGCGTGCAGTCGATCTTCGGTAAAGCAGCAACCTCAGGCAAGTCAAGGCGATGGTATGCACGTTGTATGCAACCCCTTCGTCCGACCCTTGTAGAACATCTCTAAGCTTCGAGACGGACGCAGAAGGTGTGACAGACAAGCGAATCTATCCACATGAACAAGAGGCTGTGCGGAGAAGTCCACGCAACACAGAGTCGCAAACCACAGCGAAAAGGAGAGAGCAAATGATGGTGTGTCGGACTCGGAACGTGCCTACATGATACACCTCGTATCTGCAAGGCCCATCCTGGAGAATTGCAAACTCTCCGATATCTACATGATATGCACTCACACCGAGTCCCGACCGGAGTAGACGGGGAAGAACCCTTAGGAGAAGAGGCACGGTTCATGACTGGTTCAGACACACGGCTCCTCAATTGATCACACCTTTTCTCAAATCTAAGTTGTTCATCAATCGCGTTCCCCACTGCATACAGAAGAAACAAAAAGTGATAAATTGTCGTTACCGTAGCGGTGGGTACCTGCCTACCTGACAAACGGGTCGGCATGATTGCTTCTAAGAACCTGACGCATGTGTAGGAATAGTGATGTGCGTTGACCATGCTTGGTCTGGTGCTTGTCATTGCTGTTGTTGATACTTCGAGTCTTCATCATGGTATACCGTCATCAGCATCACCATCTATCCACACGAAATCCAAAATACAAAACAAAACAAAAGGCGAGTCCTCAATAGGCCATGCGATGACCACATGCAGTTCGATCAAGGTCTGCCCTTGTCAGCAATCTACTCTGTTTGGCGACCGGTCTGTGAGGTGAGTGGCAGTCCTGGAATCTCGCAACGTCACACTCGAGGTTACATCATCGTCCACCTTCTCGTTTTGTGCTGGGTGATGGAGGAGTTGGAGGGTGCGTTGCGCTTTTCGGGTTCCAGGACTTGTGTCACAGGCCTGTGCAAAACGACCGACACGGCCAATCATTACCTCGGCGGGGAGGTCCCATCTCAGACCGGTAGCCTCTGATTGGATCATCTTCCGCACCATGACCCTGGCCGCTCGAATGGCCGCTCTGCTGGGCTCGTATACACGCGTCATTTGGCCAACAGTTCAACCGAAGGTACCCGCCAAGGAAAGGTGCCACCCCGTTCTTGCAAGCCTTAGACGTTGATGGCGTCGTGCTAGCGTACCTTCTTCCTCCGATCAAGCACCGAGTCATGTTTTGGCAGGTCTGTCAATCACCTTCGCAAGAGTCATGAATGCGCTCGGTGGAAAGGATATTGAACGGGATGGGTACTTGATTGAATAATTGCAAGTTCATATTCCGTAGTAGCTTTTGGGCATACACCACATCTCGTGCAGTAGTAATGCCTCGTTTATATAGTACAGAGAATACCGCCAGTCTTGAAAAACAACAAAGAAAACAGAATGATGTTGCGCCATGTACGCCCAGAGTGTAAAACACAAAAAGCCATCTCCAAATCCATGGGTATCAAGTAGAAAGTGTAGCGATTGACGATGAAAGTTATTAGAGTTCCGGTAAAAGAGGTTCATGATCCAAACTCCAGGTTGGACAAAGTAGAAAAAGGGCTCCCGAAGATTACGAAGGCGCGTGAATCCGCCAGCGTATTCTGATGTCGCTGGAATCGGACATGTCATGGCGGTGATAGCCAGACAATATAATAATACACATGATACAAGGCGTGTGATCAAGAATCAGAAGTGGTTAATCGGGAATGTCGACGAGGCCTGAGTCAGCCGCAAGCAGTGATACTGCGTGCTTACTCGTCATCCGGAGAGGCGTGGGAGTCTTCGCCCTTGTGCACCTTGCGGTGGCGTCTAAGGTTGGACACGACTGAGAAGTGACGACCACATCCCTCAACGTCGCATGCAAATGCTGTCATGGTTGTCAGATTGTGTTACTTCGAATATTGAGGAGTGAGGGAAAGAACTTACGCTTCTCGCCAGTGTGGCTATACATATGGGTTTGGAGCGAGCTGGGGCGGGTGAAGCGCTTGTCGCAGATCTTGCACTTGTGCTTCTTCTGCGAGCTCGATGAAACCTTTGAGCTGAATTGGCCCATCATGGACTGAGGTGCAGGAGGGAGGGCGACGTTGCCAGACAGACCGGTGGGGCGGGGCAACGTGCGAGATGAGGTGTCGACAGACTCGCTCGCTGAGCTGTAGTCGCCATATGAAGCCTCGCTAACAGAGCCGTAGTATGATGAGGGGTAGGTGCTGGCGGAGGAGATGGAGGAGTGGGCTGAGTGTGTAGAGGGGAAGCCATATGAGTCGGACGAGCTTCTGCTCGAGCCCTGGTTGCCATAGATGTTTCTAGGAGTAATGTCCTGGCTCATGGCGACCATGCCTCTGCTGGCATCCAGTGCATCACTGAAGCTGTTGCGCTCAGCCTCGGTAGAAGCGGCGTTCAGCCTGTTGACGTCAATTAAACTGCTCTGGCGGTGCTTCTGTGCGAGTATGGGGTTTCCAAGGAAACTGTTCGATGCTACTGACGGGTGCGAAGAGCGACGGTCCTGGTGGTAGGCAGCGTAGGGGCTGCTGTTGGAGTACTCGCGGGCATATGAGGGCGCAGAGGTGGGAGCATACATGGCCCCGGAGGAGGGACCAGAGGTAACATAGGTCGAACCATAGGGACGAGGAGCACTGAGACCGTCTTGGCCTGGTAAGCTGGATTGCGCATAGAGAGCATCCAAAGAATCAATACCTGAAGCCAGAGTAGGAGCCGGCATGGCACTTGAGTGCATGGGCATCGACACGTTAACGCTGGGGGCTCTCGCCACCAAGTGATGTGCACCGGGATCGCTGACCATCGAAGGTTGCGGCAACGAGGTAGCATAAAGGTGGTGGCTCGGGGCGGGACCAGAGACCCAAGGGTTGGTGAAGTGCGGCGCGGGGTAGCGCATGTGGTCGTAAGACAGGCCAGTGACCTGTTGGCGGTTGTCGACAGCCATTGCCATTGTGAATAGAGGTATAGAGGGGGGAGAGAGAAGGTTTGAGAGGATGAAACGAGGAAACAAAGACTGATGTTGTTGATGTCGAGTGGTTGGTAGAGAAACGAGGCTCACAGCGCGTGTCGATGGTTTAAGGATCAACGCTGGAGATGGCTTCACAGAACGTGGAGAGGACGATCAGTGTGCGTCCAACGAGGGGATCAGCAAGTTTATGTGTTTCGAGTTTCCTCAGCAGGCGTGACCTCTGGTTGTTCAGGTGTCGCGTCAAAAAGCGGGATTTGCTAAGCCTCTAAAGGTGGATGGGCCGAAAAGCTTAATCACCAAGGGAAAGATGCTAGGGCCAGCAAGTAGCTCGAGGCGATTTCGGACGGAGGGTAGATGAGGTTGGGGTGCTGACAGTGGACGAGTCTGAAAGAGGTAAAAGATTTGTCGTCTTGGGACTTTGGACTTGTGCGGAGGACCGTAGGCGTTTCAAGTCTTCAACAAAGGTGGGCCTGTTCGTGAAATGTAAAGGATCACCGTCGACGATCAGCGGGGAGGAGAGGTAGAAATAAACCGCTCCTGCCCAGCGAGTCACCACTGACGTCGACTTACAGGCCGATGTGGCTGTCTTAGCTTCCTGCAGGGCTCAACCTTAGCAGCCAATCGCCGTCCGTGACAAGTCTCCACTTCTCTCATTCCTAGCCTTGATTAGCGCGACGGCCTTTCTGACTCGTTAAGCATGTGGGTTCCTAACTGTGCATACATATTTCCGAGTGCGAGCGGTTCAATTGATTGAGACTCACCTTGTGTCAAAGTTTACACTGCCACCTCCACCATTTCCTGCGTCCCTAGCACCCTCTTGAATCTGTTGGTTGATGCGTCGAAGCTGACGCCGTCCTGTCGCTGCTCCAAGCACAAAGCACCTTCCCTCCTTTTCTGCCAACATCAAGAAATTGGGAATCTGTCGACCCCGTTAACCTGGAACTTGTCCTGTGCATGAATGATGCGGCATTATCGACAGACATTTGTTTACCATCTGACTTTTACTGGTCCCATCTCATTCACTCTCTTCAGCTCACAAGCCTGAGCTTTACGGGCTACTCGGCGAGTTGACTTTTCTGCTCGTGCTGTTTGCCATTTGCCTCCTTCTCTTCTCGTCCGACCGGGAGTGGTTTCGTACGAAAGCAAAAAAGCCGTTGTCGGATTCAGTCCCTCGTGCCGTTGACTGGCTGGCAACTCTGACGCTTGGACATGGCGTTTGGCTGGCAGGTCGGTGGCTTACGGAGGTGGAGATTCCGTCCCAAGCTAAGACATTTAACCATAATGTAGCCATAACCCCTTGTCTTGTTCGTTGCGAGCAACGCCATCTCATTGGGTTCATGCTTCCAAGCCACTTGGAGCTGCTTAGCTGCGAAGGTATGTTTCAAGAAACGCCGCAGCCGTAATCGGGCTTTCCAAGCGTCCCAAGGTTCTCGTCATGCCTCAATTCGGGATACCCCAATAAACATCCGTCAATGACTCTTATACACTTCATGGCGTTTGCTTTTCCCCTTCGCGTAGAGAGTGTAAGAAAGCCACAACGGTTCAGGTCCACAGCGTTGTGATATTCCATGGTACCATGATTAAAGATTAGTGGAAACATTACCTGGCACTAAAGCCTGTATGGAGCTACGCTTGTCTGCCCAGAGAATCGTTGCGGTCAAAAGGCACACTACATGCCGATCGTTCCGCCAGCCACACTTTAAGTGCACCGCTCTTCTTCTGCGTACCCCTCGACCGTCACAACTCAGGGTTGCACTGCCGGCGGTCGGTACTTTTTGCACCATGTCCCATGCTATCGGCATCGTAAGAGAACGAAACAAGCAGCACGAGGTCGAAATAGACCTGCCACAACGGCCGCAAGACGCATCTAAGAGACTTCTTGCTTGATTGGTGGCGTTCCTAGACAAGAATGTTCAGGTGCGCGTGTGATACATGTGTGCGAAGCTGCTAGCTGCTGCAATTGGCTGCTTCTCCTCCCTTGCAATTCGCCCAAATAGGCATCTCACTGTCCACTTCCGAATAGCTCTGATCTTTATCCGGTCTGCGATTCATTCAGCATGCCTCCTTTTGCACTCTAGTCCTGTCAAATGCGGGATCCGTCGTGCGCCAGATGGATCAACCATGCGGCTGATAGTCGGAGACACGTTTGGGCGTGGACCAGCCAAGGCGTTGGAAGATAAAGTTGGCAAAGATGTGGGTTTTGTGTCGTGCGAACGACCACTTTCCATGTGCTCTCAACATGTCCGAGCGACGACGGCCTTTTCCCCGACCCAACTCGTTGGACCGCCGTCTGGAACATCTTGGGCTGTAGAAAAATGGCAGATAGCATCCCAAGGGACTAACGATTGTCAACCCAGTGTCTTGGCTCTGGTGGGATCGTCCAAACTTTGTTTCCCGTGTCGACCGCATGCGTGTGCACACCATTATTGTACGTCCGTAAGGAGTTATCGAATCGCATACCAGTTGAATCTCCAAAGTCTTTCTTTTGATGCCTTGTTTCCTTTTATGCGGTACGTACGGACCACTATGGGATTGGGTATATGCCAAGTTACGCTCCCCTACCAACTGGTCCGAGCAATCAGATAGTCTCCTAGGCGCGCACACGCGCGCGCCAGGGGGGCATGTCTTCATCTCTCCACGTGCAAACGCTCGCACAGTCGAAGATTATAGTCAAGGATCATACAATAATACTACGCACGGCCAATACATTTCAACCATGCACCTTGGAATTGGATCTCAACCTGAACTTGTGACCTGCCCCTTTTCGATATGTTCCATGCCAAAACGCCAATTCCATCGCATCTAATCTCGTATTGCACCGAGTATGAAGATCCATCAATCCGGTAAGACGGTCTTGTCGCCGTCGGACTTCATCCGAGCTCCAATTGATGGTCTGCCTGTGCGGTGCTGAGCTATACTGTCGACAGTGACATCCAAACTCGACGTGTCCACGTCCGGTTGAACTACATGGTCCAAGGGTCCATTTCGAGTCAGTTTCTCAATATTCTCACGTGTGAGCTTCGAGGGTCGATCATCAGTCACGCTGTCTTGTGTTGCTGTCTCTGTGGGTATACCCAAGAGCTTCTTCGGCGTCGCTGCACTTGCAAAAAGCTGTTGATCACGTAGTTGCATCGCCTTTTCTTCGTTCCGTAAGCGGTCCATTGAACGACTCTCTGCAGTCTCTGCCGAACGTGCAAACACAGAGTCATTCTGGAAATTTAGTTTGTTAAGCTTTGTCGAGAGGACATCTGATGCTCGTTGTTCCGATGTGGTCGGGCGTATCTCTGTGTCTGGCTGCTGCTCCTCGTGGGCAGTGTCCCTGGAGGGACCGGACTGGGGATGGTCTTGAGGATTGCCTGCGGGTTTTGGAGTCTGAGTGGCGGCAGAGGGTGGTGACAAGGCCGCTTTGCGCTTCTTCTCGACTGCCCACTTGAGCAACATCTGCTCGAGCGTCTTTCCCTTTACAGGCTTCGCCAGATAGTCGTTCATTCCGGCATTCTCACACTTTTCTCGGTCGCCTTGAATAGCGCTGGCAGTCATTGCAACAATGGGCGTGTTTTGAATCTGCTGGTCCGCAACAAAGGGCTCGCAGTGTCGAATTGTGTATGTTGCCTTGTAGCCGTCCATGATTGGCATCTGAACGTCCATGAGAATAACATCTGGTCTTGGACGATCAGGACTTTCTGGCTTTCTAAGATAGTCAAGTGCTTCTTGTCCATTCCAGACAGCATTGACAGAGAACTTGAGCTTTTTGATTGTCTTCAAGGCGATCTGTTGGTTGATCGGGTTGTCTATACGATGACACGTTAGTGATCTGATATGTTGGTTGGGTTTCGTTGTACTAACCTTCGACAACCAAGACATGTGTGTTCCGCCGTTCCTCGTCCGAAAGTCCAAGAGGCAAATCGAGCTGAGCAGGCGAGGCTCGACGCGAGTCTACAGACGCCTGGCGAATGCCCGGTTTCAGAGGTGAGCCTGGAGGCTGTGGGCCACTGTATTCAGACATAGATAGCTCAGATTGCAACCGGTGGGGTATCGGGCCCATGTCTAGCGGAGGCGAGTCGCCAGATAGATAAGGAGCCTTGTTGAAGGGGATCCAGAACGAAGCTTTCGTGCCCAAACCGAGCGATGACTCGAGAGAAATCTCACCATGCATGAGTTCGACCAACTGATATGGTTAGTAATGGAGAAACAGAGATCAGTGAGGTGCCACTTACGTTCTTGCTGATGGTCAAGCCGAGACCAGTTCCACCAAATCGTCTGGCAGTGCTAGAGTCTGCTTGTGAGAACGGCTGGAACAGTCTCTTCCTGACTTCTTCCTCAATGCCAATACCGGTGTCCTCTACAGTAAATTCCACAGCAACAGTCTCAGCGGTCTCCTCTCTAATCCTGACCTGCATCTTCACGCTTCCCTCAGAGGTAAATTTGATGGAGTTGGTCAGGAGATTTGTCAAGATTTGCCTCAGGCGGCCTGGATCGCCCATGACCTTGAGACGTTCGAGCTCTTGTGTCTCGTCGATATACATCAGACCCTTGCGTTCAGCCGCAAAGGTGAGCATCTTGTTGACATCGCGGACAACGACATTCAGATCAAACTGGACGTCTTCAATATCCAGTCTTCCACTCTCGACCTTGGAAAAGTCGAGGATGTCGTTGATAACGGTAAGAAGTCCATTGGCCGATCGTTGCAGATTTTCAGCGCACTCGCGTTGTTCCTCGGTCAGAGTGCCTTCGGTGTCATCCAATAGGAGCTCAGACATACCGATGACTCCAGCAATAGGTGTGCGGATCTCGTGGCTCATATTCGCTAAGAATTGAGACTTCATCTTGCTAGCTTCCTTTGCGGCCTCGCTTTGCGCCAATAGACGTGAGTTCTCTCTGTCGCGCTCACGAAGTTGCTCTTCCCGTTTCCTCAAGTCTGTCACATCCATACTGACAGCAACAACGCCATCCACGAAGGTATCACCTTCAACGCCAGCGTTGCGCTCCACCCGCTGAAGAGGAACAAATCTTGTGCGTACCCATCTGTTGCTCTCTTTCAGGTGCAATTCTGTGGTCTCGTCGAGTCGTTTACCAGAGAGAATGTTCTCGATGTACTCGCGATGATGATCTCCATCTAGAATGGCCGACTCATCGAGCAGCCCGTATACGTTCTTTCCGATGGCGTTGTTTCGAATGTCTTCGTCAGAGTGCTTCGAGTTGTCGTTCCACACAATAGCGCCCTCAAGCATCGAGAGATTGCGGTCGGAGTTGACTGACCAGAGCGTGATTTTCGCCATTTCAATTACTTGCAAGAGTTGTAGTCTCATTTGTCGTGCGTCTTCTCGAGCGAGGACCAATTCATGAATATCGGTACATGTGCCGAACCTGGACGTTGTAAGCTTGAGAGAATCAGAGCATTTTCACCATACACACCATTTGACAATCTTGCCAGATTCATCCTTCATAGGCACAGCTCGACCCAGCATCCAGCGCCATTCTCCATCATGAGACAGGCATCGGTATTCCGTTCTGTACTCTTCACCAGTGGTTAGACTGTGACGCCATCTCTTACCCGTCAACTCCATGTCATCTGGATGGAAAGGATTTTCCCAGCCGCTGCCGAGACTTTGCTCGACTGACAGGCCTGTATATTCGTACCACCTCCTTGAATAATAGTCATGCTGGCCAGTTGGAGTAGTTGTCCAGATCATTTGTGGAATCATGTTGGTTATATCCTCGAACTGTCGTTCGTTCTGCACCTTTTGAGCGGTGATAGTGTTGGCATATTCAGTGACATTATGGAATATGACCAAACCACCCAAGAACTCGCCGGTTTTACTGTCGGTGATTGTCTCGCCGTCGACGTCGTATATAATTTTTGCGCCAGTCTTGGGGTGATGCATACCGAGGCGTCTGTTTGTGAATCGCTTTTGTGTCGTCATGAGATGCATGATAGGAAACTCGCTCATAGGAAGCAATTCAGAAAAGTCCTCCTTCCAAAGAATGTAGCTTGAGAGGAAATCACGCTGATCGCGAACACCGGTCACGCCTTCGTCGCTATCAGGATAGACCATTCTGACGGCGGCTTTGTTGGGGATACCAAAAGACTCGTCCTTCCACATGGCAAAGGCTGGGTCGCTGAGAGAATTTAGGAGGGCGTCTTTCAGGCGATTGGACTTTGAGAATAAAGAGGGAGTTGCGGCAGAAGTGGTGAGAGATGGAGGGCCACTGGGCAATGGCGAAGGGGCGAAGACAGAAGGGCTGCCTGAGAGGCTCGTGCGATGTTGGTGCTGAGTGCGACGACCACTGGAACTAGAGCTTGATCCAGAGCCTAGGCCTGAGGAGAAGGTGGTGTGTGTCCTTGCAACTGTACGGTGGCTTGAACGAGAAGAGGAGGATTGGGTTTCGGCAGCAGAGGTGAAGACCAGTGTGTAGTAATCGGTGTCATCTGCAGACCAAACTGTGATAATGACGGTGGATTGGATATGGCCACTGGCGTCGTGGTTGACCTCTTTGGAACGGGGGAGACCAGTGGCAGGGTTTCGATTGGTGGAGAAGACGACATCGACAGCAGCATCGTGAACGGTGGTGCGGGCGAGGTTGGCACGGGTCAAGGGCACGGGTTTCGACTGCAGGCCAGCGGTATCGTAGCTCTCAGCAGTAGGAGTTATATCACCACCATCAGACTTTGACTCTGACTGGGCGCTGGCGTCGACAGCATCCTGTTTGATGGTATTGAGGAAATCTACCCAGCGCATCCACACAGGGTTCGCGTTCTGCAAAAGATCCATACCGAGGCTGTCCATAGGCACACCACCAAGAATGTCGCTGGCACTGCTGGCATCCTCCTGCTCGTTGCTCCCAGCACTGTCCACCGCAGGCAGTTGCAGGTCTATACCCAGCAGTCTGCCCATTGCTTCATTGGCAAGCACGACTGTCTTTTCACTAGAGAGGACCAGGAGCGGCATCGGGAGGTACTGCATGGCAGCAAAGGCAGTTTCGGACATGGTGGGACCGGAGGGGATGCGTATGGAGAGAGGCGACGAGGGCGAGTGGTCTCGGTAGCCCTCGTCGCAGGCATTGGAAAGGTCGAAGTAGCCACCGGAGCCGGCGGATGAGTCCTCGATTCTCATGTTGGTCCTCTGTCTCGGCGAAGGAGACGGCTGTCGACCTCGTTGAGCTGCGTCAGGATTCATATTGGGTTGGAGCTTGCGACGCCGGGCGCGCGCATTGCCTGACAGTCCAGCGAGCGGTCCTGGTATGCGACGGAGGCGGTATCAAGGCCGGGGGAGAAGTGTTTGCACTGAAATGTTACTGAAAATGCGAAGCGCCAGGACGCGGGACCGGCCGGCTAAGTGGCTGCTGTCAACAAAGCAGCAGTTCGCTCTTGCTCAACAGGCGTGCGTCGTCTATCTGGCTTTCAATACTGGCGCTGTCTTAGTGACGTTACCCGAAACTTTGTCGGCCAAGGAATGTAGCAGACAGAGCACTGCGAGTCGCTCGGGATGTTGCAACAATCTTCAAAGGGGTGCGGAAATGCTCTTCTCTTCTTCGCCCAAGCAGACGTCGCTTCAGGAAAATCAGAGTGCAAAGCTGCAGCGACAAGGCCAATCTTGCACATGATGGTTTGCAGAGCAGTTGTGTGATCGCCACCAGCGTTTCCTGTTTGGGCAAGAACTCCACCTGATCCTCCACAAAACCACGTTCTAGAAGTGGCCGGGAACCTAGGGGGAAAGGATAGGATGGCAGGTGTTAATTCACTCATGAACACCCAGTTGCCATGATGTGGAATTCCATGCTGACAATTACGAGGCTTCTGCCATCTACAAGATTCGGATACTCATCATATCTGTGCAGATACTCAAGTGCGATTCGTGCCTGCATTGGATTCTTGGAAACTGCATGAGGGCCCGTGCATCAACTCGCTGGCGTTCTTCGCCAAAGCTCTTCAACTCCTTCGATGCCGACCATCCGACATGCCACCATTCACCATACAGCAGTGTGCGATCCCTGCAGTGACATTCCTCATCTGTATAATAGCATATCCATCGCATTGGCTACTTCGCCAACTCGGTCCTCAGCCCCTGACCGGACAGCAGTCGGTCATACTCCATGTCTATGCCTTGGTGATCTTCTTTTGCTATTACAAGGCATGCTTTACAGATCCTGGCAGAATACCAAAAGACTGGGTGCCAAAGCAGAGCGAGATACTCAAAGGCCGTCGTTCTCAAGACGAACGACAACGGCAGAGATGGTGTCGCAAATGTCAGGCTTATAAACCGCCACGAGCTCATCACTGCAAGACATGTGAAAGGTTTGTCGTTCCTTCATATCTAGTAAATTCGGCCTAGACTCTGACACTGTAAGATGTATTCCTAAGATGGATCACCACTGGTAAGCTCCACCTGTATCTCTTTGTCAGCATTGTTCTCACCCATCAGCCCCTGGACAGCCAATTGTGTCTCGCACACTACCTTCCCGCACTTTGTTCGATTCTTGTTCTATGCCGTTGCTGGTATGTCACATCTTGGCTGTCTCCTCTGGTCGAGAATGTACCATCTATGGACGCAGAGAGAGCTGCCCAGTGTACGTGAATCCGTGCTCCGAATCCTAGCGTCAACTCATGATTTCTTCAGTACTTCGGACCAAGCCCCATGCTGCTTTTCGGCCTTTTCTTCATGACCGCTTTGAACTCTGTTGTCGTCTTTGCACTGTTCGTCCTGCTTCTTCGCACTTTGTGGTGTCTTGGAGCAAATACAACCACCATCGAAGGCTGGGAGATCGAGAGACATGAAACACTGCTTCGTCGTGCTAAGTATCTTGGTGGAGTTCTCGAAGGGCCGAACGGAGCAAAGGTTCGCATCACGAGGCAAGAGTATCCGTGGGACATTGGTATCTTTTCGAACATCGCTCAAGGCATGGGAAGCTGGAATCCTCTTGCCTGGTTCTGGCCCTTCTCATTTACGCCATCCATAGAGAGTGGTCTTGAGTTTGAGGACAACGGTCTTGAAGGTGTGTTTCGCAAAGGCCTCATGGGTAACACTAAGCTAATTCCACCACAGCTCCTGGCACTACGTGGCCTCCACCAGACCCGGACAGAATGTTCCGCATGGCACCCACAGAAAGAGCTTACGATCCAGCCAACGCTTTCACTCATTCTATGGATCCGGACGAGTTCTACAAGAGGCAGCAAGCCGATCAGACGCGCCGTTTCGTGGCCACAGACACTTTAGAGCTTCGACGAAGACAGCCTTTTCACATACGATATGACCAGAAAAACGTTCAGAAACGTCGCAACGAAGACTATGCTTACGGCACTGACTACGAGTCGGGTAATGAGGAACATGATGAGAAAGAGGATCAATGGGCGACTAAACCGGGTGAAGGTGAAGAAGGTTGGCGCAACTCCGAGGGCGAGAGGTTGAACGACTTCGGCGTCGATGAAGACGTCGAGTTCTACGATGAGGACGAGGTGCCGCTTGCTGAGCTGATGAGGCGGAAGAATCTAGCCAATGATAGTTCGACATATTGAGCAGGTCATCTCTGATGATATGCATGTCCTTGATTACTACCTGAATGGCTGATAGTGGGGAGGCCGGTTGCGGAGCATGACGCCCGACATCGCATCGCATACACCTCAGCTTCCATCTATGAGCTCGATATATCAACACCCATCGACGAGTCAAAAAAAAATTCTGTATCTCATCGAATTTGTACAAGCACAATAATATGAGCCAAACCAATGACAAGTGGTCGTCCGAGGTACTTTAATTCCATCATGAAAGAATCCATATATACTACCTCGCCTAAATCATCTATACCTCATTGCTCCGACCTAGCCACGTATTGCAAATATTGACATGAACAGGCCTATTCCAAAGCGGCCGGATTTGTTCCCAAACTTACCACCACCGTTCTTTCCTATCTCTCACCCAAGCCGACGGACAAAATCCTCGACATCGGCTGCGGCGACGGTCCCTTGACAGCCCAGATCGCTGCTTCCCTAACTGAAGGCTACATCCTCGGTCTTGACGCCTCATCTTCCTTCATCAATACAGCCCAAGAAAAGCATACTTCTTCAAACTGTACTTTCAAACTCCATGACTGCCGACGCATTGCTCAATGCGCCGAAGCTGTTGATGGCAGTTGGGATAAAGTGTTCAGTAACGCCGCTTTACATTGGATTTTACGAGAGCCGAGTACCAGAGACGCTGTCTTCAAAGACGTGCATGCAGCATTGAAACCAGGTGGTACATTTGTGTTTGAGATGGGCGGTAAAGGCAACGTCGAGGCGGTCCACTCGACCATCCTCTCTGTTCTCGTCGCCAATGGTGTCCCTATCTCAACCGCCCGCGAAGCATCGCCCTGGTTCTTCCCAAGCGATACTTGGATGACGCAACAGTTGCAGAAATCTGGCTTCGAGGTTGAGAAGTGTTACTTGGAGTACAGACCTACGAAATGTACTGCCAAATCTGCAGATGGGTCAGGTGGATTGGAAGGGTGGATCAAGTTGATGGGAGCCGAGATGTTGGCAGTTGTTGAGGAGAGCAAGAGACAAGATATCGTCAAGCAGGTTTGTGATATCTTGGAGACGGTGGTTACGAGGGAGGAGGACGGGAGTCAGTGGCTCAACTATATTAGGCTTCGTGCTGTTGCGAGAAAGATTTGATACGTCTGGATGTGAGGCAGGAACGATGAACGTTTTAGCATACCAGTTTTCAGAAACAACCTTGCTTTATAGATAACTGTATCGCTCTTTCTGCGATTGACTCAATGCTCCTATCTGTCACGATGTAATGTACATATAGGGGAATAGAAACCGGACCATTATGTCTTTAGAAACATCTACCAAAAGGCAAGGTGGTTTCCTACGTAGATGTAGCGTCCATAGAGGGCAAATAGCGATATGCGCTCTCGGTGGACAGTTATTTATACGTAAATATATGTTGCCTTCCGATGGCTGGAGAACAAAGAGGTACACGTCTGTGCCCGAAGCTCCAGATTGTTGCGTTTGTTGAAATGAATTAGGCATAAGGCCACGAACAATGGACGAAGATGGCTGCCACTGTACCAACTTATTTCTGAGTACTTCGAGTAACACTCAAAAAGGTATGGATGCACAAGAACTAATGTGGCGAGAGTAATATCACATAAGAGGTTTCGGAGACTGGTTGAGGGGGTGACCCTGATTTCTTGCCGGTAAGGCTTGGTTTGCAAGGAAGGGCTGCTGCCTTCTCTCATTCCTATACCTTCCCTTGCATTTCTCCATACTCTAAGGTGATTCATTGATTGCTGTGATACTTTGGAACTGGGACATATGTCCCCCTCCAGCAGATTTAGCTCCCGTTGTGCTCACACCAAATCCTGATCCACCTCGTAAGTATTATTGTTGATGCATATGATATTACAACAACTTGCCCTTACCAACTTGACTCTGTGTTTATATACCAGAGTTTGCGATACTGGTATTGTGCTCCTTCCAGTTGATGACGTACCAATATGCAGCTCCCGCATGAGGCGGCGGTACGTCTCTTGAAGGATCATGAAACCGGTCAGCTCGTATATCTCAATCTATTGGCTACCCTGGCTGCCGCCAGCCCTCTGGTAATATATAAAGAGCCCGGTTCCCTGGTTCTAGATGTCGGCCACTCCCTCAAAGTGATATCGACCGTAAATATGTTGGGCAATACCACCATCGACCTGGCAGTACTGACTATCGTGCTAACCTTAACCGGTCGGTTCCTTTACAAGGGCTATGTATGGCGACGAAATGCTGCGAAGTTGGTGAGTGGACCAGTCTCCCTACTAAGGAGGCCGCCCATGTTGACATTCGAGCAGCCGGGTCCTCCTCACCACCCAATATTCGGACATATGAAAATCATGGCTGAGGCTACTCGTGCTTCACCTCGAGGTGCTGCAGGTCAAAATGTACTTCTTATGGTAAAACATCTCTACGATTTACCGGATTTATTCTACCTGGACTTGTGGCCACTATTTGAATCGATTTGCATCACGACTCATCCGTCGATGAGTAGTCAGTTCGTGGTTCGAAGATCGATGCCCAAACATCCATGTATTACTTTCTGACGAAAGCTATGAGACCCACAAGCTGATATGCCCTGAAGTGATTGGAGAGTTCATGCAAACCATAAGTCGAGGCGATGATATAGTGTCGGCCGATGGTCCTCTGTGGAAAACATGGAGATCTGCCTTCAACCCTGGTTTCTCCGTTTCTCATATCATGACCATGATGCCGGGCATCGTCGACGACGTGGCCACATTTGCTCGGATTCTTCACGAAAAGGCGGTCACGAACGAGCTGTTTCGTATGGAGCACCTTGCAACTCGCTTGACCGTAGACGTCATCGGCCGAGTGGTTTTGTAAGTCGTCCTGTAAACCGATACTTGGCCACTGCCCAGAACTTATCGATATCAGAGACGATCACTTCAATTCCCAATTGGAAGAACATCCGCTCGTCACGGCGTTCGAAAGCCAAGTCAGATGGATGAAGATTATCCGTGGGTAACTCTTGAGCACGTGAAGTGTGTGACACTGACCTAAGCAGCTCTTTTTACAAAACCTGCGCAGATTTTCAACATCTTCCGTCCTTTCGTACATTGGTGGAACCTGAGGCAGATGGACACGTACGTGGGTAGGGTACTCGAAGAACGATTCGCGTCGCGCAATCTCAGGAGTAGAAAGACCAAGCATGTCATTGACCTGGCCCTCGAGACTTACCTCAAGGAAAACAACGTCAACGACACCTCAAAACTCGATCCGAGGTTCAAGGATGCTGCCATCAGAAATATCAAAACATTCATCTTTGCTGGCCATGACACAAGCAGTTCGACAATTTGCTATGCTCATTACCAACTCAGCCAGAATCCAGAGGCACTGGCTCGTCTGCGTCAGGAATGCGAGGAAATTTTCGGCCCAGATGTGACCAAGACTGGCGACATGATCAAAGAAGATCCATACCTGCTCAACAAGATGAAGTATGGCGACGCAGTGGTTCGTGAAACACTGAGACTACATTCTCCTGCGAGTGCGATTCGAAGTGGAAGCAAAGAGTAAGTAGCTCTCGATCCAAGAAGCCCATGATGCCAGTACTGACAGACTTTCAGCTTCTTCATCATAGATCCAGACACAGGAGAAAGCTATCCTACAGACGGATTTATGCTTCACGCTCACTCTCCTGGTCACCTTTTGAACCCGAAAGTGTGGCAAGAGCCCATGTCGTTCCGTCCAGAGCGTTGGCTTACAGACCAGGCACCACCAATAGGTGCAGACCGTGACGCTTTCGTCGCGTTCTCCAAAGGCATTCGTAATTGTATTGGCCAAGAGTTGGCATTGCTGGAAGTCAGAATGGTACTGGCCATGACGGTACGGCAATTCGACTTTCACGAGGCGTTCGACGAGGTCGAGAAGTTGAGAGAAGATGGCTCAGGCTACCCAAGCGACTTGAGCGGAGTACAGAAACAATTTGGTGAGAAGGCTTATCAGATCCAGCTGGGCACTGCGAAGCCGAGGGAGGGTATGCCATGCCGTTTCAGCTTAGCCAAAATGTAGAAATCATCTCGGTCGAGACTCTGGCAAGGAGATCTGGCAAAGCAATCTGGAAATAGAATGAGTATTTTGGCTCAGTCCATGCTCAGGGACTTTTCCGTCGCGGGTGCTTGTATATAGTTATCACAAGGAGCGGGCATTCTGTCAAGTGAGAGGTGTTCGGGAAGGAGGGCGTATGACTGCTCTCAATGGACCTTCAGATCAGTTTATATCATTGTGCCAATATCGCTGTTGGACAGTCGAGTTGACTGTGTTGTGGTATTTGAGCATAAGTCCACAGGTGTAAGGGTCGGCAGGAGTTGAATAGAGTGGATCGGTGGAGCTAAAACGGGAAACAACGTCACCAGGGAACCCCAGACGCGGGCAGCTGCCACCAACGACCCAGACCTTCCCAGACGTCTCTTTCTCCAAAAGCAACCATTGAAGATCACCTCTGCATAGGTCGACAAGACACACGACAATGGAGTACGAACCCACAGCCGACGACGCAAATGTCGACCTCGCCGGCCCCGGCCTCCACGGCAAGCTGGAATGCCGCGTAACGGACCCTCAGAAGGAGAACGAAGGCACCCAGAACCCTTTCATATCATACCTCGTCACCACAGAGACCGACTTCAAGTCCTTCGTCAACCACCATTCACAACTGCGCCGCCGCTTTACCGACTTCGTCTTCCTACAAAAACACCTCACGCGCGAGTACCCGCAATGTGCCGTACCGCCGCTGCCCGACAAGCACAAGATGGAGTACGTCCGCGGCGACCGCTTCGGCCCTGATTTCACTTCTCGTCGTGCGCACGCTCTGAATCGCTTCTTGAACCGCCTCACCTTGCACCCCGTCCTGCGTCGCGCTGCCCTTCTCGCCCAGTTCCTTGAAAGCGACTCATGGAACTCAACCATGCGATCCCGAGCCGCCCGCGGCATGAGTGCTGGTGAGGCTGCTGCACCGAGTGTTCTGGAGACATGGACAGATAGCTTCCTGAACGCTTTCGCAAAAGCCCACAAGACGGATCGCCGCTTTGTCGATGTTCGCGAGCGTTCCGACAAGCTCGACGAAGACCTCTCGACCGTTTCCAAATCAGTCTCCCGCCTGGCACGCCGTGAATCTGACCTCGAGGGTGACTATGCAGATCTGGCAACACAATTCCAAAAACTCGCTCAGCTCGAACCTGGCGTGCAGAACGAGCTCACTAGCTTCGGCTTCAGCATACAATCAAACTCTCAGGCTTGGAAAGACTTGCGCGAGTATACCGATCAAGACTACCTCGGCAGTCTGCGCGATATGGAAGCCTACATCGCTTCAGTCAAGGCTCTCCTCAAGACTCGCGAGCAAAAACAACTCGACTTCGAAGGCTTGTCAGAATACCTCACCAAAGCCGCCAGCGAGCGCGACCACCTAGCTTCAGGGCCCAGCATGGGTGCCTCTGGCTTCATCCGCGCCAAAATCGAAGACGTCCGCGGTGTCGACCACGAGACAGCCCGCAAGGAACGTGTACGCAAGCTTGAGCTACAGATTGAGCGCCTACAAAACGAAGTCGAAGCCGCGAAAAAGACAAGCGAGGCCTTCGATATCGAGGTCGTCAAGGAGGTGGACGATTTCGAGCGCATCAAGGCAACAGAGTTCCGCGAAACGCTTGGAGGACTTGCAGATGCCAATTGCGAGTACTTCCGCTCAACCATCGATACGTGGCAGAAGTTTATCGATCAGATGGAACGCGAGCAGAGAGAGTCAGCGACGAGTTAGACGCGAATCTTTGATGATACCACATGCTGGGGTTTCACGGCGTAAATTAAGCAGGAAACGAGGAAGCCTTTTTTGAATGTGTAATTATGATAGCCTTATTCTTTTTCTTTGTTGAGCCTTCTCGGATAAAGGGGAAATGTGAATTTGTTGAATGCTCAAAGGCTTTGCTTACTCTCTTGCCTTTACTGGTCGTGATGTGATTGATGTGTTGTACAATCATTGTTGATGTTGGTTGTTCTTTCCCCTTCCTCTACGTTCCTGGTTTGGCATCGACAACCACATCGAAGTTTGATTGCCCGTTTGCTCCTTCTTCAGCCAAACCAAAACCGATGATAATGCATTCCCATCCTTTAAGAAGAAGTGCGTCTGACGTTCCAACCATCAGGCATCCGTTCTTGACAAGGAGATCCATCTAATCATCAAAGAACGAACCCCTGCCAACCTCTGGATCATAAGTATCGACCTTTCTGTCCTTGTTGCTTGCAGAGTTTGCCGATCTCTTCTTTCTGCCGCTGCTGCCGCTGCCGGTAGACTTGCTTGGGTCGCGCTTGTCCCAGGCCATTTTGCCGAAGAAGGAGGTGATTGTGACGACGATGAGGACTAGGAAAGTGCGGTTGCGCTGGGAAAGGGGTATTGTTGTTAGTGTGTGGGTGGTGAGAGGGGAAGTGAAGGAGAAGGAAGGGGGAGACTTACGGTCATGATGGCGGGTGGTTTGTGGGTTTGTTGTTGGTAAGGTGAGGGAAGTGGTTGTTATTGTTGGGTGGAGATCGTGGGATCTAGTGACGATGTGTGGTCTGCTTTTGTTTGCGAGAGGCAGAGGCGTGTGAGATCGTAGGATTAAGAAAGCTGGCGAGGTAGTGACGATCTATATAGACGAAGGTCAGTCTTGTGTCGCCGGTAACAAGAAGAAGGCAAGGCCCACCGGCGCCGAAGAGGTAGACTTGATGTGCTGATGATGGATGAGATTGTTTAGTCCTGGATCGACGTTGATGTTGTAGTGGTTGTGGTTTAGGAAAGCACCAGATGTTGTGGCTGGCGATCTCTGGTAGACAGTAGAGAAGAGAAGAGGCGAAGAGGTTTGCTTGGTCGATTTAAAGAAGGGCGAAGCGGAGGTTTGAGCAGTGTAAGTGACGAGAGGGAATGAGAATGAAAGTAAAGTGATCAAGCAACAAAACAAGCCAATCCCGCGTGCAAAGTGACGAGACACATGATCTGTGAAAGGATACTCATTGACCTGGCCCAATGCGAACAGAGGTAGATAGTGTCTCAGTAGCTGGCACTCGGATCAATCCACCAGCATCGCTCTAATTGATATCAGGCCCTCAACATGGCAGTGCAAGAGAGGAGAACATGTCCCCCGGCACCACAGAACTGCCATACCAGCAAAAAAGAACCATACCATCCTTCCCTTCAAAAACAGCAAAAAAACCTGAGCCTCGAAAGCTCCTGGGAAAACCCTTCAGACGTAATTTCCTTGATCTGTGCCACCAGAGAAAGCTACTCTCTGGCTCGATTGATTTAAGACTACATGGCGGAAACTCGGATGAGTTTTGACAAATCGTGAGTTGGTGGTTAAGCCATTGCGCCAACTCAGAGGATTATGGAAAGTAATTCAATTCTGTGGCTTATATGGCATATGGTGTGGAGCAGGAGAACCAGGGTTCGATTCAGGGGGTGGGAAGTTGGGATTCTTTTGGCTTTTGCGGTTTATTCTTTCTGATTGGGAAGGGGAAGGTACGAAAGGCAATTGGCACAGTGGCTTGTGTTCGCCGTCAGATCAGATACACGTCTACTTGATCCAAGCTCTTGACCATGTTCTCTTGCCTCTTACTACGGTATTCTGGAAGTGCGAGTACTATCGACACTTGCCCTGACCGACTCGGTGGCAGTAGGTATCCTCTGAAGTGCTGGCATGATATCTCTGTCCCTCACCGTCACGGTCGTCGTTCTGGCATCTCTCACGACCAAAACTGTTTCGCCCGAGTTGCGATAGTCGGTCTCACAGCTCACCAGGGGCTGTGCTGTCTCGTCCTCGGTCGGCGCATTGTTCTGTCCTGGACTGAGTAATCTCGACATGCCTTCGACGCCAGATTTCTCGACAGACGTGGAGACTGGTTGTATGTCCACCGAAGGCAAAAGGTGCATGCCTGGTCGAAGAGGTACCAAGACGAGTGAGACTTTTGTTTCTTCCTCATCGGCCTTGAAATTGAAGCGCGAGCGCTTGGGTCCAGCGACGAGCCATGGACCATCGACAGGCGTATCGATGGTGTAAGAGAAAGCGAGAGGCGCATTTGAGGCTGGGGCTGTACTGGCCCAGCGTCTCGTGTGTTTGATCGTGAGAGTGGCAGGTAGCGGGCGGCCGATGATGACCGCATCGGAAGAGTCTTTGCTATCGAGGTGAACAGTGACTGTGTGCAAGACATCGACAGTTGGAACTTCGACGGAAAGCGTGATTTTTCTTGTCAAGGCAGCACCTGTCGACTCGTCAAGATGTAGCTTCGGATTGTTCTGCATAGTTGATCAGCCTAAATATCACAAATTTGTTGAATACCAGTCGACTCACCGAATGCCACTCCTGCAACCAGTCGTCCAAACTTTGGAACTTGTCAGATGGCAGACTGGCGACAATTCTCTCCCAGCCCATCGACTCGTATGAAGGTATTTGAAGTTCTTTGAGCAGTACAGCCTGCTCCAATTGTTGAGGTGGTGCGTGAGATTTCGCTCTGTTTAGAAGGGTAGGTACGAGCAAGCGACGCAAAGCCACAAAAGGGCTGGTCGCGACTGCCTTCTCAAGCATGTCGCCGAGCTTCTCGAAAATCGCCTCGTCAGAGCGTATGTATTCCACCGCTAGCGCCAACGAAGCTTCCTTTTTGTCCAACTCTGCGTGCTCTGCTTCCTTCCTCGTGATCTTGTAGGTCAGACCAGCCGGCTGTTTGTCAAATACGATCATCGGCAAGGGGCAAGGCAAAGCTCGCACTCCGTATGCCTGTGACTCCTGTACCTGCACATTCGTAATTTGTAAGGGTATGCCATTTGTCGTCCTGATGCTGAAACGTGAAAAGAGAGCCTGAGATTTGAAGATGTCATTAACATCCACGTCCAGAGGCAGTGCTGCCGAGACTGCTGAAGTACGCAGGTATGCGAACGTCCCTTGGCTGGTCTGATATGTTGCTTCGAGCTTCACAGTAAGCTCATCAAGGCTTCGCTCTGTACTATAAGGTACACGAATCTTGACATGTGTCTGTAATTCCACAGCACCGAGTCGGAGCGTGCCAGCTTGTGATGTGTCAAGTTGCTTGTGATCGTTGTCAATAATTTCGGCATCTGCGGTGTGTAACCTCAATCCAGCAGAGGCAGACTTCAAACGCAGATCAACACTTTCAGCTTGGTTGCGACCTGTTGCAACTGCAACGACGATTGATCGTATTTTGTCGATGTGAATCTCTTTGGCCAGAGTTACTCGAGCTTCCAAGGAGTCTCCATGAGGATAGATCAGTAGTGAGGGGCCACTAACACTAGGTCTTCTCTCAGATGCACTAGCATTGGTGATGCCCAGTGGTGTAGTCTGTGGCTTCGGCTGGAATTCGTGTGAAAAATGCAGTTTTCTGGATTCCAGCACCAATTTGTCGACAAGGTAATGTCCATACGTTGTGACGTTCGAGTGGACCTGGATCTTCGCGACGCCTCGTTTGAGGTGTACCGGGCCATCAGTCTGTAGGATGACGTCTTGACTAGCGTCACTAATCAGTGTTAGCCGTAGTCTGACGCGATCGATGGTGAGATCCTCGTCGAGCAGATGCTTGACACGGATATTCAGACTGAACCCATCCTTGTCTGGATGATGCGTAACCTCTGGGCTAACATCGATGTTGGCGAAGAAGTCAGACATCGAAGCGGTAAAGTTGTAAGGCATTTCTTCCGAGAAATTCACAAGCTCTTCAAGGACACCAGTGACATCGACAGTATCTTCATCCAGCCAGGCGGAGGGTCCACGAACCCTGGGTACTGCTTTTGTCATACGATGCCCGATGACCTTGCCGAGCAGGCTCAGCATGACCCTCATGTACTCGTCTCGCCGGTGAAGATCCTTCAGACATTTGGCGTAAATCCTCAACATCTCACCGTGAACGTAGGACCAACTGGTCTTGAGGAAGGTTGCGGATGCTCGTTGGAAATAAGTAGCTGCCTGGGCAACATCACCAAGTTGACTGCAGAAAACGTCAGCTGAGCGGAAGACTAGCATGGCATTGGTAAAAACTTACTATTTGAGTATGGCAAGATCGCTGATGACCGAATCTGCAGATTTTGTGTGGTTTGCTATCGTGAAGTGTGATACTGCAAGCTGGCTCAATCGCTGTACCGGGGTCAGTGCCAGTTTGATCATTTCAGAGAAGATACTCGTACCTCATAGGCAGCTCTAAACTCTTCTAGAGATGCAATAGCTGCTGACAAGGGAGCACTAAGAAGCAATTTTGCTGTTTCTGCTGATGGTAGAGAAGCTTCCGGCGCATCTCCATCGACAGCAGGCGCCGCGTCTCCTGTGCCGTCAAGATCAACATTGGCCAAGGACTGCGCTGCTTTGATTGCGGCCCAGCCAGATTGCCATCCTTTTTGCTTTGCCAGAGCTTCAATAATCCTCCGCTGCGTCAGAAAGAGTTGAGCCCGACCAGATGCGAGGATCGCAACACCAGATCCACTTGTGGTGACAGTATCTGGCTGGGAGCTAGGGCTAGATTTGGCATATCGTTCATTCTCATAAATAGTTTGCGGTGTAAGTTGTGAAGAAGAAGACACACTGCGCTGTAAAGAGCTTGTCCGATTTGGATGAGTATTTGCTCCTTGAGGAAAGTTGAAATTGCCCTCTTTCTTAGATAGGACACTTGGTGTTTGGTTTTGTGATGGCAATGAGGCTCTCTCACCAGAAGAGGGAAAGTCCTTTGATGCAGTCTCACTGAGCACCTGATCGAGCACAGCATGCGTCCAAGAAGAAGCGATGTTGTCAACAAGAGATGGAATATGAGAATTGTTGTCAGACCTACACAGCTATCAACAAAAAGATCTATCTGAAACAGGACGAGGATGTAACCGTACCCTTCGGTGAGTCCGTTGCGAAGAGCACGAGCATTGGTAGCAGCAAAAAGAGCTGCCCTCTTACAGACTTCAGCAGCATAGGTCAAGTTATCGTCTTTGGGACCACCTCTGGTACTGGAAGGTCTGGCCTGTTGAAGGTTGCCACTTCCAGCGCCGAGACGAAGCAAAAGTGTTCTTTGCCTCGCGAATATGTAGAGACGAAAGTCAAAAAGGGATATAGTGCTTGAGACTATTGCACCACGATAATCCTTTTTGGTTAGATCGAGTGGCTGGTCAAACATTTCTTGAAACTGCGAAATTAGTTGCTCAAGCTTGGAAGCACCGGATTGTGCGCCGACGATCTCTTGTATAGAGTTCTTCTGATCATCAAGGTTACCCAGAAAGGTACCTTGAGCAGCTCCTGGCTCGTTATCACGAAGCGCAGAATCAAGTCCTGCGGAAAGCTCGTCATAAATTGCCAAAGCGTCCTCGACCAGACCGACACTTTCGAAGCCCCGAGCCAGACCTTCTTTGAGGGTGAAGAAGGTACAAAAGTTCCAGCCAGGGAGTGCACGCTGAGAGTCTTTTTCACGAATGTCATCCTCATACTGTGACACGCGCAAGTCGAAAGACATGAGTATCAAGGTCTTGAACTTTGCGATGAGGTCCTGCCAGGCATTTTCTTGTTCCTGCGGACTCTCAATGTAAGGTTGTGTGACAGGAGTCTGAGGTAGCAGCTGTGGTGGGACATCTTTCTTTTGTAATCTGATTTGCGCGATTCGCTCTGGACCAGATTTGGAAGAAGCGGTAAAGTCGGCGCGTATTTTGTCCAGCACAGTCCTGGTGCTCTTGCCCGGCCATTTGGTTGTGCTCGACGGCCTTTCAACCAGCTCGTCGGGCTCTTTCTTGGATGCAGCGGTCCAGCGGGGCTCGGAAGCGGCAATGGTATCAGGAATAACAACGTGTAAGATGAGCCATTCTGCAGCATCGTGGTCCTCTGATTTGTTCACGTTGGAAGAACTCTGCGAGGGTGGAGCCGTGTCCCTGAGCCAGTCACGCAGGAGCTGTCGTGATGAAGCCTTGTACGTGTCCTTGTCATCGCATCGCAGCAGATATATCCTGAGGTAGGGGGTTTGGCGCAAGCCAGGAATTTGATGTCTTCGTTCTTTGGCGACAGAGGGAGCACCAGCTCTAGAACCATAAGAGTCGACACGCTGCAGTTTGTCGCTCTCCGAGGCTTCGGTCTGGGCATCGGGGACGAATTCGACATGGAGAGCGCCGATGGACCGTAAAGGTCTCGAGGGAGATTTCCAGTTCAGGTTGCGCAAAGGTAATCTGGATGCTAGGTCACGCGAGATCAAGGGGAATATACCAGAGGGATCGTGGTACTCGACTGAGATGTAGTCAGAACATGAATGCCGTGGTGAGAGGTTACGCGACGAACCAGTAACCTTGGAGCTCAGAGTCGACTCCATGGCTTGATGCGACCAAAGTTGATGCAGCGATTATGGTATATTAGAGAAAGCCCAAGCGTCGGGGGAATGGATCATGATATTATATCAACGCATGATTTTGGTGAGAAGTCGTAGACTAGATAGAGCGGCGGAAACAGAGTCACTTCGTAGAAAGCCAATTGCAGCAACGTGCCATTGTTTGAGATGGTGGATAGGGAGGTGGGAGCTCGGAGGAACGGCGACTTGTGGCCGGCGGGCCAAGGCTTTTGTCATGGCTTGTCGCATGGTCAGCAGCGGAAGCCGGGCCAAGGTCGAAGTGCAAGTGCAAGTTGGGAAAGCGACGACGGCGAACTGTTGATTGAATCCAGTCACTCCACCACACCACACAACTCACAATGCAGTCGTCGCAGATCAGAGCCGTACGTCGACCGCATGCCAGCAATTGCGCACGACGACTAACCACTCTCTAGGCCCAGTTCGGCACCAAGTTCGAGGGCCACCACGGCATGCAGCCCTGGGTCAGCCTCCCCAACTACAAGGCCTACCAGAGCAAATACGGTCCCAAGTGAGCCACTCTGCAAGCGACTTTGCCAATCGCATCGCCATACTGACCTACCATCCAGCTACAAGATCGGCACCAACTTCCACGGCATCGACCTCCACCGCGCCAGAATCTTGTACGTCAACCGCCTCTCCTTCCGTATCCACCCTTCGCCTATCCGTACACCCTTGAAAGCACCATTCCATTATCTCGAACCGAACATCTTCGATCTTATTCCATACAGTCTGCTAACATGGCCCCTTATAGCGGTACCACCGCCGCTGGCTTCGGTGCCGTTGCTGGTATCTTCGCCCTCTTCTTCTTCGCCGACATTCCCCGTGTACGAAAGGACATTATGCAGAAGGTCCCCTTCATTGGCGACCACTTCGTCAAGGAGATCGCCCCCGAGGACAACCCCTTCTAAACGCCCAATCACTATGGTGATGCTTTCTGGAGTTGGCTGCTGTGTACATTAAATTCAATGGGGTTGCAGCATAAATTGCATGTTTTCTAGACCATCCCATCTGTCCCGTCCCCTGAAAAGCTACGATTGAAAACAAAACAACCCTTCCTTTGGATGCATTTATCATTAATTCCTTTGCGCCTATGCGATGCGCCTAGAATACATAGAATGGCTTGACATGACGTAGCCTCTAGTTGGCCTCGAGTCTGGACACAACCGATGCCATCTCTTCGTCGCCGTATATCCTGAAGCCCTTGTCCTTGGTGACGCTGGCCAACTGCACGTTCTTCGAGTCCAGCTTCTCCTCCATGACCTGCTTCAATGTCTTGAGCACCAAGACCTCGGCCTCTGCCAGCGTCAATGACTTGTGGAACTCATTCTGCAACTCGGCCTGTGCACCCTCTGATCCCGAGCCGATGGCCTTTGCGTCGTAGCGGTAGAATGTGCCTGAAGGTTCGGCGTGGTACCTAACTAGTCAGACGTATGTTTAGTGGAATAGAAGGTGATGATGCTCACAGTGATGGGCCGTTCTCGTCAAAGCCAGCAATGAGCAAGGCGACACCGAAGGGTCTGCTCATGATGCTCTCCTCTCCCTCGGCACCCTCACCGAATCTCAGGGCCAAATCGCAGATGGCCTGGGTACAGCTCTCGACGGACAGAGGTTCGGCGTAGTTGAAGGCGTGACTTTGCGAAGTAATTCTGGCATGCTCGATCATGCTACGGGCGTCGGCCTGCAGACCGGACATGGCGGCACCAATGTGTCTGTCGATCTCGACGATCTTCTCGACGGAGCTGGTTTCGAGCAGTGTTGAAGTGACGCGCTTCTCGACACCAAGGATGACACCCTCGGAGGTTGCGACCTGTTTGGGAGTTAGGGACGGATGGGCCGGTAGGATAATCCGTGATAGAACATACACCGATAGCGGTGGAACCGAGCTTGATGGCTTCGAGCGAGTACTCTACTTGGAAGAGACGGCCTTCGGGCGAGAAGGTGCTGGGACGGAATGAGTTTACTGTATGGAAGGAGAGCGAGGAGATATAGCCTACTTGATACCGCGATCTGGAACAACATGTTAGCAAGATGGCTAGACAGGTGTGCATGTTAGGACTCACCATATTCGGAGCGCGCAATGAACATGGTTGCGGGAGTTGGTGGGGAAGAGCGAGAGGTGGCGGTGAAGTGTGATTATGTGGTGGACGTAGAGCAGGGGTGGCTACTGCTTGGAGTTGTGGAGAGGGAAAGAGTAGACGTTCGGTGGACAGATGGGCGAGAGAGATGGATTGCAGACGGCGAGCTGATTGCCCTCAGGAAACAAGCAGCAGCAGTGATGCACCTGCACCGGCGCTGTTCGAGAAGCTTTGACCCGTGCGGCAGCTTTCCCGACTCGTGCAGCTGGACGCGTCTTTCAAGCAAGCAACAAGCAACCCGACGCGCTATGCACCACTCTTGATTGCTTGCTTGCTTGCTTGCAGCCATGCGAATACTGTACAATGTCAGCTGCCGACAGAAGAACGTCGGCCTCGCACCGCCAAAGAGTCCCTCGTGCTAGTGCTCAGCCAGATGTTTACTCTCAGAGAAACGCCCAGCCAGATGGTTATTCGCAACGAAACGCCCACATCCGTGTCGAATCACATCAACATGAATCTCGTTCCGCGACCGTCACTCGCGTCCGAAGCCTTCATAAGCAACCCGCCCAACCATCTCAACCCTCGAGGCCAAGGCAGTCCGATTCTGTCCCGAGAGATGTCGACCCGACTCCTGCCTGGAACCCCAAGGCCTCCCTGATTCCTCATACTTCTGCCCCGCTGGCATCTCGCATTTCCGTTCCACCGTTAGCCGCCCATGCGCCTTCTGCTCTCCAACCCGAGCCTCTGTCTTCCATGACACTCAATGCTCAAGAAACTGCCATCATTCAGGACCTGTTGTTCGTCTTTATGGGCTTCGAGGGCCAGTATGTCCGCTACACCGATGCCTACCAGCCGACCGAGGAAAAGAGCCGCCTTGCTGGTCCACAGTTCCGCGTATTACCTGGCCTAGACCCAAGTCTAAGGGACTTGACAATATCAATGTTGAGCATGGCTACACATTACGCTGCTGTCGAGGCTTTCGTCGAGGTTCAGAGCAGGGAAGAATTCGGCGCCGTCAATCATGCTCTATGCGCCGCCATGAGGAAACTACTCAAGGACTACCTGATCCTCATCGCCCAACTGGAACATCAAATGCTGACCAATCAATCTTTCACCCTTCACGTCCTGAACCTCCACACCAAACCCACTAGCCACATGATGTTTCAGCTGTACAGCCTAGCCCATGAGATATTGAAAGAGAACTCCATGCTTGAGGAGGATGACGATGATCTGGACGAATCTGATGATTTCGAGAACATCCTAGAGTCTTTGCGAGAAGGCCGAGATGCTGGTAATGTCGGCAGAAAAGTGTGCAAAGGAGGCAGTGTGTTACGCTTAATCACCAAACGCCTGGCTACCATGTCTGGCGATCCTGCCGCTCGTACTCTGCTTACCACTTTATTGCGGGAATCCTCCAGGCCCTATATGGCCATGTTGAATGAATGGCTTCATCACGGCAATGTTCGAGATCCGCATTCTGAATTTCTTATCAAGGAGCAAAAGAGCATTCGCAGAGAAGGACTGGAGCAAGACTACACCGACGAGTACTGGGAAAAGCGTTACACCATCCGTCATGAAGATGTACCCCCGCAACTGGAATCTGTCAAGGACAAGGTGCTGCTGGCTGGCAAATATTTGAATGTTGTTCGAGAGTGTGGTGGTGTTGATGTATCAAGAGACATGGACGATCAAGTCCCTCACACCTTTGATGATGTTCGTTTTCTGGATAACGCCAACTCTGCTTACGCTTTCGCCAATTCTTCGCTCCTCACTCTGCTCCTCACAACGCATGCTCTGCCTGCACGCCTTCGCAGCTTAAAGCATTACTTCTTCTTGGATCGTTCCGATTTCTTCTCTTATTTTCTCGAACTTGGTCACTCAGAGCTTAAGAAGCCTGCTAAATCTGTTAATATCGGAAAGCTGCAATCGCTTCTTGACATCGTGTTGCGACAACCTGGAAGTGTTGCAGCCGAGGATCCCTTCAAGGAAGATGTCAAGGTTGTCATGAATGAGGTCGGCCTGACCGGATGGTTGATGCAGGTCGTCAACGTCAAGGGTCTAGATGCCGACGGTGGAAGCATCACATCATACACACCAGCAGCCAGTGTAATTGGAGACGACAAAGACATTAGTGGTTTCGACGCTCTTACATTCGACTATGCTGTTCCATTCCCTCTCTCGCTGGTCGTTTCGAGAGTAACTCTGACAAGATACCAACTGCTCTTCCGCTACATCTTGTCGTTACGTCACCTTGAGCAGCTGCTAGTAAGCTCATGGGTCGACCATTCAAAAGTCACAAGTTGGCGTCACAAGAGCTCTGATCGGCGCATTGAAGACTGGAAACGTAGGGCGTGGTGCTTACGAAGCCGTATGCTTTGTTTCGTGCAGCAGTTGCTATACTTCTGCACAAACGAAGTGATCGAACCAAATTGGACGGCGTTCATGACTCGACTGAGCGAGGCTGAAGCGCCGGAAAGTGTGGCCGAGGGCGGAAAGGTCAAACGAACCGTTGACGAATTGATGCAAGATCATGTCGACTTTTTGGCTACATGTCTCAAAGAGTGCATGCTGACCAACTCGAAGCTCCTCAGGGTATGTTGTGAATAATCTCATGAACAGTACGTCGCTGACACCTAGACAGATCAACTCCAAAGTTATGGCAACTTGCACGATGTTCGCCAATTATACTGCATCTCTATCTAGAGGTCTTGCCACAAGCGATCCAGATCTTGCTAAGACCGAGGCTGGGAAGCCTGAGCACGATAGCCATAGGCTCGAAAAACTCGATGACATGCTCAAACGCTTCGAGGACAGCTTCACCAGGCACCTTAAGATTCTGCTGGACGCGCTGAATTACCTCGCCGCTACGGAGACCGTGGTCTTCCTTGGACTATGTGCCAGACTCAGCATGGCTAATGAGAACATACCCGGCCCTGTTTCCTCGGCACCGCCTTATGGCTGAAATAAGTAGGGGAGTAAAACAGACGTATGTTATTTGGGTATCATGCTACGAAAACAAGCTTCTCGATGAAAGAGAAGGTGAAGCTAAAAAGAAATGCTTTTCGACGTAAAGCGAGCAATTCCTCCCCAATCAGCGTCTCCTGGGGTCTCTGCTCGCGTCGATGTTTGGATTCGAGTACGGGAACGGGAACATCTGTGCAGCAGAAGATGTGGGCAGAGGAGCAGGAGTAGGTTTAGTCATCATTGGTGCAGTAGGTGCCACACCTGTCCTCCTCACCCCTTCCATAACTGCCGCAGGAGCGCCCATTGGCGCAACAGGAGCCATGCCAGTGCTTTCTCTACGAGCACCAGCCGTCGTGGCAGGCGAAGATGCTGCAGACCCATCGTACTTTCTCAGAGTCTCGTTGAGAAACTGTCTCTGTTGGGCAGCACGGGTATTGTACTCTTTGCATCTGCGCAGTGAGTCCGAGGCAGCGAGCACTTCTGGAGTCGTCTGTTCGGTTATCTCTGGGCGTGTCTTGTTGGCCTCTATGGCATCGGGTGCGAATGTTGCGCTGAACATTCTATTTCTGCAGAAGAAGAAACATAGACTTAGCTCAATTGCACAAAAACACTCGAAACATCATTGGAAGGTCTTTGTTTACCTGACTTCTCTGTCGTGTGCATCTGAATTTGATATCATTGCTTTCAGGCGTGCTTCTCTGCCGTCCAGACGAGGTGTGCCAGGGTTGAAGTTTGTAATTGGCAGCAGCACTGCTCTTGCCATGATCTGACAAGAATCATCAGTAACTTGTAGACTGTTTGTGGTGAATTGTTTTTAAACGTACCGTGTCACGCTCTTTTCTTGGAGGATCGGCCATTTTTGCTTGGTGCTGGGGATGTTGGCTGGTTGTCTCAACGGCCTTCCCCAGATGCGCACGACTTCAGCGACGGACGAGATGAGGAAGCGTGATGATTGTCATCAGCGCCAGGGTTTTTGAGATGGAAGGCTGAATCTCTAGATGCTTGGGGAAGGCGATGACCATGGAAGGAGAGGCGCGATGGACAAATCTAGAATATTGATCACGTGATTCGGGTATCAATACTACCTACTCAACTCGACCGTTCGGCGTGATCACCTCTGCACGGAGTCGGAAGTGAGATTCCAGTTCGCTGGCGCATCTGGCATAAATTCACACGGTACGTGATAGTGGCCGGAACGCAGTACCTTTTACGAGTTGACTTCCGAAACAGTGCATGATTTTAGTTTGCCTATGGCAGTGATACAAAACTACTTTCTTTCCCTAGCAATTCCATTGACTCCTGTACCCTCCATTCCCATCCTAATAGTCCTGTGAGGTATTCCTGTAGACTGTTCTCATAATTATCCGAACGCCTGATAATTTCATTGTCCCATTTCGTGACTGAGTGAAGCTGTCTTTTACGAGGAGGTTCCAGCGATAGAAACGACTTGATCCTCTTCAACGATGGCGTTGTACTTCTCACCCAAGGCCTTGACGCTTTGGACGACTTTAGTAGAAGCAGTGGCAGCGAAGCCCTTGATGAGTGTCTTGTACTCGTGGGTGATGACACCGCCCTGGCGTTGGTTAGTCTGGCTTTCTATCACAATAGGGAAACACAGTATCTACAGCTTCCTTGATGGCATCCATTGCGTGCTCGATGACAGAGTAGGGAGTATCTTTGGGGTAGCTGACGATCACCTGCTTCTGCTCGGTGGCAGCGTAGGCCAAGGCCACGAGGAGAGCGATGAGGAGGAGATGGATGTTGAACTTCATGTTGGTTGATTGATTTATGATTATTGGTAGAGGCAGTAAACTATTGCTGAAAGTGCTGAAAGTGAGGGACCTGGGGTACCTTATGTCTCTGAATGCAGCTGCCTGTTGTCATGGACCGCGGAGTCCAGCCAAGCCATATGACGCTGAGCTTTGAGAGTTTCGGCTTGCCAAGACCCGAGACTAAGAGAAGCCAGACGCAGCGCGCTTTGAATCGCGCATCAGTGAGCAACGACGGACGTCTCACTCTCCTCTGACACGCTAACATCTTCATCACACGCTCGAGGATCTCTCCCACTGAGGTTCTTGTCCAACTCGCAATCACGCTTATATCGAATTCCGCATCTCACCGAACGCACGCGACTGGCCGACCAACCGCCGTGCTCTCCGTGGTCTACCGCTAACCTCTTGTGCTTCATCGCCCGTCCGCAAAGAGAAAACAAAGAACACAATCAGAAGAAAGAAGCACAAATATCATACCTTCCCACTTTCTGCCGCACATTGTGAGCACAAGCAGAAAAAACAAGGCTTTGGGGTGAAAGTGGAGGATTCTTCACAGCATTTGCGCAGAAGATCGAGAATCGGCCTTCACACATCTATTGAGAGCAGCGGGCTGCTTATTGTGGGCGGGAAGAGACAATAGCTAGTATTGATCCATCACACTCTTCTGATTTCACGCCTCTTGGTGAAGCAAGTCTCGCTTGCTACTTGCCATCTACTCACCTCTTGTGGTTGTTCAATCCGACCAAAAAGGGCCTGCATCTCTTTTCTCTTCCGTCTGCGGACCGGATAGCGCGTTGACTGTCTCTTTCTTGAGCCACTTTCGAAGGAAGCTATCCGTGACTCGTAGTCTGCTTTTTCTGCTTTTCCATCTACTACTGAAAATCAATATCTTGCCTTGAAGAATCATGTCTGCTGCCGACCAAGTCTCGGACGAAGTCGCCCTGGACTTTCAGGAATCGCTGCAAGACCTTCAGAACAACAACAGATATGAAATTAGCAACTTGACTATCATCGCCAAGGAGAATACCGAACATGCCCAAGCTATAGCTATGGTTTTGGAAAAGCACATCAAGACGGTGAGATCCAGCAACGCCGAGATTTCTTCTTACTTTCGACTTTTACAGAAAGAATTGGCGCCCCCACGAAACAAATTGACTGACCCGAATACAGACTGCCCCTGGACGCAAGCTACCTGCACTTTATGTACTCGATTCTATCGTGAAGAATGTTGGCACACCATACACGGTCTACCTTGGAAGGAACCTCTTCTCTACCTTTATGGACTCATACACTCTTGTAGATAGCCATACAAGGAAAAGCATGGAAGCTATGTTGAAGACTTGGAAGGAGCCAGTGCCTGGATCCATGGACCCTCGACCGGTCTTTCCTGCAGATGTCACCCGCACCATCGAGAATGCGCTTATCAAGGCAAGAACGGCCGCGGTGCAACTCCAAACCAGAAATCGCACTCCTCTCGGAATTCCAGGAAGGCCCATGTCATCGGCATACAGAAACACACCTACTCCGCCACACAACGCTGGTCAATTCCTTCCCCCTCCGCAAGACGCCTATCAAAATGGATTCCGCAGTCAACAGGTATTTCATAGCAACAACTCATCGTATTTATCAAACATGACTGACATATTCAAGCCCACGCCTCAGCAGTTTCCTTCAAACCAGCTGCCTCCTGACATCGCGCGCTCGATATCGGCCGCACTCAATCCGCAAGATGATCTGAACAAGCTGAAAGCCGACATTCATGGCTTGATCGCTGGCTTCCAAACAGAGTTTGCTCGCAACCCATACGACTCACAGGTACAGACTAAGCTCAAGGCTCTTCTTGATCTCCAGGCTGTCGTACAGACACAGCAGCTCAACCCTGACGCAATTGGCATGATCAAGAAGCAAGTGGCACAACTGCAAGCCGTTCAATCACAACCTCTCCCACCTCCTTCCGCTACGCCTCAACAACCGCAGTGGCAAGCTCCGACTCCTGTTGGTCTCCCCTTCCCGCCTCCGCCACCCATTCCTCATGGCTTCGCACCTACCCCGTCAGCTCAGCCACCTGTCGCCCCTCCAGCCTTTGCACCAGGTATCCTTGAGCAGTTGCTAGCATCCACTGCCAATGGTCAGAAGCCCAGCACACCTGTGGTCCAGGCCGCCTTGAACTCAATGCCACCCCCACCCACCACACAATCACCACGGACGGCTGCCGTAACCCCTGCTGGTCCGACTGGCAACCCTCTTCTCGATGCTCTCCGTGCTGCCAATATCCTCCCTGCATCCAATAATGCTACTCCTACACCTGGATTGGCCCCTCCTGTTCCTCCACCAGCAGCTCCTGCCCCCGCTCTTTCTATCCTTCAACAACTCCAAGGTCTTGCACCGAAGCTGCCTACGCCTTTACCACCTCCGGGCACTCCAGCCAAGGTCCGCATTCCTTTGAATGCTGCAGCACTGAAGAGGTATGTCTACATTTAGAAATGTTCATGACTTGTCTAACTTTATCTACAGCTTCCGCCCAGAGGTCGTCCACACGCTGTACGACGCGCAACCAAACCAATGCACTACGTGCGGTCGCCGCTTCTTGTCCACTGACGAGGGTCGCGCTCAAAAGGCCCGCCATCTCGACTGGCACTTCCGCAGCAACCAGCGTATCGCTGACGCAGCCCTTGCTGCCGGCCTAACCCGCAGCTGGTACATCGATGAGATAGAATGGATTCGCCTGCGCGAAGTCGACGCTTCCTCAGCTGCTGCCGACACAAACTCCACCAGCACAACTACCGCCAAACCCATCAGCGTACGCGAAAAGTACATCCCTGCACCTACTGGAGCAGCAGCCAACGCCACCTGCCCAATCTGTCAAGAAAAGTTCGAGCCTGTCTGGCACGATGAAGCTCAAGAATGGGTCTGGATGGATGCCGTCAAGGTCGGCGGTCGCGTGTTCCACGCTTCTTGCCACGATGAGGTCAAGAGAGCTGGTGGTGGTGATAGGGGTAGAAGTACTACTCCTGAGGCTGCAGGCGTGCTCGGGAAGCGAAAGGCCGAGGCTGATCTGGCCAACCTGAAGACGAAGTTGAAGAGAGAAGTTGCTGCATAAGGGAATGGAGCTTTATAGATCTGGTTTTGCTTGTAGCGTGGAAGCATATGCATACATTCTTTCGTCATCAACTTACTTGTCATCGTCACCCGCTCCTATGATATGTCACTGTCATTTTTGTTGTAGTATTCAGGATTCTATAGGACAACTTCAGCTTAAAAGATGCCGTAAAGATGCACGATCTTTTTTTGAGCTCGAGTGCGTTGGCAAGTGAGATGGGTGTTCAAGGAGGCTCTCTAAGGAGTAGTTGCAGAAATCAAACAAAATTGTGCATTTTGACATTCAAGTTCGTCAAGACTTTGTCAACAGGAGCAGCAGATAGCTGCGCGCCCCTGTGTTACTCCCTGCGGACTGTTTCTTGTCTCCAAGCATTTCTCCAGCTTATCAAAATGCAGATCGATTTCCTGCGTCTAGTAATTGTCCACTGAGAGCAGATGTTGATGATATCCCTTTTGGACTTTTCGTGTTCTTGAGTGCTGTTGACATGTATGTCGGAATACAGGATGCGGGTTCAAGATATGGGTTCAAGACATGCATTTGACTCAAGTTTTCAAGCTACAGTCCCAATAATTGGAGCTGAGGCTGTGTATCTGGCTTTGGTTGTGTCAGAAACGGATACTGGAGGATGCTCTGGTCATCGATGTGTGGTCCGAAATCATGGGCATCAAAGATTTCAGTATACAAGGCCGAAGTGAATGCGCAGTAGTAGAGCTTGAGATATGAGACAGTTCTTTTGCACAGGAATTTTGATTCTGGACAGTGACAGGAAGGAACGTGATCAACAGAATGCAACGCTGATAGCTCCTGCCATTGCAAAAAACCCCATCATTCACCTACGCTCTCCATCAATAAATGAAACCCGTGAAAGACATTCACTGTCCTTCAGTTCTCTCCTCAGAGGGCATGTAGTACTTGTCACTTCATTTGCAACGAGATCAGAAGAGAGCATTAGACATTCGATCGGCAACAGAGGATGGAAGTAACGGTAGCATCTGTTGTCACACCTCACTCGGAGCACGAGGAGTCATTCTCACTTGGTGTGTGGATGTATGTAAGGTCTCTCAAGGCTCCATCAACATCCTCTCCTCTACATCAACATCAACCCACACGGTCTTTGCTCGACCAAAGTGGGTTCGCAAGCAACATCTGCTTTCTGTCATCACCACTAATAATTTTCACAGGATGACAGACCTACCAACGTTGATCAAGCAAAGCAGAGATCTTGAGAGAAAGATCAAGAAGATCAAAACTCGCAATGCCAACAGAGATCTAATCGACAAACGCAAGACCCTCGAAGCCCAGATTGATCAGCAGACCGAAAAACTCAACGATATCAATGGCAACATCGAGTCCTCCCAAAAGCAGATGCTGGATGTGTGCGATGAACTCGGAGAAGCTGCACGTCAAGTCAAAAGGCTTTCCAAGTACGACAGGTCGGACCTCGAAGTTGTTCTGGTAAGGAAGATCGTGGACTCCTGTATTCACGGATGTACGCTGATTTTGTAGAAACTCTTGGATGAGAAGGATGAAAAGAAATCCTTTACCGAGTTCAAAAAACTACGCAGAGCAAGAAAACAAGTCATGAGATGGAGAAAATGCTGGACGACTTCAACAAGAAGGTTCAAACGTACCGCAGTCTAACACCCTCCAACGGCTGGATTCTGCACCTCCTGGCCGAAACAATCTTCCTACAGAGTCAGGATAAGTTTGGCTGGCAGGTTGATCTACCACCTACTTTCGAGAACGACAAAGCGGTAGAGATCTTCCAGAGCAAAGTGGCCGAGAAACTGGAGGATATGAAGAAGGCCAAGAAACAGTCTCATCAGCTCACCTAAGAAGAATTTTCTAGACCCATTAACTCTCTCCAACTTTTGAACAATTGAAACACTCTTCCCCCAACACTCTGAGCCATACTAGCATTCCATTCGAGTGAAGTAGCATGGCTTTAAGCGTTAGAACAATGACCATAAGTGAGTCAATCGTAATCTTCGATATATTGGCTTAACAAAATGTCTTTGCCAATGTCGTATAGGATAAGCTGTTATGGTCCAGATGTTCTGCTGGGACGGGTCTGCACATCAATCATGTTTATAGTGTGACAACATAAGCCATTTTCGAAAACGGAAAGAGTTTTCGATAATTAATCACTTTTGTCATTCTCCATCGAGAAGATCTTTCGTTTTCCTCCAGACAGGCTAATGTGTTCCGCCCTATAGCATGTTTGTTGTCTAAATACCAATCAATCTAAAGACATTTCTAGGAAGGTCGTTAGCTTTACCATTTATCAAAGCCTAGGATAACTTAACATTGTCTCGAAGGCCGATAAGCCTGCCTTGTAAACCAGTAAAGTCACGGGTAGTGGCAATTCGTGAATATGTGCCTAGAACAAGAATCGTACGTGAGTAAGATGTTGACGAGACAACAAGAGTACAATTGGAAAACAAGAAAATATATCAATTTTACTACAAGTACATGCTGTTGTTTACAAGGATGAGAATGGTGAGAACAGAAATGGTAGGAACCCACACCTGGGTTCCCAATGCGATGCTTTTCGAGTTTCCTTCAAGCCTCGAGCCAGGAGGCTGTCAAAGGAGTCGTCCATCACAGATGGATCATGATTGTTGAAGTGGGAGCAGCGTAAAGCTCTTGAAAAGGTCAACCAAGGTACCGATTATACTCTTTCCGAGTCGACGGCGTGACCACTGGGGCCAATCGAGGTGTCTGTAAAAGAAATAATTAGCTTGGGTGAGGATCAAGAAACAACAGAAAAGAGACTTACAATCAGCTGTGACGAAGCAACGGTCAACCTCAGTCAATCCCTCGCAGGTGTACTGAATTGTCTCGGCAATGTCGTGAGTGGATGTCAACTTTGACTGTTCACTCAGAATGATGTCGATCTCAACCCAGATGCCATCGCCAGCGTGGTAACTGGTGATGCTCTTGAAACCCTCAACGACAGGCGAGAAACGGTAACAGAGGTATAGCAGCTTCTTCTGCAACTGGTCATCGGCTGCCTGGCCAGAGAGTCTGGTGATGTTCTCGAAGCAGGTGCCTGCCCAGTCGTAGATGATGAAGAGGGAAAGAAGACCGGCACCTGCGGGGTCCAGCCACCATAGGTCTGCCTTGTAGCCAATGAAGGGGAAGAGCAGGGACAATGTGTTGAAGACGACATCAGTCTTGCAGTCCTGTGCCAGAGCTTGGACTTGCGTTGTCTTGATGCGGACGCAGCCCAAGCCGATGATGCCCTTGATGATGATGGTACCAGCCATGGCGCCGATGGCGATAGCAGGAAGTTCCTTGGCCTTGTGTGGAGCGTCAGGCATCAATTTTGTAACCGACTCCTGCAGAATTTGGAGGAAGGAAATGACCATGATGATTGAGAACACGAGGATACCGAGCGGTTCGAGTCTTCGTCTGCCGACCGGGAACTTCTTGTTAAGAGCTTTGAGGCGCCATTGGACCAGTCTGTTTGTGCTCCAGACAATGAGGGTGCACAACAGATCTAAAGCGGAATCGACGAGCGAGGCGATCAGAGAGAGCGAGGATGAGTAGAAGGCGGCAGCAAGCTTAGCAATCAGGAGGATGATGTTGGCGATGACGTTGATGTTGATGGCCCACTTGGCCTTCTTCTCTGCCTTTTGTCTGCTCTCCTTGACATCGTCAGGTAGGAACTCCCAAATGTTTCCTCCAGCGCCCTGGAGTCCACCAGTGCGTTCGATGTGACCGTCGCCATCCGCATCTGGATTGAACGAATCCAAGACATCATCGGCCAATGCCTTGACCAAAGCATCCACTTCGGCCCAGTCATCCAAGCGATTGTTCTGGTCCTCGTAAAACTTTTTGACCTTCTTGTTCTTGATCTCCTTCAGCTCGTCCTCAGACTTGCGGAACTTTTCAATGTCCACATCTTCGACACCAGCCAGGATCTTCTTCTTGAGAGCTTCTCTTCTGCTGTCGTGCAGAGCGGTGTGAGCAGCATCTCTGAAGCGGAACATGTTGGGCTTGTTCCTGCCATTCAAACCGCTCTCGAGGTCGCTCTTGCCACGCTTGGCTGCATCCGGGCGGGTACGGCCATTCGTCTTGTCGTCGGCCAGGGACGCGACGTTTCTTCTGCCAACCATCTTCGAGATGAATTGTTATTCTTGGCTATGTAGATTGGAGTGCCAATGGGTTTTCGTTGCTGTTGACCTGTTGACGACTGGTGTCGAATATGACGTGGGCCGAGTCGATGGGAGATCGATTCCGGGGAGCGTTGATCTGGGGTGCGATCTTGTATTTCGTGCTACCACCTTGTCGCCTTGTCCTGTCGGGCTTGAGAATGCTTGGGGACAAATGCAGGAGGCTTCAACTGTGTATATAAACAGACATGGCTCCAGTTTGAGCAATTCAAGGACAACGAGCTCCACTCGTGGACCCAAAACCGGTTCCGCGTATCCAGGTTTGGCCGCATGACGTCTCCAGCTATTGTTCAGTGCTCGATGCTCGGTGCTCGGTGCTTCGTCCGCCCACTCATGACGACGACGATGATGCCTCGTAGTTGGGGAATAAACGCTCCAAGAACGAGATATACACTCCGAGGAGCCTGTCGTGCATCTCTAGCTTGTCGTAAAACCAGGAACAATCATGACCAGCGTGTATTCTGCCGCGAGTGCTGTCAGCTTTGACGAGCTGCTTGCTCACCTGAAGTCACTCCCCGTGCCGCTCCTTCCGCCAGCAAAAGCCATCGATCCGACTCTAAGCGACAAAATAGCTTCTCTATATTTGCATCCAGCACTTGAAGCCCTGCTACATTTACTCAACCATGACCTACCCTCCGCTCATTTCCTTGTGCGACATATGCAGTCCGATCCTGCATTCGAGGCCATGTATCTTCATGGCATTCTTCATCGTATAGAAGGGGACTTCAACAACACCAGAGCCTGGTACTACGACGTTGCTGAATCTGAGCCATTCGAGTTGGTTTGGGGAAAAGCCACAGAGGATGAGAAGGCTGCTGTTGAGAAGAAAAAGGAAGAAGGCGAAAACAAAATGCCGCCCCAGAAATCTGCTCGAGACTTCGTAGACAGCCTCGAAAAGCTGTCCAAGGGTCAAGGCGATAAGCAAGCTCTCGGGAAGGAGAGCAGGAGAGAGTTCGACACTGTCCTCGATTGGTGCATCAAGAAGTTTGGGACCGGAAAGCACACAGATGCCTCGAAGGCATGGGTCCAACCAAGTCAAGAAATCAGCGAGAAGGGCCAAAGCATGGTTACTGGCAACGATGGTTTTAGGAAGTTCTAGTCATGTAGTATGCAAAAGCTTGAGAACGGTATCAGATTAGTAATTTCAGAGTATGTCATTCTGATGCATCGTCACCAGAACCGAGTGTATGGGAGACTCCAGAGTACGGTGTGCTCACTAACCGAGCTTGACCGTCACAGATGAAAGCTTGGTCTTGAAGTGGTCGCTGTGGTTATGAGTTTATGTTCTGACTGTCACGGTTCTGAATGTCACAATATAAGAACGTATTAGAACTTAAAATAGTGTCTTGAAAACAATTGAACTTTCGCTGCTACGCTTGAAGGGGGGCGCATAATTGGGACACAGAGGAAATAGCAGTTCTTAGTACACACTCTTTGGTATAATCTCCATTCACCTTCTTCCGCCAAAAACGACCCCCTCCTTTTTACAATGTCATCTTTTGATATTCGTCGCGGATATGGTTTTGGAATTTCCCAAAAGAGCTTCTCGTCATTCTCCATCAAGAAGAACTCTAGTTCTTCTCAAGGTCTGCGAGGATCTTCTCACCCTTGGCTCTTGCTGACTCGAGGTCACCAACCATGTAGAAGGCACCTTCGGGAAGGTCATCGGCCTCACCGGCCATGATGGCCTTGAAAGACTTGATGGTGTCCTTGAGGTCGACGAGCTTACCCTCGATACCAGTGAAGACCTGGGCGACGGTGAAGGGCTGCGACAGGAAACGCTGGAGCTTACGGGCACGCTCGACGGTAAGCTTGTCAGCCTCAGACAACTCGTCCATACCAAGAATGGCGATGATGTCCTGGAGCGACTTGTACTCCTGGAGCATCTGCTGGACCTTGGAGGCGGTGTCGTAGTGCTCCTGACCGACGATACGGGGGTCGAGCATACGAGACTTGGAATCCAGGGGGTCGACAGCGGGGTAGATACCCAACTCGGAGATACCACGAGACAAGACAGTGGTGGCGTCCAAATGGGCGAAGGTGGTGGCGGGAGCAGGGTCAGTCAAATCATCAGCGGGGACGTAGACAGCCTGGACCGAGGTAATGGAACCCTTCTGGGTGGTGGTAATACGCTCTTGCATACCACCCATGTCGACGGCGAGGGTGGGCTGGTAACCGACGGCAGAGGGGATACGACCAAGAAGGGCAGACACCTCGGAACCGGCCTGGGTGAAACGGAAAATGTTGTCAATGAAGAGAAGCACTAAAAGGTAGGTTAGTCAAAAGCGCTCGTAGTTTAGCAGTTCATTCAAGCAAACTCACCATCCTGACCCTCCTCGTCACGGAAGTACTCGGCGACGGTAAGACCAGTAAGAGCGACACGGGCACGGGCACCTGGGGGCTCGTTCATCTGACCGAAGACGAGAGCGACCTTGGACTCGCCGTCGAGCTGAATGACACCGGTCTCCTGCATTTCGTGGTACAAATCGTTACCCTCACGAGTACGCTCACCGACACCAGTGAAGACTGAGTAACCACCGTGAGCCTTGGCGATGTTGTTCTGTGGCAATTGTCAGTAAACACGAATTGGACAAGCAGCGGCACAGAAACATACGATGAGCTCCTGAATGAAGACAGTCTTGCCGACACCGGCACCACCGAAAAGACCAATCTTACCACCACGGGCGTAGGGGGCGAGAAGGTCGACAACCTTGATACCGGTGACAAGAATCTCGGCAGAGGTGGACTGGTCAACGAACTCGGGGGCTTCGGCGTGAATGGGGGCGAGCTTGGTGCCCTTGATGGGACCACGCTCGTCAATGGGGTCACCAGTGACGTTCATGATGCGACCGAGACAGCCGGGACCGACGGGAATCATGATGGGGGCGCCAGTGTCGACGACCTTGCGGCCACGGACGAGACCCTCAGTACCGTCCATGGCAATGCAACGGACGACATTCTCACCCAAATGTTGCTAGAGCTTGTTAGATGATGCTTGTGGGTTGCAGGGGTATTGCGGCGAAGCTTACGGCGACCTCGAGAACGAGCTTCTGGCCACCGTTCTCGGTGGTAACGGCGTTGAGAATGGCGGGCAGCTGCTCACCGTCGAACTTGACTGTGAAGAAGCATCAGTATGGGTGCTCTGGAGGCGACTACGACATGCGGTCGGCGACAATGGCGCGGCGGCAGTGGCGCTTGTGCTTCGGCGTCGTGGGGAAAAGGTTTTCTCATACCGTCGACGACGGCACCAATGACCTGGTGGACTCTGCCATCGGTGTTCGAGGCAGTGCTGGCGAAGCGCTGGCTAAGGGCGGGAGCGAATGAAGGCTTGATGGGCTGGAAGGCGCGCTGCAGAGTAGCAGGGCGACGGGCAGAGGCCCTCAACGACCTGGCAATGCCGCTGTGAAGCGCAGTCGGGTCAGTCGGACTGGTCTCGCGAAAGTTGGTGGCGACAGCTTGGAGCGTACCTGCTGAGCATTTTGACGGGTCTCGGGAAGGAATTGATGGGAGTGGAGAGGTGATGGAGATGGAGGTCGGTCTGCTGGGAGGTTGAAGTTCGAAGAGCCACCTCAAGTTCTTGCCGGGCGGGAAAGGACCGAGCTCGAGATTCCGTGACTTTGCAACTTGGCCACAAACAGGCGAGTCCTGCACACAAACTCTCACCGCCCGAGGGGTTTGACCTGCTGCACCATCTCACAGCTTCTTCACTTGATTCTACAGCTTTATGTGTTGTCTATATACTCGAGCCACAGGCAATTGGAGTCGTACCTGCCTCTTCCACGCAGCCTGCTCATTTCTGCGTCGAAAAGTGGCCAGCACTTCTGACCTCCAGATCGCGGCTAAACCAAACCCTTTTGGGAAACTCTCCCGATTTGTTCCTTCCTGTGCTGCGAGACCGGTCTTTGTGTCTATCAAAACATTCGATGCGCCTGCCTTTGATGGGCATTTTCACTCGCGCCTTCCCTCGCCCTCCTACTTCTCAAACATCAGTCGCCTTTGATCGACCATAAACACATCCAGTGGCACACAGGATTCACCCCCTCTTGAATATCTAAATTGGCCTTCCGGCGCACTCATGCTCCTCCGCGTCCGCGCTCATATCTTCTAAGCAAGTCGCTACGCACCCACCACAGAAGCTGCAACATACCTCGACAACTTTGTCACTCCCAAGGCTTTCAGCAAAGGAACGATACCAAAACAACTCTTCCAGAAAGACCGTGCCGTTGCGCACTACATACAATCAGTCGAACCACTTGAGGATGGTTGTTCTCAAGCCATACGTCCCACACCCCGGTGGTATCAGCGTGGACGAGATGCATATCTGCGTCCGAATCTACATGACGGACTGATATCGCAGCAAGCCGCACAATACCTCTGTTCCTTCCAACAAGGAATATTGGGACGTGCTTTGTCTCCGAAAGAGCTGGCCAGGAACGTCTTTGACTCCCTCTGGTGTCAAAGGAGCTAGAACAATGAGACAAAGGCTATTGTTGTGATCTGAGATCGCTGTATAAAAATAGAGGTACATGTGCCAGAGTCTCATCGTTGCGACAAGACATCATCAGGCACCAACAGCACAGGTAAGATCACTACTAACTTATATACTAGCAACACAGAACGAACATAATGCCTTGGGGTATCACAGCTGAAGACATGGCGCGGTTGGCTGCCATCGACACGTCTAATCCGCCTCTACAGCCACTTCCTCAAATTTCTCGCTCGGTCGATAAGGAGACATGGCATACCGATTTCACTCGATGGGCCGAAACCTGTCAAGATCTCGTCGATACTCTTCACGCCAGAGAGCTCAGGCACATCATCGAGGCGGCAAGCCCGAACAATATCGATCACCGTCTTGACATGCTTGCCAGGATCTATCAGCACGTCGACTCTAACCAGGCAACCATCGAGGCTCTTACAGACATGATTGAGGTTTTGGAGACCGAGATCGGATATCTGGAAGAGCACATTGGTAAGTCCATTTCCGAGTTCGTCTTTTCATCCCCCAAACTTGTCGACGAGTACATAACGCTGGAGAGACATGCACGCAATACTACGTCGTCAGCGGCTCATATAGCCGCGATCATGACCTGGTATCACGACTGGCCCGCCGGCTTCGCCTTCTTGCTGCGCATCCACGCTGTTCACATCCGCAGAGTCGATAATCTCAAATCGAAACGTGACCTCATTTCCTCTGGCTGTCTCGACTTCAAGCAATTCCCTAAAGTTTGGTCTGTCCTGCTCTGGGACGACAATGTCTGGCCACATGGCTACGGCTATGAACGCAACCCGAAGTCATGCGGTCTCGCTGACTTTCGCCCACCCAGACTAACCAAGGCCACTTCTGATCAGGCTCTTCAAAATGTTCGATCCTCTGCCATCATCCGCTCCGAGCGTCGTTATTCGGCTCTTGCCCGTCTTGCTATCGGTAGGGCAGGTATCAGCGACTTTCTCGCTCCTAGTTACGTCGACACTTGGTATCACAGTTTCCGCAGGTGGCTGGACCACACTGTACCTCTATTGATTCAATCTGACTCTGCATACGCACAGAGATGGATCGATGTTGGTAAAGATCTTGAAGTGATGCATCATCGCTGGACTGCTGAAGCTGAATACCAAGGTCCGCGTGTCTTGACCACTAAGCATGCCTGCTTCTACTTGTCAAAGGACAAACGTATACTCCGCGAGTTTGGAGAGTTCAACCTTCCCGTCAACCACACTCCCCTCTGTGTTGAGATTGATTGAAGGAGAGGTGAGTTCGTGCTTGTGATTTGTGTTCTGTTGTCCTATTTACTCCGTATCTTTCTTTTTGTCGTAAGGCCTGATGTTGTCTATAATCTTGTTCTCGAATCCAAATTTTCGCTTCTGAAGTACCCGCCACTCCTCTATATTTTTCACCATTATGTGTTCCCAGTAGTCCCTCAGTGTAGTGTTTCATGGTAACCCGCGTGGATTACATGGCGAAAACCGTCCAAATGCATTATCGCCAATGAAATCCTTCAGGTAAGCACAAACGCACCAAGAACTCCTCGAACATATCCAGCAAGCCTCAGAGAACACACCGACTCACCTAAATAGCATTGACGAAGCACACCGTCGCCGACGTAACACTCCAAGGTGAGCGACAGGGTGACACCCTCACCATCCCTATCAGCCTTTCTCACACGGCCTTAACGCCACCAGCAAAAAGAAAAAAAATGCAGCCATCATTAATGAAGCTTATCTCATTAATCAGACGCTCTGCCAATTACACATCACGTGAGCCTGTAATTTCTACAGGTCAGCTTTTAACCTTTTTTTAGCGTGCACAGTCCGGACTTAGTAGCAAAAGGTAGGAAAACACGCTTGCTTATTAGCAGAGCGTCTAAGAGTTTATTATACCCTCCCTACTAAGTAAGTCGTTAACTCGACGCGATTTTAACTACTCTAAGAGGTATACTAGTCTACTACGTACGTTTGCACATTAGCTTTTTAAACCTATAGATTCTACAGACCGAGAACTTTCATTAAATATATATTTTAGATAACGGTAAATGGTGCGCCGCACTTAAAACCTAATATAGAGATATGCGTTTAGCTAGTACGCGTCCTACCAAAATTTCTCGACTACTATCTCTTACCCCTTCGCTAGCCTATAGAATCTATAGGTTAAAAATNTAGTCGCGCGTTAGGGGAGATCTTAGGGTAGTATCTACTAGGTTTGTTCGTCCTTATCCTTAACTTTCCTCTATCATTACTAACTCTATTTAATAGGGCACCCGTACCGGCCCTCGATCGCGATGTCCTATGCCTAGTATAGCTTATACTATGCTAGGTACCGGCCCTCGATCGCGATGTCCTAGTCGGATACCCCTATTTATATGCACCGTAGAGCGAGTCGCTTACATGCCTCCTAGAGTAACTCGCTCTATAGCTACTACGAATAGGGAGGGATACACCCTAGCTTTAACGATCTCTCTAGTTCTTAGGAGGTTTATTACTCTATCTCCTATCTTCTTCCTCTAGCTAACATATTTCGTAGGGTCTAGCACTTTAGCTCTTAATTGCCGGAGGCGTCCTAGTCTATAACTTAGACTAGACTAGACGTCTCCTACCGCCGCATTAAGGAGCTTAAAAGCTAACACCCTCCTAAGGACTAAAGATGTCGCGAATAGGGCCGAGAGATCGTACGTTACGCGCTCCTCTAATGCTTATCTAGAACATCTACTAACCTTTAATGTAGGTACATGTAAGCCTCCTCGTTAATAAGGAGCTATCGTCCGTATCCGTCGTCGTAATCTAATAACGGCGACACGGACGATAACTATCTCTCGGCCTTCTTATCTCTCTTAAAGTAGAAGGAATCCTATTCCGTATGCTAGACAATAATAGCGCCTCTACTTTAAGAGAGACGTCGCCGCATCCTCCGCTAGTATAAGAACTATGCTAGGTAATAGCACCCTCTTCCGCCCTCGTGCCGTCGATACTACCGACGAGGAGATTACTCGACTCCGTATAGAGGGTAGGGAGAGGGTAGTAGCGTCGATAGGAGCAAGTAGAGACCGAGGCCGCTAATAGGGCCGAAACTAGGTTAATAGCTAAGGCTAGAGGTGTATGTTGTCGCTTTACATCCCTTCCTTATTCTTTCGCATACTAACTGTTATATCTAGGGCCTCTCCTTCTCCTATCGACGCTACTACTAATATAGCTAACGCCGCTGCTCTTAACGAGATTACTATACTATAAGGCGTCTTATGATCCTTTACTATTCGGTTAACTAACAGTAAAGGATTATAAGAAAGCCTACGAAGAAGCCGAGTTCTTAAGGCGTCGAAGTTCTATCCTCGAGATTACTACACTATAAGGCGTCTNATCTATTGCCGCCCTCCCTTAGACTCGCTCGGTAATCGCCCGCCGACCCTACCCCGTTACGTCGCTACCTAAACTCGGCCTAAATCTTAACCTATAGATTATATAGGTTAATCGTTTGTTCTTATAACCTCCGCTACATCTCGCTAAACTATATAAGTCGACCCTATTACTAGCCTATAGATTCTATAGGTGTAGTTCCTAATATGCCCTTAAACCTAAGGCGTTAAGTAGGCGGGCGTTTCTAGAAGAGTTAAAAGTCCGGAACACTAAAACAAAAGAAGGATAAGGATAATATAACATAACCCTTAGCTCTAAGGTTATAGCTAGTTTAGAAGAGTACCCGCTTTAGCCGTAAGCAACTTAATGCACTCCTATAGAATCTATAGGCCCCTAAGGGCCGCCGACGAAGCATGTTAGTGTAAGAGGTATAAGCTCTATTTCTCCGTTGCTACGAATCTAGTATTAAACTAGAATAGTAGAAGCTACTTATCCTCCGCGTAATCGGGCAGTTTACTAGCTACATTGTAAAGAAGGAGTAGGTGCAGGCATTATAGCAAATTTGCTTTTTAATAAGTAATACTATCCTTATAGCAAAGACTAGGTTTAGAAAGAGCATTCCTCTTTAGCTATTCTCGCTCATTACTAGTCTTATTACGATCTAGATCGTTCCTCTAAACCGTCTTAGAGCTTAACATAAGAAGGACGTTCTAAAGTACTATAGAAACCCCTATCTTATAACTGCTAAGACGAAGAAGACTCGACTATAGATGCTCTCGGAGATACGGCGTAGTGTTTATATACATATAATCCTTAGTCCGGAGCAAGCAATTAACCCTACGTTCCGTAGTGTCGTCCGCGATAGTCTCCGAGACCGCGTTAGCCTTATTACGATTAATAAGCTCTATTTAGTCTCGAGTTAGAAGGACTTTAGGCCCGACTTTTAGTATATAAAGGACCTCCGTACATGCCTATATGTAAATACGCCCCTCTTCGGCTATACTACTATACTCGACATCGACATAGAGGCTAAGGTAAAGGTCTATGCTAGGTTTCGACCTAATAGTAATAAGCTGTTTATAACCGAGGTAATCCGTACGCTAGTAGATAGACTAGAGATTTAACTAGTCGTTAAAAGAATAGAGCAAAGGGAACTAAAAGGAGAGCGATTAATCTACGCTATCCTCTCGTAAGGACTAGTAAATAGCAAATTTAATGCCGCGAAGATCCTAAAGACTATCGTCTTTATTAACGGGAAGGCCTTAATTGCTAACTAACTATAGCTAGCCCGCGATGCCGTTATTATAGTAGCAAAAGGCTCGGTCGGTGCCGATTAAGCTCGCCGGATTGTCGATTTTTACACTAGTAAAACCCCTAAGTTTAACTAAGAAGAGCTCTATAAGGACTTCGGCGATATAGCAGAGTCTACCTGCCGTATTGTGCTCGCTATAAGTGCACTTAGAACTAGTTTAACGATGCTAGGCCTTAATACGGTAGTATTAATTAGCTTTCTAATCGACGGTTTGCCTATTAAGTTCTAGCAGCGTGTCGGTCGCGTTAGAAGGATAGGTAGACTAGTAACTGCTATTTAGGGTATGCCTTATTAGGCATTTGATGTTCTAGAAAAGACTAACTAAGTGGTTAAGCCTATAACTACGCCGACTAAGGCTAGGAAGGGAAAGGGAAGGAATACCATAAAGTAGAAGGTAGCCTTAAGGCTTAGCTAAGTCTACACGGCCTCTAAAGATCTAGGTATAGTCATTCTACGGCCTGTAGAATCTATAGGTGCGTCCGAACACGGGTCTATATATAACGACGACCGAACAAAGGCAAATACTGTTCCCCGGGGCTAGACGTAGTCTTATATAGATAGTAAACGCCGCGCGGAGCTCTATCTAATATTCTGTTAGATAATTAACGGACCATACGTTCGCTAGCCTATACTCGAGCATCTTAGCTAGCTTCGTATACCGGTAGATTAACGAGGCCCTAGTCTAGGAGGTCGTTATTGTTTAACCTATTATCTAGAGGTGTGCACATTTAATGCCCCTAAGCTACCGAAGCGAGATAAGCCTCTAACGAAGCCTTATAACAATTTAAGATAGGCCTATAGTCTAGAGTACATTATTAAGTAGCTCTAAAAGGCAGTAGGGGACATAGTCCTATTAAGTTAGCGCTATATGCCTATACCGTCCGACTACCTTCTTAATACGGAGGAATAATAGCGCCTCGCTAGAGAATTTAGGGGCCTTAAGGAGGGTAAATGTAACGCTTTTTCGATTTATGAAGAGGGAAAGCTCGACGAGATAGTAGGCCGTAGTTAGCACGGTACGCTAGAGGCCCTTATGTCGTTTCGTAAAGCCTTACGGACTAATGTTAACATTATAATTAGACGATAGCGTAAGGACAATAACGTAGCAAAGAAAAAGAGAGATAAGAATGCGACGGTTGTTAATGATGGTAGGCCTATAGAATCTATAGGCTTAGGTGCACAGCTTTTAGACGACTAGATAGAAGAGCGGAACGCCGCTTAGATAGCCGTCTAGCGGCGATCTAATAGCCTTATGCGTATAGCTACCGATGTAGCCTTCCGTCGACACACTGCTAGTTAACCTATAGAATCTATAGGCTATGCTAGTAGCGTCGAGGTGCTATCCTCGCTACCTCGTAATAGGAACGACAGTTTAGGGGTAATAGGAGGCTCTTAGACTACTATCCTAGACTCGTAGGGGACAGTTCCTAAGACGTAGGTCGTATAGTCGTTATAGACTATAGTCGAATTGTTCTTAGCCGGGCTTAGTNATTCTTAGCCTATAGAATCTCTAGGTAGCTCTAGGAGGTCTAGGAAGCGAGCGCGAGAGGGCAGGTCGATCTCGATTTTAGAAGAGAACTCCCCTATTTATTAGCGGCGAGGGTCGGTATAGTCGTAGAGGTCGAACGCGTCGTCTACCGAACTGTCTACGGCCCTAAGAAACACTAAAAGAGTCCGACCTATTAGTTCGCCGATAGCCTAAAGTTAACCTATAGAATCTATAGGTTAGGTTCTAGCTATACCTCGGGGCAACCGGTCGCCGCGACAATATAGGACCGTTATACCTTAGAGTAGGAGTAGTAGAAAGGCGTTAAGCGAAAGGGATATTAACGCCTACTACTTAAATCGGCGGTTAGAGTAACTAGTTACATCGAGCGAGAAATTATAAGATATGTTAGATAGTGTACGTCGTTAGCTATATAGCTACGCTCTAAATGAACCTATAGAATCTACAGGCCATAAAGTTAGTCCGAAGTTCGAGTTTGCTATGCTTAGCAAGCACTAACATTCTAAAAACGGCAAAGTAGCAGCTAAATTAAGTCTCTCGACGTTACTCTAAAGTGTAGGGATATTAAAAGCCTATTAATCTAAATAGCCTGCAGATTCTATAGGTTGATTAAACCATTTTTTCTAGCCTGTAGAATCTACAGACTATTTAAATTAATATAGAAGACATGTTTATTAGTCTACGAGTCACGTCTCTAACATTACTCTAAAACGTAGGGATGTTAAAAGCCTATCAATTTAAATAGCCTATAGTTTCTACAGGTTAATAAAACTGGTTTAATCAACCTATAGAATCTATAGGCTATTTAAATTAATGTAGAAGACATGTTTATTAGCATACGAGTTACAAAAAGATAGAGATGTTTTTTTAATGTGTTTTATTACTACTTATACATCATAAAAAAAAAAAAAAAACCGCCCCGCCCCCCTTAGTCCTCGTAGGCGATGTTCTAGTGCATGTAAGGAGCATAGCTACTACCGTTTGCTCCGATCGAGTAAGGAATTAAGTCCCTAGCGCCATTGTCGTAGAGCTATAAGTAGTCCTAGTTATTATTACGACAATTACGGTAGGGAATGACCCTACGTTTACCGGCGTCGGTCTCTATAATAATGCTAACGCGGGACTAACGTCTCGCCGTAGCTCGCTAACTAGTGCTACCTCCTAAGAGGCGTAACAAGTCCTAGGTAGAGTTTCTATCCTAGTACACCCCCGTGTACCGGGCTTCGTATAGCTCTATATACTAACGCGAATTGCCGAGTAGCATCGGCGTAGGTAAACGCTACTTAGGCGTAACGCGGTTAGGATAGTAGCGACGAAGTCTCCGCCTATATCTAACGGATAGCGGCACAAGCTACGATATACCTTTATAGCCCTAGATAGGCACCGTTACCTAAACGCCTCTTACGGGTAGCGGGATGCTACGTCCTATAAAGAGCAAAAGCCTATAATAAGTTAACATAAAGTAATATAAATAGGAAACGATTAACTTAACTAACCCTTAAGCTACTAAGGTAGTAGCGTCCATCTCTGCTAGGTTAGTTATAGGACCGAATTAGATAGTATTAACACCGTCCGGCTGCGGTAAAGCAGCCTAATCTCTATAGTTATCGACGACGCCCCTATCGTCGATTACTATATAATCGTCTATACTAAGCCCTAGCAGAGGAGCGGCATAGTCGTCGTCGTCGTCGTCGTCGTCGCTGTTTATAATTAGATATGTCTAGACTAGGTAAAGGAGAAGGAGGAAAAGGTGTAGTGTTAAAACATATACGAGGCGGTAGCGGGGAGCGGGCTATAAATGACAGTTAGGTATAATTAAACAGAAAGATATAGAAACATATACGAGGGGGAGGGGGCGGCGGCGGGGAGCGGGCTACAAAAAACAGTTAGTTATAATTAAATAGAAAGA